>NC_083335.1:10135462-10763677 GCF_963455315.2 Globicephala melas | reverse complement strand
TGGACTAGCTTCAAAATTTCACCTGGCTACTTGCCAGGTCTCTAGGGGAAGAGAATCTGAACGTTTTCTGCCTCTCTGAGCCCTGATGTTCTGCAGGCTCTCCACTAGGGTCTGCATGGTCTGAATGACAGCTCTCTTGGGCAGGGCCCACTAGCAAATGTAGGTCCAGGGCTTTCTGCTGCAGCCACTCTGTCTACCCTTGCCCCAGAACCGCAGTCCAAGTCCCAGGCAGGAAGGAAAATGGCAGGTCATGGGAGCCTCAGGCTCCCAATCACAGCAACAGACCCCCAGGTGTGCTGAGAGCCGCCCAGGGGAGACCCTGAAATTCCCACACCAAAATGGGTTCTCTTGTGAGCTATCTCAAGTTCCAAATGGATCTCTTTGCCAATCTTTAAGGTCCCGGGTAAATAAATTTATGGAATTTCGGGGCAATTTTATGATTACTGATGTCAAGGCCTTGTTTTACCACTGTGAAACAGAATTCTATATGATCCTAATTGTTGAGACAATATGGAAAGAGGCCAACATCACTACCTTTCCCTACTCTTTCCTCAATTACCCCACTCTCTACTGATCCTAATACCCACAAATTATCTTTTGTTTTCCTACTAATTCACATCTCAAACCACTATTCCAAATCTCATTACCCTCTCAGAATTTCAATTACTACTATTAATTTCCCTACAAATAACCATTTTCTACTAACAATCCATTCCTCAACTGATTTTTGTTTCTATCCTTATTAAGTCCCATTCTTCACTAACCTTTCACATTATCCATTGGTGTCTTTAAATCTCCACAGCCCCTTTTCTTAATGATTCACAGCCAGTAAAAAGAATAATGTAGATCTCTATTTACTGGCTTGGAAAGAGATTCACAATAAATAGGATAATACAGTCCTATATAATGAGTATGTGTGTGTTTGTGTGTGCATAGAGAAAAGTCTATAACAGCACTATTCAGAACAGATAGGGACTTCCCTGGTGGGGCAGTGGTTAAGAATCTGCCTGCCAATGGAGGGGACTCGGGTTCGATCCCTGGTCCGGGAAGATCCCACATGCCGCGGAGCAACTAAGCCTGTGCGCCACAACTACTGAGCCTGCGCTCTAGAGCCTGCAAGCCACAACTACTGAGCCCACGTGCCACAACTACTGAAGCCTGTGTGCCTAAAGCCCATGCTCTGCAACAAGAGAAGCCACCGCAATGAGAAGCCCGCGCACCACAATGAAGAGTAGCCCCTGCTCGCCGCAACTAGAGAAAGCCTGCACGCAGCAACGAAGACCCAACACAGCCAAAAATAAAACTAAATTAAATAATTAATTTAAAAAAAAAACAGAAGACATAGGACGCACATAAGAAATGTAATTTTCAATTGCCTAGTAGCTGAATATAAAAAGTAAAAGAAACAAGTGAAAATAACTTTAACAACAAATTCCAGGGCTTCCCTGGTGGCACAGTGGTTTAGAATCCACCTGCCAATGAAGGGGACACGGGTTCAAGCCCTGGTCCAGGAAGATCCCATATGCTGCAGAGCAACTAAGCCCATGTGTCACAACTACTGAGCCTGCGCTCTAGAGCCTGTGATCCACAACTACTGAGCCCGTGTGCCACAACTACTGAGGCTCGCACGCCTAGAGCCCGTGCTCCGCAACAAGAGAAGCCACCACAATGAGAAGCCCATGCGCCGCAACGAAGAGTAGCCCCCGCTCGTCGCAACTAGAGAAAGCCCGTGCACAGCAACGAAGACCCAACTCAGCCAAAAATAAATAAAACAAAACAAAACAAAAAAAACCCAATGCCTTCTTTAAAAAAAACCAAATCCCATTTAACTCAATATATGCAAACTTTTGTTATTTCAACATGTAATCAATACTTAAAAAGTTGAGATATTTTACATTTTTTCCCTACTAAATTCAGTGTATATGCTCACAGCACATCTCAGTTTGGACTAGCTACTTTCAAGTGCCCAACAGCCACCTATGGCTACTGGCTGTCATAACGGACAGCACAGATCTGGAAGGATACACACTGAATTGTCCAGTGTTTTTCTTCGGAAGGAGGGACTGGCCGGGGAGAACAGAGGTAAGAAATGAGGGATTTTTTACTTTTACCTTTTATTACTTTTCTATTTTATAATAAAAAATAATAAAAACTGATGTCAATTGACAGACCCCCCTCTACCATTACTCTAGATGCCCACTAAGAGAACTAACCTTTCCTCTGATAGCAAATCTAATTCCTCTGACTAAAATCTAATTCATCTGCTATTCCTCAAACCCGCCCCCTTCTTCGTGACCCCAATCCCTAAACAATAATCTCTTCACTCTTCACATTTCTATAGCTTCTCACCACGTTTAGTCTCTTCTCACCACCACTATTCAAAGGCTAAGGAAGACTTAACCACTCACTCATGTTTCATGATGTTCAGCTGTGGGAGGGTCTGATTTGGGACCACAAAACTCATTCGTGCGCAGATGTCCTTATAATCCTGATTCCTTCTCTCAAAGTCCTCCACGTGGGCAGCCAAGTGGGAATTGACAACACAAAAGGTAGTGTTGTGAAATACAAATCTCACAGCTACCCCACCTTTGTTTCCCTGTTAGCAAGAGTAATGATCCACAGTTAGTACAAAGATGCAACTAGCACCTGAACTTCACATGGACATAAATCATAATTGAGCTCATTTCCGAAGTAACTCACCATCTTCCCCATGATTCCAGTCCCAACTGTTTCTGTAGCAACATCACGGATATATCGCCACTGATCCTTTCTGGCAAATATCAGGAGCATCATCCCAACGAGGCGGACCAGTTGAACCTATGAGTCGCAGGGAATTAGAAGAGGTTCATGTTAATACCACTCTTTGCCACATATCGAATTCCCACAACTAATTTTCCACCAAGAAGATATAACCATGCCCTAATCTGAATCCAAATCCTCTAATTTCCCAGTGGGCCTCATAAAGAGAAAACAAAACTTCTCTGGGAAAGCTTTAATCTGGCTCTGACCAGTAGGAGTTAAAAGTCTTTGGAGACAACGAGTACACTCAGCTCTAGATTCATTATTTTAATCACTTTTTAGCCTACCGTGAGTAGGCAGCATAAAAAATTCGAATAATAATGACAAAGCCTCTATCCCAGCTTGTTCCTTTTGCCTCTTCTTCCTAGTTTCTGATTTACAATTTCCTAAGAAATTAAAATGTATAAAATAACACTCCTTTTTACTTTTAAGTCTGTGAACTAGAAATATGTCTGAAATGTGTATTAGTCTATATGAGAGGAATAACATCTTCAGGAGTCTTATCACCTATATCAGCTGCTAGAAGATGCAGATGAAAATTACTTAAGACAAATGACTCCTTTTAAAGGGCTTGGTATGGTAGCCCCATAATTAAAATAACTCTTCTGGTAGCCTCTACCACGTGCCTTCTAGAGACCAACAAATTGGGCCACCTTGCTAAAGTCAACTCTATTCTTGACTTACAACCAAGTTTCGAGCTCATTGAAATTCCACAACACTCCTGTTCTTGCTCCAATTCCAAAGCTTGCCCTATGCACCTACATGCTTCAAACTGCTTTTCTGTAAAGCATCCAGTTCTGACCATGTCAGCGAACAATTTCAATCTTAAACTCTCATTGCAAAAATCACTTACCTTATGTGTCAGCATTTGAGTTAATTACTGCTATGAGGACAATAAAATTCTTCTTTTCTCCTAAAAACTACCTAAGCAATGAAACTATAAGATCGGGAAACTTAGGGAATTCTTTTTCTAGGAAATAGGAATAAAAAGGATTAGTCTGCCCTATTCCAGTATTACACATGGGGAAGAATTCAATTAAACCACTCTTTTGGAACAAGCTATAGATAACAGAGTAACTTCTAGTGAGTTCTACTTAGTTGTATACTAAAAAAGATAATTCAGTGCGGCTTACTTTCTTATACTTGGCTTTGGAATGCAAACCCCTCTCCACAGCCAAGGACCACTCTTGTTCCTTCACAGATTCAAAGTAGAAAAAGGCTTCTGTGCTCAAGTCCAGCTCTTGGAATCTGAGAAAACAAGAGGATGTCGGATCTACACACATCCCATAATTATCTCTGACTACCTCCTGTCCCATTTTCTGAGACATTAGATGAAACAATGCGGAAAAGATAAATTTTAGAGAACTGCTCTATTGACTCAGGTGATCAGTAAGGACAAGTAGTTTTCTTTTCAAAAGACTCCGCGCCACAGGTATATGCACAGGCTATGCAAAACACAAACAAAAAAACCTCCATAAGGGATAACTGTAGAGCTTTGTTTATATATCCTAGAAATAGTCACTGTTAGAATTAACCTCAAATCTCAGTTTCTATGAAGTATATAGTTTTCTATGGGTTTTGAGAGGATTAGATGCTTCCTTACACCAATTCAGGTATCTGTTCCTTTATGATCTCACAAATTTGACCCACAAGTTAACTCTCACATATAGTCTACAGTAGGTTTTTACAAATGGTGGGGAAAAAAGCGCAAAATGTCACGTAAACTAACACCAAACATACAGCCAAAATGAACTTCCAGACGCCATTTTACCCAATGCAGTAGATATCAGGAGGATTCGGATCACAGTTCAGCCAAGGTTCTAGCCCACTGTCTGGAGACTGGCCATTCACGTTCCATGTTCCAACAAAGAACCTAATACATGATTCCAAAACATAATTTAAAAACAAAGGTCAAGTGTGGATGGTCACAATAAGCAACATAATTTCTCAAACTGTTTTGCCACACACACACACAAAACCCTCTTGCCTGTAGAAGACAAAGGCAGTGGGCTTATTCTCTCCAAAGTTTACATCAGGTAAACCTACAGAAAGGAACCAAGTCTCTATTTAAAAAACACAAGTTTAATTGCTCTACCACATTTCCTTCCTATTACATTCCATCCAAACTCATATCTGAAGGGAGAGCTTGTGGATGGGAAAGAGGTATCTTCATGCTATAAGGATGTCTAACATGGATAACTATTCCATAAGGAGTTGTAGTTAAATCCAAAAACTCACTTCCCGAAGGATTACAAGGACATCTGTGTAGGAAATTCTGTTGAGACAGATATAGTATTAAGGGGGAAAGCAGAAGGGAAAACTCATGACTGTCTTAACTGTTTACATACAAATATAAGCATCACGGGAAATCTGAAGATCTGGAGGTTTCAGCATAGGGATATAGTCATGACTGAATTAGAATAAATGAGGCATAATGGGATAGCAGATGGGACTGGAATCTTGGACTAAAAGGGTACATGCTGTTCGAAAATAACAAAGGAAAGCGTTGCTGCTTTGAACATCGGGATACACGACACACACCACACGTAGTGAGTCCAGAAAAGAGGATATCACCAAGATGAAATGAAAAATATAATAGAGGAAAGAATCGAAGATAGACCTCCCAATCAAGATGCTTGGGTGAAACTTCCTTCAGTTAACTTCCCAAAGTAGGTAAATTAAAGTCTAGTGGTAATGGCGGACTTAATTTTCCAATATTGGCAAGAAGAAATTCAGCAGGTCAGATAGATAAACACACTTGCTTATGGAATGTACTAGGAGACAATTCTCTAGTACTTGTGAGCTTGACTTGGTTCTCTAAGAGTGGATAGAAAGGTTAGTAGAGGTGGTATCATTAGTAATTAGAAAATCCAAGGGAAATTGTAGCACTGGCATTATTTTGGATATGTATGTTATTGACCAGCATAAAGACAGGGGCTTGAATCAGCTCACCATTCTCTTCTTTATGCTTTTATTCTGAATTAAGCTAATTAAACTAATACCTTAAATACCCAAAGACCATTTTTTCCTATATGTACTAACGTTTAGCCTCAGTAAGTAGAAGAGAGACTAACCTGAAAGTCTGAATGTTGACATATTCTTTCTCTCGCTTTGCCAGGATGTGTTTGATGAGACCCTCCCGCTGCCCAGACTGGGTGTTTGGTACAAAGAGCTTCCGCATGGTATTGGTCACTTTGGGCTGTTCCTTGTTAGAAGCTTCCTTTTCACGTGGAAGCCTAGCAAATAAATGAGGAATTCAAAAGTGAAATTGCCTTAAACAATTCCCATGTGTGTCTCACACGTGGGAAATCTGTTTCAACATAGGACTTACATTCTATTCACTGAAGATGGTGGGGGTGGCGGTTCCCGATGAACCCCTGTAGGCTGATTCTGCAAATTTATTTTCTTGTCCAAATTCAAAGATGAAAAATTATCCTCAAATCCAAGAAGCCCTGAAGGACACAGAACCCAGAGTGCAAGGGGGGAAAAGATAACATCCAACTTATGCAGGATTGATAGGACTTTGCTTTGATCAGCGGTTTTGGTTTGATCACTATTTGCTCAGTGGCGTTACCAAACAGAAAGGTATAAGAGTAGTGATAACGTAGATTGGGGGAAGAAGCACATCTGTCCCTGAAGCACTGACATATTAACTAGAATGACAGTAAGTTACGTTAACTTGGAACGTGAATAATAAGAGCTAGTCTTTATAGAAGACTTTTAGCACAATGCCTGGTTGATAGTAAGGAGCTATATCATTATCTCACTTAATTGTCACAAAGACCTCATGAGGTAGGTGCTATTAAAAATCTTCCTATGTTACAGAAAAAGAAACAGAAGCTCAGAGTTGTCAAAGTAATTGGACCAAGGTCATATAACTAGTAAGTCAGAGAACGGGGATTCAAACCCAGGTAGTCTGGCTCCAGAGCCTGCACTTTTTACCCCTCTGCTAAGCTGGCACTGAAAGAGCTAATGTGCCACAGAAAGGATCAGGAGTGAACGTGAGTCAGTGGGTACGGACTTGATAAAACCACTCCATAGGAGAAGGTATCTGACACTGACATTAATCCACATTATCTTATCTGCCCAGATAAAATCTATTGACTCTGCAATAATCATAGCAACCAGGGAAAAAAAGAATCTTTTCAGTACCTGAAAAAACAGAAGAGTTGTCCTCAGTGTCTAATTTCTGGTACCAGCTGGATGAGTCCTTTTGCTCTGGAACAAGAAGTTGTGACTGCGCTGGAGAGATAAGGGTCATAGTCAGAATGGAATGACTATTCCATTGAATGGAATATACCATAACCAAAGGCCATTCACTCAGCACTCAAGTGCAGGGGCCAGCGCCATTCTTGAACACAAAGGGAGAGACTAAGAAAATGAGGGCAGCTCTGGGATCATCTGGGACCAAAGGAGGATTACAGTCTGCAGTAAGCTGTCCAAGGAATGAAACTGAAGATTCTGGAAATTGACTCAGTGTCCTTAAAGCTGAATAGACTTATTCCCTAACCTATCCCTGGGGCCATTCCTGAAGAAAAAAAAAAATCGCCTATCAAGGCTCTAGGGGTGAGGTACTTTGCTAATGGCCACTTGCCTCTGTACAGCATGTCCCATGCAAGTAGTAGAAAGAAAACTGCTGAGGCTTGAGTTACCTTCCTGAGCAGCAAGGACCTCTGAGAGGAACTTCAGACAGCGTTCCTCATCAGGGATTTCAAAGCGGCGCTCTCTGGTCCAGTCCCCCTGAATCCGAATTTTGCAGCCACCTAAAAAGAATGGAAATCCATGTACATATAGCTACGGAAAATAATGTTTTCTTGGGATATTTTCAACTTACCAATTTAATAGGAGAAGGTCCAGATTGCAAATATTCCAGACCTCTAACGTGTGAAGCATGCCTATAAGATCAAGGGACTGGGTGTGGTGGTGGTGCTGGGGGTGATGCACAGAGGAAAATCTAGTGAAGGCTGATAAACTGTGTAAATGAGCAGCCCGATAGAGTGATATGGTATGTACTGAAATCACAGTTTCCTACTTTCCGATATATTGCTCAAATGTCACTGTAGGAACCTCCAAAATCTAGCAGAAGATCAATTCCTCAACCACCCTCCTCCCATCTCCTAGCTGGAAATTCCTACCACTTCAAATCCAAATCATATAGTAAAAGTCTCTGAAGTGTGAAGGGAAAAAAGGAAATATGATGGTTTGTTCCTAGGTACAGACTGTACCCAGGCAATTGAATTTATAAGCTAATTAAAAAAAAAGCATAATGGGATTGGTTTGAATTATTCTGAAAAGAAGCATCTATACCTCATTTACCTCAAGTGAAAAATGTATGTCTTGAATAAACTCACAAAAACAATATAATGACCCATGTCCAGGAGTGGTCTGGTTCAAGTACAGTCAGTTGGAAAACAGTATAATTAGAAGCAAAGTTATCTGGGACTTTAGTTTCTTATGTATATAACATACTGTCTCCCCTTTTCTAATGCCCTCTATTTACCATCAACTGTCTCGATATGGTGACCCAGGAAACCCATGTCCTTGTTTACATTCTTATTTTAACTGATTTATTACATTTATTGTTTTCTCATGGCCCTGGAAACGATAAGCTCCTTCAGGGCAAGAGGCAGGCTGCACATACCGGTTATCCAACACAACACTCTCAATGGTCTCCCAGGGTTGTTTGGGACAGAGGGACTTCTCAGGACTCAAGACTTCCAAAGCTAAGACCGGGAAAGTCCCAGGCAAACCGGGCTCATCGGTCACTTTATTGATAACAATGACATCAGACTTCACAGACAGAAGGCATTTAATGACTCCCAAACTGGACTCTTTCACACTTGTAAATAACAAAGAGGTGAGAAAATAAAATGAAAATCCTAGTTTCTTATGGTAGAAATCCACTTCTGAACCTTTGACTCTCTCTTTCTTTGCATTTCTTTAAGTTTCTGTATTCACAGATATTTAGTGATCAGAATAAAAGAGATAAACATAGAGGAAAAAATGAAAAAGAAGGCACCCAAGAGGACCAGCAATAAGAAAATTAACGGGGGTGCCACTGTAAGGTGGAGAAAAAAAGAGGGAGCATGAATAAGGACTGTCAATTAGAGCAGCCTTGAAGATACGATGGGAAAACCTCCTTCAGGGCACAAGTAGTCCTCTCTTTCTCAGATAATTTATATTAAAAGTAGAAAAAAATTTAAAAAGAGCAGTTCCTACCTGATACAGACTTAGAACAAGAACACATATTCTCTCTGTCCCACAATCCTTGAAAGATATATTTTAGCAAATATAAAAAATAAACTGACCCATTTAACGGACAAAAGATTCCAGAAATTGCTTACAAAGTAACACTAGATGCTCTCTCACCACGTTGCATGGGAAAGAGGACAAATTACCCCCACCACGCAACCTTCTACTCTCCTCCCTTCCAGCCCCTCTGGCCTCTTTGTGATCAGCAAACACTCCTCTATCTTCAATTTCTCCTCTGAATACTCCCTGCATCTCTCAGTAGTTCTCAACTAAGCGTGCATTAGAATTACCAGAGGCGCTTTTAGGAAATACTGCCACTTGGGGCCCCATCCCAGGCCAAGAAAACAGAATCTCTGGGGGTGAAGCCCAGGCACTGGGAGTTTCTAAAACACTCCTCCAGGTGGTCTAGTGCATCCAGACTGAAAATCAGAGTCACCTGCAAACTGGCTGGGCCCTGAGACTAGCTCCCGCTGTGGCCCTCTGAACTAGAGGCTATTTATAGCCTTTCACACCCTATGTAATTTAAGACTGATGTCCTTATTTGTCCTAATGCCATCTCCAGACCATTCCCTCTCCTCCTCCCTCATGAAAAATCCCTTCTCCTTTGAGGCTCACCCACTGGGCTATGCCAGCTTCTTCCCTTCCCTCCTCCATGGAATCATGTACCAACTTCCCAGAAACTTCCAAATCCAGGCCTGATTAAGACTTCCTCTCCACTCACAGCCCTGCTTTAACTTTGCGTCCCTGAAAAATTAGCACAGAAAGCTCAGTCAACACCTTCAACTTCCTCATCCAATGACCTTGCCCCTCCACCTCAGCCACCTACTCCCTCAGTCCCTACTGGGGCTGCCTCAGTTCTACCCTGGACCTTTCATCACAGAAACACCATCACCTCATAAATCTCTAATTCAAATATCCCACTCTGAACTGTTACTCCTTCCAGCTTACCTGCTCTTATGGGAACCTCCAGCGCACTGATCCCTCCACTTTCTCAGTATCCATTCACTTCCTCCTGCTTTCACTTCCCTTTTTATCAAACAGATGCCATCGTTTCACTCTGTTGCAAAAACCCAGAACTGCCTTACCACTCTCACTCTGTTTTGGCTAACACCTATCTGGCTAACTCCCAACCCTCAGAAATCAAACTAACTGCCTTCTCTGTACTTACGTCTCAGGGAGTAAAACCACACACACACACACGCACACGCACACACACACGCGCACACACACGCGCACACACGCACACACACATACGTACACGCACACGCACACACACACATACACACACGCACACACATACATACACACGTGCGCGTACACACACACACACACACACACACACACACACACACACACACACACACACCATTATAAATTGACTGCTAACCTCAACGGGGCCCTATATGATAGGAAGCAATCTAAGTTTCCATAGTCCACTTGTCTCCCACTACTATTTGGAACCACTATTCACACCTTCTCATTTATCCTCAATCTTTGGATCCCCCTCTTCTCAAGCTCTCTTCTTCATACTTTATGAGCTTTACCTCATACCTCAGAGGAAACAGAAGCCATCACATGGAAACCTACCTGTATCTGTACTCATCTTCTCCTTTCTCTTCTGATGCACGAAGGAGGAGTCCTCCTATCAAAGGCCATCTTCTTTTTGAATTGCAACCCCTCAGGTTCTCTCAGGAATCTCACAGTCATTCTCTAGACACCTCCCCCACGTAGCTTTAACCTCTTCCTCACACAGGCTCCTTCTCATCAGCATTAAAATAAATCATGTTCTAAATCCTCCTCATTTAAAAAACAAAAAACCTTCCTGGACCCCATATCTTCCTCCAACTCCGGTCCACCTCTACATTCCCCCTTTGCAGTCAAGCTTTAAAAGACACACAGTTGCTACCTGCTCACCTGCCATTTCTCTCTTTAATCCACTCCAATATGACTTTGGCTCCTACCACCCCTCTGAAATTGCTTTGTTAAGGTCACCAATGATCTCCATAGTGCTAAATCCAATGGATACTCTTCAGTCATCTTATCAGACCTAGCAGCAGAAATCAACACTTGACCCCTCCTTGAAACAGTCTCTTCCAAAGGCTTCTATGACACCATGCTCATCTAGTTTATCTCTCTCTTTGGTCACTAATTTTAAGTGCCCTTTGAAGCATCTCCTCCTCTATCTGAACTTTAAAAAGTAGAGTGAGTTCAATCTTAAATCTTTTTCTCACTGTGTATCAGCACTGTCCAATAGGACTTTCTGTGATGATGGACATGTTCTTTAACTGCACTGTCCAATATGGTAGCCAATGACCCCATGTGGCTAAGGAGTACTTGAGGAGTGCTGAGGAACTGAGAAACTGATTTTCTAATTTCGTTCTAACTAATTTAAATAGGCACATATGACTAGTGGCTATGGTATCTGAGAGCACAGCTCTATATACAGTCACATCATCTCTCATGGTTTCAAATACCCTCTATGTGCTAGAGACCCAGACTTTACTTCTGAGCTTCAGATGCATACATTCAACTGCCAATTTATCACCTACACTCAGATGTCTCAAAGAAATCTCAAAGTAAACATAGCTAAAACTGAATTCGTGACCCCTACCCCAGGAAAACTCATTCCTCCTGCAACGTTCTTATTTCTGCAAATGGTACCACCATCCACATTCATGCCAGAAATCTCGGATTCATCCTTGACACTTCTGCTCACCCCCTGCACCCACACCAACCTCTGTTGATTTAACCTCCAAAAACATTTATCAGATCTGTCCACTTCTCTCCATTCTTACTCTCTAGCTTAAACTACTGAAGGAGGCTCCTAACTGGCACCCAAACATAGGCATAAAATCCTTCATATTCTTTCAATTTTTAGAAATCTGTAAATCCAGATTCCTTCTCATGGCTTACGAGACCCTACTGGATCTGGTCCTAGCCTGTCCTACCTTGTGCCTGAGCCTTCTTTCAGGCATCCTGGCCTTCTTTCATTTCAAAGAAAGTGTCAAACTACTTCCCAAATTGGGGCCTTTTCACATGCAGTTCCTTTTACCTGGAATACTCTTCCCCATTTTCACCTGTCTCTTACTTATCCCCTCTGGTCTCAATTTAAATGTCACTTCTTCAAAGAGGCCTTCCCTGAGTACCCTGCCTAATTTAGTTAGCACTCTTATAAACTCTCTGTATTTCTCCTTGATAGCATTTATCAAAACTGCAATTATGGGCAATTCCCTGGCAGTCCAGTGATTAGGATCCTGGGCTTCCACTGCAGAGGGCCTGGGTTTGATCCCTGGTCAGGAAACTGAAATCCCACAAACCACGCGGTGTGGCCCCCACCAAAACAAACCAAAAAACCCCCCTGCAATGATACGACTATACCTTATCAGTTTAAATTCTGTTTCCTTCACTAAGTTTCATGAAGTACCATGACTACATTGCTTTCTGCTATATCCCCAGAACACAGCGCCTGGCACATGAAAGGTATTCACGTGTTTATGGAATGCATTAATGGGTTATAGGCATCTACGTGACACTAGCATCAAACAGCACAGAAGCAAGAACCAAGGCTGGAGGAGCAACCTTACCTATGCTGTTCTCTACTGATTGTGCAGCACTTAGAATAGTGCCTGGCAAATAGAAGGCACTCGACAAATATTTGTTGAATAATGAATAAAAGAGGGTTTAATATTAGGGAATTAGTGTAATACAGTCCATCAATAGGTCAAATAAGGAAGAACAATATAACTATCTCTATAAATACAAAAGACGTTTGATAAAATTCAATATACATTCACCATTTTAAAAACCACACAAACTTGAAATAAATGCAGTTTCTTAACATGGTTTTAAAAAACCCTATCAAATCAACAGGCAACAACATCCTCAACAGTGAAGCACCACTTGAGGCATTCTCACTGAAACCAGGACCTAAACATAAATCATCATCATTATTTAACGTTGATCTCCAAATTCTTGTTGGTGTAATGAGACATGAAGCAAAACTAATAGTTATAGCTACTAGAAAGAGACAAAACTACTACTTGCAGATGACTAGGGCTGTCTATCAAAACCAAAAAAGAAAATAAACAGCCCCCCCAAAATAAAAATAAATTTCTGTAAAGTGGCTGGATAAAAGGTAAATATCTACTGATTCACTTTGTTATACAGAAGAAACTAACACACCATTGTAAAGCAATTATACTCCAATAAAGATGTTAAAAAAAAAGGTAAATATCTAAAATTCAACAGCTGCTCTGTATACTAGTAATAAGCAATTAGAAGATAAGAGAAAAAAGGTTCCACTGACAATAGCAGCAAACAAATAAAATCCATCAAAAAACAGTTAACCTACAAATGTATGATAGCTATGAAGAAACCACAAAATGTTACTGAGAGATATAAAGAGAAACTGAGTAAGTAGAGATAGATATACCATGTTCCTTGACAGTGACTTAATTTTATAAAGGAGTTAATTTAATAAAATTTGGTGCATATCTATGGTGAAATATTAGCCATTAAAAATCATGGTTTTGGAGGAAACAAGATGGCGGAGTAGAAGGACGAGCTCTCACTCTCTCTTGCGGGAACACCAGAATCACAACTAGCTGCCAGACAATCATCGACAGGAAGACACTGGAACTTACCAAAAAAGATACCCCACATCCAAAGACAAAGGAGAAGCCACAATGAGACGGTAGGAGGGGCACAATCACAGTAAAATCAAATCCCATAACTGGTGGGTGGGTGACTCACAGACTGGCGAACAATTATACCACAGAAGTCCACCCACCGGAGTGAAGGTTCTGAGCCCCACGTCAGGCTTCCCAACCTGGGGGTCCGGCAATGGGAGGAGGAATTCCTAGAGAATCAGACCTTGAAGCCTAGTGGGATTTGACTGCAGGACTTCGACAGGACTGGGGGAAACAGAGACTCCACTCTTGGAGGGCACACACAAAGTAGTGTGCGCATCGGGACCCAGGGGAAGGAGCAGTGACCCCGGGGGGGACTGAACCAGACCTACCTGCTAGTGTTGGAGGGTCTCCTGCAGAGGCGGGGGGTGGCTCTGTTTCACCGTGGGGACAAGGACACTGGAAGCAGAAGTACTAGGAAGTACTCGTTGGTGTGAGCCCTCCCAGAATCTGTCATTAGCCCCACCAAAGAGCCCAGGTAGGCTCCAGTGTTGGGTTGCCTCAGGCCAAACAACCAACAGGGAGGGAACCCAGCCCCACCCATCAACAGTCAAGTGGATTAAAGTTTTACTGAGCTCTGCCCACCAGAGCAACAGTCAGCTCTACCCACCACCACTCCCTCCCATCAAGCCTCTTAGATAGCCTCATCCACCAGACGGCAGACAGCAGAAGCAAGAAGAACTACAATCCTGCAGCCTGTGGAACAAAAACCACATTCACAGGAAGACAGACAAGATGAAAAGGCAGAGGGCTATATACCAGATGAAGGAACAATATAAAACCCCAGAAAAACAACTAAATGAAGTGGAGATAGGCAACCTTCCAGAAAAAGAATTCAGAATAATGATAGTGAAGATGATCCAGGACCTCGGAAAAAGAATGGAGGCAAAGATGGAGAAGATGCAAGAAACGTTTAACAAAGACTTAGAAGAATAAAAGAACAAACATCTAGAAGAATTAAAGACCAGAGATGAACACCACAATAACTGAGATGAAAGCTACACTAGAAGGAATCAATAGCAGAATAACTGAGGCAGAAGAACGGATAAGTGACCGGAAAGACAGAATGGTGGAATTCACTGCTGCGGAACAGACTAAAGAAAAAAGAATGAAAAGAAATGAAGACAGCCTAAGAGACCACTAAGACAACATGAGACGCAAGAACATTCGCATTATAGGGGTCCCAGAAGGAGAAGAGAGAGAGAAAGGACCCGAGAAAATATTTGAAGAGATTATAGCCGAAAACTTCCCTAACATGGGAAAGGAAATGGCCACCCAGGTCCAGGAAGTGCAGCGAGTCCAATACAGGATAAACCCAAAGAGAAACACACAGAAACACATAGTAATCAAATTGGCAAAAATTAAAGACAAAGAAAAATTAGTCAAAGCGCAAGGGAAAAACGACAAATAACATACAAGGGAACTCCCATAAGGTTAACGGCTGACTTCTCTGCAGGAACTCTACAAGCCAGAAGGGAGTGGCATGATATACTTAAAGTGATGAAAGGGAAGAACCTACAACCAAGATTACTCTACCCGGCAAGGATCTCATTCAGATTCGATGGAGAAATCAAAAGCTTTACAGACAAGCAAAAGCTAAGAGAATTCAGCACCACCAAACCAGCTCTACAACAAATGCTAAAGGAACTTCTCTAAGTGGGAAACACAAGAGAAGAAAGGGACCTACAAAAACAAACCCAAAACAATTAAGAAAATGGTCATAGGAACATACATATTGATAATTACCTTAAACGTGAATGGATTAAATGCTACAACCCAAAGACACAGACTCACTGAATGGATACAAAAACAAGACCCATATATATGCTGTCTATAAGAGACTCACTTCAGACCTAGAGAAACATACAGACTGAAAGTGAGGGGTTGGAAAAAGATATTCCATGCAAATGGAAATCAAAAGAAAGCTGGAGTAGCAATACTCATATCAGATAAAATAGACTTTAAAATAAAGAATGTTACAAGAGACAAGGAAGAACACTACATAATGGTCAAGGGATCAATCCAAGAAGAAGATATAACAATTATAAATATATATGCACCCAACACAGGAGCACCGCAATACATAAGGCAACTGCTAACAGCTATAAAAGAGGAAATTGACAGTAACACAATAATAGTGGGGGACTTGAACACCTCACTTACACCAATGGACAGATCATCCAAACAGAAAATTAATAACGAAACACAAGCTTTAAATGACACAAGAGACCAGATAGATTTAATTGATATTTATAGGACATTCCATCCAAAAACAGCAGATTACACTTTCTTCTCAAGTGCGCACGGAACATTCTCCTGGATAGATCACATCTTGGGTCACAAATCAAGCCTCAGTAAATTTAAGAAAATTGAAATCATATCAAGCATCTTTTCTGACCACAAAGCTATGAGACTAGAAATGAATTACAGGGGAAAAACCGTAAAAAACACAAACACATGGAGGCTAAACAATACGTTACTAAATAACCAAGAGATCACTGAAGAAATCAAAGAGGAAATCAAAACCTACCTAGAGACAAATGACAATGAAAACACGACAATCCAAAACCTATGGGATACAGCAAAAGCAGTTCTAAGAGGGAATTTTATAGCTATACAAGCCTACCTCAAGAAACAAGAAAAATCTCAAGTAAACAATCTAAACTCACACCTAAAGGAACTAGAGAAAGAAGAACAAACAAAACCCAAAGTTAGCAGAAGGAAAGAAATCATAAAGATCAGAGCAGAAATAAATGAAATAGAAACAAAGAAAACAATAGCAAAGATCAATAAAACTAAAAGCTGTTTCTTTGAGAAGATAAACAAACTTGATAAACCATTAGCCAGACTCATCAAGAAAAAGAGGGAGGACTCCAATCAATAAAATTAGAAAGGAAAAAGGAGAAGTTACAACAGACACCTCAGAAATACAAAGCGTCCTAAGAGACTACTACAAGCAACTCTATGCCAATAAAATGGACAACCTGGAAGAAATGGACAAATTCTTAGAAAGGTATAACCTTCCAAGACTGAACCAGGAAGAAACAGAAAATATGAGCAGACCAATCACAAGTAATGAAGTTGAAACTGTGATTAAAAATCTTCCAATAAACAAAAGTCCAGGACCAGATGGCTTCACAGGTGAATTCTATCAAACATTTAGAGAAGAGGTAACACCCATCCTTCTCAAACTCTTCCAAAAAACTGCAGAGGAAGGAACACTCCCAAACTCATTCTATGAGGCCACCATCACCCTGATACCAAAACCAGACAAAGATCCTACAAAAAAAGAAAATTACAGACCAATATCACTGCTGAATATAGATGCAAAAATCCTCAACAAAATACTAGCAAACAGAATCCAACAACACTTTAAAAGGATCATACACCACGATCAAGTGGGATTTATTCCAGGGATGCAAGGATTCTTCAATATATGCAAATCAATCAATGTGATACACCATACTAACAAACTGAAGAATAAAGACCATGATCATCTCAATAGATGCAGGAAAAGCTTTTGACAAAATTCAACACCCATTTATGATAAAAACTCTCCAGAAAGTGGGCATAGAGGGAACCTACCTCAACATAATAAAGCCCATATACGACAAACCCACAGCGAACATCATTCTCAATGGTGAAAAACTGAAAGCATTTCCTCTAAGATCAGGAACGAGACAAGGATGTCCACTCTCACCACTATTATTCAACATAGTTTTGGAAGTCCTAGCCACGGCAATCAGAGAAGAAAAAGAAATAAAAGGAATACAAATTGGAAAAGAAGTAAAACTGTCACTGGTTGCAGATGGCATGATACTATACATAGAGAATCCTAAAAATGCCACCAGAAAACTACTAGAGCTAATCAATGAATTTGGTAAAGTTGCAGGATACAAAATTAATGCACAGAAATCTCTTGCATTCCTATACACTAATGATGAAAAATCTGAAAGAGAAATTATGGCAACACTCCCATTTACCATTGCAACAAAAAGAATAAAACACCTAGGAATAAACCTACCTAGGGAGACAAAAGACCTGTATGCAGAAAACTATAAGACACTGATGAAAGAACTTAAAGATGATACCAACAGATGGAGAGATATACCATGTTCTTGGATTGGAAGAATCAATATTGTGAAAATGACTATACTACCCAAAGGAATCTACAGATTCAATGCAATCCCTATCAAATTACCAATGGCATTTTTTACGGAACTAAAACAAATCATCTTAAAATTTGTATGGAGACACAAAAGACCCTGAATAGCAAAAGTAGTCTTGAGGGAAAAAAACGGAGCTGGAGGAATCAGACTCCCTGACTTCAGACTATACTGCAAAGCTACAGTAATCAAGACAATATGGTACTGGCACAAAAACAGAAATATAGATCAATGGAACAGGATAGAAATCCCAGAGATAAATCCACACACCTATGGTCAACTAATCTATGACAAAGGAGGCAAAGATATACAATGGAGAAAAGACAGTCTCTTCACTAAGTGGTACTGGGAAAACATGACAGCTACATGTAAAAGAATGAAATTATAACACTCCCTAACACCATACACAAAAATAAACTCAAAATGGATTAGAGACCTAAATGTAAGAACAGACACTATAAAACTCTCAGAGGAAAACAGAGGAAGAACACTCTTTGACATAAATCACAGCAACATTTTTTTTGGTCCACCTCCTAGAGTAATGGAAATAAAAACAAAAATAAATAAATGGGACCTAATGAAACTTCAAAGCTACATTTGAAGTTTCCACAGCAAAGGAAACCATAAACAAGACTAAAAGATAACCCTCAGAATGGGAGAAAATATTTGCAAACGAATCAATGGACAAAGGATTAATCTCCAAAATATATAAACAGCTAATGCAGTTCAATAGTAAAAAAACAAACAACCCAATCCAAAATGGGCAGAAGACCTAAATAGACATTTCTCCAAAGGAGACATACAGATGGCCAAGAAGCACATGAAAAGCTGCTCAACATCACTAATTATTAGAGAAATGCAAATGAAAGCTACAATGAGGTATCACCTCACACCAGTTAGAATGGGCATCATCAGAAAATCTACAAACAACAAATGGTGGAGAGGGTGTGGAGAAAAGGGAACCCTCTTGCACTCTTGGTGGGAATGTAAATTGATACAGCCACTATGGAGAACAGTATGGAGGTTCCTTAAAAAACTAAAAATAGAATGACCATATGATCCAGCAATCCCACTACTGGGCATATACCCAGAGAAAACCATAATTCAAAAAGACACATGCACCGCAATGTTCATTGCAGCACTATTTACAATAGCCAGGTCATGGAAGCAACCTAAATGCCCATCGACAGACGAATGGATAAAGAAGTTGTTGTACATATATACAATGGACTATTACTCAGCCATAAAAAGGAACAAAATTGAGTCATTTGTTGAGACGTGGACGGATCTAGAGACTGTCATACAGGGTGAAGTAAGTCAGAAAGCAAAAAACAAATATCGTATATTAATGCATGTATGTGGAACCTAGAAACATGGTACAGATGAATCGATTTGCAAGGCAGAAGTTGAGATACAGATGTAGAGAATGGACGTATGGACACCAACGGGGGAAAACCGCGGTGGGGTGGGGATGGTGGTGTGCTGAATTGGGTGATTGGGCTTGACACTGATGTGTATAAAATTGATGACTAATAAGAACCTGCAGTATAAAAAACCAAACAAACAAATAAAATAACTAATACTAAAAAAAAAGAAAAAAAATCATGTTTTTAAATAATTTTAAATGACATGAGAAAAGGTCACAATATACTGTTAAATGAAAATGCAGGATAAAAACTACATATGAGGATTCCAACTATGTAAAAATATAAATAAAAGACTGGAAGGAGATACATAAAAATGTTAATTACAGTGGTGATCTCTAAGTCTCAGGAGCATAATTTTAATTTGATACTCCAAACTTTTCTGAATTTTCCAAATTGTACATAATGAGGATGTATTACCTGTAAAGGCACAGCTCAGTTTAACTTTTCAGCTTTGGATCAAATACCTATTTCCACACTAAGAACAGGACATTTAGGTATCTAATTTCAGCAGCAATGTCAGTCACTGCTGAACAAACTTTGCTCAAATTTTGCTTTATTAGTGCTGTTCTTGCCTTCTGCTTTTTCTGTACAATAAGACATAGCTATTAAGTTATTTGCTCTCTTGGATATCTGCAGTAGAAGCTAGAAGCTGGAAGTGCTCAGCCTTTCAGGATCAACCCTTAAGACTTCCAAAATCTATGACCAAAAGAAAGAATTAATAAACCCAAACCAGAAAAAGTCTATCTAAACTTCGCAATACAAAATAATAGTGCCAAGGACAGGGACTGTGTCTAAGCAAAATTATGTATAAACTGATAGTCCCAAGCTAAGGGCCAAGCCCCACTCATCCAAGGACTCAGCCAAGAGATAAGGTAACCCATTTGATTTAGATTCATGTGGTCATATACTCTTTCCCACAGCAAACACAGAGTAGATACAGTAGCTTTCAAGTGCCCATTTTCTCCTCCCTATGTTAACAGAGTACAATTTTAGATGATAAATGGAGAACAGCTTGCACAGAAAGTCAGTGATGATTTGCTTCAAACAGATAAAAATGAGAGAACAGAAACAGTGAGAGGGAAGACCATGTTCTCGCTGATAAAGAAATGCCTTGAGAGGATGGGCTTAAATAAAAGACCAAAATTATTTTAAGAAAAAAAAAAGGTATCCCTGGTACAAGAGGGACTCTGTAGTCTCCCCAAATAATATAACAAACAAAGGAAAACATTATGATTTAACATGCAAAAATAAAAAATGGATGGGGGGAGAAAAGCTTAAAACATAACAGCAGTTGAAAAAAACACTCATAAACCTTATGTGCTTTAAACACTTTCTGGCCCCTCCTACAATTTTCAATTCCACAGTAATGACTTAACTGATAGCAACAATACTGGTAGTTCAAAGAAGTTCAGCATTAGAAAAGCAGATCATATTTTCAACTTTTTAAAGATTCTTGCCAGCCACCTGCTTTTACTTAAGCTTAGGCTAAATGTTTTTGGGAGGTAATGCTAATTTGTATGGCTGCCTTAAGAAAATGGAGAATACAGGATAAAATGGTAAGATAAAAGTTGTGCAAAAAAGGTGTCTTAAATACAGTAGGTATTCAAGTAAATATTTGTTGAATGAAAATCAACTCCATTCAGAAAGATACTCACTGTTTGAAGCTATGTCAATCAAAAGAGTTTCTTCTGCTTCTGAAGGAAAAGAAGAAAGAACAGAATCAGGGATGAGAAAACCATTCATTTCAACCAAAAGAAGTATACACCTAACTAAATAACTACTTCTCTCAATCACCACTCCTAGGTTTTAGAACACATTATAAAAATCCTTTGCTTTTTTGTTTAGCATTTTTAAGGGGATTTTAACAGCACTACGTTCTAAAGACTATGAGCAATTCAACTAAAAGAAAAATTAACTGAACAAGTAACCACATGGAATGCCTCAAAGCAAATCAAGCAATGACAATAGTAGGGAATATAACATGTTAATCCAAGTGAAGGTGTTTAATTCCCCTCAACTATAACACACTAACTTAATATAATCTAACTGTATCATTTAGATAATTCTTATAAAAAGCCGAGAAAGTGACCCCAAAGGCCTAAAGGTGAATTACCTTAACTCAAATCTAGTCTCTGAAAATTTCCCAAGGACCTCATTACCTCCACCCCTGTCCCATACAGGAGCGGAGAATACTTGAAGTTCTTTATCTTCAGTCTACCATTAACACTTGTGGATCCAAGGCTTACCACACCCAACACGGAAGTATAAAATGGGCCAAAGAACAGTCTCCAAGTTCAGAGTCCTCTTTCCTCTCTATGGCTCACCTGGACTTCCTTCCTTACCTCTAGTGTCTAGACCCAACCCATCTCTTCCTCTCTGACTTCCCTGGATTTGGCCAACGGCATCTGCCCGACCCTCCTGGCTAGTTAAACTCTGGGTACTGACTCCTTGGGATTCGTTTGGATCTACCTTGGCCAAATGTAGTAGGCTCAGCCTTTTCTAGTTCCCTCACTAGCCTGGATTGTATATTTGGCTCCATTACTCAGGTGCAACAGAAGCAACTGATAATTACCTAAGTTGTCTAATATTAGAGAATAGTCTTGATACTTTTACTAGCATGATGAATGAAGCAAGGGACAACAGTGCATCAGGGCATAGGTATTACATGTTCACAACTGCTCTTTGATAACTTTAATTCTTTAAAATCGAAGTACTTAGAGACTTTTCAAAATAGATGTACAGGTTGGGAAACAAAGGATGTGAAAACTCAAGGAGGTAACCGTTCCTTTTGTCATGCGGAACTACTGTGTGTGTGCACACATATTTTCCTAGATTCCAATCTAGCAACCTGCCATCTATTTCTTATTAAAAATAAGACTAAGAGAAACAGGGTAAACAAGACTCTAGAAGTACTGATAGCACAAAAAGGTATAGAGTTAATAGGATACTAACGTCATGTTCTTTGGCTTTTCTCCTCCTTAAAGGGCTGAGCATGTAACAAAGGGTACTATACTATGAAAAGTGAGGTGACCACAGTAACTTACTATAGCATGCAGGTGCCTCGTTCAATATGTCTCTCTCACACAGGACAGGCTAAATGGCTAAATAAAAGACTTCATTCTTCTATACAATGTGTATTCTATTCACTGTGGGTATTTTTAATTCTTAATACATGCTCTCTTAAAAGGTCATGCCCACTTAGTATTTCTACTTACAGAGATAAATCCTAAGGAAATAAGAGACATGCAGGAAGATTCATTACTTATTTATACTAACAAAAAATAACCTGAATGTCAAACACCGGGAATAACTACAGTATAGGCCATTCATAAAATGGAATAGTATACAGCTATTAATAGCATGTAAAAGCACTTATAATATGATGGCATGTGGAACAGACAAAAATCTACATACAGAATGAGTCCAACCCACCCTAAAAGTTGCAGGTGTAGAAAAAAGGAAAATGTTAGGTGTTTATCTCTGAAGGATGTGAATTTACTTATTTCCTTTATAATTTTCTGTTCTTTCCAAACTTTTTACAGTATATATATATATTAGTTTGGTGATAAAAAAAAGTTGAATGTAGTTTAAGAAAGAAGCCATGCAAGGTAGGATTCAAGTTTTCCAAGAAGCTACAGCTGACACAGAATGCCTGTCTGATGAAGCCAATGAACCCACTGGAAACACAATGCATTTGTTCTCTAATAATCTATTTCCTTTCTAGAGCAATGTGAAATGACAGAAGCAACACCTCCTACACAAACCTCCCAATTTTTGAGTCTCATTGTAGCAGATGAAATAACAGATTTTCTGTTCTCTTTCCCCAAATTCGAAGGCAGGAAGCCAAATATTTCCTCCCCAGAGTCGATTTTCTTATGATTCACCAATGCAAAGGTTTGAGAATCAGCACAATTGAGTGTAAGGTATTACAATCTGGCAAGGCTTGTTGCCAAATGTTTTAATTTCAAATAGTGTGGGGAGAAAGTGCTGAACGCATGTGAATTCAAGTGACCTTGATACTTTACAATGAGCAGTGTATCAGTTAAACCCAAGAATGTGATTTAAATCCACATATAGGTTCATCAGCATAAAAGACTACCTACATAGGTAACAGACTACATATATCTCTAACCCCAGCCAGGGTAGCAGGTAAGAATATATATATTTCAATATAATCCTTCAGGGTTCTTAAACAAAGCATTTATCATCTTCTCAATGGTAGATGAATAATGTTATCTTTTTGCACAGAGTGTAATACATTTCATTTTATGTGCAGTGACAAATTTAAATATGTATGGTATTATACAAAGCAATAATGACCAAGGAAAAACATTATAAAACTAGCTAAGCAATTAAAGCTAGTACCTTGAACACATCTAAAGTGGCTATTTATAGGAATGATATCTTGAACATGCTGTTCCTTCTTGTGCAACCGGATTATTAGCCTAGGAAACAGAAGAATGCATCAACGAATAGCTACTGAAAAACTCAAACATTTAACGACAAAATACATTGCTGTGTTGTTATACAAATCTAGTCTGTATTTATTAGACTTGCTGTATCTTGTTCCCTGGATCTGAGTATCATGATGATATTGCTTTAGGTCTAAAAGCATATTAGTGGTGATCAGTATCTGAATACCCACAGTTCTATGCCATAGAGAACATAAAGTAGTCTATGTCCTAAAAACAGTTTACAAACTTAAGAGCATGAATTACAGTGCACACACCTTCAGATTACGCATACCAGAGACAAGAACTAATAGCTAGGTGTGAAGTCCATGAGGGCAGGGACTATGGCTGTCTTTTCACCATAGTATTTCTAGCACCTAGTACAGTACCTGGCACATAGTAGTCACTCAAGTTTGTTGAATAAATGTATTATAAATTTCATCAATTAGCTTTCTGGTTATATTCCCATGGCTTTTATCAAAGAATGATTCTATCTCTTCAAACAAATATACAGGTTCATGGAGAAGTAAGAGGAGGTGCCCAGCCAGCTGAATCAGTCAAAATAATCCCAGTGACCAATAAGGTAGCAGATATCACAACCAGATTGCCTTTACATCCCTTGTGTTTTTCCCATGGTTTCTAATTTTATGATAGTACTTCTGGTAAGCATGACTGAACTTGGCCCCCCAGTATGAAATGCAAGATTTCTAAATTCCTATGTACTCCTGAAATACTAATTTTCATTTACTACTTATTCTTAGTGGCCCACAGTCAAGGTATAACCTACTGGTAAATGGCCATTCTGAACATCTCCTACCTTCCCCCCAAATCACTCTTCAAGTGGTTCTTTTTGCCAGGAAC
Source organism: Globicephala melas (assembly GCF_963455315.2). Lineage (NCBI taxonomy): Eukaryota > Metazoa > Chordata > Mammalia > Artiodactyla > Delphinidae > Globicephala > Globicephala melas. The sequence continues at coordinate 10,739,033 of NC_083335.1, read as the reverse complement.
TCTCTTCTTTTGTTCCTGAGACCTAGCTCAACTATCACCTCCTCTGTGAAACTTGGCCTCATGCCCTTTGCCTGCCGCTCAAATAGAGCACTTAACACACTCTGTTATAGTTACATTTATTTCCCTCAGATTTGAGCTCCTTGAAAGCAAAGACCCTATCATATTCAGTTTTGTCACCTACCTAATAGATGCTCAATAAATATTGGTTGAATAAACAAACATTTAATTAAGCTATAAACAGATGAATTTCTAAATACACCTTTTCAACATGTGATATTAGAAGGCATTGTTCTGAAAGGTTTGATTTCCATTTTGTTGTCTTTTGGGGAGGCTTATCGTTTTAGCTTTTTGAAATTTTTTTCAAACGTGTTAACTTTGAAGGAGTTAACTTGGGGAAAGGAACTGCTTAGACAGGACTAAGGGAAATAAAAGTGTTGATGCTGTCTTTCTGCTCTGATCCTGCTTGCCTAATTTGCAGGGGTTTAATATTTTAAGGTGACTACAAGAATATAGGGCAGACCCTTTTCAAACTGCAAAGTTCATGAGTCAAGCAGAGAATCCTATAAACCCAGATGGAGACCAGAAAGTAGATAAGATTGACAAAGCAAGGGTCAAGGAGGAAGAGCTTACTTTGAGGAAAATGAACACAAACCAATATAATTCCCAAGTAACATAGTATACAAATGGTGTTGAACATCAGCAGTAAAGATTCATCTGGATTGTATTGTTAAAAACCATCACAAAACAGACAATGACATGGATGGACCTTGAGGGCATTATGCTAAGTGAAATAAGTCAGACAGAGAAAGACAAATACCATATGATCTCACTTATGTGTGAAATCGAAAAACAAAAACCAAAATACTAAACTCACAGACACAGAGAACAGATTGGTGGTTGTCAGAGGCAGGTGGTGGTGGGGGGGATGAAATGGGTGAAGGGGGTCAAAAGGTACAAATTTCCAGTTATAAAATAGACAAGTCATGGGGATGTAATGTACAGCGTGATGACTATACTTAATAACAGTGTACTGTATATTTAAAAGTTTTTAAGAGAATAAATCTTATGGACCTAGTTGCAGGGCAGGAATAAAGAGGCAGACATAGAAAATGGACTTGAGGACACCGGGTGGGAGGGCGAAGCTAGGGCGAAGTGAGAGTAGCATCGACATACAATACACTACCGAATGTAAGATAACTGGACACTACCAAACATAAGGTAGATAGCTAGTGGGAAGCAGACGCATAGCACAGGGATATCAGCTCGGTGCTTTGTGACCGCCTGGAGGGGTGGGATAGGGAGGGTGGGAGGGAGGGAGATGCAAGAGGGAAGAGATATGGGAACATATGTATATGTATAACTGATTCACTTTGTTATAAAGCAGAAACTAACACACCATTGTAAAGCAATTATACCCCAATAAAGATGTTTAAAAAAAAAAAGATAATTGGCTGGTGGGAACCAGCAGCATAGCACAGGGATATCAGCTCCGGTGCTTTGCGATGACCTAGAGTGGTAGGATAGGGAGGGTGGGAGAGAGGCTCAACAGGGAGGGGCTATGGGGACATATGTATGCATATGGCTGATTCGCTTTGTTGTGCAACAGAAACTAACAGGGTATTGTGAAGCAATTATACTCCAATACAGATCTATTTTTAAAAAAGAGAGAGAGTAAATCTTAAAGGTTCTCATCACAACAGGGCTGCACTGGTGGCGCAGTGGTTAAGAATCCACCTTCCAATGCAGGGAACACAGGTTCGAGCCCTGGGCCAGGAAGATCCCACATGCCACGGAGCAACTAAGCCCGTGTGCCACAACTACTGAGCCCATGTGCCACAACTACTAAAGCCTGAGTGCCTAGAGCCCATGCTCTGCAACAAGAGAAGCCACCGCAATGAGAAGCCTGTGCACCGCAACGAAGAGTAGCCCCTGCTCGCCGCAACTAGAGAAAGCCTGTGCGCAGCAACGAAGACCCAATGCAGCCAAAAATAAAAATAAGTAAATAAATTTATAAAAAAAAAGTTCTCATCACAAGAAAAAAATTGTTGACTATGTGTGGTGATGAATGTTAGCAAGAATTATTGTGGTGATCATTTCATAATATATACAAGTATCAAGTAATTATGTTGTACACCTGAAACTAATACAATGTTATACATCAATTATTTCTCAATTTAAAAAAGAAATGCAACCCCCCAAAAAAATACCCATCACAAAACATAAACTGGGAATTTAAGTTAATTCCACAAATATTTATTTAATATCTACTACATGTTAGTCACTAAATAAATTGTAACAAGAGAGTAGGGCAAAGAATAAGAATAAAAATTCTACCTAAATCTAATCATTCCTTTCAACACAGAAAGGTGAAAAATAATAGGTATATGGCAAAAAAATGGAAATCAGAATTTGGTAGTTGGAAACAGAAAAGAGTAAAAAATTGTGAATGCAGACCCAGCATTATCCCTAGGAAATACTTTGATTTGTTCAAGAAAGGTTAAAGATGAAACAACAGGTGGCATCATAATCCATTTGCCTTGAAAAAATGAATGTTAGTGTTTGATTCCTTGTGTGCAAAAAAGCCTTACCTTTAATTGTAATTTTAGTCTCTCAAGTAAATTTCTCCCATGGTTGATAGCAGGAACTACAGAACTAAAGAATGCAATAGGCTTCAAGTTCTAGGATAAAAAGGCCCAAAGTAAAAAAGTTCTGGACACTCAAGTCAGAGAAGGCACCCAAGAGACCAGGATTTGAGGGATATATATATATATATATATATATATATATATATATATATATGGTTTGACAGTATCAGGTGTCTCCAATAAATGATTTCAAAAGAAACTTCTCAGACAATGTAATGACTCAGACAAATGACTTAACCTCTCTGCACCTCAATTTCTATATCTAGAAAAGGGGGATGATGATGATGATATTACAATTTCACAGTAACCCTCACATAAGGGTTAAATGAACTAATTCATGAAATGCTTAGAAGAGTACCTGATACACATCAAGCCATTGAGTGTTAGTTGTGCTATACCCTTAAGTTTTACAGAACTGGAATACAGAATTTGATTTCTCTATGGGGAGGACACAAATAATCAGGAGAGCTACCACTGCAAGGTTAAAAGTTCTTCCAGTACAAGAGACCAGACAGAATGAGGCATTTTACCTCAAGGCCAGCTGCTCACTCCCTTATCAGCTGAATAGAGTTCCAAACCTACCAAACCAAGGGACCAGATCCTGGGATGTGGTCATCTCAACAATGTAGCTATTTTATTTAATCCTTATAATTTTGTTTTTAAGAAGAGGAAACCGAGGCACAAAAAATTTACTGATTTGCCCAAGGCTTACATCTTCCCACCCTATTCTTGCCTTTGGAAGTGGCAGTGGTGTTCCACTTTTCAATTCACTTTTCTGTTGAATTTACTTTCATTAAACTGGTCTTCCAGGGTTTGATGAAATCTGGGAAAAATAAAATGAATTTATCACATCAACAGAACTGACCAAGCAGGATCTAGGGAAGAGCTACCTCCATAGAACCAGTTGACGTCCAGTTGAGAGTGGCACCAAGAGCCTCAGAAAAGGGCAGGCTAGGCCAGTGTGAATTTCTTCTCTGTAAAGTGGACAGCATAGATAAAGACTGAGTCTGGACAATCTAAAAGCAGGGACTGAGAAAAATTGTTTTTAAGCAGAATCCAATGTTGGGGGATGGCAGGATTTAAATGATCAACAATTTAAAAATTTTCAGCGCTCAACAATTCTTCACTGATGTCAAGAAACCAGTGAACAACCAGGGGAAGTGGCTTGGGCACACAGCGATAGGGACCTACCTATGATATGTGATGGTCATCAGGGATACTTTAGATGAGGCATTAGTGGCAAGGGAGATCAGCAGTATAGTGATGGCTTATCAAAATCTTTTGATCCATCAGTCAACAGTCTTTACTGAGCTCCTATGTGCAAGGCAGAGTGGAAGGTAACACACCCTGATGAAATGTCAAATGTTGTCTACATTTCTACACATTTCATTACTTTTTCTAACTGTCAAGTCAATAAGTGAGGCAGTTACTGGCCTACACAAAACCATTACTGAATTAATGAATATGCCTCCAAGCACATGGAATAAGGGGGTGGTGAGACTGGAGGAACCAGCTGAATGAGGTTAAGAAAAGGCACCTCTGTAAGGTTAACAATGAAGCGTTTCTACAGTACTTACACTTTTTGTAAACCACTTTCGCATTTATTCTCCCAGTTAAAACTCCAAAGGCTATAAATTAAAGCAGTTAATGTTTTTATTAAACTGATGAGGACACTAAGGCCCAGAAAGCTTTACTGACTAGCCCAGGATTACACAACCCATGTCAGTTGCAGGGGCAGGAACTAAGAACCCAGGCTTCCTGCTTCCCCGCCCATTGAGTCCTTCCACTGAGCCACAAGGACAGGAGCAATCAATCCACCGGCTTGGAAGTTGGGGACAAAGCTCGGTGGTTAGAGCAATGGCACGTCACACCTGGGCCCGAACCTGTTGCCTGCGCGGCCTCAGTGGGAGGAGGGTGGGTGGCTTGTCGCGGTTTGGGGTTGGGAGGTAATGGCAGGCTCCCCTTCTCTGTGGGTATCAGGTGGTTACTTACTCATACTGCCCGTTCCTCTGGACTAGGGTCAGGGCGCAGGGCTCCCGGACAGGACCCTTTATCTCCATACCCTCGATAGTATGCAGGCGCTAGTCAAGGGTCTCTTCTAGAAGCGCTGCCCGGAAGGGGACCCGCGGTGTGGGGTGGAGGGAAGCTCCCGCCCCTCAGCCCACCCTCCCTCCCCAGGGTCGGAGACAGCGCCTCCCGCGCTGGCCCCCCTCCCCCGCTCGGCTCGGCCTCGGGTCCTGACCGGCCCCTAGCCGCCCCTCTGCTGCGATCCGCAGTCCCGCGGACCCCCGCCTCCGCCCCGCGCGGCCTCCCCTCCCCCCTTCTCTCAGGCGGATACGGCAAGGGGCTGGACTCCAAGCGGGAGCGGCGGCTCCATCCCGGCAGCTTCCAGGCTCGGCGGGGCTGCGGACTGCGGGCGGATCCGACGACACTGCCTCCCGCGTCCTCACAACCCCTCGCTTCGGCTGCACGTCCTTAGAGAAACGGCTCCGTGCCGGGCACGGGGTGCCGGGCGCGAGGAGCCGGGAGCCGGGAGCCGGGAGCCTGACCCGAGAGAGAGCGGCGCCTCCCGCCCCCGCCAGTTTTCCAGGCCGCCGCAGATTCCGCCCCCTGCGGCCAACCTGCGGAACTGCAGGGAGAGACCCGTCGGACCGGGGGCGTCTTCCCCACATCCAGCAAGGGATACGCTTTCAATGCTGCCTGTGACAACAGACTTGTTCTGGTGACTTTGAAGATTGCCATAGAACCAAAGCACAGTCATACCAATGAGGGAACTCAAAGGTGTTGGGGCTACTAGGACCTACGTCATCCATTCAAAAAATCCTTGTTATGGTTAATAGAATGCACCGTACTGATTACCATACCTCTCAGATATCCCCCCCTACTTCTTCCTTCCACCACCTAACTAGGGAAAATCCCCAAAGCTCAGACCTTTGCTTTCTTTGGTCCCCCTCTAGGTCACCTCTAAGCAGGCAAAGACCAAATATATATCTCTGGCCCAAATCCCTTGCCTAATATAACCCATTGTTACCAAAGCATTGGATGAAAAAACTAACTCATCGTTATTTCACACAGTGACCCAGGCTTGAAATTTCAAAGCCATGTGCTTGCTTCCTCTCTCCTAATTGCTCTGTAGCCAATCAGCCAACAAATCTTGTTAATATGTTCTTTGGAATTACTTTTAGGTTCCTTGTTTTCTCACCATTCAAACTGCCATCACTTTAGCGTAAGCCCTTGTGATATCACCTTTGACCATTTTACTCTGTTGACAGTCATAAGAATATTCTTCCCAGAGTAATGTTTCAATTGTGTTATTCATTTGCTCAAGAATCTACCATGACCTATATTTCAAGACTGATTTAAACCGATAGTAATTAAGACAGTGTGGTATGGAGGTAGACAGACCAATGGAACCAAATACAGAGTCCCAAAACAGATCTACACATATATGGAAAGTTGTTATGCAGCATATTTGACATTTCAAATCAGTGAGGGAAAATGGATTATCCACTAAATGGTGCTGGAACTATTGATAATCGACATGGAAAATTATAAAATTAGATCCCTATCTCACACCACAGAGAAAAAAAATCAATATCTGGTGGAATAAAGATCTAAATGTGAAAAGCAAATCTTTACAACTTTCAGAAGAAAATAGAATATCATTATGACCTTGGAATAGGGAACGAGAATGATTACTTAAGACACTAAAAAGCACAAACAATAAAGGAATTGATTGACACATTTACATTAAATTTCAAAATGTATGCACTTCGAGATAACATAAACAACTTAAAAGACAAGCCACAGACTGGGAAAATATGTTTTCAATGCATATAACTAACAAAGGATAATCTATGAGGTTCTACACTCTAGCTGTCATCACCTCTCTGACTTCCTCTCCCACCACTCTCTCCAACTCACTCTGCTTAATCAAACACTGCTCCATGCTATTCCTAGGACTTGCCAGGCACACTCTTGCCTCAGGGCCTTTGCACTTGCTGTTCACTCTGCCTGCACTCTTACCTTCTCAGGTCTTCGCTCAAAACTCACTTTCTCAGTGAGGTCTTCCTAGAGAACTTTACTTAAAATTGCAGTTCAACAATTTCCTTTCCCACTCCCATACACACATGCTCCCTATCCCTCTTCCCTATTAATTTTTTCTCCAGAGGATTTATCATTATCCATTATTCTATCTATTTTACTTATCAATTGTGTTTATTGTTTAGCTTCCCCTACTAGAATGTAAGTTCCATGAGGGCAGGGATTTTTATCTGTTTGGATTATTCTTGCATTCCCAGTGCCTAGAACCGTTCCTGGAACAAAGTAGATGCTAGAAAAATATTGATTAAGTGTTTTGGTTTTTTGGCTGCAAGGCATGTGGGATCCTAGTTCCCTGACCAGGGATCGAACCCACACCCCCTGCATAGGAAAGTGAAGTCTTAAGCACTGGACCACCAGGGAAGTCCCATGATTAAATGAATGAATGAATTCGTATCTAGAATGTATAAGAACCCCTACAAATCAGTGAGAAAAATAGGAAAGAAACCTAGCAGAAAAACTGACAAGATATATGAATAAGCAATTCATAGTCAAGGAAATCCAAATGGGCCAAAAGGACATGAAAGGGTGCTTCACCTCATTACTACTCAGGGAAATGAAAAATTCAAGCTATTGCAGCAACATGGATGGACCTAGAGATACTCATACTGAGTGAAGTAAGTCACACAGAGAAAGACAAATATCGTATGATATCGCTTATATGTGGAATCTAAAAAAAGGCTACAAATGAACTTATCTACAAAACCGAAATAGAGTTACAGATGTAGAAAATAAACTTGTGGTTACCAGTGGGTAAAGGGAGGAGGGATAAATTGGAAGATTGGGATTGACACATACACACTACTATATATGAAAAAGATAACTAAAAAGGACCTACTGTATAGCACAGGGCACTCTACTCAATACCCTGTAATGGCCTATGTGGGAAAAGAATCTAAAAAAAGAGTGGATTTATGTACTTGTATAATAGATTCACTTTGCTGTACACCTGAAACTAACACAACATTGTAAATCAATTATACCCCAGTAAAAATTTAAAAAAATTCAAGCCACGAGATACTATGAAACAATCATTGCTTTGACAAAAATGTAAAAATTCAGACAATACCAACTGCTGTTGAGAATGTAGAACAGATAGAACTCTGATCACTGCTATAAGGAGTATAGGTTGGTAGAACTGCTATGAAGAGCCATTTGACATTGTATAATAAAGTTGTATAGGTAATACCCTTCAACCCAGAAATTCCATTTCTAGGTACAGACCTGGGCAAAATTCTAACCTTTGTGCACAAGGAGACATGTAAAAGAATGCTCATTGCAGCATGATTGGTAATCTCAAAAAAAAAAAAAAAGGAAGCAAATTAAATGTCCATCAGTAGGTGAATGAATAAATAAATCATGGTATTCATGAAGTTGAATACTATTTTGAAATTAAAATGAATAGCTCAAGCTACATGTATGAACAGAGTAAAATCTCAAAAATATAATGTTGAGCATAAAGAGAAAATTACAAAACATGTACAGTATATAGTCTGAAAATATTACCTGTTGCTTATGGCTACATACATACAATAGTAATAATATATAAAACGTGAAAGGGCAGGATCATCACCAAATTCAAGAGAGGGAGAGGATTGAGACTGGGGAGGGGCATAGAAGAAATAACTATATCTGAAATATTTATTTCTTTAAACACAATCTGAAAGTGGATCTGGCCAGATTTGATAGAACTGGGTGGAGGGTACATATACTGGTTATGTTATTCCATGTACTTTCCTACATTTGAAAATGTTTGCAATCAATGAAAATGAAAAATGAAGAATTAATATGGAGGTGAGAGTTAGCAGTGTCAAATGCTGAAAACAGGACATGGAAAATGAAGATTGAGAGACTTTCTTGGATGTGTCAAGGAATTCACTGGAGACCACAAAATAAGTGGTTTTGATAAGTGGTCAGTAAGAGGGTAGCAACAAGGTTACAGGGAATTGAGGAGAGATGATATCCTGAGTAAATGGAGACGAGAGACCACATATTGAAGAAGTTTGGAAATAAAAAAAATACAATTTTAATTAAATTAGTTAGAAGGGTTGAACAGAAATTCTTGACAAAACATGAAGCCTCTTTAAAGCAAAGGAGAAGGAGCTAACGAAGAGGGGGACGTTTAAGATACTAGAAGAGGGAGGCAGAAAGGTTGCAAGAAAAATCCCTTGGTGATTGGGAAGGACAAGGATCCAAGGTGCAGATAGAGGAATTGACCTTAGAGAAGAGAGATTTCTTCCTCCAAGGCTCCAGTATCCCAGCACGTAAAACAATGCCCAGCAGACAGTGGTGTACTCAAATATTTATTGTAAAGAATAAGAGGTTGTCAGGAATTCCCTGGTGGTCCGTGGTTGGGACTCCCCACTTTTGCTGCCGAGGGCATGGGTTCAATCCCTGGTTGGGGAAATAGGATCCCACAAACCTCTCAGCCAAAAAAAAAAAAAAAAAAGACTTCCCTGGTGGCACAGTGGTTAAGAATCCACCTGCCAATGCAGGGGACATGGGTTCAAGCCCTGGGCCAGGAAGATCCCATATGCCGCGGAGCAACTAAGCCCATGCGCCACAACTACTGAGCCTGCGCTCTAGAGCCCACGAGCCACAACTACTGAGCCCGCGTGCCTAGAGCCGGTGCTCCGCAACAAGAGAAGCCACCACAATGAGAAGACCGCGCACTGCAACGAAGAGTAGCCCCCGCTCGCCACAACTAGAGAAAGCCTGTGCGCAGCAACAAAGACCCAACGCAGCCAATAAATAAATAAATAAATAAAATCTTAAAAAAAAAAAAAAGAATAAGAAGTTGTGAAGAAATGGAAATATACCGAGGAGGTGAGGACATTAAAAACTGTGGTCTCTCACAAGGGAGATGATGATTTTCTCAAAAAAAAAAAAAAGAAAAAAAAGAGTAATAAGTGGACGTATTAACAGTAATAACAGCAATAATAATCCTGGTGGCTTAACACTGTACTCATGTGACATACTCTTCTCATGGTTTCACATAAGTACTTTTACTTAATTATCACTAAATCCCTTTAAAGTAGTAATATTATTGTTTCCATTTTCAAGATAAGAAAACCGAGACTCAGAGAGGTTTAGCAACTTGCTCATTAGCTAGTAGATGGCAGTATCAAGATTCAAACTTAGGTTTGTCTGACTCCAAAGCCCGAGCTTTTAATCCAACACATTATGGCATTCATTCAATATTAACAGTCATAACAGTACGTGTTTTATTTAGAACCCTCTATGTGCCAGGCACTATGGTAACAGCTCTACCTGAATGACCACATTTAATCTGATGAAATTTCCAATGAAATTGAAGTTGAGAGTAGAGGGTTTAGGAACTTGAACAAGGCACAGGAGGGGGGAACAGTTACTGGTGGAGAGTGATAGCGAATCCAGAAAAGTTAACAAAGGTTTTAGAGCGACAGAAAGAGCCCAGTTGGAGGCAGATGGTGTGGATTTCCATAGTGGTCCAAATCAGCATGAGTCTGTAACTGTCTCTGGCAATGCTCGGCAGATGGAAAGCAGGAGTAGGGAAAATATCCCAAGATGGTACGTTAAGTTTGGGAATTAGCATAGCAGGCAGAGCAAAAGGTCATGGGGTGAGGGAGTCTGAAGTGGTGTTTAGGATATATTGAAATAGCTGACCCTGGAGTCAAAGTTGAGTAAAGATTTGTATCTACTCAGCCTAGGGCCAGCAGAGGGGGGTGAAGGCAAGCTTGACTAATTTCATCATTTCCCTAGGCCTGCTCCTGCAGCAAATTGTTGTATAAACTTCAGGTTTATTTGGGAACCCTGCTTCTCCTTCATCTCTAATATCCAATAACTCAAGTTTTGTCAATTTTATAGTAAATTCCTTAAGGTCTAGCTCTGATCATTCTCACTTATCATCATCAGATGGCATTTTGCCTAACTGAATAAAGATCTGACGTCCTATACTTGTATTGACATATAAGAGGCATCCAATGCAAAGAGTTAAATGGTCATTGAACAAAATTCAAATAAATGAAACTCTACCTTCGAGAAAGCCCAAGTCTCACCACTCACCATCACCACAACCACCCCCTCAAAACACACAAACGAGTAAATGGGTGTTCGGTGCCTGTCTTTTATCCATTAAACAACTATAACTAAGTGCTTAGGACTTACAGGCTTTCTGGAGACAAAATTAAAAAGTGAGATCTTAAAGACAGACTATAAAATACTAAAAAAAAAAAGAAAAACTCAAAAATAATAATTCAATTAAATGGACACAAAATATAACATTCTATCAAGTTTATTAATTGTAAATTTATTAAAAAATCTATTGCCTTTGCAAATAATTTTTAGGTTGGATCTTCTCACTTCCAATTTTCAAGTATGCATAATGATTATGGAGAAATCACAGCCATTATAAATTAAATTAGTTATGCCCATTATAAATTAAATTAGTTATGCACGGACAAATAATTTCAAGAGCGAAATTACAAAAGCCCTTTCAAAAATTTATAGCAAAAATATAAATTTTTAATGCAGGACGGGGATGCATTTTAATATGATGTTGGCTGAAGCCTTCACCAGTAAGAGAGTGTAGGGCCTGCAAAGGTAAAAACAGGCCTGCCTAACACAGATGAGGCTGGGGAGGAAGATTCGAGTAGGTGAGTCAGCAGCCAGAGGCTGGAAGGCAGGCCGAGCCGAGGCATAAATGATTCATTGATTTTTAAATCCCCAGTAGTTGAAAAGCCTTGCTTTTCATATACACAAATCCAACATAGATATTGCTTTCCATGCAGAGCAGCATAACGAAGAGCTCGTTTTTATTTATATATTTCCATTTATACTTTTCATTCCTTATGGAATTTGGGGTGAGAAAGACTCATGTGAAGGGGGGACAGGCACAGCAGGCGGAGGAGGCCCTGAAGACCCTCCTCCTCCCCTCTACATCTCACCTTCCCTTAGCTACTTTATTCCTGCCCTGGTTAGTTTCTTTTTTTCCTTTTTTCTTTTGGCCACGCATCTCAGTTCCCTGACCAGGGACTGAACCCGGGCCACGGCAGTGAAAGTGCGGAATCCTAACCACTAGGCCACCAGGGAACTCCCATGCCCTGGTTAGTTTCTTAATTCCCTTCACCCTCCTCCCCTATTTCATTCTGCTTGACCAGGATCTCCTTTCTGCTTCACAAATCCCATAGCCAGGTCTGGCAGCACCCAGGCCTACTTTCCCTCAGAAATTGGAGTTAAAAATTATTAAAAAGGATTCTGTCCTGAACAAATCTTTCCAGATTTACCTCCCAAGTCTACTCTTCACAAACGTTATGCTCTGCCCAGCATTTCCCTTAGGAATTGAACAAGTGCAGTGGCTAGTGGCAGTCAGATGGGTGTGCTCATGACTCAGGTACTCTTTTGATCATCCAGCTGAATACTTCTAACTTGCCATCTCAGTTTTGACCTTTATAGAGTGTTAAATTATTTTTTACTGGTCATGAGCTGTTTGACATATATCCGCAAAGAATCAAAGGGATGCTGATGTTGAAATACAGACCGTAAAAATGATTAAAATTCTACAAATTCTCAAGGCGATACTCATCAGGCCCATAAGCTGCATTTATCTGATCAAAATTCTTACATAGCACATAAAGATTTCTCTAGTAATTTGAAAACCCTAAAAGAGAAAATAGAGTTATGGTTGAATTCAACTCAGTTTTTTGTTTATCAGGAATAAAAATTAGCCACATCTGCAAAGTAAAACCATCTCTCTGATATCATCATCTGGAGGTTAAACACAAAAATTATTAAAGTAATAAGCAAGCTGATATTTTTTTTAAAGCACAAAATTCAAGGATTCCAACCAAGTCTTGAATGCAGTTTTTATCTATTTGCGGCATTTAATCTATACCCTGATGGATCCAAGGGGTGATCTATAAAGATTACCCAAGCTCTCTTCTAACCTCAACCCTGTGACCTTTTGAGGCAGGACGTGACACAGGGGGCTGGTCTCAATTCCAATGCAGATGTCACAAAAGAAGGGCAGAACATACTCTTTGTTTTTAGGTTATTGTTTCATGTCTCGGTCCAGGGTGTAAGAGAGAAAGATTTCGGAAGAATACTTGCTGGGCAAGATGTGTTATGTTACTCACTCTATCCCTCCATCCTAAGAGCCTCAGAACTGAGAAGAAGGAGGCAAATAGGAAAAGAAAACTTAGAAGCTGGAGTCTTGTGGTTATGACAAGGGGAAGCGGCGTTGGGCGGCAGTAGGAACCGGGGCGATTAGAGCCCTGAGGCAGAGTTGGCCACCTTCACAGATGGCAGCAGGAATGGATGACAGGGTGACCGTACATCTCAGGGAAGGCCAGTGCAGAATATATCAAGAGCCTAAGAAGTGGACACCTCCTCCCCACCACTGCTATTTCAGTCTTACATAAACTCTGGAGTTCAAAATCAACGTGAGGGTCATGAAGGAGGGAGGGAGGGTACTCCTAAATCTGACCGAGTTTAAATATGAAATGACACACACACAAAAACAACATCGAATTGACTGAGTTTACATGGATGAGTCTAGATTGTTTTCTGCTCTCAGGGAGAATGGTGCCTGTAGAAAGAAATTAAGTCCCAGTATAGTCGGTGTAAACTCCATGACAGTGTCTGTTTTGCTATGGCTGTATACCTAGCACCTAGCACAGTAGTTATTCAATATAGGTATCTCTTGCAGAAAATAACGTATGATTCAGAATTTCCTAAATTTTCTAACATCGAAGGATGTTAAGCAGCAAAACAAGTTGGGAAATGCTGCTCTCATCAATTTATCTAATTTCTTGATCACAAGTGATTCATTCTTCCTTACATCTCATTAAAGCTGTCTTTCCCCTAAACCTCCTTTGCAGCGGTACCTGCTGGAATCGTCCCTATTCTTCAATGCTCACCTCAAATAGTCCTTTTTCTTTGAAGCTTTCCTCCTGTTACCTCTCAGCTGGAAAAGAATGCTCCCTCTGAACAACAGTGGTTCTCTCTCTGTAACTCTTTATAGAATGTCTTGGAATTTCTCAAGATCTGTTTTATAACATATTGTTACAGAACAAATAAGCACACAGTGAGCTAGCACACGATGAGCTCTGATCATTCTTACCTTCACTCCCCCACCATCTCCTCAGTGCTTTACAGTTATACTTTTTATTTTTTTATTTTTTCTTACCCTCCCCCCTCCCCATATCCTCAAGTCCATTCTCTAGTAGGTCTGTGTCTTTATACCTGTCCTACCCCTAGGTTCTTCATGACATTTTTTTTTCTTAAATTCCATATATATGTGTTAGCATATGGTATTTGTCTTTCTCTTTCTGACTTACTTCACTCTGTACGACAGACTCTAGGTCTATCCACCTCATTACAAATAACTCAATTTCGTTTCTTTTTATGGTTGAGTAATATTCCATTGTATATATGTGCCACATCTTCTTTATCCATTCATCTGATGATGGACACTTAGGTTGTTTCCATCTCCGGGCTATTGTAAATAGAGCTGCAATGAACATTTTGGTACATGACTCTTTTTGAATTATGGTTTTCTCAGGGTATATGCCCAGTAGTGGGATTGCTGTGTCATATGGTAGTTCTATTTGTAGTTTTTTAAGGAACCTCCATACTGTTCTCCATTACAGTTATACTTTTTAAAGTAAATGTTTATAAAGCATTTATATTTTCCTATAGCATGTCTATTTTTTCCTGCTTTTAATGTACATAAAATACGTACGTACAGTTTAACAAATTACTACCATGTGGATGCCCATGTAACCTCTAGCCAGGTCAAGAAACCAAACATTGTTGGCATTTTGGAAGACACCTCCAAACCAGGTGCCTCTCTCTCTGACCACCCCTTCTTCCACCACCCAGAATTAAACCAGTGTTGGTATTGAGCCAGCATACTCTCATGAGGTATAAAAGCTTCTATCCAATTGGATTTGAGTCATACCAGTTAAAATTTTTGAAGATCATACCTGGACATTACTATCTTGACTTCTGTGGTAATCATTTATTTGCTTTTGTTTATATTTTTGTCAATTATGAATGCAGCCATAAATACTTTCGCCTAATTTTGAACTTTTAATGGATGGCATCATATAGTAGGCACTCTTTTTATATCTTGCTTATTTCACTCCATATTGTGTCATGCATGTAGATATATATTGCTGCCATTTTCATTGATGTATAATATTTCATCATGTGAATACATCAAATTCATTTTCCTGCTGATGGACATTTGGGTGGTTTCCAGCATTTTTTTTTTTTTGCGGTACACGGGCCTCTCACTGTTGTGGCCTCTCCCGTTGTGGAACACAGGCTCCGGACATGCAGGCTCAGCGGCCATGGCTCATGGGCCCAGCCGCTCCGCGGCATGTGGGATCTTCCCGGACTGGGGCACGAACCTGTGTCCCCTGCATCGGCAGGCGGTCTCTCAACCACTGCACCACCAGGGAAGCCCGGTTTCCAGCATTTGGCTATTATAAACGAAAGTTGCTATGAATATTCTTGTACATAGATTTTGGTGTACATAAGAATGATTTTCTCTAGGGTATATTATCCTAGTGGAATTACTGGGTCAAAGGTGTCATAGGTTGGGCTCTCCAGAAGCAAAACCTGAGATGGGGTATTGAGTACAAGATGTTTATTAGGACCAACCTCCATGAAAGAAAGGCAGAGGAAGGAGGATTGGGCCGAGGGAGAAGGTGAACTGTGACCCAAGTCTGACAAAGCTTGAGCCAACTTGGTGTGGAGCTTCAGAACAAGTAGTGCCCATCAGTGTGCTCTGTGTCAGGCCTGGCTCATTGACACGCCTGTCTTGCTCATTCATCTTAGGAAGAGCATGACCCTGGGCAAAGCAACTCTCTGCAGCTAAGGCAGACCTTCAAGGAGCTGGCAGCTGGAAGCTATCTGTTGATGGCATTCCCCATATCTGCACAGAATGTCCTTTATTGAAGGAGAATCTGGGTGGCACGTCTCCATTTCTCTGCCATGATAGGGTACATGTGTGTTCAGCACTAGTAAATAATGCCAAACTGGTTTCCAAAGTGGTTATACAATTTACACTCTCACCCGCACTACATGAGAGTCCCCATTGCTTCTCATCCCAACTCTTGGTATTGTTAATCTTTAAAAAAATGTAGCCATTGTAGTGGATGTGTAGCGGTATCTTATTGTGGTTTTAATTTGCATTTCCCTGATTACTATCAAGGTTAAACACCTACTCACATGTTTATTGCTTTGTTATGCCTCTTTTTTCCACTTGTGTTTGTTTTATCTTCCTTAGATAATGAGTTCTCTTTCAGGTGCGTTCAGCAAACACAGCTTGATGCCCATTTTTGTATGACCTCGACCTAAGAATTGTTTTTATATTTTTTAATTGTTGAAAAAGTCAAAAAAGGAATAATATGTCATCACATGAAATTCAAATTTCAGTGTCCATAAATAAAGTTTTATTGGACCCCGGCCATGCTCACAATTTACCTATAGTCTATGGCTGCTTTCATGCTATAGCGGCAGAGTTTAATGGTTATAACAAAGACCTTTTGGCCCACAAAGCCTGAAATATGCACTATCTGGTCCTTTACAGAAAAAGTTTGCTGAGCTCTGTTCTAAGTCACTGGTTCTAAAGTGTGGTCCCTGGACCAGCAGCATCAGCATCACCTGGGAACTTGTTAGAAAGGCAAATTCCTAGCCACACCCCAAACCCATCGATTCTGAAAGTCTTGGAGTGGGTCCAGCCATCTGTGTTTAACAAGCCCTCCAGGTGATGTTGGTGTGTTAATGTTTGAGACCACTGGTCGAGGCTCTAGACGAGCCTAATCCATTTTCTCTGCAAGTCATCATACTCCTTGATATACTGTTTAACACAGAGTGGGTAAGCTGTAAAAGAGCCTTGAAAAGTGTTTTATAAATATATTATTATGAATATGAAATCTGTCCGAAATGGACACCTAGGGCAAAATTAAAAGAGGAAAAGTGGGAGAAACCACAGAGGGCAACATAACACCTGAAGGGTATGTGTGGAGGGTGGAAGACACAATGCCACTGGGGAGCCAGCCCCTGGACCCCCTTCCCTCCACCTCATTTCATGTAGCCTTTAAGCAAAGATGAATTAGATACGGTCCCTGTCCTCAAGGAGGTCATATTCTAAGCAGGGAGGTGTCCTGACCCTCTTCTCCCTCACTTACTGCCTTTTTCATAACTTACCTTCGAGGAAGTGTGATTGCACCAAATTGCTGACCCTAATAAATGATAACGAACAGAGAAAATCACTTGGCAAACAACAATTCTGCCTTATCCGCAATTTAGTTTAGGACTTTAGTTCTGGACTTTCTCATATCCTGGCTTTTTCCTTGGCTCAGTCTGAAACTCAAAGCATCACCCTGCTTTTCTTTTTGTTAACTACCATCCATTGAATGCATATTACATGCCAAGACCATGCTAAATGTTTTACGTATACTTTTACATTAAGTCCTCATAAAGCCACTTTGAGTTAGGTATTATATCCATTTTACAGATGCAAATCTGAGGCTTAGAGAGGTTAAATAATTTGGTAGAATTCGAACTCCAAGTCTTTCCAACTCTAGAGCCCAAGCTGGTAATAATTGGCTATTCTGCCTCTAATAATATTCACCATTTGGTTTTAGCAAATCCAATTCAGATTACTTAGCATGTGTTTCATGTTTTAGGGCTTGCATGGTGTGTGTAGAATTTCAGGGTGGGAAGTATTTAAAAAATCTGGCTATAACTTTTTCCTGAGCTAGGTTTTGTGTGATAACTTTTAGAAGTAAAAAAAAAATTCTTTTACACGCAACTTAAAATGATAAAGTCAAAAAAAAACACCAAAAAAACAGTTCCTTAACCCGGTAACATTACTGTAAACAGCACAGTAATTTATATTTCTTCTTTTACATTACACCTGAAATAACTGCATTGTCTCTTCAGTATGAAATAGTCCCTTTTTGACTTACCCTGTCTACTAGCTCCTACTCCTTCCGTTAGGGATTATTTCAACCTGTCAAGTTTTCAGCAATATTTTTTGATTCACTTGTGAAAATGTTATTTTTCTCTGTATTTTTAATTGAAGTTTTACAATATTGTGTTAGTTTCAGGTGTACAGCAAAGTGATTCAGTTATATATATATATATATGTTATTTATTATATAAGCATGAATACCTTCATGGAGGAAAATTAGGATTAGAAAAGCAAAAATAAGAAAAAAGTCACACATAATCCCACCACCTTGCTGTAACTACTGTTAACATTTAGAGTGGAACCTTCCAGACTTTTCCTTTGTGGAAATCTACTTATGTAAATAATTTCTATCTTTTTGCAAAAATGGGATCACTCTGTTTTCTTGTTTGCCTTTTTTTTACTGAGAAATATATTAGAAGCATATTTCCATGTCATCAAATATATATTACATAATTGTTCATAATGACCACTTAGTATCCCATTTATGAATGTACTATACAATATTCTGCCAAACACTTCTTCTTGGACATCTAAGTTGTTAGGTTTTCCCCACTCCCTGACCTCTAACTGTCCTGAGTTCATTCCTGTTCCAAGAATTTACTTTGGGTACATGCAAGAATCCCAAGTTATTCTCCAACTTCCACTTTACAACAACTTTTACATGGAGCTAAAGAAATTATCTGTCTGTATATAAAACCAGAGCCTTAAGAGTGACAGTTTCTTCTAATAAACCCAGAGTGAACACCATGGAGACAATCGGCAGAAATATTTTTCCGTCATTTTCTCAACATGATTTCTACTGTCAAGGAGGAAGCCTTGTGAAGAAGAGAGTACTTAATAAAGGTGAGGTTTGGAGCCAGACAGTCTGGGATTTGAATCTGCCTTCTGTCATTCACCAGCCTTGGACCTCAGATGAGTTGTTTAGCCTCTCTAAGCCTCTGTTTTCTGATCTGTAAAATAGGGATAATAATATTCATTTCATAAAATTACCAGGAGGATTAGCAATATCATATGTAAAGAACCTAGCACAGTGCCTGATACAATAGTGGGTACTCAAGAAATGGTAGACGTATACTAGCTATTACCATCACCTTTTCCTTGACACACAGAGCACCGAGAAAACAACACATTTTCAAAAATGTCACTCTTGGGACTTCCCTGGTGGTGCAGTGGTTAAGAATCCGCCTGCCAATGCAGGGGACATGGATTCGAGCCCTGGTCCAGGAAGATCCCACATGTCACGGAGCAACTAAGCCCGTGAGCCACAACTACTGAAGCCCATGCGCCTAGAGCCAGTGCTCTGCAACAAGAGAAGCCACCGCAATGAGAAGTACGCGCACCACAACAAAGAGTAGCCCCCGCTCACCACAACTAGAGAAAGCCCGCGCGCAGCAACGAAGACCCAATGCAGCCAAAAATAAATAAATAAAATAAATTTATTAAAAATAATTCTAAAACCAAAGTGTGCATGCATCACAAAATTTGTTTAAAAATGCCACTATCATAAATGTCTTTGACAAGAATGGTGAAGAAGCTCACTGATATGAACAGAATGGTCACTAGAGTGGCAAGCAAGATACTGTCACCAGAATCCTTTGTACCAGCTTCTGAAGAACATTGATCAGTGGGATCACAATGTGGTTTTTTGTCGTACTGTAGTTTCAGTGATAAATTTCAGATACTGGATAGAGAAGGAACGCCCCTGACCTTGCCTTTATGAATGCCCTTGACCTTGCTTTATGAACTTTATAAAAGTATTTAATACCACCACTGGACACGCATTCTGGTAGCTACTAAACAAGTTTGGCTATGTGAAAATGACTATTGGATAACTTCTACAATATTCACAATCTGCCAAATGGACGTATTGTCCTGTCCTATAGACTAGGATTTGTTTTGAGGTTCCCAAATATGACCCCATGGTTCTCTATAAAAAAAATTTGCTTTGTTCTCCAACCTCAACGTTGCAGAGCAATTCAAGACCATTTCAAATGAAAAGACATAATTCGGGAAAGTAGTAGCAGACAGGGCAAGGTGTTGAGTAGGATCAGAAATGAGGTGACTCTTGCAGAACAAAGTCTACAGATCATGAATTTTAGGCAGATTTGCAAATAAGGATAGCACATGCTCTGTAAATAGCAGTTGTTGCCACAAGCCAAAGGGCAATATTTACATGAATCCAGTGGCAAGGTCTATGGACCAAGCATTGACCTTTCCAGCCAAACTTATACTTGGTAGCACTTTCAGCCGCATCATCTCGAAAAGGAAGATGCATTATACATACAAGAAAAATTGCCAATGTATCCCCCAAATTAATTTCTTTTTTTGGAACTTGGAACACATGTTCCCACAGAAAAGGTGTTAGGAAAGGATGTGAGTTTCCCAGATTTCCTCACAAAAGTGCATTTAGCCCACGATGTATCTGAAATACCATACATTGGCAGTGAGAAATACAATAGGATAAAGTACACTTGCAAGCAGGAACACATCAATACACAACGAATATTTCTTGAGTCTTTCTCCTTTGAAGCCCCAGGCAATGAAAGGGGACTTCTATCCTCCCACAGCTGCAGTTTGGTAATAAAGAACTCTTCCATTGCCCTCATCTGGAAGGTCCTTCTCAAGTCAGGTGGATGCATGCATTGCAGCATCCTTCTCTCTCAGCGCTTCTTGAACTTTCCCACCAGACAACTCTGAATGACTGAGGAGACTGAACAGTTAGTGGGGAAGGGGTAGGATATCCAACTGGAAGTCTCAAGCTTTTATTTGGAGATACTTCAAATTCTGCAGTTCATTCCTTAATACATCTACACATTTTAATTAAAAAAAATTGTGTTTTAGGCTTCCCTGGTGGCGCAGTGGTTAAGAATCCGCCTGCCAATGCAGGGGACGTGGATTCGAACCCTGGTCCAGGAAGATCCCACATGCCGCGGAGCAGCTAAGCCCGTGCGCCTCAACTGCTGAGCCTGCGTGCCACAGCTACTGAAGCCTGTGCACCTAGAGCCCGTGCTCCGCAGCGGGAGAAGCCACCGCCATGAGAAGCCCGCGCACCACAGCGAAGAGTGGCCCCCCGCTTGCTGCAACCAGAGAAAGCCAGTGCTCAGCAACGAAGACCCAATGCAGCCAAAAATAAATAAATAATTTTTTTAAAAAATCGTGTTTCAAATGACCTGTTAAGTGACTTAATTCCATTCCACTTTTGGACTACAGTTGACGCTTCAGAAATATGAAGTATTTTTAATACTTAGACTCCGTATACCTGTTGGATAGTACACATGTGTACTTCAGGGTGAGAAACGTGGGCACTGGGGGAAAAATCTAAAGTAAATGAGAAGAATATAATGAAAGTAAAATCAGAGCAAAACTAGAACCACCAGCCTCTCCTTTCCTCTCAGTGGCACACTCCTTCAATCTCCTGTCTTGCTCTTTGCCTCTTTTTCTCTGTTCAAAACCAGTCCCTGGACAGGATCTCACACTCATTCACATTAAGGTATAAATGATCAAAACCAGCTAAAATCTCACAAGGTTTCTGCACATTAAGGAGTCACAGCTTTAAAATAAAAGGGAATTTAGGGTATTATCCCCAGGAAAAAGGGATATATTTGGGGGACAATTGTGTGCCTTCCTGCTCTTTGCAGAAATCACACTTGATTTCAGATTGGGAATTTAGGAAGGTGTGTTAAGGGAAATTAATCATGATTTCTTTCCACTTTGGAAAATACTTGCTTCATTTTGGAAATTGTATGTTTTGTGATTGTTGTTTGGTATACTGTGTTTTATATGTTTTCCTATCTTTTGTCCCTAATGACTGGAATTTTAAGACTAAGATGTTAATCTTCCCGTTATTGATCAAAATAACTGGTGGGGAGAAATAGAAACAATAATATTTAATAACTGACATTTGCATACCCTTTACAAAATGCTTTTATATCCGTGGTCATGCATATTATTGGTGTTGAATTACTACTAAATAACAACGGGGATACGAATAAAATACACAAAAAAACACAATAACTCAACCCAATTATTAGTATTAGGCACCTACCATGAGTTGCCCGAGGTTCTGTGGGGACCTTGACCTTGATCCCCAGGACTTTTAAAATTCAGTGGTGAAGGCAAAAGAAGGGCTCCTGCACATTGGCCATCCGAGAGGTATCAGACTGGAAAACAGAGCGAATATACGTAAAACCCAGGTCACGCTTTGCCTTGTAAGTGAATGTTTGCAGCTGCAATCTAGAGATTGAAGGAGTGCTTGTGCTTCTGCAGAATTTACGAAGGTGGGAAGAGCACCACCAGTCCCCCTTTGGGGACCTGGGAAAGGGAAGTCCCCAGAGGGGTTCTGGGCTTTGCAAATGGTGAGACAGACCTTCTACAGTACAGTTATAAGCAGAGGAAAAGTTCTTTGTGCAAGAAGGGGAGAGCGCCCCGAGGTACAAAGAGCAGATTTAAGGGGAAGAGGATTCTTTCTGCACACATCTGCGAGGGGAGCTGAGGCTGACTGTTGGGGGCGTGAGGGGAAGGAGATTTTTAGGGGGCCGCGGGCTGTGGGTTCCCGCCTCCACCCCTGTCCGCGCCCCACGCTCAGGCAACAGTTGGTCGTGCGGTGCCGGCCCGGGCTCCGGGTGGGGAGGGGGAGTCTCGCGATCGTTGAGGGGGGGGTGGAGGAAGGGGGGAGGGTGACGGGGGGAGGCCATGACGTAGGGTGGGTGGACGGAAGTGGGGCAGGGTTGAGGGTTATTTAAAGAAGGGGGGCCCGAGTGAAGGGGTTGGAAGCCAGTGATTCCCCACCCTTGCTCCATCTAGCTCTTTCCAGTGCAGCCACTGCCGCCGCCCAGGAGCCCTCGTCCCCTTGCTCGTCCCCCTCCTCGTTCCCGCTCCAACGCCATGGAGCCGGACACCGCCGCAGTGGCAGCCACCGTGGCAGCCTCTGATGCGACCGCCACGATTGTGGTCATAGAGGACGAGCAGCCGGGGCCGTCCACCTCTAAGGAGGAGGGAGCGGCCGCCGCGGCCACCGAAGCCACCGTGGCCAAGGAGAAGGGCGAGAAGAAGAAGGAGGTAAATAGGAAGGGGGTGTGTGTGCGGTGGACAAATTCTGCGCCGGGCCCCTCCGAGGGACCCAAACCCTGACCTTTGGGCGCCGACAGGTACCCGCGGAGCTCGGCTGGGCTGGGGGCGGCGGGCGCGCGGGGTGGGGGCGGCGGAACAGTCTAGCATTCGCTCCCCTCCCCCTTCCCTTTACGCCTCCTGGAGGCCGGGGGCGGGGCGCGGGCGCGGCGCGGGGCGGCGGGTGCCCGTTATCCCGGGACTTGGGGGCTGGGGAGCCCCTCTACAGCCCCCGGCCCGCCTCGCGTTCCCGGAACTGGGGTAACGGGGTGGGGGATGGGGCCGTGCAGGAAAAAGCCTCCGCCTCTCCCTCTCCTCTCGCTCGCTCCCTCTCCCCCCCCTTCCCGTCGGCCTCTGCCTGGGAAATCTGGGCCCTTCAATCCCACACTCGCGCAAAAGGGGTTTTGCTGGGGGCTTATTTTTTTTGAAATTTGAATTTCCAGGTGCCGGTGGTTGGAAGGCGGAGGACGATAGGAGAGACTTTTATTTCTTTGATTGGCAATGTCGGCCCCTTGGGTGGCAGGGGAAAAAAAAAATCATCCCTTGTTCGTTTGGTCCCCGCCTGCTGAGTTAGGCGGGGGTGTCACCCCGAGAAAATGAGCTCTCAGCGTTGTACCCCCGCCCCCTCCCAATCCAAACCCCAAACTGAGGCACGGTGGACGCTGGCTTAGGAAAATTTCCAACGTGTGCACCCTCACCCTCTCCTGCCCCGCCCCCGACGGTATAGTGTTTCACTCCAGGGCCACCCAAATGGTCCCCCAATCCGGCCCCAAGCCTTCCAGGCTTCCGCCTCCCTTTCCTAGTGGGCGCTGCTGGCTCCTGGACACACGCAGGTTTAAAAAAAAAATTTTTTTTAAACTCAGCGTCGCCAGGATGAACTGCTGCTAATGTACGTAAGGGGACGGCTATGACACCTATTAAAGCCAGATCCAGAAAAATATATATTATCTCCATAAGGCATATATCATATGGGCCGAGACGTGCAAATAAAACTATGAAACTCGTTGAAAAAATTGAGATTAAAAAAATAGGATGGGGCATAAGGATTTTTGATGTATAATAAAATTGTGGAACGGATCTTTCATGGCTGGATTTTTTTCCGTTTACGAGTAGACATATCGCAATTAAAAAAAAACCGTAGGTAATTAAAATTATGCTTTAGAGATCTCCAGTGGCTTTGTCTGGATCATTATATGGTACTATATGACCAAATGAAAAGCTATTGAGGGAAGTTAACACCTTTCGCCGCGAATTAGAGTAATTTTAAATTCAGCAGTTGCTTCAGTGACATATTTTACTGTTACAAGGTTGACTAAACAGAAGGACGATTGTAGTGCTAAGTGAAAACCATAGAAAACATACGCATATTAGGATCTGTGTGGTACTTGGATCGGTAAGACAATATTGATGATTAAAGCTGGGCCAAATACCAAGCATCAGTATAAATCAATGTTGGGAAATTCAGGAGTGCATCTAGGTGCCTTTTATTCCCTAGATGGGGTAAATGTAAGTGCTCCGCTGTCTTTTGTATGGCAGTAAAGGTTGTCGAATTTCCAGGGTGTATAAATTTTTTGAATTGTGAAGAGACTGGGAATCAATAAAAATCCTGTATAATCAGAGAGTTGATGCATATATATTACTACAACTCTGTGGCCTGATCAGAAATTGCACTAATAGTATCTCATTTGTCCGCTCAGCGTAGGGAAATGAGGTGCTGCCTGGAAGGAACTTTCTGGATATCTGAAGTTCACTGATTTAGTCACTACATCTTTTTTAATTTTTCCTTAAAACTCTGAGTAGTACCAAAACATCTATTTGAGTGCTTTCATTTGTACCATTGCTTCAAATAAAGTAAATCGGTACCTCCCTCCAATCTAAATATTTACACACTGCCTTGATGCCTTAAATGGTGTCCTAAAAGTGCAGATTAAATACCTTTTTCTCATGTCCGCCAGTTATTGTACTCTGACAGTGATACAAAGGCATTTGAGACCTAGGAGGTTGTTTCCCCTCAAATAACCACCTCCCAGACACTTTGGTATTGTGTTGATTTTTTCATAATTTTTCAGTCTCCTCCCTCAATTGTCAGGCTAACTACCACTTTTTAGACACTTCATCTACTTTCATCAGAAAGAATGGGTTTATGATAAAGAACGTAGATGTAACAAAACCTTTCATTTAAAACAATTGCAAAATACAAAAATACAAGGGATCCAGCGGGGAGAGGGAGATAACCTGAACACCAAGCAGAAGGGCTGTTAGCGCAATGGAACTTAAGTTTTAGTCCTGGGCTTCTGCCATCCTTTCTTGCTGTTGCCAGCATGCCTTCTTCTAGTGGTCGTTCCCAAGTCATTTGCTGCAGCTTTTATTCTCTGTAGAATGGGAAGCCAGATTATCAAACTTGCTGGAATTGCGTATCAAATAAAAGAAAGTAGGCTCTGAATGAGAGCATTTTCGTGATGCATAAAGTAGATGAGAGTGGATTATCTTGTGACATTTAGCTACAGAAGGGTATTTTTGCTTACCTTCTGGTTCTTGAACTTCCTTGGTTTAAGTGACAGTTGGATAACCTAACGCTGTGAAAATTAGAGTTGGTATTTTTGGTAATGAAAATGTCAAGAAAAAGGTCATGGTCTTTAAGACAGGGCATCTTGGTGACCTTGTGCTGCATTCTCATGGCATCTAGACTACCAGATGATAAAATCCATAAGGAATTCATTAGAATATCTTAGTCACCTTTTATCTTTTCTTGTATGAGAGGGTTTATTTGTGAAAACATACACAGACACAAATGGAAAGGTTTAGAAGGTAGGTATTTTAAAATTTGTTGTGGAAGATAGTGCCAATTAAGTAATTACCTACAGCTTTTAATGGCAATGCTCAAGGTTAGGAATTTTAATTAGCATATAATTAAAATTTTATGGTATTCTACCACAAGGTAAGCAAAAAAGTAAAGAGTAAAATGTTTTTCTAATAATAAAGCTTTAATTTTCTATAAGTGAAATTTGTATCCCACATTATTAGATATACACTTGTGTATGTGAGGGAAAGTAATTTTGAAACTTGAAAACTAGATTTCATTTAGCTTTTCAGGGAATGATAAAGGTGTGGATTTTGTTATCGAATTTTCCTTGTTGCTTTGAAAATAAAATAGGGTTTCTAGTGTATGTGACAGTTTGAAAGTGTGGTATTGAGGGCATTTTAGTAGTTTCTATTCTCATCCATCCAGAATTACATTCAGAACATCCCACATACATACATATGAGATGCTGTAAATCAAGATGGCTGTTGTTTGGGCTAAGAATAACTGAAAAATATCTGATCAGTGCTCCAAAGGAGAACCCTGACCAGAGTCAGATTCCATAATCTTAGTCTGGATTTCCTCAAAATAGAAATTTTAGTAAATGTTAGAAAACATTTATTAACTACTGGAGCCATGTTTTTCTTATGTTTAAGATCACATTCTTGTCTTGATTTATGACCTAAGTTTTCAGGAACAGGCTGTCAAAAGCCGTGCTCAAATGGACATAATTTCTTTAGTTTTCACAAACAGATTTGTGTTTTGACTTTGCAGTCTGTGTTAAAACTGGAATACTCTCCACTTTGGTACTAATGGGTAGATTTGTGTTTTTATTATTTTATTTCTTGATTTCTTACAAGGAAGGAGGTGTATTCTACATATCTATTTATATTTACAAGTACCAGCTTTGTCTTTATAAAGGATAGGATGTATGAGATAACCCCCTAGATAATTTCAGTATTTTAAAGTAGCTGATTTATATTACTTTTCACTAAATTACAGTTTTTTTAAATATCAAAGGTTAATAGTTAATAGCCCTGAGAAACTGCTTCTACAAAATATTCGTGTTTATAAATAGTTTTAAAAGGTTTTCTTTCCAGTAGGAGAAAATTAACATAAACCAAAAGTTTGAAACTGTACTATTTCATTATTTTAAATATAAATGATTGCACTGCAGTACATAAAACAGTTTGAATGTTCTAATT
The DNA here is from genome assembly GCF_963455315.2 of Globicephala melas. Classification (NCBI taxonomy): domain Eukaryota; kingdom Metazoa; phylum Chordata; class Mammalia; order Artiodactyla; family Delphinidae; genus Globicephala; species Globicephala melas. Next base: position 10,712,210 of record NC_083335.1, on the reverse strand, counting down.
AGAATATAAAACAATATTAAAAAATCATATCTTTTCAGGAACAAACCACAGTCTTTTCTTCTGAAAGTTTGGCTTGTTACATTAAGAAGTGTTTCTGAGAATTAATATTTACTTTCCTTGAATTCTTTGGTTTGTGGTTGATAATAGTCTAGATTTTAAATCTCCTATTTGGTGGTTATACACTTTCTTGCACTTTAAATTAGACAGTAGGTGAAAAGGCTCATTTTCCCACCTTTTGGTTTTTATTTTAATTAATGTTATTTCGCTGGCTTTCACAATTCTTCGGATTTTTTTTTAATTGGACCTCAGGTGCACAGAACTGGATTAATCATAAGCCCTGTTCATGGCATGCTCTCATCACTGGTCCAGGCATGGCCCATGTTGATTTATTTATTTAGTATTTAATTACTTTTTACTTTCTTCAAATGAGAATGTTGACCTTGCTTTGCAATTTGATGATTTATTTTCTTTGAAATTCTAGAAAATCCTTTCTCCATTTCAACTCAAACTTGCTGCTAAAGCTTCTAAATCTGAAAAGGAAATGGATCCAGAATATGAAGAGAAAATGGTAAATATGTTCTTGGCTAGGATAGTGAATACAGTAGTTGATTTGTATAGAGGACATGTGAAAGATTAAAAAATATATGTGTTTAATGAATACAGAATCATAGGTTTTAGAATTGAAAAGTAATTTAATATATCATCCACCATAATAGATTTTTGATGGTTAAATGAATCTCCTCACTTTCGGATGAGGAAATAAAGTATCAGAGAAATGATATGGAATAGTTGGGACTAGAAGGCACATCTCTTCACTTTTGTTTAGCACTCTTTACCCCATAATAGGGTGTTTTATGCTAGAAATATTTTATCCACGAAGTGAAAATGTAAGTGGATAAAATATCAATATGGCTGAGAGAAAGCAGGTCACAAAACCAGCCTGGTATTTTCTTCTCCCTCTCTCCTTGCTCTGGATGTGTGAATGAATGCTGCACATTATGAAACATGTAATATGGTAATACATTTTCCTGAGGGAAGGCTATTTGCCCAATGTATGAAAATATTACATGCTTAAGCAGTATAACCATAATTACACCCACCTATGGCTTTGCTCTACATTTAATTATTTAATTTTTAGTCACTAAAACCCATATTTTAGCTTTAATTTTAACTAGACTTTTATGCCCTGGGATCTTTCAAAACCAGTGAACTTGGTTAACTGAAAAGAGAAATTAATAGGCAGTTAGAACTGATTGTTTTTTGGTCAAGGGGCTGTTTTTGAAGTAATATTACAAAAATTAGTAGAGATGAAGTACATTTTTTGGTTGTTCATGGTGATTTTACAAAACTCCATGCCTTAATGTTTAAGGCCACATCTAACGTAGACAGTTAATGTTTTAACAACTCTAAAAACAACATTCCAGTGAGGATAACATAAAATGGAAAGGTTTTGGCCTCCTTCCAGCTACTGGTCTGAATGTATTTGTCTAATTCTTATATTTATGTTAATGAATTCTTGTAAGATTCTGATGTTATTAATTATGCATCCTTCATTGGTAATCAAATGTTCTCTACCCTGTGGTCAGAAAGTGACTGGGAATTTAAAAATCACCTTGGTTTTTTTCTTTATCTTGATCTTTTAGGATTTTTTTAGTGAAAAAAAGTTTTATTGCATTTATTGGTATAAGCTATATGACCTTTTAAAATGTATTGAGAAATTATATATCGATCTTTCTTTCTTTCTTTAACATCTTTATTGGAGTGTAATTGCTTTACAATGGTGTGTTAGTTTCTGCTGTATAACAAAGTGAATCAGCTATACATATACATATATCCCCGTATCTCCTCCCTCTTGCGTCTCCCTCCCACCCTCCCTATCCCACCCCTCTAGGTGGTCACAAAGCACCGAGCTGATCTCCCTGTGCTATGTGGCTGCTTCCCACTAGCTCTCTATTTTACCTTTGGTCGATTTTTAATTGTTAACATATATCAACTATTTCACTTATATATGTGTGTGTGTATATTTTTTCTTCAAATCCTCACTTTCGGGAGAAACTTTATATACTCATAGCATAAAACACAGTTTTCCAGATCACTATATTTGAAGAGAGAAATGTATTGTACCATGACATTGAAAGTATTTTGAGACAAGATGACACTGTATTCTAAGATTTAAATTGTTTCTAGATGAAGCTTGAAAATTCTTGGTTGGCTTTCCAAACCATTCAGGATTTGCCTTTTGACCCCAATTCTTTAAGCAGAGTACTTCTTATTGAGTCATTTATTAAGTCTGTCGGATCACTTGGCTTCTACTCAAACCATCTGAAAATACCATTTTCAAATTCTGCTACTTACTAGCTGTGGGAACTTGGGCAAGTTACTTACCCTCTCTGTGCCTCAGTTTTATCATCAGTAAAATGGGGATAATACTAGTACCTACCTCATAGGTTTATTAAGAGAATTAAATGGGTTAGTATGTTTAAAGTGCTTAGAACATAGTACAAATTAAGTGCAATATAAGTACTTGTTAAATTTTGAATGAACACAAAAAGAAATCATTACTTTTTCTTTTGTCTTGTAAATTAGAAAGCAGATCGAGCAAAGAGATTTGAATTTTTACTGAAGCAGACAGAACTTTTTGCACATTTCATTCAACCTTCAGCACAGAAATCTCCAACATCTCCTCTGAACATGAAATTGGGACGCCCTCGAATAAAGAAAGATGACAAGCAGAGCTTAATTTCTGTTGGAGAGTATGTTGGCATCTGTCTCTCTACTTTCTTCCCTCTCTCCTTCCCTCCCTTCCTCCTGCCCCCCTTCTACCTCCCTTCATACTTCCCTTCCTTCTTCACTTATTCAGTGTGATTTTATATTCAAAAAATATGGTTATTGTCAGTGTAAGTATGTTTTGGAGGCAACAATATTTCTTATCTCAGTAGAAGTCAATCAGTAAAAAGGTAGGCTGGTTCTACCAACTTCTAAGCAAGACTCTAGATAACCCTTCTTTTTTCATAAAAGATATTAACAGTGTATACTGACTTAATTGACACCTTAGCATTTGGGTTGAATACGAAGGTATTTCTTTTTTCATTTCAGCTACCGTCACAGGCGCACAGAGCAAGAAGAAGATGAAGAGCTGCTCTCGGAGAGTCGGAAAACATCTAACGTGTGTGTTAGATTTGAGGTGTCACCTTCATGTAAGTACTTCATCATGTTGGTTTTTTTTTGTTTTCAGTTTAGTTTTAGAAAATTTTACTTGGTTGTATTAATGAAATTATGAGAGCCTTGATTTTTTTTTTTCAGATGTGAAAGGAGGACCACTGAGAGATTATCAGATTCGAGGACTGAACTGGTTGATCTCTTTGTATGAAAATGGAGTCAATGGTATTTTGGCTGATGAAATGGTAAGGAGTTGGTAGCTTAAAACACATTCTTAGTTATCAGTAATTTTATGTAAATTTGAAATACCTGAGCTGAATTTCCCCCTTGGGGTTTGGAGGCTAATTGTTTTATTTAGTTATAACATAAAAGGCATTTGTGAAGTCTAGAATTGTTTCTTTAAGTAACCTCTAGAACATATAGTTTCACAGGCCACAAAATTCTTAGTGAGATTTTCTCAGATGGTATAAAAAAAACCTCCTTGTACTTTTGTTCATGTTTGCACTATGGCCTCCAGGAAGCTCAGAGCCCTAGTGAATACCAAAATGGAGCATCAGTGTAACTTTTAATGGTCTGCCCATTGTGTCCTTTGTGCCTTTTCCTATCCTTTAGCTTTTAGTCTTACTTTCCTTGGCCCCTCTTTATTTCTTTTTGACCATTAATTTATGTTCCATGTTTTCATTGTAGGCTACCTGAAATCCTTTTGGGAATGAGGTGGCGATAGAAACCAAACGCTAAATGAATGAATGTATGCATGAGTGAATGTAAATGCCTCCATGTGTGATCAAAGAAAGTGTGAGGAACAAAAAGGTGAAGAGCATTGTTGAGTCTTGACAGTAGAGTGCCAGCTGGGAGTCAGGAAATGAGCTAAGGAATGATGGACATGCAGTTGTCCCTCCATGTCCGAGGGAGATTGGTTCTGTGACTCCCAGGGATACCAAAATCCATGGAAGCTCAAGTCCTTATATGAAATGGCATAGTACAGTTGGGCGCTCTGTATCCGCGGTTTGCCATCCACAGATTTTGATCTGTGGTTGGTTAAATGCCCGATGTGAAACCTGTGGATTTTGAGGGCAGACTGTGTAAAAAAAAGACCGAAGAGAAAAAGTAAGGCCATTTAAGATGCTAATTCATCAGGTCAGAGGAGTGTATGAAGACCTGGTTTGGCATTTTAAGACCAAATGAATAAGGTGGGATTTAAGAGAGGGCAGTGATACTCATATATGTGACTCTGGAGCCATATTTACAATCACATATCCATATGGGCCACATGACTATCGATGCTCTATAGCTTGTAGTGTAGTAGTCAGTCCCATAGGTACTCATCCCTGGCTAAGCAACTGTTAGGTGTGTGGCAAGTCCTTTAAATCAAGGGTCTGTAGCTCCTTATATTTAGTATTCTGGGTTGGAAACTACAGTCAGCTCAGACAGGGAGGAGCTTAGTTAATTGGACAAGAGAAAGATCAGGGTTTGCCTCACGCTCCTCTTGGCTGCAGCCTGTCTAAAGATCCTTCATATTGAAGTTATGATGACACCAGCTATGTTTTAATTACTAAAAAGGGGAAAGATACTTCGAGTATAGAAAATTTGGAAAAAAGTTGAGAAAAAATTAAAAGTAAGTTATAATTTTGTTACCTCGAAATAACCATAGTTAACATTTTGGCATATTTCTTTTTAGTCTTTTTCCTCTGGTTGTATTTATTTTGCATAGTTGAGGTCGTGTTATATATGATTTGGTATTCTGATTTCTTCACATTCATACATATTTTCCACACAATTAAAACATTTTGGTAAGAATAATTGTTAATTACTGCATAATAATTAATCCTAGGGAGGTTCCATAATTTTATTCATTTCCTCCCTTATTGCTGGTCATATGGATTGGTTGATAGTATATATTCTATATATGTATATCGTATATGTTGACTGATATATATGTATATATTTGATATATAATAATACTGTTATGAGAACCCTTGTAATTTAGTTTTTCTGCACCTCTCAAATTATTTCCATAGGATTTCTAGAAGTGCACTTACTTGGTTAAGGAGAATAAACATTTTAAGATTTTAATGCATAACATCCATAAAACTCATCTCATAAGTGAAATATCAGATAGGATAAATGCTATAAAAATAACTTTAAGCTTAGGTTTATAAAAGCAATGTATACCTTGTATAGCGATAAAGCCAGAAACTGTTTTGAAAGGTCATACAGCATAGGACATAGTTCTCTTTCCCATAGGTTAGGTAGTGGATTCATGGGTGTTCAGTATATTATTTTTTAAAAAGTCCACTGGACTAGGTGATCTCTACAGTCCTTTCTGGCTGCAAAGTTCATTTATGTTCTGTTCTTTTATGATTCATTAGGTCTTCAAGGGTGTGAGATGCAAGTATAGAGCTACATGCCCCTTGAAATGCATAGTCTGAATATTTCATGTCTGGGCTGTAATAATGTTGGGGTCAATGGGAAAGAAAGACCGGTATCTAAGCAGGCTGATAAAGGAAATGTGTCTTTGTGAAATACACGAAATTCCTAATTTTGCAAACTAGTAGAAAAAATAATATAGGTTGCTTGCTCCTTTAGGAGTAAAAGTCTCCTAAATAGAAAATTGCTTTGTTGAGCAACTTTCTAACTGCAAGTTCTTAGCTTCTTTTTGTGCTCAGGGTAAGTATTGAATTGGAATGTTTATTCATTTAAAAAAAAAGTCTTTTAACTTTTCCCTATGTGAGATAGTTGGCAAATATCTTTTGTAAAGTTGCTACTAACAAATGTTTCATTAAATAAAAAATGTTTATGGCTTTCTTTTCCTTGTGATGATAACGCAGGGCCTTGGTAAGACTTTACAGACAATTGCTTTGCTTGGTTACCTGAAACATTACCGAAACATTCCTGGACCTCACATGGTTTTAGTTCCAAAGTCGACTTTACACAACTGGATGAATGAATTTAAGCGATGGGTCCCATCTCTTCGTGTTATTTGTTTCGTTGGAGACAAGGATGCGAGAGTAAGTGAGAAACAGGTTTCAAAAGGCAATCGAGGATAACATCATTTCTGTGGTTAAGTTTTATTGCTATAAAAGACATTCGAGTTGACTGCTACTACTAAATAGCACTTAAATTGTGCTTACTCTTTGTTAGGCTCTTTTGTAAGTGCGTTTTATATATTAATTAAGCTAATTCTCACAACACTCCTATGAGGTAGATGTGTTACCTATTCATAACAGAAAACCCATTATTATGCTTATTGGCATTTACTTTTAACTAGCTCATTAACCTAAGCATTTTGAATTGCACTTTTAAGTGATGTTTTATTTTTAAAAATCTTACTTTATTGACAGTCTATCTTTTCAGTGATTCTATCATTTGTGCTGTTTTGATGCCAAAAATGTATCAATTTGCATTTCAATTTTTTTGTTTAAATTTTTTACTTTTGACTTTGACTTGTTTACACGCACACATGCACATGCACACACACATGAATGGAACTTTTTCTCTTTGTACAGAGAGCCTTGTGTTTTGTGTTTATGCATAGACACAGCTTTCAGTTTTGATCTTTGAATAGAAAAATACATGTGTGCATACATTCTTAGATAATATCAGAAATTCTGGGCTCTTGTTTAAAGTAGCTATTTGTCAATCTAGTAGGCTACAATTATTTTAGGACTGTTGAATTAATCTAAAAATAATGAATTATGCAAAAATACCAAAATGAATAGTCAGTTTAGAAAGCATATGATTAAACTTGGTCTTTATTTTGCCTCCAGAGAACATAGTTTAGAGTAAAGATTTATTCTATTTTACATATTTAGATAGGTTATCAAAAGATATCCTCAAAAGAATGGTAGCATAATGAATTATGTGATTTTATTCTTATCATTTTGCTTGAAGAAAAATTACTTAAAGTTATTTAAATTTAACTTATAAATAATTTAAATATTGAAATACTGAGCTCATAAATATAGAATTACAGGCTTGATTCTTCCCTATGCCTAATATTTCGCAGTAGCAAATTAGTCACTTAGAAATCTTTCTGATTGCTGCTATTATGTAATACCATTTCTTATAAAATTTTGTATTTCTAAAGTATTGATTTGTTTTGCTGAAATTATTCGTTTTATGTATGTATGTATGTATGTATGTATTTTTGGCTGCGTTGGGTCTTCGTTGCTGTGTGCAGGCTTTCTCTAGTTGCAGCAAGCAGGGCTGCTCTTCATTGCAGTGCGGGGGCTTCTCATTGCAGTGGCTTCTCTTGTTGCAGAGCACGGACTCTAGGCGCACGGGCTTCAGTAGCTGTGGCTCGCGGGCTCTAGAGCGCAGGCTCAGTAGTTGTAGCGCATGGGCTTAGTTGCTCCGCGGCATGTGGGACCTTCCCGGACCAGGGCTCGAACCCATGTCCCCGGCATTGGCAGGCAGATTCTTAACCACTGCACCACCAGGGAAGTCCCTGAAATTATTCTTGAAGGTCATAGATATTGAGAAATATCTAGGCTTGTGTTGTCATCATGTCTCAGTAAAAATGTATGTCAGTGGTTTTCGACTATATTATGTGGAATCCAAGGGTTTCATGAAGTGTCTCTGGGAGTTTTCAAGAAAGGGTGGATGTATTTAATTGGTGACTGCCCTATCTCTACCCCATGGGAGGTTGAAATTCTTCTAGACACTTCGAAAACTTCTTAATCATGAAAACTAACCTTCAAAGTCAATGTTTTGCAAATTGCCACTCATTAATGGGTTGGGGTTCAGTTTAGTGGGTGGTGACAACAATTTTTTAAAACATTGAGATAGAACAGAGTAGAAAGTAGCATTGAGGATATGTATTGCTTCTTTCTATATACACGCCCTCAAACATGTATGTATATACTGGATTGCGACCTAAAATACAATTTTACTGTGGGCCATGGTCAAAGAGTTTGAGAACCAGTAATTGTTAATTACATAAATAATTAATGTGCCATATGCAGCACTTAAAGATTGATGTCATTATGTGTAGAGAAAATCCAGATCATTATTTATAGACAGATTTGAGCCTTTGTACCACATGGGATAGATATATTGGATCTTTCTATTTTCTTGGCCTTCTGTAAACACTTTATGAGGTGAGTATTTTGGTAATAAAGTATTTGATGTAAGCTACAGTAGGTATTTAATTGAGGTAGGAAATTATTAGAGAAAATCCTGATCCTGTTTGAAGCTAATGTAGTCCTGAAGTATTTAGAGGTATGATTCCTAAACATAGTTTTTGACCCCTTCCTTTCACACTCCAGAGGCATCAAAGGTCATGGACATGGAAACAGGAGATCTGGTCTTAATTCTGGCTTTGCTACTGACTGTGGTGTTGAATGAATCTCAAAGGGCCTTAATTTTTGTCACCTATAATATGAGAACTTTTGGATTATGTGATCCTTATTTAATATTCTATCAAGATATTTAACTCTGAAACTATCAAGTAGTTACACAAATTTCAAAGAAGAGCTAATTTAAATTAAAATATGTGTATGTTCTATGAAACTGTACGAGGAACCATTAAACTGAGTATTTCACAAAATCAAATAAGGGTAAGGTATATGCAGGACTAAATAGGGTCTGGCACCCTGGTTCTTTTTATTTTGCCTCTAACTCCCTAATGTCTTAATTAACTTTTTGAATACCACTTCCCAGGGAGCAGCTGAGATCTACAAAGGCCTTTTATCTGTCCTCTACTTCAGTCCAGGCAATTCTTTTATACATAGTGGGCACTCATTGAATATTTGTTGAAAGAGTCCCTCGCGTGTTTGATGCATAACTGAATTTATGAAATAATGACTTTGCAGTGAACAGTCAATTTTGTTTATGCACTGTAACTTCAGATTTACAGTACTAACCAGTCCCTTCTCAATGTAGATTTTGCTGCTCCCTGTTAACCTTTGTGGTTTTATTTTGACCTGTAATAAAAAATAATCTGGAATTCAGTTAATACAAGTTAAAAATGCTTTCAATCAACTTGGCTACCACATTGGTCACTGCCTATGAAGATTTAAAAATAGTTTTAAATAGTCTCACTGTTTTAAATAGACTCATGTATCGAGAGAGAGCAAGTCCCCTTTATAAAATCACATTTGTAGTCTCATAACATCAGGAATTTCACAAAAACATTAATGGGCTTTCATGACCCCTTAACAAAATTTATGACTCATCCCTGCTAGAAAGTGAAGGAGACATACAAGAGATCTCAAAAGGTTGGAATCACTCATATATGTTGAGCTTTTTCCATTTATCGAAGTGCTATCATGTTGGTAATGCTTGGATTTTGGTAAGAGTATGGTATTCAGAAAGTAGTTCCTTTGCCCATGTCCTTTTGATCCTTTGTGGTATGAAGAGAGAGCCTAGTAATTGTCATCTTCTGGTGATATGAACTTCTCCGGTTCATTGAATATGCTGTACTCGTTTAACGGAAGCCTTTGCTTCTCTTTTGTTGATGAAAAATATTAGCATGTCATACAGATAATTGACCACAAAAGTATCTTTGGGCCTCAGATTTCCTATCTGTAAAATGGATGAGACCGAATGATTCCAAGGGTCTCTTAGAATTCTTAATAGTCTGTTGATGCTTTAATTCTGTGACATCTTGTCAACATATTCTAATATAAGGAACTTTATTTTGCATCAGGCTGCTTTTATTCGTGATGAAATGATGCCAGGAGAGTGGGATGTTTGTGTTACTTCTTATGAGATGGTAATTAAAGAAAAATCTGTATTCAAAAAATTTCACTGGCGATACCTAGTCATCGATGAGGCTCACAGAATAAAGAATGAAAAATCTAAGGTAAGCTAGTTCTCAACATCTTTATTAAAGTTTTCTTTTAACTACAATTTCTGTTTGTTTACTTCTCTGTATTCAGAATTAAAAAAGTGATAGAAGGTTGTGATTTTATTCACAGAATGTGAAAGAAAATCAGTTTTTAAAATGATTTTGAAGTTTAAATGATTGAATATAAGACAAATGAAAATTGAGCCCAGTTTTTATGTAAAGAAAATTAGGTGTTCATTTGCTATAACTGTTGCAGCCTAAGTAACTCTGTTATGCTACAGTATTTTAATATTTTGGCAATATTTGGTGTATAAATGTCATTTGCATTGGTTTATTTTTTGAGGAGCTACCTTACGTGTATTCATGTGGATTAGAAAAAATCATTTCCTAGAATTATCTGACTTGTGTGAATTAGAGTGTGGTGTTAACATTGAAAAATACCAACATTTCTTGCCATTCAACTCCATCAACAGTAGGAAAAGCGTCAATTATTATGATGAACCTCTCTTTGGATCACTGGGCTGCTTTGGGAGAACCAGGGACACAACTGAAGCAAAATCACCAGGTGGTGCTTTTCAAATTAGAGTTAATACCCGATAAGAGGACGCATGTTAGAGAATAATTGTTAATTTAAGAGCACTATAAAAATGTGCATTTTTATTGATAAGATTACTGTTCTTTTATACTTTTTGTGCTTTAATTTTTGTGGTTTTATATTTAGAAAGTTAATATAAGATATTCGGGGAAAATGGGCTCAAGTGTGGTGCTTAAAAATTGTGACCAGGCCAAGTTAGAAGTTGGCTAGGCATGGCGGATGAACATGATTGGCAGGGAGAAGGCGATAGTGTTGTATAAAGTGACTAGCCTGAATTCCATAGAGTTCTGACTGTTTCTGTGGACCCAAAATGGAAAAAATAAATTTTTTAAAGTGGGGGAACGGTCTCAGGTGTGACTATGATCTGCATTCTTGTAAGTGTAGAAATGCCTAGAATATTTTGTTCAGTTGTGCTTCACTGTGGCAATGTCACCTGAACCAGGATATTTTGCCACAGAAAATTAATTTTCAAGTTTTATTTTATTCAAAACATGTCTTGGGTTGGATGAAGAACTGATGAACATTCTAATAAATAAAACAATGTTGACGTAACTATTATTTTTCTAGCTTTCAGAGATTGTTCGTGAGTTCAAGTCAACTAACCGCTTGCTCCTAACTGGAACACCTTTGCAGAATAACCTGCATGAACTCTGGGCACTACTCAACTTTTTATTGCCTGATGTCTTTAATTCTGCAGATGTAAGTTTGTCATACGTTTTAAGTGTAATTTTCTTATGTTCACAGACATCTGTTTTCAAAGCATAGAATGTAGATTGAAATTGATAGTTCTTTTTCATTTGTAATTCTTTATTTGTGTTTTGATTTTCTCAGAAAGGTGCTCTTAAGTAGAAATTTTTTCAAACGGGGATATTTAGAGAAATAATGTTTCTTTTCTTTGAGATTATCCTGCCTGTTAAACTTTGCCTATATAATAACATTGCTACCACAACTTATGACATAAGGTAGACTGAGTTCAGAATAGTGCTTTCTAAATTTTCTTTTAATTAAATTGGAAGGGTTTTCTACATACTAGTTTGGCAGGTGGAGTCATTGAAATAATCTTTAATTATTGCAGGTATTAACATTTGGTGAGTACTAAAGAGCTTATAATATGTGATGTGAAAAGCAACATATTTTGTAAATGTATGATTTATACTGTTTTTATCATTAACATAAGGTTATGCTAGTGCAGCAAACAGAATTGAATGATTTAAGGACTTTGGAGCTTGATTTTCCTCATTACTGATATTAATTGATAATAAAAGTACCAAGTTCAGCTATCTATTGGTTTGTATACCTTATCTTGCTTTTGTTCATTTTTACTGTTTGATTAACATTTTCATTAGCATGTCTTCGATTTTTTATTCTTATTCCTACTCCTTTTAACTGGATACAATGCTACTATGGTATGGGGAAGCCTAATAAAAGCTTTTTAAGGAAAACCTGCTGATGGAGTGCCTCTATAATGCAGTTCAGATTTTGTTAACTGCTCCAGTATTTTATCTGTTTTCAGAAGTAAATAATATTGGCCATCACAGTTAACATATTTTTACAGTGCTTTTAAAATGAATTATTGCTATATGAGTTGTATAAGAATTTATAGAATACTGCATTTATTAAAAAAAAAACTGTGCACTTACTGCAGAATTTTCACCCCTCCACAGGACTTTGATTCTTGGTTTGACACTAAAAATTGTCTTGGTGATCAAAAACTTGTGGAAAGACTTCACGCAGTAAGTAATAGCAGACAGGAAAATTTAGTAATTATATATATATAACTGAGCTAGAAAACAAGCTGCTATAGAATCTGTTTGAACTTGTGGATTTGCTTCTGGGCTCAGTCTTAGTGTTTTTCCCTCTCGACTTTTCTAATAGCCTCTTTGGGAGGCAAACTCCCACTGTATCCTCAGCTTCTCTATGGAACAGCTCTTCTGCTTTGGCTCTCTCCCCAGGATAATGTGGTTCTCTCCCATAGAGGCTGTTCACTCTCCCGTACCCCACAGGTCCTTGAGATTGCATCAGTATTCTCTTAGTTCCCCAATGCCATTTCAAAACCACTGCTTCTCCACTGTCATGTGTAAAACTCTTCCTTTGAGGCTCAAGTTATCTTGCAAGTCCATCCTCCGTCCATTCTTTTCTCTGTCATCTACTCATTACCAGGTGACCCCCTCACATTCATTGAACACCAGTTTCCCCTTCTTTGTTAACAGCTTCTTGTATCCTTCTCTTTCACTCATATTACTCCATTTGTATCTGTCCTGTTATCTCACAGAGATATCCAGTGCCTGGACTCCTGCTTTACCCCCATCTGTCAGACCATTTCTGTTACATTTTCTGTATCCAGCAATGAGCCCATGTTCTATCACTTGAACCACTTTTTTTTTTGCCAATATCTCAAACTCCCTTGCTCTCTTGATCTGCCATTTCTGCCCTAAAAGCCCTAAACTGGAATTATGTAACTGTCCTATGGGTTTGAATTCTGCTTCTACCACTTACTAGCAGAGTGACCTGCTCTGTACCGGGGCTGCTCAACACTGATAAAGGAGATTACACCCACTGTACAGGTTGGAGCCACTACAGTTTCATGTTCCCTAACGTAAGCTGGGATTTGATGATGTTGGTGATCCTTCAACATGGCCTTCCTCAGCATTCTTTCTCATTTCCTAGAACAGCTATTTCAGACTTTCCCCAGTCTCCCCAAGACCTCTAACCCAGGTGTTCCCTGCCCTCCTCCTTTCTCAGCAAGTACCATCATTCCTTTCTCAAAGAGAAAATAGAAGACATTAGGTAGGAACTCCTTCAAGGATATCCATCTTCCAAGGATATCTGCATCTGAGTTACCTCTGTTTGAGTGGAAGAGGTCTTTCTCCCAGCAATGGCTAATTGTTCCAACGTGAACCCTGGATCTCATCTTTTCTTGTTTCCTTATGGACTTTTCCCCTTGATTTATCCTTTTTATTGACTGAATTTTCTACCTCTCCTTCCATGTTGGCTCTTTTCCTTCAACAGGTAAATATGCTCAATTATCTCCCTTATTAAATCCTAACCCACACTTAGATGCCCCCACCTCACATACACAGAACAGTACTCCCTCAACGCTTTGTCCTTCTCGAGCTGTGATTCTGGTTTATTACCTTGATGGCTAAGCTATTTGAAAGTTTAGTTTATCCCCTCTATCTCCACCACCAAATCTCCTATTTGCTCCTTTTTTTTTTTTTTTTTTTGGCCGCACCATGCGGCATGTGGGATATTAGTTCTCGACCAGTGATCAAACCTCTGCCCCCTGCATTGGAAGTGTGGTGTCTCAACCACTGGACCTCCAGGGAAGTCCCTATTCACTCTTTTTAAAAATGTACACCTATAATTTTAATTGGCTTAGTGGAGTTTTGTGAGGAAGTGGGTATAGATGCATTTGCTATTTTTTGTCTGCTGTTTTTAATGAGAGTCTCAATCTTTCTTTACAGATAATACTAAAAAAAAAAAAAACCCATGTATTGTCCACTTCTCCCTCTCTCCCCCTACCCTGGAAAAATGTAAACTTGGTGTGGCAGAGACCCTGTCTATTTTCCACCACATTGTGCCCTGTGTGCCTGGTCCAGAGTAACTGCTCATTAAACATTTATTGACTTGAAGCCCTAACAGTCATCATGCTTTATGTAAATATTTATTTAGAGTTAAACAGAACAAGTCCAGAAACAAATGACCTTATGTAATAGGGAATTTATTGCAAGAATGCAGAGGAGTAGAAGACAAATCTTCCAAGAATCTTGTAACACAAGTTGTAGTACAGCTGGGCCTCTGATAGCACGAACTTGGTCAACTCTGGGGAATGTTTACTCTGTCTCTGGTGGGTCCTATTCACTCCTGAATCCATTGACCACTAGAGTTTATCCATTAAATACAATTGAAACTTACTTAACAAGTGTTTGTGATTTCAGTTACTTAGTTCAGGGTATACCTTTTGGTCAGTGCCCTAGCGTCTCTGTAATATTTAGTACCGCTAACCACTCCTGCTTTAAGAGCTTTCTGTTTAGTGTCTGGGGTATGGGATGGATTTTCTCTTACCTCTTTGGCTATTCTTTTCAGTCCCAACCATGGTCTTTTCTTTCTCTGTCCCTGAAAGTTTAGTGTTTCATAGGGCTTTGTCTTTGGCTTCCTTTTTCATATGTGCTCTCCCTGGGGGTTCACTCCCATAGTTTCAGCTACCACCTCTATACTTATAACTCCCAAATTTCTCTCTCCTTGTCTCTCTCCTAAGCTCTAGACTTACATGTCCCACTGCCTTCTGAGTCTTCTGCCTAAATGTCTCACAGTCAGTTGAAACTCTTAAAAATGCCACTTAGACAAATTTAAGAGGCCCAAGCAGGAAACCAGAAGTCTTCGTTTACACTTCCCTTTTCCTTACCTCCCATGGATCTCTAGTAATAATAGCCACAGTTTACCGATGTCTACTGTGGTTAAGCTCTACACATGTACTACCACAAATTGTCACAGAAGCCTTGAAACTAGGTGTCTTTATCCCCATTTAAAAATGCTTGGCATACACAAATACCATAAATCTATATGTTTTGGATGAATGTATGAGGAAACAGGCTTGGAAAAGTTAAAAGAACTTGCCCAGCTCACAACAGCTAATCAGGGACTGAGCTGGATGTAGAATCGGCCTGATCTGGGTTTGATTTCTGCTTCTACCACTTACTAGCAAGGTGACTTTGGTGACATTACTAACATTGAAATAATTGCCTTTCCCTCAAAGATTTATTGTAAGGATTTAATACTCTATCAAGTTCATGGTGTAGTATTTGGCACATTGCAGGTGCTCTAGAGATTTTTTTTTCTTGTGATAGAATTTGCCTTGCAGGTATACACTGATTGTTTCATGTTTTTTCTCTTTTCATTCGTATCTTCCTTAACATTGAACCATTTTCTCCTCATTCATATAGTTAACCATTTTTAAATGGCTTGAATTTTTGTTTCACTTTTAGAGACTCTTGGATCCATACTCTGACTTCAGATTTCCTCTCAGGTTTAAAAATATTGTATGACAGCAGATTTTTTAAAAAAGTATATTTTGTACTTTTTCAATAGTCAATAATCTTACTGTCTTAATTTTTAATGTCTTTTCTGCCATCAAATCATGAATGTCTAATTTAGGTCCCCTATTCTGAGCCTGTAATGGGCCGTTACTTGGTTCTTTTTTACCAAGAAAGTTGGCAACTGGTGTTGGTAGTGTTTTTCAGATTATACAGTGGGAAGTAAATTTCACATTAGGGTGTTGTCAATGAAATAAATGGTTTATAATATTGAATGTTTTATAAACTTTTATAAAAACTCTCACTTTTTAGGTTTTAAAACCATTTTTGTTACGGCGTATAAAAACTGATGTAGAGAAGAGCCTGCCTCCTAAAAAGGAAATCAAGATTTACTTGGGATTGAGTAAAATGCAGCGAGAATGGTGAGCTATTATATTTACATTAGAATTTATTTATTAAAAATTAGCTTTGTGGGCTTCCCTGGTGGCACAGTGGTTGAGAGTCCGCCTGCCGATGCAGGGGACACGGGTTCGTGCCCCGGTCCGGGAAGATCCCACATGCCGCGGAGCGGCTGGGTCCGTGAGCCATGGCCGCTGAGCCTGCGCGTCCGGAGCCTGTGCTCCGCAACGGGAGAGGCCACAACAGTGAGAGGCCCGCGTACCGGAAAAAAAAAAAAAAGCTTTGTAGTGGTTCAGTTGTGCCTTTAGTTCAAAAATTACATTTTTATGTTTAAATGCCAAGTTAAGTAGTTCAGATATTTTAATAGAAAATTGATGAGTATTTTATTTAACCTTTAGGAAAGAGCATGGGCCTTGGAGTCTATAGACCTGTGTTTGAGTCAGTGCTTTGCCTCTTAATAGCTACTTAGCTTGGACAAGTTATGTAATCTCAGTTTCCCTTCTGTAAAATGGGGGTAATAATACTTAGCTTATAAGGATGTTAGGGTTAAAGGGGATAATGTCACCGGCACATTTGCTAGTTATTCTTGCTTTTTCCATCAATGAAAAAAGCAAGCTTGTATTGATAAATACAAGCAGAGCAGGAAATTGACAAGAGGAGTCACAAGGAATCATAAATTTAAACATAAAATTAAACATGTTAGTAATGTAATAATGCTACTAAGAGAAGCAAAGTGTTGCTTATATAAATAAAATTAGATAATTTATAATATACAGTGACTTCTCTATTATTGAAGCCAGTATAGAGGAGTGGTAAAGAGTATATTTCTCTGGACTCAGACATTAAGATCAAACCCTCGCTTTGTCCCTTTCTGTGGCTCTGAATAAATTGTTTCACTTCTTTTAGCTGCCTGAATTTCCATCTGTAAAATGGCAGTGACCCTAGTACTTACCTTGGAGTTGTAAAGATTTAACAAGATGATTCATATACCTGGCACTTGCACTCAGTACAAGTTGGCCGTCGTTATAATTAAATATTATTACTGTCCAGGTGGATATGTAGGTCTGTTTTCTCCTGGGTGAAGGTCTAGAAAAGACAATAAAAATGTTTATAGGATCAGAAAAAAATGACCTATGAAGACAGGTATAAGAAATTGCAATTGTTTTTAACTC
Source organism: Globicephala melas (assembly GCF_963455315.2). Taxonomy (NCBI): domain Eukaryota; kingdom Metazoa; phylum Chordata; class Mammalia; order Artiodactyla; family Delphinidae; genus Globicephala; species Globicephala melas. The sequence continues at coordinate 10,695,062 of NC_083335.1, read as the reverse complement.
AAACAAGTAAAAGCCAGATACCAACTTTCAGCAAATATTGTAGTTATTAAATATTAATAATTATCAGATGTAGTTGTCTGAATTGTTATCAGCTGATGGTAATTTTTAGCAATGGATAAAGCAGGAGGAAATAGGTTTATAGGCAACATACAAGTTAAAATATTCAGATCGTCACTATTTTTTGGTTTTACTGATCAAATTTAGTCTCAAATCAAATCTTTTTGTTTTTCTTTAAATAGGAATCTAAGCAGATCACCAAAGGGACATTATTTTTTTTCCAAAGGGACATTTCTTGATGGCATTAAGCCTTTATAATAGTTGATGATTAATTATAGTTTAAAATTTTAGGTATACAAAAATCCTGATGAAAGATATTGATGTTCTAAACTCTGCTGGCAAAATGGACAAGATGCGGCTCTTAAACATTCTGATGCAGCTTCGAAAGTGTTGTAATCACCCTTACCTGTTTGATGGTGCTGAACCTGGTCCACCGTATACCACTGATGAGCACATTGTTAGCAACAGTGGTAAAATGGTAGTTCTTGATAAACTGTTGGCCAAACTCAAGGAACAGGGTGAGTTACAAATCTTCAAATTAATGTGAAGTAACTTAATATTGTATATGAATAACATTTTGCATAATCATTTGTCATTCATTCATTCACTTGTTCAGCACACATTGTTGAGTATTTACTGTTTGTCAGGAATTGTCCTATGGGCTGGGTATACAAAGATGCACAAGACAACAGTCCTTGCCTTGTAGATGCTCACAGTACAGTGAGGAGGAATAGTTGCAGGTCACTGTGATAGTGCTGTGATATGCTGAGAGATTGGGAGTTGGGGAAGTCTTCACAAAGATGATGTTTGAGGTGAGCACGGGAGAATGTGTAGGAGTAAACCATGAGAAAAAGGAAGGGAAGGGTGTTCCACATCTTCAGTGAAGCAGAGGTGTGAAAGAAGGGAATGTAGAGCTTGTGGTATTTGGGTAGAGTGGCAGTGGATGAGTCTGGGAAGATGGATGGGGCCATTACAAAAGGCCTTTTACACTATGATTTAAGGAGTTTGAACTATTTTGAAGGTGGTGGGGGTGGTCATAGAACATTTGGCTGTGGACAGTGATGTGATCAGACTTGTATGTTAGGAAGAGAAGCTTGGAAGCAGCATGGGGGTGTATCTACTGAGGATGAGAGACTAGAAACATCCTCAGGATGGAGTAAAGGCAGATTTTATTTTATTTATTTATTATTTTTAAAATTTATTTTTTTATCATTTAAATTTTATTTTATTTATTTTTTATACAGAAGGTTCTTATTAGTTATCTGTTTTATACATATTAGTGTATATATGTCAATCTCAATCTCCCAATTCAACCCACCACTTCCTCCCTCTTGGTGTCCGGACATTTGTTCTCTACATCTGTGTCTCTATTTCTAGTAAGGGAAGATTTTAAATCATCTCAATATGTGTGGAGGATTTTGAAGACCTTAAAAATGTGTAACTCAACAAATGCATACTTATGTATAGTATCCCTTGAAGGTGTGTGTGTGTGTGTGTGTGTGTGTGGTTAGTGGAGTGTTCATGTGCTATATATTTATATTGCAAATGATGTTTACTTTTATTTTTGTAACTTTCAAGTTAGTTTTACACAAGATGAACCACTTGCTTTTTTTGGTGAAATGTTTTAGGTTCAAGGGTTCTCATTTTTAGCCAGATGACTCGCTTGCTGGACATTTTGGAGGATTATTGTATGTGGCGTGGTTACGAGTATTGTCGACTGGATGGACAAACCCCACATGAAGAAAGAGAGGTGAGGAAGAGAAAATAAAACAAGACTTGAAAAATCAGAGTTCAATTAAGCCACGTTTTTCATCATTAGGTAGTTTTGAACTTTGGCCTTTTCTTTAGCTAGGTGCATTGAATTTCTCACTACCATCTCTCTCTCTTTGAGATCTTTAGCTGGACTTCCATTACACTGGCTCTTTAAAAATCTTTCTTTCCAAGGTTTTCAAAGACATCCTAAGTTATCTATTACATCCTTACCTCCTCTAATCACTGCTGTCTCTGGCCTTTTGACTACTTGTTTCTCAGTTTACTCTTTGACCCCTGATTCTGTGTCATTTTCTTTTCTTGATTTGCCTCCTACATTAGAGCCTCGCCATTCATGGAGCTTAACAGTTGAGATTGTTTCAATTTATGAGCAACCATAGACTCATGAGACAGTAATTTGTAAAGGGAATGATCTCAGTCTTACAGAAATTTTGTACAACTGAAATGGGACAACATAGGTGTAGGAGCTTATCATGCACTTGGATTTTGGAGTACTAAAAGGTTGGTGTGCAGGAATGAGTCACTTAGCTAATGAGGAAGCCTGCCTAGCACCCACTAGTTTTCTGTAATTTGGAAATTCTTGAAGATTTTTAGATGACTTCTCATGAATGTCAGGGGTCTAATGTATTTTAAGCCCTTTAAAGCACTTTTTTTTTTTGAGGGAGAGGGCTTTGCTAATTTATCTTCTCTTTTCTGTGATCCTTCCGGGCTCTGTCTTTGGCCTCTGTTTTAAGTCTATACTCATGCTCTGGGCAGAGATCGTGATTTCATGGTATAGTGGAAAATGCATTGAACTTGGTTTCAGAAGACCTGAACTTAACACCAACTCCACCACTATGCGTGCAAGCTATTTAATCCTCTGAGCCTCAGTATCTTTGACTCTTTATTATAAGGGTAATATTAATGCTTAGGCTTCTGTTTTCCTGACAGTGTTGTGAGGATCACTGCATATAATATGTATGAACAGAGTTTTTGTACTATGTAGTGCAGTATAGCCCACAGGTCATGAAAGTGCACACAGGCCTTTTCACCTCTCAGTTCTAGGACCCCTTCTCAGGCCACAAAGACTCTCAGCCTGTGTCCCTCTCCTTCCATAGCTGCAGTGGGCACTCTGTCCCTTGTGTGCCTCCTTAGTGAAACCTGGCATAGTGTACGATAGTGTCCACAGCAGGAGCACAGGCCCTTTTCACATTAAGGGTTTCCCTGCTACACACTGTGGGAAAACAGTTGTGGTAATATTTATAAATGAGGACGTTTCAAAGCTTATGCTGTTCCCTGCTCTTTAGTCTTTTACCCTCTCTGAAATGGTAACTTGAATCTTTATTGGGCTTTCGCTGATTTATTCCTGGGAATGGATTTCTCCAAATCCACATTAAGCATAGTACCATTCAAGATGGCCCTTCTTCCCGGAATGAAGATGATACTAAGGCAGAAGAGTAGGTGCTTTCTGATCTCAAATAGCCAATTTGCATTTCTGTCTAATCTCTCTGCTCATGAATAATGTGGACTTTACCTAATTATGCTCCAATTATCTGGTTTCTTAAAATGTTAAATAATGTTCTCCTTTCAGAGACTTTGAATCACATGCTTTGACTTTAGATATAGCAAAGTGAGGGACTTCTCTGGCGGTCCAGTGGTTGAGACTCTGCCTTCCAGTGCAGGGGGTGCGGGTTCGATCCCTGGCTAGGGAGCTAAGATCCCACATGCCTTGCAGCCAAAAATCCAAAACATAAAATAGAAGCAATATTGTAACAAATTCAATGAAGACTTTAAAAACGGTCCACATCAAAAAAAAAATCTTTAAAACAAAAAAGATATAGCAAAGTGAGAGCTGTTTGTTTTCTTTTGGAAATGTCCTGCCTTCCCATTATGTTGTTGTTCAGACAAGCATTTCATCTATTTTCCTAGTAAGAAGGGGAAGACTACCTTTAATTCCTTACTCGATTTGTTTGCGAGCTGTTAATAAGCAATTCTTTCTCAATAGCAGCTGGATTTGCCCTTTCTCCATTGCTACAGCTAAATTCAGCTAGCTCCTCACTTTTATGGGGAAAGGAACTAACATTTGTCAAGCAACGACTATGAGCTAGGCAACTTAGAGTTCCAGCTGAATTCTCCCAGCAGCCCAGTAAAGTATTGGCATAATTTTCTCCACTTGAAACTGTGTCTCGGAGAGGTTAAATGCTTGCTGAGAACCACATGTGTAATAAATGGTAGAGTTATGATTCACGCCCAGGTTTTTGCTATTTCCTCTACACCAAATTGCCTCTCACTACACCATGCTGCTTTCTGTACTGCCCCCTCTACATGCTGTATGGACTGCGGCAGAGTCACCTTCTCTGTCTGCAACTTTTGACCATGCCATTCCATTCCTTAAAAATAGAACTTCCTGTATTTTGCGATTATGAAAGTAATATATGATTGCCAAGGAAATCTTGAGAAGAAAAGTATTTCTGGCCAATATTTTTATGCATATATAATATATAAATAATTAATATTATACTCTATACACTACATATGAAGTTCAGTATCCTGATACTTTTTACTCAACATTATATTGTACTTTCCTATATCAGTAAAAAATATCATTGTAAAAATAATTTTAGTGTGATATTTCATCCTGTGGACATACAATAAATAATTTATCCCCCTATTGTTGATCATTCAGGTTGTTTCCAATTTTTCACTATTATAAATAATGCTTAAGTAAAAGTCCTTATACATAAATCTTTGTGCCCATCTCTGATTATTTCCTTAGGATAAATTCCTAGAAGTGGAATTACTGGGTCAAAGGGTATGAACACTTTTAAGACTCTTGATGCATATTGCCAAATTGCTTTCCAGAAAGGTTGTACCAATTTACACTCCCAGCAGCAATGTATGAGAGTGCCCGTCTCACCGCCCCCTCGTCAACATTGAGTATATCATTTTTTTAATCTTTAAAAAATGGTATTATGTTGTTTTAATTTGCATTTATTTGATTACTAGTGAGATTGAACATTATTCTTGTGTTTATTAGCCATTCGTACTTGTTCTTTTGTGTACTGTCCTTTTTTTTCTCATTTTTCTATTGCGGTCTTAGTGTTTCTTTCTAATTAATTTGTATGAGATCTTTATATAGCAAGGATATTAACATCCTATTAATTTTTAAGACTCTTCACTGAATATCCCTGGATTACCTTCCTGATTTTCCTCATTACTTCCCTGTTTGCTCCTTTTCACCATATGGAAATAAATCTACTTACCTTCCCCTCTATCTGTTGCTCTCATTCCCATTTCTAAACTTTTATCTCTCTTGGTTGGTCTTCTATACCTTCTTTATTAATTCTTCATAAATTAATGGGAATGAAGTTGAGATATCTGACATTTTACCCCCTAGATATATTTTAGCTCCCACTCAATTAAAACATTTTCACTATTATTATTTTAAAATAATTTAAATGATTGATTAATTGCTTAGTTAAATTTGTCTTTGTGATTGTTCTTTTTATTGAGGTAAGCTTCTAAAGGTTAGGAACGTTATGTAATACACTTTTTACTGTACACATAGTACAGTTTATAGATAGATGCTTAAATATTTTTGAAGATGGAAGAATATTACAAAGTGGGGTTTTGAGCATGCATGTTAAAATGTTTATTTCTTTCTTAAGGACTCTGGTAATATAATTTGATTTTTCTCTCTTTTTCTTCCATCTCCTGTCAATTAAATAAAGGAAGCAATAGAGGCCTTTAATGTTCCTAATAGTAGCAAATTCATCTTTATGCTGAGTACCAGGGCTGGAGGTCTTGGAATTAACTTGGCAAGTGCTGATGTGGTTATACTATATGACTCAGACTGGAATCCACAGGTTGATCTACAAGCTATGGTTAGTAATCTTTAATGGTATCAGAAATTTACCTTAGCTCGGAAAACTATTGTTATTTATACAGCACAAAGGTAATTTATGATGAAATGGTAACAACAATCTTTGGGGGATTTTGTAGATGTTAAAATAGATTTTTCTGGAAAACAAAGTTGCTGTGCTAATTGCAAAAAACAAACAAAACAAAAACAAATACACCCCAAGCCCAACTATAGCATTTGTGTGTTGATTTTGGCTTTTATCATGAAACAGAAATGTCATTTTTTCCCACTCTTAAATATTGAAGAGGGCACATACATATGTTTTAATGAAAAGGGTTTAAAAATTAGTCTTTCAGTATTAATTTCCTTAACAACTAAATATATTAAAATCCTTAGCACTGAAATTGGGAGAGATAGGGTTTTAATTTCTGTTATAAAACAATTGGGGCAAGAAGGTAAAAAGGTAACAAAGGAATATATTCCAGGAAAACATTTGCTACCTAAGGACACCATCAGAAACTACTCTATGTTTAAAAAAGATTCAGGGAGCTTTTCTTACCTTTCATCATGGTATCATTTATTGAACTAGAGCTACAACTTGAGTCACTGTGACTCAAGTTTTGAGATTATATATAATTTCAGAGGTAAAAAGATAAAACATAGCTATGCATTCAAAATCCCAGGAATTTATGGGACAACTGACTGTCTTTGGAAATGATTAAAGTCATATGCCAATGAGGCAGAGCTTAGAAGTCGTCCCTTTTCTTTTATAATAGAGAATTGAAAATATTGACCATCGGGACATTTTAAAATCCACATACTTTGGCATAATTGTTACTGCTTTAGGTACCAAACTGCATGTTTGATGTGACTAAGTTGGAGTAAGCCCCAGTAAGTTACAGTGTTACTGAACTGGAAAACTTACTGGTGACACTTTATTTCCTTAAAAGTGTTAGAGGATAGCTGATCTTTCACGATTTACCGATTTGAGTTTGAAATGTAAATATGTGTAGGGGTGTTGCATTCTCTCTCAGTGTGCTGTGTTGAAACTGTTACTGGCTCTAGTGTTTTTATATTTAGTACAAGGGCTGTTTTGAACCCTGTTTCTTTGATTTTTTTTTTCTCGACCAGCCTCCTCCCTTCACCTATTTGCCCTGGCAGCTTCTTGTGTTTTAAAAACACTCCCCCTGCAATGAACATTGTGGTACATGACTCTTTGAATTATGGTTTTCTCAGGGTATATGCCCAGTAGTGGGATTGCTGGGTCGTATGGTAGTTCTCTTTTTAGTTTTTTAAGGAACCTCCATACTGTTCTCCATAGTGACTGCTAAAAAAAAAAAAAAAAAAAAAAAAGGTCATGAAGAACCTAGGGGCAAGATGGGAATAAAGACACAGACCTACTAGAGAATGGACTTGAAGATACGGGGAAGGGGAAGGGGAAGCTGGGACGAAGTGAGAGAGTGGCATGGACATATATACACTACCAAACGTAAAATAGATAGCTAAGTGGGAAGCAGCCGCATAGCACAGGGAGATCAGCTCGGTGCTTTGTGACCATCTAGAGGGGTGGGATAGGGAGGGTGGGAGGGAGAGAGACACAAGAGGGAAGAGATATGGGGACATATGTATAACTGATTCACTTTGTTATAAAGCAGAAACTAACACACCATTGTAAAGCAATTATACTCCAATAAAGATGTTTAAAACAAAAACAAAAACACTCCCCCTAGCTGTTTATATGTTATCAGAACTTGCCACCTGTCACACCTTTACCAACTGTAAACCATAGGACCAGTTCAAGACCATACAGTAAGGGTATTAATAACCCATTAATTTTTATGACCCTTTATTACAGATCCCTGAATTGCCTCAGTAAACAGAAAGAACTGCTTGCTGATGAGAGAAAGCTGACTTTTGCCACCAAAGCAGCCCTTATTAACTAATTTGCCCCTCACTTAAAAAACTCCTTGCTAGTGTGGAAGATGTTTGTATTTAATGGCTTAAAGTTACTTAGTAACTTAATCCAGAAGCTTTCAGCTCTCTTTAGTCCTCATCTTAAAGGGGTTTTGTCTGTTGTCCTTCTGGAAATTTCCATTAATGGTACGGCAGAATATTTGCAGATTTCTGTGTTCCCAGGGGTCTCTACATATTCTTAATATTCTTTACCCTCGTTTCAAAAATGGCAGGTCTAGAGAGATCAGGAACTAATTTTTATTTTCAGAATTTTATAGCATAAGCTTGCTATACCATACATTTTATCCAGAATGCCCAATGTCTTATATTAGGATTTTTTTCTACTAGGATCGGGCACATCGTATCGGTCAGAAGAAGCCAGTACGTGTATTTCGTCTCATCACCGACAACACCGTTGAAGAAAGGATTGTTGAAAGAGCTGAGATAAAACTGAGACTTGACTCAATTGTCATACAACAAGGTATTTATACGTGTAAACTGAATTAGGTGTTCTTTTTGAAAAACACGTGCAGTTTTCTTCAGAGGAGATTACTTTTAATGAAAGTTGACCAAAATCTGCAAACTTAGTAAAAGAAAAAAGTCAAATTAAAAAAAATGCTAATTTAAATCTGCCTATTTTGAAACCTGGCATTCAGTATATGGAGTAGGTACTTGAACATCACTAGCTTATAGCTGAATGTCAGTGGCATGTCTTTTGAAGTACTTGGTATTATTTAGCAGATAAAATGTTTGGTTTAAAAATTTTAGAACATGTATTAGAGGGTGCCTTTTCATACAGAACAATTTGATCTGAGAAATGAAGTTTGAACATGAAAAAATGTTTCTGTCCTATGTTTTAACTGAATTTTATAGAAGGAAATTCATATTGAAATAGAAGGTATGGTAGAAGAAAAACTTGCAGGGTTGTTCTTTTAAAAAATTACTTTAAAGCTCACTAAAGTTTTACTTATGTTTAAATGTAGTAGTTTCTGATTAGAACTAATATGCTATGCTTTCTCTGGAATATTGCATATATACAACTTTTATTTTTATTATCAGGAAGACTTATTGACCAACAGTCTAACAAGATGGCAAAAGAGGAAATGTTACAAATGATACGTCATGGAGCCACCCATGTTTTTGCTTCTAAAGAAAGTGAGCTGACAGATGAAGACATTACAACTCTTCTGGAAAGAGGGGAAAAGAAGGTTAGTTAAAATGGCATTTTGTTTTCATGATGGATTGCTTTAACATCAGTTTATTTCAGCATGATTATTGTAGTGTGTTGTTTCAAATGCATGTTTCAAATGACTCATGTTCTAAGAATTTGTAGATTTATATCCAGGGATAATTTAGGGTTTTTTTTTTAGTTTAATTTTTGGTGAGAAGAGTAGGAACCGGAGTTTAAAATTGAGTGACCTTATATCTCATGCTTATAATATTGGTATTTACTCTACTTAAAAGCCCCAAAAATGTTGTGTTTAATCACTTGTATCAGGACTGCATTTTTGTGACTTTTTTGCATGGGATTAGAAATTATCTACTGATACATTGTGTTAACTGAAACTTTTGTGAACATTTTGTAAAATATTAAAGCATTATTTGTTAAAGTATAATAAGCTGTTTCAGAATATTGCAATTTTGTGTTGAATTTACCTTTTTTCACAAATTATTATGGATAATTTCAAACATAAGCAAAAGTAGACAGAATAGTGTAATGAACCCCCATGTACTTATCACCTGTTTCCAACAACCATTAACCAGTCCTGCCCCATTCACAGCCCCAGTTCATCTTCCTGCCCCATTCACAGCCCCAGTTCATCAACCAGTCCTGCCCCATTCACAGCCCCAGTTCAATCTCAGCCATATCATTTCAGCTGTAAATATTTCACTATGTATTTCTAAAATATAAGAACTCTTTAAAAACATAACCATGATGGCATTGTCCCACCTGAAAAACCCCAATAATTCTTTAACAGCAAAAATCCAGTTATAATTCAAATTTCCAATTATCTCAGAAGTAGCTAAGCTTTTTTAAAACTTTTTTAAAAATCAGAATGCATATAAGGTCTATACATTGTCATTGGTTGATATGTCATATGTATCCTTTTTAATCTGTAGGTTCTCCCCCCATTTATGTATTATTTCCCTTGTAATTTATTTGGTGAAGAAACTGGATTGTTTGCCTTTTGAGTTGCTCACAGTCTAGATTTTGCTGATTCCATCCCCACGGAGTATTTTACCATGTTCACTTATGTACTGTATTTCCTGTAAATTGGTCGAATTTACTTTTCAGACTATTTTTTGTTTCTGAGGCTATATCTCCATACATTTATATTATAGCCCCAGCACTTATTTATTTTATAACTGACCTCCCACCCCCCACCTCTGGCAACCAGCCAATCTGTTCTCTGGGTCTATGAGTTAGGTTTTCTTTTTTTTTAGATTCCACATATCAGTGAGATCATATGGTACTTTTCTTTCTCTGTCTGACTTATTTCATTTAGCATAATAGCCTCAAGGTCCATCCACATTGTCTCAAATGGCAGGATTTCCTTCTCTTTAATGGCTGAGTAATGTTCCATTGTATACATTTACACCACATTTTCTTTATCCATTCATCCATCGATGGACGCTTAGGTTGTTTCCATGTCTTGGCTATTGTAAATAGTGCTGTAACGAACATGGGGGTGCAGGTAGGTATCTTTTCAAGTTAGTGTCTTCATTTCCTTCAAATAAATTCCCAGGAGTGGAATTTGGAATTGCTGGATCATATGGTAACTCTATTTTTAATTTTTTGAGGAACCTCCATACTGTTTTCTACATTTCCTTAACCAATTTACATTCCCTCCAACAGTGTAGGAGGGTTCCCTTTTCTCCACATCCTCTCCAGCATTTATTATTTGTAGACTTTTTGATGATGGCCATTCTAACAAGTGTGAGGTGATATCTCATTGTAGCTTTGATTTGCATTTCCCTGACGATTAGTGATATTTAGTACCTTTTCACGTATCTGAAGCCATATGTTGGAATTTGAACAATCTTGTGTTCCTGTGTTTTATGTTAGCGTGCAAATGTGTTGTTTAATCCAAGTTTGCCTTTGTTTTAGCATTAGCCATGTGTCCCATTAAAATTATGCAGCAGAAATTATAATATGGCTACATTTTCAATGACAAAAGATTTTAAAGAAAGCCTAAGTGAGAACACTTAAGAGCCATTTAAGTATTTAAAATACTTGGGGCAAATTAAATTTATATTCAAGTTTGATGTTAACATTGCATTATTACCTTGTAAATTAACAGACTGCATATTTCATATCAAAACCTGACTTTTAAAAAGATAGAAAATCCACAGATTTTTATAAGTAATTCAGTGATAATTTTCTAATTTCAATGCCTTCAACTTTAGACTGCAGAGATGAATGAACGCTTGCAGAAAATGGGAGAGTCTTCTCTGAGAAATTTTAGAATGGACACTGAACAAAGTTTGTACAAGTTTGAAGGAGAAGATTATAGAGAAAAACAGAAGGTAACTTTTTACCCTCAACCATTAGATTCTCAAATTAGCATTTCTTCCCGTAACAATTATATATTTAACAAAACACTGGCACTTACCTATCACAATACTGTGCTACAGCGTGAAAGTGATGTATGTCAAAATGATCTTATCTAAGGGCTGGTTTATTATTATTATTATTACCACCACCATCAACATCATTTTTGCTGTTGCTGCTACTACCACTACCACCACTTTTGTTTTTGAGAAGCAGTATAGGATGTGGTTGAGTTCCTGGATTCTAAAGCTGAAATCACAACTCGATCACTAATTGACTTAAATTTTTTTTTATTGAAGTATAGTTGATTTACAATGTTGTGTTACTTTTAGGTATACAGCAAAGCGATTCAGTTATACATACATATGTATTATTTTCAGATTCTTTTCCCTTATAGGTTATTACAAAATATTGAGTATAGTTCCCTGTGCTGTACAGTAAGTCTTTGTTGGTTATCTATTTTATATGTAGTAGTGTGTATATGTTAATCCCAAACTCCTAATTTATCCTTCCCCTCCTTTCCCCTTTGGTAACCATAATTAAGTGACTTTGGATAATCAGTTTTTTCACCTATCAAATGGAGATTGGAGTAATTACATTATAGAGTAATTAGAACAAAATATGTAGCACTTAGTATTAATTATATTAGTAATAATATTATTGTTAACATATAGTTACTTAAATGCCAGAAGGACTTTGTTACAGGTGGTCTCATTTATAAAAGAATGCCTTGTAATATACTTCATGGACAACAAAGGTCTCTTGAAGAAATGGGAATTTTATTTATTTTGTCTGTTTAAACTGAAATTATGGCTGTAATTTTAAAAACTTTTAATTTTCAAATGACTTCAGACTTTATTGCAAAAACTAGTAAAGAGTTCACATATATCCTTCACTCAGCTTCCCCTAATGTTAACAATTTACTTAATCATATTACAGTGATCAAGTCCAGGAAATTAACATGTTTTCCCCCTAATGTCCTCTCCCTGTTCCAGGGTTTATAATCCAGGATCCCACATTGCAGTTTTTAAAAACAGAGTTTTATTTTTAAGAGCAGTTTTAGGTTCACAGCAAAATCAAGTGGAAAATACAAAGACTTCCCATATTCCATCTGCCTCCCTCCAACAGCTTCCTCCACTGTCAACATCCCACACCAGTGGAACCTACACTGACATCATTATCATTCAAAATCCATCGTTTACATTAGGATTCACTTTTGGTGTTGTACAGTCTGTGGGTTTGGATAAATGTATAAATGACTGGTATCCACCATTATGATATCCAGAATAGTTTCACTGCCCTAAAAACCCTCTGTGTGCTGCCTGTTAATCCCACCCTCCCGTCAACCCCTAGCAACAACTGATCTTTGCACTTTCTCCATAGTCTTGCCCTTTCCAGAATATTATATAGTTGGAATCATACAGTATGTAGCCTTTTCCAATTGGCTTCTTTCACTTAGTAATATGCATTTAAAGTTCCTTCATGTCTTTTCATGGCTTGATAGCTCATTTCTTTGTAGTGTTGAGTTATATTCCATTTTCTGGAGGTACTACAGCTTATTTATGCATTTATCTACTGAAGGACATCTTGGTTGCTTCCAAGTTTTGATAATTATGAATAAAGCTGCCATAAACATTTATGTGCAGGTTTTTGTGTGGACATAGATTTTCAACTCCTTTGGGTAAATCCCAAGGAGCACGATTGTTGGATTGTATGGTAAGAGTATGTTTAATTTTGTAAGAAACTGCCAGCCTGTGTTCCAAAGTGGCCATACTATTTTACATTCCCGTGGGCAGTGAATGAGAGTTCCTGTTTGCGCCACATTCTCACCAGCATTTGGTGTTGACAGTGTTCTGGATTTTTGCCATTTTAGTAGGTGTGTAGTAGTATGTCTTTGTTTTAGTTTGCATTTCACTCATGACATATGATGGGGAGCATCTTTTCATTTGCTTATTTGCCATCTGTATATTTCATCGGGGAAGTGTCTCCTCAGATCTTTCGCCCATTTAAAAATCAGAATGGTTGTTTTCTTATTGTTGAGTTTTAAGAGTTCTTTGTATATTTTGGATAATAGTCTCTTATCAGATATGTCTTTTGCAAACAATTTCTCCCAGTCTGTGGCTTGTCTTCTCATTCTCTTGACCCACATTGCATTTTGTTGCTGTGTCTCCTTGGTCTCTTCTAATCTGTGATAGTTCTCAGTCTTTCTTTGTTTTTCATGACTCTTGAAGAGTATTGTTCAGTTGTCTTGTAGTTTGAATCTCACTTTGGGGTTGTTCGACATTTTTTTCATGATTTGATTGACATTATGCATTTTTAGCAAGAATGTGTTGGAAGGGATGTTACGTCTTTCTCAGTACATCATACCAGGGAACATATGACATCACTATGTCATGTTACTGGGGACAGTAACCTTAGTCACGTTGTTGAGGTGATGTCTGCTGGCTTTTTCCACTGTAGAGTTCCCATTTTTCCCTTTGTAATTGATAAGTATCTTGGTGGGGGGAGATACGCCTCAAATTTTTGCCCACTGGTTTTAGCATCTCTTGGTGGAGTTTGCCTGCAATAGTTATTGCGGTGTTTACTTAACGGTAATTTTGTATTTCCTTCATTCCATCTACATTTATTAATTGGGATTTTTCTGTAAGGAAGAGCTGTCCCTTCTCCCCATTTATTTATGTACTCTTTTATTTATATCACCATGGACTCAAGGAGAGTTATTTTTTGAGTTATAATACAATTCTATCATTTTTATTTTGTTACTCAAATTGTTCTATAAAGCTGTTAAATTTTTTAACTGACAGAATGAATTTTTTAAAATAAAAAAGCTTATTCTTAGGTATTGATTTTACTGAAAAATCAGAGGTGAGCCATTTTAATTTGCATTGCAACTAGTATGTTGATAATGCTTTGTTGCTGTCATTATTTCTGGTTAGTTTTTAGTATCTTGACCAAAATCTATGTGGTTATTCTATCTATAACCTTAATTCAGACTACTTATGGCTTACTCTGAGGAGATGGAGGTGACAGCCTGCATACACAGAGAGCAAACTGCCTTCCTAATATGCTTTTTAGATCTCATTATGTGATATGAATTTTATTAATTTTACAATTATTCCCTTGGGCTTATTGTTATTATAAGTGTTTTATAAAGTAACAGTGAAAAGTCTAAATATCAGTGGTGCTTCCTACCTACTTTCTTAGAGGAAAATTAGGCTTAGTAAAATATTTGTCCATTTCTAATATAATAAGTTTTCCTGTGTTTCTAATTCTAGCAAAATAATGATGTACAGATATAAAGAAATTTTGATGATAACAATTATGATGACTTTTATAATTGACTGACTAAATCAGATTTTTTTCTGAATATTCTGAGTTGAAATTATATTTTTATTATGTCTTTCCATATTTTCTAGATAGGTTCATAAAATAAGTTCATACTGTCCTTTGAAGAGAATTGAAAACCTGCAAGAATGTTGTTCATACATATGGAAATTGCACAGTGAGGTAGATTTTTATATAAGATTTATCGAACCAGTTGCATTAGTTTATAACCATACCTGGTGAATTAAGTCATAATGACTGAAATTGATTCTGAATAAATTAACCTGAATAAGTTTGTATTAATGTAGTCTTATCTAAAACAAACTAATTTAGCATGATTTATTCTGTTTTTGAAAATCCAGGAATTGGCCTTTAATACTTATTTCACATTTGAATATCTAAACCTTCAAACAAGTATAGGTTAAATGGCCAAATACATTACTTTTAGAAAGTTAAGTTATTATTGATTTTTCATCCCAATCGAGACAAATAAATATTGGTTATTAAAAAATATCTTTTCGGGCTTCCCTGGTGGCGCAGTGGTTGAGAGTCCGCCTGCCGATGCAGGGGACATGGGTTCGTGCCCTGGTCTGGGAAGATCCCGCATGCCGCGGAGCGGCTAGGCCCGTGAGCCATGGCTGCTGAGCTTGTGCGTCCGGAGCCTGTGCTCTGCAATGGGAGAGGCCGCAACAGTGAGAGGCTCGCGTACCGCAAAAAAAAAAAAAAAAATCTTTTCTATTACTGTCATCTCACATTAACCCATCTGAGGGGAAAAACAAAACAAAACTCATCATGTTACATAACTCACATTATCCATCTCGTGAACTTTTAGAGGTAAAAGAGACATTTAGTCTAACCTTGTTTGTGATTAAGAAATCCCATCGATAACATCTAGGACAGTTATCTAGCCTCTGTTTTTTTTTCTTCCCCCCATCCAACCTCTGGTTGAACTCGGTATTGTTGGGATTCTTATTCAGGATATTTCATTTCACTGTGTTATATTCTCTGGTTCTCAGAATACTTCTATTTTTTAAAAAATATTTATTTATTTGGTTGCACCGGGTCTTAGTTGTGGCACACAGGCTCCTTAGATGAGGCAGGCGGGCACCTTAGTTGTGGCACGTGGGCTCCTTAGTTGAGGCAGGTGGGCTTCTTAGTTGTAGCATGCAAAAAACTCTTAGTTGTGGCATGCAAACTCTTAGTTGCAGCATGCATGTGGGATATAGTTCCCTGACCAGGGATTGAACCTGGGCCCCCTGCATTGGGAGCACAGAGTCTTATCCACTGTGCCACCAGGGAAGTACCTCAAAATACTTCTTATTTGGCTTATAAGCTCCTTGGTGGAAGAGATTGTTTTATTCACTTTTGTATCCTTGACACTTGCAAATAGGTACTTAAGACATATTTGTTAAATTATATTGAGTAGCAATCTACTTTCTTGTGACTTTCCATGTTGGTTTTAATCTTATAGATCAACAAAGAACATTTTTTTCTATCTGATAGACTTTTCCATATGTGGATGCCACCATTTTGTCTTTAGTCTTTAGTTCTCTAGACACAGAGTTTATGATTTCTAACCATTCTAGTCATCTTAGTTTATCTTCCACTCTTAAAATGTGATAACAAGGTTAGAACTCAGCCTGTAGATGAGGTCAAATAGAGTGGGACCATTAATTGTATTGGATTGGCCAAAAAGTGCCTTCGGTTTTTAAGTAAAAATAAAAGACACATTTTTCATTTTCACCAAGAACTTCATTGAACAACGTATTCACCCTGTTGTTTCACTACCTTCTGGCATTTTTCAGGCAACTTCATAATTCCATCTTCCCAAAACTTTTTATCTTTTTGAGCAGAGAACTGTTCGAGGTTCCTTCTACAGTCTTCCAGGGAATTGAAATTTTTTTCCATTAAGAGAATTTTGTAAAGACCAAAATAATTGGAAATCTGAAGGTGCAATGTCTGCTGAATACGGCAGATGAATCAGAACTTCCCAGCCAAGCTGTAACAGTTTTTGTCTGGTCCTCAAAGAAACATGCGGTCTCGTGTTACCCTGATGGAAGATTATGCATTTTCTGTTGACTAATCATCGAGTGCTGCTTTCAGTTGGTCTAATTGGGAGCAGTACTTGTTGGAATTAATCATTTGGATTTCCAGAAGGAGCTCATAACAGAGGACTCCCTTCCAATCCCACCATATACACAACATCACCTTCTTTGGATGAAGACTGACCTTTGGTGTGGTTGGTGGTGGTTCATTTCACTTGCCCCACGATCTCTTCCATTCCACATTACTGTACAGTACCCACTTTTCATCACCCGTCACAATTTGTTTTAAAATGGAACATTTTCATTATGTTTAAGTAGAGCGGAAATATGGTCAAGAAGGTTTTTTTCGCTTAACTTATGTGGAACTCAAACATCAAAGCGATTCACATAACCAACCTAGTGCAAATATTTTCAGTGCTTGATTTGGATATTTTGAGTATGTTGGCTACCTCCCGCATGGTATACTGTTGATTGTTCTCAATAACTCGATTTGATCGCTATCAACTCCAACTGGTCTACCTGACTGTGGAGCATCGTCCAGTGAGAAATCTCCAGCATGAAACTTCGCAAACCACTTTTGACACGTTCGATCAGTCACAGCACCTTCTCCATACACTGCACAAATCTTTTTTTTTTTTTGCGTTTCTACCTTTCTTGAAAAATAACGTATAATATGCTGGAAATGTTGCTTTTTTTCTTCCATCTTCAATGTTAAAATGGCTACACAAAAATTCACCAATTTTGATAAGTCTTTTTTTTTAAATGCATGCTGATATGACAGCTGTCACATACAATCTAACAGAATTATTTCCAATGAAGTTAAAGACAAGTAAGTGCTACTAGAGCCATCTTACAGAAAAAACCAAACAAAACTTTTAGCCAGCCCAATAGATTAATGGCCTCTTTTGTGTAAAAGTAGTAGGCTAGGCACTGTGAAATCAAGAAAAATATCTGAACTAGAAAAGCATACCTACAGACTCAGAACTTTATATTGTCACTTTTGTATATTGACTTTTAAATTGCATTTTCCAGCTGATATTGGGGTAAAGTTTTGTAAGGCTACCAAATCATTGTTCACACCACTTTGGATATCTAATAATAACTTACATTTAACTCTTGGCAGTTTACCTAATGCTTTCACATATATGGTCACATTTAATCCTCAGAGTAGGTATTATTATTATTCCCATTTTACAGATGGAGAAAATAATTTCTTCAGAGTTATACAGTTGGTAAAGTGGCAGAACCTGGTTTCAAATTCAGGTCTTTCTGATTCCACTGGCTTTTCCCACAGCTACCTTACCAAGAGGTCTTATTTTAAAATTTCTCTTGATTTGAAGGGATATGTGGCTGTCATGTTGATATTTATTATTTATGCCTTTCAGCTATTTTCTAATTCATACACTTAACACAGTTACCAGAATCAATATTAGTCTTCCTCCTATATTAGACGCTATTTATTTATTTTGACATAAAATATTAACCAGATTATGCAAATTCTTCTCAATCACTAAGCAAGAGCTAAGTTTCAAACTTCCTTTAAAAAAAAAAGAAAACCATCCTTGCACTTGCACCTAAACTTGGTATACAGTATGAGGTTTTGGAAGTTGGGATGTATAACTGACTTATAAAGCAAGTTTTTTTTTTAATTGAAGTATAGTTGATTTACAATATTGTGTTAGTTTCAAGTGTACAGCAAAGTGATTTAGTTACTTCTTTTTCAGATTCTTTTGGGGTGCATGTATCTTTTCCAATTAGAGTTTTACAAAGCAAGTTTTGATTCTTCCTAATGGCTTTGGTTTTCTCGCACTTCTACAACCTTGATGTGCTTGATATTTATAAAAAAATTTGGAATTATTAAACTCCTCATTCTTGTTTTCGTGTATAGCTTGGAATGGTGGAATGGATTGAACCTCCCAAACGAGAACGCAAAGCCAACTATGCGGTGGATGCCTACTTCAGAGAGGCTTTACGTGTTAGTGAGCCAAAGATTCCAAAGGTAAAGCAGTATGAGGCCAGGTTTTATGTCCTACAGTAGAATTGTCTCGTAACGTGGTCTCTGATTCAGATTTACTTATATTAGTGCTAAATCTTAGTCCCTAAAATATAACAATACAGAAAAGTACTTGATATGCTCCAGCCATATAAATGGATTCCATTGTATTTATTTTTCTATATATAAAAGAAATAATAAAAGATAAGTGTGTTCACTTCATGTACTGAAAACAAATATATATGTAATGCATTTTCTCCCCCGCAGGCTCCACGACCTCCAAAACAGCCAAATATTCAGGATTTTCAGTTTTTCCCACCACGCTTATTTGAGCTCCTCGAAAAGGAAATTCTTTATTATAGGAAGACCATAGGCTATAAGGTAATTTTTCAGTTTTTTGGATTAGCATAATACAATCTTTTAAGCTAATATAATGTATCAAGCTAGACTAGAAAGTGTTCCATTTTAATGTGAGAGAACTTAAGAGTAAGTCAAAATAGTGGTGTTTTTAAAACCAAAGAGGGGGTTTAACTAGAAGCAAAGCATCAAGCTACCCAATCACCAGTAAGATCATCACTAAATGAGATTAGTGGAGAATTATCCAATATTTCAAAATAGTAATACCATTTTAATAATTCTCATATTCAGGTGCTCGAAGAATATGTAGAATAAACAATAGGTATGTGTTTAAATAGAAGTGAATGTATAATAGATGATAGGAAATGTTTGATTATTTTCCTCAAAATGACCAAGAAATAGTATTTTTGTGTTTATTGCTCGTAGATTGATAGAAGCCCTGTTGGTGGTTAGTAGATTGTGATCACTTAGGTGTTAAAATAATGATAAACACGATAATGAATTATGGAACTTAAAAATGATCTTTTGGAATTCAAATTTCTTACTTATATAGGTAGATAAGAACCCGTTTGTAGTGAGTGAAATATAATGTCTGTCATACTTACAGCTATCACATTGGGAGATTAAGCATACCAGGTTATTTCTGTATGTTGAAATTGGCTTCCTAGTGAGTGGAAAGGGATGACCAAATAATAGTCAATAGTATGAACAAAATTATAAAAGTATTAACACTGTTATAATTTTATGAAGATTTATGTTTTATGAATTGGAAGCTGTGTTTTAAAATTTATTTTGTGAACTTTTATCACAAGTGGAACTGTGACCAGTTATTTTGATTAGTAACTGTAATATGCCTAGAAAAGCTCCATATAGATATAAGATATTTAGTTAGTTAATATTTTCGAACTGAGGGAAGAGATATGGGGACATATGTATATGTATAACAAACTCACTTTGTTACAAAGCAGAAACTGACACACTATTGTAAAGCAGTTATACTCTAATAAAGATGTTAAAAAAATATTTTGGAACTGAATGAATCTCTAGAGTGTTTCTACTATTTGTCCAAAGTGGGAGCACTGTCATTTGAAATAGAGCAAAAAAGTTTTGCTTGCTATTTATGTACCAAAGTTTAGATATATATAAATAGGGACAAGAAACTTAAGGTGAATATAAGTGGAAATATATATAAATAGGAACAAGAAAGGGTGAATATAAGTATAAAAATATATAAAGTGGTTAGTTATAATCTGGTTAGGGAAATATGATTAAATTTGAATGTATTTAACCAACAGGACTGGATAAAATCCTTCTTAGGAAGTTGTAGAAGAGTACAGGAATCATGGTTGAACATCGGATCAGGCATAAAACCAGTTTCAAAGAAAGTGAAAACAGCGATATGGTAGAAGAAACAGGCAAGTTATAGGTTTAAAATGTAAAATAAAAATAGTAAAATTAATAAAGTAGTGAATAAGATTTCACGAGGTAAACAAATATATACATGATCCCACTAAGAATTATTAAACATTTTAGGTTTAGATCATTATTTTCTGTTAACTTTTATTGACTATTATTAGTGAGACTTAAAGGAGAATTAGATTGAAATGTTAGACCCCAGTAATCAACCAAATATCTGTGTAGAGAATCTTATAATTGAATAAATGTTTTACCACATACTTCATTTGATTTCTTAGAAACCCTGCGAGATAGGTGTTATTATCACCTCTATATAATAGGTGAGGAAACAAGTTCAGTGAGGTTAAATGACTTGTTCAAGGTCAGGTAGCTAACAGAGTTGCCAAGGGTGCTGGTCTCAAACACAGGTTCTGAGCATTCAAATGCTATGCTCTTTCCACTCAGACATTCTGGGCTATTTCTGCATCTGACATAACTCTGCTTCTTTCTGCAGCCCTAAATAAGGACTGTGTTTACAGTGGTTTGACATGTTGTTCGGGAGGTGAGCCAAGTGGTAGTCAAGTAGCAGCAATAAAAAAATCACCTCTGCTAATATAACTGTTTATGCTCCTTCTTTGGAGATACTGAAATTCTGTTCCCTGTGATAATACAGTGCCCACCACATTCTCGCCACAGCTCTGGTTTTAATGTAGATAGTGCCTTTCATTACAGGCGGTTTGTGGTTAAGGGTCAGGGTCTTACATGACAGTTGGGTGGTGGCCAGCTGGAAGGAGATGGAGGAGAGAGGAAACCTTAGAAGAGGGAGGAATGAAGGGACAGCTGCGAAGGGTGATAGGAAGGAGGAAGGTGCAAGAAGAGAGGAAAGGGATGAGTGAGCAGAGGGGAGATGGCACGGCATCCATGCTGTGGCACCTTACTGTTTTCTGTTCCTCACCTCCCGGAGAGAAGTGACTGGAGAGGGGGTGTGAGTGAAAGGAGGACTGTTTTTCATTTAATACGTATTTATCGAGTGCTCCCCTATGCCAGGTCCTATGTCAAGGTCTGAGGATAAACTGACGAATAAGACAGTGGGGGTTCCTCAGTGCACAGTTCTAATGGAGGAGACAGACATTAAGCTGAAAGCACAGCGTAGTGACGTTACTTGTTTTCAGTACTTACAAAGGGTGCTACGAGGGATCATAACGTGGGTATCTAGTGTGGAGTGGGAGATCAGGGAGGTGGTCCCTAAGGACCACCATTTAAGTTGAGATCAGAGAGATGCACAGGAATTAGCCAAGTGAAGTGTGGGACAGAAGCGTTCAGGTGGGGGAGCCACAGGTACAAAGGTGTTGTGGTAGGAAGGAGGATTGCCCCTTCAGAAACTGAAAGAAGGCCAGTGTTGCTAGGGAGTGGTGAGAAGGAGAATGACTTGAGATGAAACTGGTGAGTTGGTTGAGTTGGATCAAGTGGAGCATTGAACATTAATTATAGGTCATATTAATTAGGTTGAACTTCAGAGCAAAGAAAGCCTTTGAGATGTTTTTAAGGCAAAGGGGTAGGTGGGTGATGGAATAATAACAGCAGATAGTTATTTAGTCCTTACTTGTGTTGCTTACTCTTCTTAGTTGTTGAGAAATGATTAGCTCAGTATTCTCAGAAGAGCCCCGGAACTACATACCCATTTTACAGGTGGGGAAACTGAGGCATACAGAGGTTGAGTAATTTGCCCTGAGTAATTTGCTCAAGGTCAAGCCACTTATAAGAGGTAGAATATGATCAGACTTACATTTTTAAAAATCACTCTGGCTGGGCTTCCCTGGTGGCGCAATGGTTGAGAGTCCGCCTGCCGATGCAGGGGACGCGGGTTCGTGCCCTGGTCCGGGAAGATCCCACATGCCGCGGAGCGGCTGGGCCCGTGAACCATGGCTGCTGAGCCTGCGCGTCCGGAGCCTGTGCTCCGCAATGGGAGAGGCCGCAACAGTGAGAGGCCTGCGTACCGCAAAAAAAAAAAAAAAAATCACTCTGGTTGCAACACAGAGAATGGTGAGTTTCTCCAGGGAAACCAGCCAGGAGGCTGCTGCAGTGTGAAGATGCAAAGATGGTGGTGGCTGGGAGTGTGGTGGTGGCAGTGGGGGTGGAAGAAGAATCGAACCCCTACCACTCCACTCCTAGCCCCAGGCTCTCCTCAGCCCCATCCTGGATTGCCTTTGTACTGTCTTAAGACTTGCCTTGATCCTCTGTATGCCTACTTAGCTGGGGATTTACAAGACAAAGAAGAATACATTCTGGATGTTGGTTCTTTCTGAACCTTGTCTCTTCCATTCTTTACCAGGGGCTACAGACCTGAGCTAAGGTGGGTGCTTTAATTGGGTGGGTCTTGTGTTTGAGTACAGTTGTCCCTTGGTATCTGCGGGACATTGGTTCCAGAAGCCCACAAAGATACCACGATCCGTGAATGCTCAAGTCTCATATAAGATGGCGTAGTATTTGCATGTAACCTATGCAAATTCGCCCATATATTTTACATCATCTCTATATTACTTATAATACCTAATACAATGTGATTGCTATGTAAATAGGTATAAATACAATGTGAATCCTATGTAAATAGTTGTCAGCATGCAGCAGATTTAAGTTTTGCTTTTTGGAACTTTCTGCAATTTTTTCCTCAAATGTTTTTGATCTGAGGTTGCTTGAATCCACAGATGCAGAGCCCGCGGATACGGAGGGCTGACTGTATAGACAGATGAGCATGGCATGTTAATCACTTGCAAAAGCTTCCTATAAAGGACGATATGATGTTGATAAGTGTTGGGCATATCTTCTCAAGGATTCCTAGCATTGATTTTTTCCCCCCTACTAAACCGCCAGAAAACTAACCCAAGCCACAATATGAATGGAACAATAGTTTGTTCTCAGATGAACAGGACTGCTGTAGTGGAGTTTCCTGATATTCTCTACGTAGTTAGGTTCTCAAAAAGGGACTCCTTTCCCTCTTTCTGCTTAAATGATTGTTAGCTCAGGGGAGGGAGGTTTTGTCTGAAGCTGGGGGCATTGTGGTGCATGGTTCCATTTTGTCCATTTTGAGTCCCCACTGTCACATTCTGTAGTGACTTGGAGTGTGGTTAGTGAAGGGCTCAGTAGGCTTGAAGCAGTTGGTAAACAGCATTTTTCTTCAGGGCCTGCTTATTTGCATTTTTATTTTCTGTTTTGTTTTTTCCCCTCAATACTCAGCACAACAAGGTCACAGCAGTATTCCTGATAATAAGATCTGGAATTAAAGAGTTCTGTTTTATTTGAGGCTGAGAGAAGTAGTTGTTTGTTTTGTCCTAACCACTTGGTAGATAGCTGTGCATTATGTGCCAATTTTCCCTGCTGTCTAAGCTCTGACCTTGTTGCAGGTTAGACGTATTCAGAAGCTTCATTGCTCTTGTGACTTAAAGGAGTTACTTAATGCTTTTAATCACTTGCTCACTAAAACCCTTCCATTGGAAGAAGGTGACTGAATTGATATTTCAATTGCAGAAGTTTAAAAATCCGGAGTATCCAAAAGTCCCGTTGAGTCTAAGACATGGAGTGAAAGAGTTTTGCCATATTAGAAGCTGAAGAAAGCTGTAGGACATTCTAATATATATCTTCAATAAAAATTCTTCGGGAGGGGATATAAACATTTGACAAATGCAGGAAGTTCTATAATCTTTGTGAGTTTCCGTAATGTGTCATT
The DNA here is from genome assembly GCF_963455315.2 of Globicephala melas. Classification (NCBI taxonomy): domain Eukaryota; kingdom Metazoa; phylum Chordata; class Mammalia; order Artiodactyla; family Delphinidae; genus Globicephala; species Globicephala melas. The sequence continues at coordinate 10,671,050 of NC_083335.1, read as the reverse complement.
GTGGGCCACCTGTTTTGTTGTGGTAGAATTAAAATACAGTGAGCTGATTTCAGGTTACTACTTTTATTTTGTGTGTTGTCACATTTAATTCAGTATTCCATATTTCTATGAAATGTTTGCTGAAGCTCCTAAGAAGCAAGGCCCCCCAAAAAGTTTTTCACTTTTCCATGGAACATAACTCTTAATCAGAAATTCCTTACTATCTGACTAGAAATCCAAATAATAATTGAGTTGTTTCCTTGAAAGATAACTTCTTGTATATTAAGTGTTACTGGGGGTCATCAGTAATATATACAGTATGAGTACTTGAGATACCATCTAGGTATCTGTTTAGTACTATTGGCCTATAATTCGTCTACTTAATTCTTTTATAGCACTTTGAAATCACTCTAGGAAGCTAAATGTCGATAAAACCTCATGAGGTAAAAAATGAATACCTTTTAAAAATAATAAATATTAAGAAGGAGATTATTTGTAGGAAGAGATACAGGAATTTAGGAATTACGAGTCATTTCTAATTCTAAAAATTTTAGCAGTTGTTTGAGTAATTTTTAGAACTAAAATTGTAAATGTGGGCTTCCCTGGTGGTGCAGTGGTTGAGAGTCCGCCTGCCGATGCAGGGGACACGGGTTCGTGCCCTGGTCCGGGAAGATCCCATGTGCCGCGGAGCGGCTGGGCCCATGAGCCATGGCCGCTGAGCCTGCGCGTCCGGAGCCTGTGCTCCGCAACGGGAGAGGCCACAACAGTGACAGGCCCGCATACCACAGAAGAGTTTTAAAAAATTAAAAGAAAAATAAAATTGTAAATGTAACATTGATGAAGTCATTCTAAAGTTTTGCTGTATTAAAAATATGGGCAGTCGATCCTAAAATCTAATGGTATGTTATAATATTCTGATTTTGCCTTTATTAAAGTTCAGGTGGAAAATTTTTAGTATTGAAGATATCTACATAGAATAAAAAGTTCATTTTGTGTGGGTATATTATCCATTTTCTGTCATAAAATTAGATGTTTGTGAAATATTTTGTTAAAGTATGGTTTGTCAGGTATGGAAAGTTTGAAGCATTTTGGTAGAGAAATATCTTAAGATTAAAGAGGTTTTCCTCAATGAAAGTTAAAATTTATGGCCAAAGTAATTTCACCAGCAACTGAAGGGGTCTGTTAAACTTTTAAAGCTATGTCTGTAATTTTTTTCAACATTTTATTATGAAAAATTTCCAAACAGAAAAATGTCAAAATAATTATACAGTAAACACCCATATACACACCACATATATTTTCCAATTTACATTTTACTGTATTTGCTTTATCACCTATTTGTCCATTTCTCCAGCTTTCTATCAAATGGATATCCTTCTTATTTCTTTATGAATTTCAAAGTTGCAGACATAAGTATATTTCACCCGGAAACACTTCAACATGTATATCATTAGCCAGAGTTCAATATTTATTTGATTCTTTTTAAGATAAAAGTTATATACATTGAAATATATAAATCTTGTGTGCCATTTGGTGAATTTTGACAAATGCATACGCCTATATAACTGAAGCCCCTATAAAGATATAGAAAGTGCCCCTTCCCAGTCAATCCTCATATTCATTCCCCAGACACAACCACTGTTCTGATATTATTTTCATCTGTAGATTAGTTTTTTTGTTCCAGAGTTTCACATAAATGGAATCATATATTATGTGTAAGGCTTCTTTCACTTAGCATAGTGTTTTTGAGATTCATCTATGTTGTCCCATTATCAATGGTGCATTCCTTTTTATTGCCGAGTACTATTCCGTTGTAAGGATATACCACAGTTTGCTTATCCAGTCTCTTGTTGATGGACATCTGGACTGCTTTCTGGGTTTTGGCTCTTGTGAGTAAAGCTGCTATAAACATTCTAAAAGTCTTTGTATAGATATGTTAGGAGTGGAATTGCTGGTGTGCCTGTGATTTAAAAGTGGAATTTAGCTATTGAAAAAAGTGATTTTAAATCATGCATATCACTGGACTACATTTCATTTTTAATTTACACCTTCTTTTCAATTTCCATTTGCTACCATCCTAGGCCAGGTGATCATACGTCATTTCTAGATTACAACAGTTTAGCTGGTTCTCTTGCCTCTAGTTGCTTCCTCACTTCAATCCATCCAGCACAAGGCTTGCAGGTGAAAACAGTACTCCTTTGGTGAAAGATCTCCAATGGCTTGCTGTTGCCTACTGTGTAGTTTCAGAAGGCCCTCTAATTCTGTTTCCCCCGACCTTGTTTCTTATCCCGTCTCAACATAAACCTTATATATGCTCCTTCCTGTTCTTGCCTTACCGTTTTTGCTTTACTGCTCCAGCCTAGAATATTCGTTCTCTCTTCTCCATCTCCCCAAATTCTTATAGTTCTTAGAGTATAGCTCAGAATTCCACAGCTAGGTTGTGAGCTCCTTGTGGGCAAGGACCATGTCGACTATTTTTTATATTCCAGTGAACACCTATCATAGTGCTATGGACAAAATAGACATTTAGTCATTACTTACTAATTTGATTGTCTCGTACTGATGATTATGTACAAATGAATCTGTTTTTCAGTATGTCTTTTTAATGCCCAGTTAGTAGGTTTTATATTTAAACAACTATTGGATACAATAGTTTTAAAAATACTTATTTTTAAATTACAATGCTATGATTGAAACTCTATGAAATATGTATGACAATTAGAGAAATGTACTCTAGTATGTATTATAATCATGTTTTAGTAAAACCGTGACTATTTGATACGTCTAGAGGATGAGTCATTTATGATAGGTGTGCCTTCCAAACAGTGGAAGGCTTACTGCCAACCCTGTTCTTGCCATGTTTGATGGATGCTATAAAATGTACTATACATGTTATATACCTGCCCTCGTAAATCAATGTGCTGCATTGTCACTGCAGATGCACATAAAAATGATGTGAGGCTTTGCGCTGAGTGACTTAGTTTATCACTCCATACAATGAATGCTGCTTTATACTGCTGAACTGTATGGGTTGTCTAAGTTCATGGTGACACACTGAGGCCCCTGGGACTACAGTTTTGAGATACAAATGACTGGCTGACTGCTTGCTTCCTTGTAGAGCTGAGCTTCTGTCCTCAGTCTTTTGAACTTGAGCTCTCTTCTTCTCAGTTGCCAGTGTATTGCAGCTCTATATACTGTGCAGCGCTGTATAGTATACACTATACCTTCTGTTGCTCACTGCTACTGTAGTTTTTTCCCCTTGACTGCAGGTCCCATCACAGCTGTTTGTGTGTTTTGCTTACCCCTTCCCTCTTATATATAGTCTCTATTTTTTTTTTTGCTTCTTCATTATCCTGTCACTCTTTCAGTCTTTGCATTTTATGTGAAGATGCTGTCTCTTTCCATATCCTGGAAGGCAATAAAAGTACTCCTTTCTTTTTGCATGTTGAACTGATTAGAGCATTGGATGCAATCTTCAGGTGCATTGCCACTTCTATACCCTGGTCTGTATTGCCAGGTGAATATGGGCTCTTTTTGTACTACCCAACTTTTTGTTTCTGGGCTTGAGATTTTATTGTATAATGTTGGTGTTGGGGATAATGATATTATTATTACCATGCATTACCATATCATAAGGATATTTTGTTCCACAGTGTAATTAAGTCTAGAATACAATGTAGCATTTAGCTGTAACTGGTTTTTAACTGTAAAGTACCACGTGGCACATTTAAGACAGTTCTACTTTGGTAATATCGTGGTAGTAGAAATGTGGAGAGGGTCATGTGTCATTCTGGTATGACTTTATTTTGTTTACTGCTGAACTAACTCTAAATATTGATACAAGTATGTATACCCTTAATTAATTTTTCTCAACAGTTTACTCATAACACACCTCTTGATTCTTAGGTCCCAAGGAATCCTGATATCCCAAATCCAGCTGTGGCTCAAAGAGAGGAGCAAAAAAAGATTGATGGAGCTGAACCTCTTACACCAGAAGAGACTGAAGAAAAGGAAAAACTTCTCACACAAGTAACATATTTTAAGTGATTGAAATACTTCTAGTCAACGAATAGAAAAAAAGATATTATAAATTACACTTACTTTTTATTGTATGGGCCTGGTACCCTGATTGGACACACCAACACAACTCAGGGCTATTTTGTAAACATACATTTAGACCAAATATCCCTATTTTTTAAATTCCTTTTATAGAATACACTCTTTTAGAAATACTAAAAAATATATAAATGCAAAATATAGGTGTCAATTATAAGAAATAAGACATGCATTTTATCAATTATAGTAAAGTCAGTTAATCCACATATGAATCCTGATAGACAGTAATTACTAGCATATTCTTGAAAATTTAAATTTATTTTATTGATTGTGAACTGTCCTCTGAAATTATACTCTACTAATCTTTTATTTATGGAATGATTTCATAATCCTCAAAATGCCTTATATTCTTTCTTGAAAAGAACTTTAATACAATGATGAGAAATTTCTGAAACTATAAAAGGTGCTCATTGTATAGTTAAAAGCTAATAGTTAATAAGTAGGGAACATTTCGATTTGAACAACATATTAATGCTTTCTGGTCATTGTTGCTTTAATGAGTTTTACGAGTGTCATACTTCCAAAATAATCTGTAGAAGATAAAAAGAATTACAGTGCAAAAGATCCTTGGAAAATAATAAAGAAACGTGTACTGTATGATACCACCTTAGTATAGAAAGTAGCCAGCAAGATTTATTTATTCAACAAATTCTTTTGAACAATATGCAAAGCACAGTGCTAGGAAATTTTCCACATTAATTATTGAAAGATAGTTTTTATATTTATATCCTATTTATTATATAGGTCTTTTCTTTGTTATAACATGTAATTTTATTGAATGAAGTTTTACAAATTACATTCATAATTTTTGAGCCACATGCCTGGAAGTCATAAAGTTTAGTTTGAAAATGTAATTGCAACTGGTTGAATATTAGGACTTACCACAGAATAAAGTAAAACATTTAAATATTCATGATTTTTTTTCAAAATTTATTTCCTGAACACAAAAATAAAGTTATGGTCTTAGACTGTTACTTGGCTTGCAGTATATTGTGAACGTACAATATATTGTGAACATACAGTCTCAACTGAGAAATTGCTTTAGTTTGTAATTAGAAACAAAATCAATTTTTTGCCCCTCCTAGTACTTGAAGTCATCTTTAATCACCTTTCTCTACTGCCCTAAATAATTAATCTTTTAAAAAATCATGGGAGTACAAAGGAACAAAATATGGGGTAATCTAAAATCTTTATCAACTAACGCCTAGGGATAGAGTTTTGCTCTGTCAAGGGTATCACGTTTATGTGGGTGGGGACTTGAGGAGTGGAAGACAAAAATTTGATCTTGTGACTTCAAATAAATACCAAAGAGACTTAAAACACTGATTGGTCGAACTGTTCTATCTTTTAGGAAAGAAATTGAGCAGGCCCCATAACATTCTGTTTATCGAATCCTATTTATGAATATAATTTTGAACAGAAATTATTTGTTCACAGTAGTTTGGAATGATGTAAAGAGCTACAAAAATTTTTCTTCAGTCTTTTTTTTTCCTTCATGTATTTCTTTGATTTAATGCATACACATTTTTTCTTAATTTACATGGGAATAAGTCTGTGAAAAAAATGAAGTACTGGAATATCCAGGACTTCAGCATTTACATTAGTATTTTAATTTTAATGCATTTGTATTTTAATGTAGTAGGCATCTATAAAATACGGAGTTAAAAACTACACAATATCTTGGAGCTATAAATCAGTTTTTAGTACTTGGAGGGAAGTATATTCTCTTCATGATAGAAAAGCAGTTATTAGTAACACTAACTCAACTTTTGATTCCAACATAAAACACCTGGGATTTTATAAGAAGGAAAATTTTAAGCCTTTTGAACTGTTTTTAATGTATCATTGTATAGAACTAAATAGAACAATATTTGGATTGGTTGATTTAACCTCTATTGATGATGCTTAATTTTTTGTTCACAGGGATTCACAAACTGGACTAAGCGAGATTTTAATCAGTTTATTAAAGCTAATGAGAAGTATGGAAGAGATGACATTGATAATATAGCTCGAGAGGTGGAGGGCAAATCTCCTGAGGAGGTCATGGAATATTCAGGTTTGTATACAACTACAAAAATGGTGTTTAATTGTAACCTTATGCATTTCTTTAGTGTCAATTTAATTTTACCTTTGTTCAGAGACCTTTAGACTTTTATGAATAAACTGTAAGTGAAAGTATAAAATATAATTGTATTTCTATGAAAAGATTATAAGATTTATCAAAACAAATTGCTGTGGTTCCTACTAGTTAGCTAATAGAGCCAAGTATAGCACTGATAAAACAAGGGTAGCTATTGGATGAGCACTGGCAAAATGCCTACTTTCCCACGTCTGGAATTTGATCACCTTCTGGGCAAGTCAAGTCTAAGGCTTCAGTTTCAGTGGATGGAATTAGTGTCTTTCTAGGTTGTCCTTGAAGTAGAGAATTCCTATAAGGTCCTTTTAGATCCTCAAACACTCTCAGGGTTCTAGTTTGCTCCAGGCAAGTTATGTGTGGATTCTGCTAACTCCAGGCAAGCTGGAGTGGATCTGAAAAGACTGCTTGAATAAACCTGTTGATTGGTCCTAGAATCAGTTCCTTCTCTTACTTAGCTGTGTCTTTGGTCTTGACCAGAACTAGATTAGGTGCTGAAGCATAATGGAGTTAATATTGATTTCCATGTCACAGTGCATCCAACCTCAGGCTTCTGAAAAGAAATCTTATTAAAATAGGTAAATATGTCTAGTAAATTTTCTTTATGTAGAAGAACATAGGAAGTTTCTAAAATCCAATTAGATTGAGCTCTCAAATTTAGTCTGAATATCAGCTGTATAGAATCTAGGGCATTTTTTTTCCCCATAGAAACAATGTTACAAAGTAGGTTTAGGTTTCTGAGCTAGCCTCTCAAAGCCTATTTAGCCTAACAACTGAAATTCTGCATTTTTGCCATGAAAAATAGTAGGGAGGAAACATTGAAATACTACTAAATAGACCAAAGATTAATATAGATTAGGCACAATTTTTAATTTATTTATAGTGCTAATGCTTGAATAAATCCATGTTTAATTAGAGAACACTTTTTCTTCTTTTGGAAATCTGAAAGGGTCTTCTGGTGATTGCCAGGGACTTGAGAGATGGATTACATTTGAGTTTTTATTTCGTGTAGTATAACATCAAGTCTATGAACGTCCTTTACTTTGATAACAGTATAACATTACTACTACCCTTAAAATTTATCACATAAGTTTAGGACATTTGGGGGCTTAAAGAGGGGAAAAATAGAGGAGAGAGAGAAATTTTAGCAGCAAGAGTTGAATGAAAGGAGTATAAAAGGATATGTGCAGAGAGATTTTCTGAAGTAGAATTTTCTTCAAAAGTTAGGAAGGGGGATAGCATCAGTGTGTATGAAATTGCAAGAAAAAAATGATTTAAAAAGATATCACGTCGGGACTTCCATGGTGGTCCAGTGGCTAAGACTCCGTGCTCTCAATGCAGGGGGCCTGGGTTCGATCCCTGGTCAGGGAGCTAGATCCCACGTGCCGCAACTAAGACCTGGCGCAGCCAAATGAATAAATAAATATTTTTAAAAAGAGCTTATTTAAAAAAAAATACCATGTCAGATGTTCCCTCAAATTGACAGCAAGCCAGGTAGCATGACTAGCTCAGGGCAGCTTAATTGGGACCAAGTCAGAGGATGGGGAGATTTGAATGAATTTATGTAGTTGGTTGCAATAAAAGATGAAATGGGTACAGTTGGCTGTTTGTGGCATCTTATTCATAGTAGGCGTTTAAATTGTGTTGAATGAATAAGTGAGAGAATGAATAAATGAATACAGGTGCTTATAAAAATCAGAGTACTGACATTCCTTTCTTGATAGACTCTAAAAATGAAAAAATTTGAGAATGTAGACTATGTCATTAGAGGGCCTCTCACTGAAGTCATAAGATGTGACATTACTGCAGCCAGATCATTTAGCTCATTTATAAAATTTGGGTGACTTGGCTTTCCTTTTTTTTAAAGAGAAAAGGCTATTCCAAGTAAGTTTAAAAAACAAGCTGTATGTCACTGGAAATACTGTAAGAATAGTGAGTGGTTCCAAAAGCGAAGTAACAGTTTCAGTAGAAATTGAAGTTTGATTGAAGTAGAAGTTTGATTGACCTGTTGATAATAGTTTCGTTTTTATTTTTGCTTGCTAGGAAACTATGTTCTCTAAGTTTATATGACCACCCTGTCTTCTTTTTCACTTTATGTGTTTGGTGCCTTCTATATAATGTTTGAATAAAAGCATAGCTTAAATCAGTATCTGTAGTAATATCTTTTGAAATTCTGGTCATCTGGGATGGATAATTAAAAACTTCGTAATATTTCATGAAAGGAAAATCACTAACCTAAAACCTCCTTGTTGAGGTCTTACTTTTAAATGGAAGGAGGTATTTAATACCCCTCATTTATTACACCTTAGGAGTATTTAATAATTGAACGTATATATACAGATGAATTTGAATCTTAATTATAAACAGTGTAAGTTCACTGTATCCTTTCCTGCTAATTCTTCATTCTACAGTTCCTTGGATTCACTTACTTAAGATGATAGAATTGTAAAGTAATAACTCTGTTTTTCAGCTGTATTTTGGGAACGTTGCAATGAATTACAGGACATTGAGAAAATTATGGCTCAAATTGAACGTGGAGAAGCAAGAATCCAACGAAGGATCAGTATCAAGAAAGCCCTGGATGCCAAAGTAGTATATTTCATAATTGTCGAATTACCAATAGATTGTTTTAATTGATTAAATGGTGATTAGCTTTGACTTATTATTATTGCACATTTAGTCAAAAGCACTATTTTGTTTAAATCTACAGATTGCAAGATACAAGGCTCCATTTCATCAGTTACGTATTCAGTATGGAACCAGCAAAGGAAAGAACTATACTGAGGAAGAAGATAGATTCTTGATTTGTATGTTACACAAAATGGGCTTTGATAGAGAAAACGTGTATGAAGAATTAAGACAGTGTGTTCGGAATGCTCCTCAGTTTAGATTTGACTGGTTTATCAAGTCTAGAACCGCCATGGTACGTATTCCTTTCTTACTTATTTCCTCCAACTTTTTCTTTTGAAAAATTTCAAATATCATACATCCTTTACTTAGATTCTCTAATTCTTAACATTTTGCCACGCTGGCTTTCTCCTCTCACTAGTATATGTGTGTATATACTTATACATACATACATGGCATCTATCTATAGATATAGAATCTATATATTGTATTCAGAAATACAGATCTGTGCTTTATATTCATTAATCTATATACAGATCTATATTTCTGAACCATTTGAAAGTAAGTCATAGACATCATGAGTGTTCACCTCTAAATACTTCAGCATTTATCTCCTAAATATAAAAATAATATTTTCCTACATGAGCACAGTACCATCATCCTACCTGAAAATGTTAACGTTGCTTCAGTAATGTCATCTAGTATACAGTCCATGTACAGAATTTTCCAGTTGTCCCGAAAGTGTCTCTCATAGCTGTTTTTTTAAATTGATGAGCCAGTCAGGGTTCACATATTGCATTTGGTTGAGTCTCTTTAGTCTCTTCAGTCTACAACTTTTTGTTTTTCGTGACAATGACTTTTTGAAGGTACCCAGACTCATTTTGTAGAATGCCCAACATGTATCTCATTGTTTGCTCACTGTTAGATTTAGGTTAAGCATTTTCGGCAGGAATGCTGCCTAAGTGATGTGTATTTCTCATTGCATCACATCAGGAGGCTCATTATGTCAGGTTGTCACATTCTTGGTGATGCTGAGTTTGATTACTTGGTTAATATGGTGACCATCAGAGCTCTTCACTTTAAAGGTAGTTTCCCCTTTGTCATGAGGCAGGTGATACTTGAGACTGTGTGAATAACTTAAGGATTTATTTTTAATGAGAAGGAATTGTTGCCTAAGTAGAGTTTTTATAAGAATATTATGAGACAGAATAATTAAGAAGAGATTTTATTTTTAGCTTCATGCAATTTACTGTTACTTTCTAACATGAATTGTGTTCCTGTTAAATCCTAGTGCTGCTTAGCAGTGTTCTTGCTGATATTGAAATAAATGCCACATGTTTTTAATGTTGGCATTGTCAGTCTTTTGTTAGCCGAGGTAATTAAGACAAAAGTAGATTCATACAGCCTAAACATTAAAAGTAACCGGAAACTAACAATCTAAACAGTGAGCATTTTTCTTTAGTTTCTGTCTATCGTAAATGTTTTCTCGGCCAAAAGTTCATAGGGGTGTGAAGCAATGCTGAACATTTTGTTTGACCCATTTTATATTTTCAGTTCAAGTTGAAAAAAGAAAAGAAAAATCTGAGTTGCTATACTGAAGATGCTAATTTTGGTGGATGCTTTATAAGATCAGATATTTCTTAAAATTTTAACACAAATTTAGAGGGTTCCTGGATTGTTACTAGAATGTGTCTGTCAAGTTTATGGAATACATAATGCTGGGAGAGGTAGCAAATACTTTGGATCAAGCCAGAATCCAAAAGGAACTAGAGAAATTGGAATGATGGATTGATTGAATCTCCCTTGCAGCATGACAACTGTAGGGATGAATGTAAAGTGCTCTACTTGTACAAAAGAATAGGAAGAGGTGTATATGTTAATAAGATACAGTAGGAAGAATTGAGAAAAGAATAAAAAAGATAGGAATTAATCTGTAGCATGAAGGGCTGAGGTTGGATGTAGGGAAGAGTTGTTTGACAGGGTTCTTTGGATGGTTGAAATAGATTATTGAAGAACAGTGTTAAATAGCTTTCTATTAGCTTTGAAAATGAGATTCTATTTTGACAGTCTGAAAACTTTGGCAGTGAGCTAGTTGGCCTTTTAAGGTGCCTTCTAGCTCGGTGCATCTATGACCATGTTTAGCAGAGAACTCCTTTCAAAAGCCATGCATTTAAAACTTTTAGCCATTTGGGGTTTTATGTGTGTAATGATCTGATTTAGAGCGGCATCAGCAGCTTGTAAAAGACAAATGCCCACCTGCATTTGTTGATGAATCATGTTTTCGATCATACATGCCCTTTTATGTGATGGAACATTTGCTGAATTTTGAGTATTATTTCAGTGATAGTTTACTAATTTTTTAAAAGGTTGAGTTTAATGCTGTTTTCAGTTTCTGGAAACATTAAAGCAGTCGGATGAAACAGATTCAAAAGAGCAAGGAAAATCTTACATTATTTGTAATATGAACATGACTGTAGAACTACATACATAACCTTATTTCATTTTCCGTGAAGAAACCCAGTGTATTATTAACAACCACTAGATGTCTCTCAACTCCCTTGTAAAGAATCTTTTCTTCCATCTTTCAACAAAACATTTATCTTTCTTTACCAAGAGGTTTAAATATCTAATGTATGTTTTCCAAAGAGTGGATATTAACTACATACGTGATTGAAAAATGAAACTTTTATTTTGTCTGTTAAAAATGAAGACAATTCTGTCCTTAATTATGTTCTGGAAGGTGGAATTTATGATTTGTAAAGAATCTTTAAAAACACATAGTAGTTTATTTCATATTAAATATTTTAGTCCAGAGTTTTTGTTAACTTTTCTACTATATTATTTCCCTCCTAGTTAATGGATAATTTTTGCTTATATTTCTGGATTTAGAATATAAGAAATATATTTTAAAATATGCATGAATATATTTAGATCATCTTTTTGGAATGTTTCATGCTAATAAAAATCATTAGGGAATTAAAGAAATGGATTACTATTATTTCTAGATGATCTCTTTTCCCCTCATTTTAAATAATTGATCTTGTATAGTGAATCACATTCACAATCTAGGAAGTGAAACTTCCCCCTTGAAAGAGGCATTTGTGATTTCCAAAATTAAAATAATTTGCTTCATTGAAAAACCCCGTCTTAGAAATAACAGGGGATGTAATTTGATTCATTATATGAGTGTATCACTGTGTTCAAATTAAAATTTTATTAATGATTAAACTTTAAACTTAGCTTATTACTAAAGAAGCTATCTTTAAAAACATAATCTTGCTTAAAGATGACTCTTTCCCAGTGACACCAATAAATAGTGTGAAATACTTAGGGGAAAAAAAAGAAACCTTGGTAGTTATATTTTATTCAGAGATCTCAAAGTACTGAATTCATGGCTTCTGACTTAACAGTCTTAAAGTACTTAAAGGCATGAACCTCCACTTCTAAATATGCCGCATTTTGAAAGCCTTCAGCTAAAGGTTGAAAATTTCTTTGAGGCTCTTCTCCATTCAAAAATGCTGGCTATACAAAAGAAAAAATGAGTTTTAGTTCTGTTTCTCTGTGCTAAAAAGACTGTGATTTCTTTCTCTGAGAACTTGTGTGGTCTTTAAGTAAGTAATCAGTCTCTATTGAAATACATAAACAAGTAGGAAGGATATGATCAATTTAGATTTTTAAGCTCAGAGTACATGAATTGCCCTACCATTTTCCTTCTAAGAAAAAAAGTGTATTATAATGAGGTCTTAGTCTTAGGACATTAAAAAACTATCAGAATTAAAAGGACCTTTGCCAGATGACTGTAAGAGGAAAAGATAATACTTTGTATTTATATACTACCTTTTATATATAAGGTTGCCAATCCCTTTACCAACATTAGCTCATTAATTCCTTTTAGGGAATGAATGTCAGGGCATTATCTCTGTTCATTTAGTGACAGACTAACGTGACTGGGAGATTTGAAAAGAATCTGAGAATTCTAAAATATCTAGCACATTAGTTTACTGGAAAGGACATATTGAAAGTATCCAAAGTTTAATCAGTAATTCTTTGGACCTGCTTAGGTTCTTTTAAGTACTTAAAGGAGAAAAAGCAGAATTTGGCTCTCTGAAATAAAGAACATTTCTTGATATAGCCACTATGCTTCCTCCGCAGGGTTGCTTTGACTCTTAATTTTAGTTTAAAAATATTCTTACTTTTTAGCCTCTAGGAAGCTTTTTCCTTTCCTCTCCTGGCCTCGCAAGAAGCTCCGTGTACATAGCCCGTGGCCATGGACTTTAGAGTTGAATCAGAGTATTAGTAATTAGTTATTACAATTACCCTGCCTTTTGTAGTAGTTTAAATGAATTTTTGGGGTAGTATCTCAGAGAGAGAATCACACACTGTTGTATACAATGTAATAAAAATTTCATGTTATTGCTGTTTGTTTTCAAATCACAGCTTTATTATTAATGAAAGTGTTCCTTATTTAAAATTAAGAACATGACATTCCTCATCAGAATTGTAGGAGAAAAAATACTATTTAGAAAATATTGCTATAGCTCTTTATTAGCTTGCCTCCCTTTTTATAGGTTTATCATTGATAGTAAACGTTAGCTAAATTATTAGTTCAGCACAGGATATTTGATAAATTATCTGTCCAGTCAGAGAAGGATTTTCTTTCTAGATACTTTAGAAAAACAAAAGTCAAATTAAAAATTTTCCAAACTGTTTTATAGTCACAATAACACTTTTGTTTGTTGCTTATGCAGCACAGCCTAGGAAATTTTATGAAGAAGGCCACTCATGATTTTTAATTTTGTGTATTAGTGCTTAATTGTGTGATAACAGCTAATATTGATTTCTTAGAGCATTACATTCTTAATGAAATGTGAGGATATGAATTAGTACATTATTCACAAAATTGGTAAAATGTAAAATTAATGATGGGTTCTTCTTGACTGTAGAATTATGAAAATATTAAAATATATTTATGCTTATAGGGATATATTGTTTCCTAATGTGCTTGAAAGACTAAAATGTCCCTTTCAGCCTTAATTTTCAGAAAGGTCCTGTATAGAGGTATGTACAGAAGGGGTTGTGTTTAACTTTACCTTGAGGGTTAGGTCAGAGGAATGGCTTCATAGAAGAGGTCCTTCTTGGAACTGAGTCTTGAATGACCAGGAAGGAGTTGGCCCTGGGACTGTGGAAACAGCATGTGCAAAGGTAGAAACAAGCACAGCACATTAAGAAACTGCAAGTAGGTTGTGCTGGAGTGTGAGTAGGGAAGTTCTGGAAGATGAGGAAGGAGCTGGCAGCGAAATTACGAAGAGCCCTGTCCTTGGTATTGAACTTTGGTCATTATTCTATAGGAAATGGGGAGTCATTGAAAGATTTTAACAGGGCAGTGACATGGTCAGATTTACATTTTAGAAATACTGTTCTGTGGAAATGGGCAAATGTCTACCTCAACTACCATATAGGCTGACGATTCCCAAATTTATATCTCTGTCTTTTCTCTGTTCCTCCTCTTTTTTTACTTCCCTTGGCTATTATAGCACCATCTGCCCCAGAGTCATTTTTTACTGCTGCTCTCTTAACTATCAGGTGCAAATGGTTACACCTAAAAGTACCAGCATAACCCTTGCACAAAGTAGGCATTCAGTGAATAAATGAGCATGGAACTTTCGTACTTCAGTTTGCTTCTATCTCATAGACCCCTACAGTTGGATCAGATTTGGATAGAATGTGAAGAAATGTAGCAATGGGTTTGAGTTCTTTTTTCTTTTCCTTTCCTTTCTTTTATTTTCATCTACCTTTTTCTAATGATAGACTTTACTTGGCTGTAATCCCTGCAGCTTTTGTTTGAGTAGCCAGTTGTAAATATCATGTGTTTTATTAGTAACTATAGTGTTTGATTTAAGACTGAGTTGTTCTAACAATCTGAAATACGATACATGCACTAACAGGAGTTTGTTTTATGTATTTATGTATTGTGAAGAGGTGATGTGACATTTTACAAATAGCGATGTTTAAGTAGCAGCAGTTAGGTAAGACTATCATAACATTTGATACTTGTTTAAGAAATGTAGGATATATTTCTTAATTATTATTATTAGAATATATAACTCCCATCTAACTACCAGTGTACTTGGGCCCTGAGATTTTAGTATAGAATGCCATTGCTTTTTGTTAGTATGATAGAGGTTCCAAAGTGACAAAGAACCTAGGAAATATACCACAGAATGTATAGTTGAAGGTATCAGTTCCCAAAGGTAAAGTATAGGGAGTTTATGAAAGAGCAAAGGAGAAACAAACACCCATTTTGTTTTACTAAGAACTGTAGAAGATTCTGACTTTATAGAACCACCTACCAAATTAGATGTGCAGATGTGGAGTGCAATTTATTTATTTATTTTTTTTGCTTTTGCTCATTCACCTGCTTTTAACTTTCAACCATAACGGGCAGCGACCTTCTGTCATTCAGACTTAGGCAGGCTTAGTGTCTAGGATTTTAGTACGTAGGAAATGTAATGTGGAGTCTCTTTAATCTCTTTCAATAAGTCACTTCAAGTCTACTGATGCTTTCTGTGCCTTTTGAATTGATGCTTTGAAGCTGGGTATTGGGGCAGAGGATGTTTGAACTTGGTGCCTGGCGTGATTGATATTCACCACACAGTACAGGGCAGCGCCACTTACTGCAAACATCCCATTATTTATTAAATAAAGGTAGAGATACATATCCTAGTATTCAAAAGTTGAAACTTGGGTGACTTTGCATTGAATGGAATTATAAACTATTAAAAGATACGGAAAACCAAGGCAGACAGTTTGTTTAAAGTCAATCTAAAGACTAGTTTAAAACAGGGCTTGGCAAACTGCAGTCCTTTTACCTGTTTTTGTACGGCCTGCAAGCCAAGAATGATTTTTACATTTTCAAATGGTTGAAAGAAAATCAAAAGAAGACTGTCTTGTGACATGTGAAAATTATACAAAATTCAGATTTTAGCATCTGTAAAGTTTTATGGGAACCCAGCCACACGCATTCACTTATGCATCGTTTATGGCTGCTTTCATGCTGCAATGGCAGAGCTGAGTGGTCGTGACAGAGACCATGTGGTCTACAAAGCTGACAGTATTTACTGTTTGGCTCTTCACAGAAAGGATGTGCTGACCCGTGGTTTAAAAGAATGTGTAAGAAAGGTGGAAGGAAAGAAATAATATAACCAAGGGTAGACATAAGTGTTATACAGTCCTTCAAGAAAAGTGTTAAATGAAGGATGGGTAAAGG
The DNA here is from genome assembly GCF_963455315.2 of Globicephala melas. Taxonomy (NCBI): domain Eukaryota; kingdom Metazoa; phylum Chordata; class Mammalia; order Artiodactyla; family Delphinidae; genus Globicephala; species Globicephala melas. The sequence continues at coordinate 10,654,926 of NC_083335.1, read as the reverse complement.
GGGAGGCTATTTGGCCTAAAAGAGGGATGTCTGGCAGGTCTGGTGGTAATTGCAGTGATTGTGATGGAGCCATGAGAGCTGCCTTGTAATATTTGAAAGATTGTCATACAGAAGAGGGAATCAGCTTGTTCAATTTGACTACAAAATCAGCTTGTTCAATTTGACTACAAAAATCAGCTTGTTCAGTTTGCATAAGGGAACATTTTTAACTTGTCCGAAGGTGGGATAGACAGCTTTGGGAGGTAGTGAGTACCCCGTCATTGGAAGAATTCAGACAAGCTGAATAGCTAATTAGTAAGGACCTAGTAGAAGGGATTCAGCATCAACCTGAATAATTTTTAAAGGTCCTTTCCAATCTTGAGAGTCAGTAATTTTATGAGCTCCCACTATTGAGACTCTGTATCAAGGGAAGATTTCAGAGTGCAAAATACACCTTTGATTACATGACGACTCCTGCTCAACAATCATCAGTGAGATCCTTTTGTCAACTGAATTAAGTAAAATTGCTTAGTTCTTTGTTTTTAGCTTCTAGGTTCTTTGTATTTTGACTCAAACTTAGTCTTATCTATCACTCTTACCCTGCACAGCATTTCCCAAGTTGGTTTCTACCAAACATTGTTCCAGGATTTGCAAATACGGTAAGTCCCTTACATACGAACGAGTTCCATTCCGAGAGTGCGTTCATAAGTCCAATTTCTTTGTTAAGTCCAACAAAGTTAGCCTAGGTACCCAACTAACACAATCGGCTATATAGTACTACTGTAATAGGTTTGTAATACTTTTCACACAAATAATACATAAAAAATAGAAAAAATCAAACATTTTAAATCTTACAGTATAGTACCTTGAAAAGTACAGTAGTACAGTATAATAGCTGGCATATAGGGGCTGGCATCGAGTGAACAGGCAAGAAGAGTTACTGACTGTAGGAGGGAGAGGAGGTGGGAGATGGTAGAGCTGAAGGATCATCAGCAGTTGGAGATGGAGGGCAAGCTGCAAGATGGAACGCAAGTTCGCATCTTTGAAAGTTCTCGGTTTGTATGTAGGGGCCTTACTGTATACAATATGCAGAACAGGGTTCTGTGTTCAAATAAATTTGGGAAATGGCTGATACTGAATCCTGCCTGTGACACTTCCAACCTACATTAGAATGCTAAAAGCTCTGAGAAGTCCTGCCATGAAGAAATTTGTTTAACCTTTTAAAAATCTAGCATTTCCTGCGCATGTGTGAACACAAAGTACTTTTTTTTCCTTTGGCCACAGCTATTAACACTGCAGAACAGTTCCCCATTTGCCATTTTCCCACTCTCTTCTGTTGTCTTTATTGTTTTTGTATCTCCTCTCTTCCTCTTGTGTGCTATTTTTCTCCCTCCAATTTCATTCCTAAATCCAGCATGGGGAAATCGTGAGAGAAAGAGATAATTAGACTACAGAATTGTGGAAACAGTTTGAGAGCACATGAACCACTCCCTGTAATCCGAGGAAAATAGGAAGATTAAAAAGGTACAAGAATCTAGGGGGATATGTATGTGAAAGGCGAAATTATATGAGATAAAAGTGCTTTTGACATCATGAAATTTCTCATAGTCATTTCATAGTCACTTAGTTATTCAAAACATGAATCACTATTTTATTGGTAATCTGGCCTCCTTGTAATTTCTGGTGTTAGCTCGTGCTCTGTTTATGATACCATCTGTTTAGTTAGGCAGTCTTCAAGCATGTGAATAAAAGATGGGGTTGGTATCTTTAGAGAAAGTGGCATTACCTATGCTAGGAAGGTAACGTCCAGACTCACTCATTCCTTGGTGCCTTTCTCCAGAGAGTTAGATTATTTTTCTGTCTGTAGTTAGTGACAGGTTAAAAGGAATGAAGGTAAGAACTTATTATACAGTCGATTTATAATCATTTTGAAATATTCTATTTCACTGCATATGAGACTGTCTCAAAAGTGTTAGTTTTTTTCTGAATCACCCATTATGAACCATGAATATGTATCTAAAGATATCTGCAGTCACAGGCAACTATTACTTACTGAGAATAATAATAGCCAGAGGGTATAGCTTAATGATTCAAGAATCAGCTTCACATAAAGACTCTATCTAGTCTCCCTAGAAACCAACAATCAAATCTCATCGGGGTCAACTTAGCCCTTTCTATAATAGATAAATTGAATAACATGCTGTTTAATTTGTATGTGTGTTACTGAATGAAGCTGTGAAGAGTGTTTGGTCTGCATATTAAAGATACCACTATTGTTTTGGTAAGTAAGGAAAATTCCAGTGTTATTTTTCCTAAATTATTTAACCTTGGGTAATTGAGGATGCACAAGAAACATGAATGTACCAGTGTTTTGTAAGGTTATTTTTAATAGTCAAACAATAATTTGTTAATGAATTTTTTTCTGGCTAGACTATCTTTGGTTTTCTGCCTTCTTTTGGGCTTGAATTTTACAGAGTAGAAAATGCTTGAATAGTTGATAATATTTCTGTATGCCATTTTTCTAGCTTTTATTTGGAAAGATAAAACTGTATTTAAAAAATTTGCCATTTCTTAAAAATGTTAGATTGCCTAAGGCCTAAATGTTCATTGCAGAAAATTTAGAAAATACATGCTAGTATAAAGAAGAAAATAAAAGTTACCATTGCTCCTATTTCCAGAAATAGCTGCTGTTAACCACTATAACACTGTATGTAGTTAGTACTCGCTCAGATATTTCTGCTGTGTATATACATATATAGTAAGTTGTGTATATATGTATATGGTAATTGACAAAGTACCCAAAATTTAGTTCCCAGTATTTCTCTGCTAAAAATGGCACTGCTCTAAATATTCTTCTGTAAATCGTTGTATACGTCTCTTATTGCCTTACATTAAGCATCTAGGAGTGGAATTGTTCGTTCAAAGAGTATGAAATTTTTAAGATGTATCATTGATATTCCCAAATTGCTTTCTAGAAAGATATTATTTTAGTCTGCTTGGGCTGCCATAACACAGTACTGTAGATGGGGTGGCTTAAACAAATTTCTCATGGCTTTGGAGACTGGAAGTCCAAGATCAGGGTGCCGGGAGGATTGGTTTCTGGTGAGGCCTTTCTCCCTAGCTTGTAGATGGAGTCGTCTTGCTGTGTCCTCACATGACCCTTTCTGTGTGAGTGGAGAGAGAGAGAGAGAGAAGAGGGATCTCTGGGTGTCTCTTCCTCTTGTAATACCAGACCTATCGGATTAGGGCCCCACCCTTATGACTTCATTTAACCTTAATTACCTCCATAAAGGCCCTCTCTCCAAACACAGTCACACTGCAGGGGTGTTAAGACTTCAACTTACAGATTTTGTGGAGGGCACAATTTTTAACTTTGGCATCCCATCATCAATGAATGAGAGCTCCCATTTCATCTTATTGCCAACACCAGATACACACACCACACATACACACACACACACACACACACACACACACACACTTGCATGAACGTGTCATTGCTAATTTAATAAATATATCATTGTTTTACTTTGCATTTCTTTGAAAAAATTTTAATATATGGACATTTTAATTTTTTATGAGTTTTAAAAAATATTTATTTTATTTATTAATTTTTTTGGCTGCATCGGGTCTTAGTCACGGCACACAGGATCTTCGTTGAGGCATGCAGGATCTTCTGTTATGGCATGCAGTCTCTTCGTTGCGGTGCTCGGGCTTCTATCTAGTTGCAGCATGCAGGTTTTCTCTCTCTTGTTGTGGTGCGTGGGCTCTGTAGTTTGCGGCACACAGGCTCTCTTGTTGAGGCGCGCAAGCTCAGTAGTTGTGGCACATGGGCTTAGCTGCCCCGCGGCATGTGGGATCTTAGTTCCCCGACCAGGGATGGAACCCGCGTCTCCTGCATTGGAAGGCGATTCTTTACCACTGGACCACCAGGGGAGTCCTATGAGTTTTCTATTCTTGTACTTGGACCATTTTTTGGTTGGAGTTCTTAATTGCCAATAAATCTACATTTTTATTTGAGGGTTTAGCTGCTTTATATTTTATCCATTTTTTTGGGGGGGGGGTACGCGGGCCTCTCATTGTTGTGGCCTCTCCCGTTGAGGAGCACAGGCTCCGGACGTGCAGGGTCAGCGGCCATGGCTCATGGGCCCAGCCGCTCCACAGCATGTGGGATCTTCCCGGACCGGGGCACGAACCAGCGTCCCCTGCATCGGCAGGCAGACTCCCAACCACTGCGCCGCCAGGGAACCCCCAGATATTTTTGCTTATACAAAAAAGAAATCATTTTTAAATGTTATTTATCCTTTGATATTAAACTTATTTACCTTTAAAATACAGCAAAGTGTACAGGGTTAATATATATGAGCATCCATACTAATCATATGTTTAATGCTCATCATATGTTCATAAAAACTGTTTATCGTTTGGATGCATTGATTTGCTGGCAGTGAAATATAGGTAGTGGCAAGGTTAATGCGGAATCTTTCCAGCTATTGCTTGCTCTGAATTAACAAATGCATCAGTGTTTCCTGAGACGCCCTCCTCAGAACTCTGATCCCACAAGATGTCCTTTGAGAAGGGAGTTCTGCTGTTTGAATAGCTTGGGGAATTGCTTGCTTCTTACATCGCCTACCCTAGTGGTTGACAGTGCTCATTAGGAACTTAAAGGCTATGAGCAGCCCTGTAGAAAAGAAATCTGTTTGACTTTTGTAAACTGAGTACTTCCAAAATGTGCTTTGACAATAGGACATCCTCTTATTTTTTTGTTTATGTGATTTTTGTTAACTTTTTGTTTCAAAATACTTACAGTTCACAGGAAGTTGTAAAGAAATGTACAGGGAGGGCCCATGCACCCTTCACCAAGTTTTCCCAGATGGTAACATATTCCATAAATACAGTAGTGTCACAACCAGGAAATTGACATTAGTACCATCCACAGAGCTTATTCAGATTTCATTGGTTATAGATGCACTTGTGTGTGTGTGTGGGGGGGGGGGTGCGCACACACGTGTGTGTAGTTCAGTGCAATTTTATCACAGGTAGGTACGTGTAACTAGCACCACCGCAAGACTTCCTTGTGCTAGCTCTTTATAGTCACACCCACTCTCCCCCCTTTCCCTAGCCCCTGGCAACCATTGATATGTTCTCCATCTCTAAACTTCCATTTAAGGATGCTATATAAATGGAACAATATGGTATGTAACCTTTTGAGATTGGCTTTTTTCACTCAGCGTCATTCCATTGAGGTTCATCCAGGTTGTTGCATATACCAGTATTTCTTTCCTTTTTATTGCTGAGTAGTATTTCAAAGTATGGATGTACCACAGTTTGTTTACCCATTTACCCACTGAATGATATTTATCCACTTCTCATATTTTTGGTGGAATATACTCTGTATGACTATTGTTCTGAAGAATACCAACTTAGAAATTCTGTGTCACAAAAATGATACAGTTAAAGAATTACCACTTTTTAAAGATTGTGCCGGGGTTGAAGAAATTAAAAGTCTTGTATTAATTGGTTTAGGAATTCCAGAGACGCTGTAATACTCTGATTTCATTGATTGAGAAAGAAAATATGGAAATTGAGGAAAGAGAGAGAGCAGAAAAGAAGAAACGGGCAACTAAAACTCCAATGGTAAAATTTTCAGCATTTTCCTAACTTTTAGGTAGATCCCATTTTTTTTACATAATTAAAATGCCTATATTATGTTTAATGCCATAGTGATGCCTATTATAAAAACTGGTTTTATGAAATGCTGATTTGTTTTTTGACAGAAAAAGAGTTACACTACAACCACATGCTTCCTATTTGTTTGTAGAACATACGGTTAGGAACTCCCGTAGTAACAGGGCTCAGTATTTTTAAAAAATTCCTCATGACTTTTAAGCAGAAGTATAATGCAAGTAAAATCCTTTGAATTGAGACCAGAGTTGTCATGGGGAGTAGGAGAGGGGTGGGGTGGGGTGGGACTGAGTTTGAAACTGGGAGTTCTGATTTGATCAAATAAGTTTTCTGATCTTTGTGGAACTATGAGTGCAAATAAGAACTTTGAGGAGACAGCAAAGCTTTACTTGGTTTACTTGGTAATAAGTTAACTGTTGAATAATAAGATGACTTAATTTTAATTCAGTCAGGTTGCCTTGTATAGTTACAATTTCAAATACTCTTTAATAGATGATATTATTTGAGTGTGGTTAAGTAAACTACCATATTTCATCAAGTCTAAGATGCCTTCCATTGTAAGACAGCATTATTTTATGTGCCACTAAGAAGAACTGCTCCAAGTAACTATGATTTGTCATCAATTATAGGATGCATCCCGATTTCAGAGATGCTAAAGTGGGAAACAAATGTGCATCATAGAATATATGAAATATGGTATGTTAACATCTGTCATAAGATTTAAAAAATAATACACTCATAAATAACATTTTTCCCGGAAAACTTTAAGTATTAAGTAGTCCTTTAAGATAAGCATACATTTATAGTGCCATGTGTAAGTAGAAACTTGATGACTATTTTTGATGGGTATTTTATGTCTTTTCTTAAAAAGAAACATGTTTGGAGGTTATTTTACATTGGGTTACATAGTTTGTTGGGCTATATAGAACATTAAATGTGAGTATAACATTTAAGTGAATATTCATGTTAAAATTTTTTTTTAATGCATTTACATCCTAGATTTAACATTGTTGGGCCATTTAAAAATGTGCATATTGGAGCAGAACATTAAATCTGTTTCCATTTTAGTCACAGAAAAGAAAAGCAGAGTCAGCTACTGAGAGCTCTGGAAAGAAGGATGTCAAGAAGGTGAAATCCTAAAGCCTAGAAATAAAGTTTTAAATGGGAAACTGCTATTTTCTTGTTCCCATCTTCAAATGCTAATGCCAGTTCCAGTGTATTCATGGTACTCTAAGAAAAATCTCTTTGGTTTTGATTTCTTGCATATTTTATATATTTTACAATGCTTTCTACATGAAATGTAGCTTTATATTTTATGCATTCTAGTATTTCTGTGTACTGTATTTTGTGCATTTCATGTCTTCATCAAAATCCTCTCAGTCCTTGTTCTTTTGAAGCTTGTGCTGAGGTTTTAGCTTTTCTATGTTTTATATGCCGCTGCTTTGAAAGAGAACCTAGATTCTATAGCTGTATTATTGTTGTTTCATACTTTAAATTTATATGGCTGTGGAAAATTGAATTAAAATGATTTGAGGAGAAAGACTTTTTCACTTCTTTGTTGCTTTCTTTTCTATTGAGTATGGGCTTGTACGTGTTACTGCATACTGTGATTAGCATAATAATTGTTTCTTTGAGGTCATCTAAATATTTTTTTCCTAAAGGAATAAAGGGTGAGAACAGAAAAAATTTAAAAAACTAATATTTGATACTGTGCTTGCTGTCAGTATGCATTACATTTAAATTATTCTCTAAATATTCAAGTGGGAAAGTATAATAAAGAAACGTCTATAAGAAATTTAATTATTTCCTGTTTTTTGTGCAGTAGAAAATAGTTGTGTTTACTGAATTGAATTGCTCACAACTATGTATTTGGTTGAAAGTTAAAGCTTTGCTTGCTGACTTGTGCCTGATCTTTTGTCCCATAGAGCCAGTCCAGGGGAGTCTGGGTATAACACGTAGATTTATTAACAACTAAGTTAAGAGTATGAAGTAAGTGCTATGCATGCAGAAGAAAGGGGGAGGGTCTTCCATAGGAATACAAGTACGGTCAGATAACAGATAATCTCAGAGCGTCAGAGGCTTTGCACACCAAGAGCTTCTACCTTTCCCACACCACAGACCCCACGCTGGGAGGAGATCTGCTCCACACAGTCCCTCAAGGCTCCAGGCTGACTGAGGCTCCGCTGTTTTACAGCTGTACCATCTGGAACATGTGGCCTATTCAGCTGCCGCTGTAGGAGAAAAAGAGGCTGGAGAATCGCATATAGGCTCTTTATTGCCTCAGCCCAGAAGTGACAAATGTCACATCCATTTATATTTCATTGTCCAAAACTAGTCACATGGTCCTGTGTATGTGCAAGAGGACTGGCAAATGTAGGGGAACAAATGGAATGTTTTTACGTTACTGCCCCTGCCACAGGGGCTGTCACACGAAACCGTTAGTGTGTGATTAATCAGAGTCAAGGTCAGGTTATAAGGGAACAGGGAAAATGGATCAGAACCTAGTGTGAAACACATGGCAAATAAGCAAAGCTGGGAATGCAGGACAGTGGTGTTTGTTATCAAAACAAAATTGGGGCCACTAAAGAGTTGCTCTCTCCCCCTCCCAAGATCTTTTGCATTTCCTATCGGACTCTATTTAGTGTACCACTGGCAAACCTTGGGTAGCCCTGAGTGCAAGTCAGCGTCTTTCACATCCTCATTCTCATTGGGGTTCTGCAACATATGAATAGATCTTCTAGAATGACAACCCACTGTCTGCTGGACTCTTCCAAGTCTTTTTTCATTGTCCAGACTTCATATTTCTTACTGCCATGCTCCTGATAGGATTCTTCTTACTCTTTCCACTATTAGGACTTGGACTCTTGTACTCTGTTGGAGGTTGGTTGAAATTAGGGTGCTATTAAGAGATGAGTTTACAATGATATTAGGTCAAGGGACCCAGAGATATCCAAATCTGTCCTTGGCCTAACTGCCCTTTCTATAAGGTCCACAAGAGAGGCAAAGGTAAGCAAAGTAATACTTCACTAGCTGGTGCTTTGGCTCCAAACTTCAATCCAGAACTATTAAGCCCAAAATGAAATCTTGGAATTTTCCACTCCAATGAGATTAAAAGTTCCAGTCATCTGAGATGGAGAAAATTATACCTTAGAGGGTCTTATTAATACCCGCAAGTTCTGTGCACTGAAAAATAGCCCAGTGAGGGTACTGGCCTCCGATCAATCAGTTCAGCATTTCTTGGGGAGAAATGAAGATGGAGGGTGGGAGCAGGTACAATTAGGGTCTTTGAACTTCTTTCACGGAAGCTTAACAATCTCTACTTCTTGTTCTTTCTCTGTTAACCCAAAGGGGTTAATGGCTAAGCTGTATGTGACCATCTACTTTAAGAGAGAAAATCTGCAGGTAAGTTCTGTCAGTCTTTTCATGGGGCCATTTCCCTGGCTATATCATGGCTCTTTCTTGGACCAAAGAGATGTGAAATCTAGGTCTCCTAGATTATGTACAGCGTCATTGTTGAACATAGCCTACCAAGGAGGTCCATACAGTGAACACCTGATGGTAGCACAGTCCAACCAATACAGTGTTGGGGATGCAGAATGCCCCAAGTCTCTATTTGAAACCCCTCTTATTGTCAGTTTTCCACAGAGAAATTAAAGTGTCACAGAAGATTTAAAACTCCCAACAAATAAATCCCACTTCACACAAGAGGCCTAGACTGATAGGATAGTAACACTAGACCTGGCTGCCGTGTTGGATTGAGGGAGCAGGATAGTCAGTTTACTGAGTCAGCTGCTCAGAGACCAGAAGCAGCAGAAGAGAGTGCTGTTATCTATGAGTACAATTTGACAAATGCACAGTGATGCAGCCCACCAGTAAAAGCGGTCTACAGATTGTACTGGAATCTGACCCAACCTGCTTCTTTGTTTGGAGAATGTGAAGGAGGGAAGTGAGCAGAAGTACAGGGACTCTGAGTGGTTTCCTTTACTCAGGGCCTCTCTGTAGAAGACAAGAGGTGAATAGGTGTCCCAGTAACCTCAGGCTCCCACAGAGGCCCTAGTAAAGCATCTGTTTTGATCCATTGGATACTCGGTCCCTAATTTCCTTAGAATCAAAAGAAGGCAGAGACTTCAGAAATCTCTCATTTTCATCGTAGCTGCTTGTCTCTCAGTCTTTATCACACAGTTCCTTCTGGCTCCCTGGCCTACCAGTGCTTATGCTGTCTGGAAAACCCGGATTCTTATCAGATTACACGTTCTCCCATGAAATAAGCCCCCAAATTTGGTCCATTATATGAGACCTCCTAGTTAAGAGAAGTTGTTGGGCTAGAATCTTTGCAGCTATCTTAGTTGCTGGGTGTTTGGTTTGAAAAGCCTCTACCTAACTCGCGAAACTATCTACTGTCACCAAAATGAAATGCTATTTTTCCCAGTTATTGGCAAAGGTCCCCAGTGTGGTCTGTTGTTTCTCTATGGTGCAGTAGCCAATGCAGCTAGTAGAGATTCCCGGGCCAGTTTCAATGATGATGCTGGTGTGCGCATGCTTTCTCTCCAGGTGTTTTTTTGAAATCCTCCAGTTGCCGTCAAATTTCAAACTCCTATCAGTATTCTACCCCGTGTCTCCTTCATTTAGTCTGCCTAAGCTACCCTCCCCCATAGACAAGCGGTGAGATTTTCCTGTGGTTCAGGTACACGTTCCCTATCCCTCCGCCGTATTATTTCTGTGTGCTCCAGCTGATTTCTAACTGCCAGTATCTTTTTATCTGAGGGCTTTATCAGAGGCCTTGAAGGCTTTTCTACCCTTTGCACAGCAGGCTGGAAGAGGGTTAACACCTCAGAGTGGATTGGAGTTGGTGTGTAAGTGCAACAGCTCTCGCGCCCCTTAAGCAAGGTCACTCTAAGGTGTGTCATCTGTATGGTTCCCCAGAGTTTACTCGTGGGATGAAGCTCCGGTCTCCCGCAGTAGTGGCTGTGTTGATAACATGCTCCTTATTGACTGTTTTCATTTCCCTGTCTCACTTCCTCACTCCTGTCTTGAGTGTTTTCTGGGGCCAACTCCTAAATAAACTACTTGCATTAGAATCTTTGTCTCAGGGTCTGCTTCTGAGGAAACCCAAATTAATACACTCACCTTGCATGCATAGCTCTTCTTAGCCCTTAGTTATTTCATAAAAAGGTGTGGTGTGTTTAAGGAGAATAATGACTGGATAGTATATCATTGATCTGTTCTTAGAAGATCTACCCCTGTGTGGACAGTGTGTGATGTGACTGGCCCAGGATATTTTGCACTGGTACAAAGTACTGGGTTCTCATTTCTCTCCATTAACAAACTAGACTTTCTTGTAAGAATCACTGATAGCTATGGTACTGGGAATTATTATCAAGCAGAAGTTAAAGGTTCCCAAGTTTTGGTATGACCAAAGCTAGTACCCGGGCTATTGTCTCTTTAAGTGTTCTCCATGCTGGTTGGTGCCCCTTTGCTGTAGCACTGGTTCATTTAGGTAACTGGACCACGTGTTGGCCTTTCTCATTGTACTGTGCCATGTGACCATTACAGAAGCCTGGTGATAGCAGGCCTTTCTTTTTCATCTGTTGGTCTAGTGACCTGATTATTTGTCCCTTTCCTGATACATTGCTTTCCCACTGGGGAAACGTTCATCTAGGCCACTGTAGTCAGATTCAAGCTATATCTTTCCCTTGACTTTCAACCTTGCCTTCCATATTGCCCCCAAGGTATGCTTGGCTAATCTCTGATCTTCCTTCTGTGACATGATACTAGATTTGTCTATATGTAGGACTATCAAATTATGTGGCCTGTTTTTTAGGGTCTCCATATATCTATGGGAGGTTGATGGTGAGTACTATTTATGTCCAACTGTCTACCTCTCATCATGAATACAGTTTTGAACTAACATATCTCCTTCAGTGGTAGACACTAAAGCCTATTTGCTATATCCAAGACAGAAAAGATCTTTGAATAAGGTCCCATCTTTGCTAGAGTATTTGGTATGTGACCATCATCTCAATTGGGATTGATACCTCTGTTCTAGAATCAACTGTAAGTCTCCAAATGCCGCTTAGTTTTTGTACTGGCCATATGAGAGCATTACCAAAATATGGTAATTTACCCATTTTCTACTAAGATTGGCATGGTATTCCATCTGCTGTTTCCCAGTGTGTGTTGGATAGATGGCCGCCCTTACATTCGTGGTAGCTGATTACAGTTAGGTCTGGTTATATCTTTGTATGCCCTTTTTTCCTTTCGTATGTGTCCATCATGGTTTCTGAGACCTCAGTGTTTCTTCTTTTCCTTAATTTCCTAATTCTTTCCTAGTTTGCCTTCCGTCACTCCTAGAGCTCAAATTATCTCCTGGACAAGAGTTTTTAGTTCATTTAAAATATCCTGTAATCACGTTACCTGGTAAAGGCCTTCCACTGTGTCTGGGCCAATCCAATTCTCACAGCCAGGGCATTCTAGGTATAGGCATTATTTAAAGTCTTTTTGACTCTTGGACTTGTTTTTTCTTTCCTGAAATTTTCCTCTCCAACTCAGTCCACGAGGCTACCTTCCCCAGGCAGTAAAGGCCTCAATCTTTGTTACTAGTGAGCTCTACCTCCCTGCAGTGATTGCATCCCACGGTGGAAGTCTCTGAAATCCACAACCACGATTGGAGCTTGGCCAGTGCTCACTGAAGATACGTGATCATAACAGCCATCGCAAGGAATGTATTGTCTCCTGATTAAACCTTGCAAATCACTAACAGTTATTTTTTGTTACTCTATCCCTTTATCTTCTTTCTACAAATTCGTAGATTAGGATTTAGATGATGCCGAAATCAGAGTCAGCGTGAGAACATATGGTGGAGAAGGGACTCAGAAAACTTCAGAGAAGACACACGATACCCCAGAATTTTATCTCATCATCATTTTCTCTTTATCCCTGGGTGCAGGTTAAAACAAGATTAAGAGGAACAGAATCTGGACCTGCCATCTAGTTGGCCATATGACTGTTTGGATCTAACCATCCAATAGGCCAAAAATGTCACACTGCTTCTTTTAGGGAGACCTAGGTCGTGTTGCAGACCTTGCTGCTTCTGTACTTTGAAGTTAGGAACAAGGCTAGCTCCTAAAATGATTATTTGCACCAATACCAACACCCGCCTATTACTCATGGGAGATTATAGTCTGTGCTTGCAGAATAGTGCTTCAAGTCTGGAAACTGAACCTCAATCTCTTTTGTGGGACTTTGCTCTCTAAATGTCCGTTTCTGCTCTGTCTACTGAGACCATGTCAGTGTTAGGAGTGGAGATAAGGTCCAGGTACTACTAAGGGATGGAATTATGGTGGTATTAGGCCAGGGAACTCAGGAATACTTAAATTGTGCCTTGGCCCTACCACTCTTGGTGTTCCACAAGGGATGCATATGCATGAAAGAGTGTCAAAAGAATGCAAAGTAACATTAACTTGCACATTGGCTCCAAACCCTAGTTCAGGACTCTACTGAGCTGGGCTTGATCACAAGGCAGCTTAGGGTAGAGGCAGCCTGGAACTCAGAACCAAAGCAGGATGAATAGCGTAGCATTTCCCTTAGGCCAAAATCAAATCTCAGAATTTGCCACTGCTATGAGAAAAGAACTCACAGCTACCAGCTCCAGAGGGAATGAATCCAGAAAGAGGCATTCCATCCATATGGGGTTGTTTATATTCTCAAGGCTCCACCCACAAGAAACTGTGATTCAGCAAGTGTTCGGGAATCTTACTTATCACTTCGGCATTCCTCCACGACTCCTGTAAGAGATAGGAAGAGGACCAGAGAGGAGCTCTGAACCCCTTCCCCTGGAGGCCAATATGGACACTATGCTACACTGTGCAGATGCTCAGCTTCTGTAGCCAGGTCAGTTCCTATGGCCTGTGGTTGATTCCATGTTGGTATATGGCTGGAACACTGATGAGCGTAAAAGCTATCACAAGAAGTACCATTATAATAAGAATGCAAACTTGATAACTTCTCATGAGAATTGTATCACCTATGTGGGGTTTCTTATTTACCATATTTTGTGATTATTGGTGAGACAGTTTGTCAGTGAACATGAGTCCTTGAGAACAGTGGTTAATTGTATGACAGTGTCACAGTATTTTGAGTCTTCTGGGAGGTGGCAACTGTTGCTGGTCATGATAGTAGGAGAAAAAGTGATTCTTTCATATGCTGTATTATAAATGCACATCTACTGCTAAAATTTGAATGTGGATGGACTGTGTCTTTAAAAGATTCACTTTTATTTTATAGTTAAGAAAAGCAATATAAACCATGTGTGAGTAATTTACGTGCCATAATTTTCTTCATGTGGAGACCTTCCCCAATGCTAGGTGCTGGAGCATGGCAAGGTGCACTGCCCAAGCCTCACGGAACTGTTAACTAGTGGTTGTATCTCCCAGGGTGCAGGGCTTTGGACTTAACATGCTAAGGAGAATATTCAGAATTGTCACCTTCAGGCTTTGATGATAACTGAGCTTGGTTTGGCTTTATTTTAGTTAGGCTCTGCATCAGTTAGCTTTTGCTACAAGCCACTCTAAAACTTAGTGGCTTAAAACAGCCATTTATTTAACTCACAATTCTGTAGGTTGGGCTCAGGTGGGTGGTTCTTTTGGTCTTGACCGGGCTCACCCACATGTCTACTACGGTCAGTTAGGTGACCCCGGTTGTGGGGAGTCACTCGTTGTTGGCTTGGGCAATGGGGGTAACTTCACCACATGTCTCTTTATCATCCAGCAGGTTAGCTGGGGCTTGTTCACACAGCAGCTTGGCAGGGATCCAAAAGAAAGAGCAAGATCTTGCAAGGCCTTCTTGAGGCCCAGGCTTGGATTTCATTCTAGATTCTACTGGTCAAAGCGAATCACAAGGCCAGACCAGATTCAAGGGATAGGGAAATTGACTCCATTTCTCGAGGGGAGATGCTGCAAAGTTACATTGCAAAAGGTCTGGATACAAGATGGGGGTGGAGGGGAATCTACCACGAGCTTCTGCTGTTGAGGTGTCCTGTTTTATAGTCAGTGTGCAAATAACAGTCCTCTAGTAGTACCCCAAATTATAACATTGAGTCCCCTTGTACACAGCTCAATGGAAAGTCTAGAGTGAGTCACTTAGAACCTTCCTTCCTGATGTGTCCGTGAAGGGCACAAAGATATTTGGTACCTGCCTTTTTGACTCTACCATTTGAACTAGTAGCGTTTTTGAGCCAACAATTTGGATCCCCCATCTATTTAGCTACAAGAACATTTGGATGCCCTGTTTCTGAGTACAAGCATGTATATCACAATTATGCTAAAAGAGACAGAGACTGCCAATTGCCTCCCAATATACATCTTTTACTTCTTGCTTAGTAATAAGAATATCTATTTTCAGATGTTCACATTGCCACTTGGCTAAAAGACTGTATTACCCAGTTCACTTTGTGGCTAGGTATGGCTGCATACTAAATTTCGACCGGTGAGATGTAAATAGAAGTGACATTGCAACTTCTGGACAGTGTCCTTAAAAGGAGAGGTCTTCTTCCTTTCCTCTTTCCTGCTAGTTGGAATGTGGCTATTATGGCTGGAGTTTGAGCAACCATCTTGAGTTATGTGGACGCACGTCAAGGATGGTGTAGCAGCTGGATAGAAGGAGCCTGGGTCCCTGGACCATGGTACTGCCTGACCAGCCCTTGGGTGCTCCCACTTCCAGACTTTATCTTGAGAGAGAAGTAGTTTTCCATCTGTTTAAGCCACTGTTTTTGATTTTTGTTGTCATTGGTATATGGAGCTATATCCTAACTAATACCCCAACATTGGTGATTTTTCTTATTGAGCAAATTTTTACTGAAACAAATTCCCTTAAGCCAACTAAAGTCCTTGATCGATTTTCTAAACTGTACAGATTTTTTCCATTTGTATTTTTATTTTACTGAGAGTATTTTCATTGGGATTCATTAGTTTCATTTTAAGTTTACAGTAAGGATTTGCTTTATCAATAAACTATTTTTCATAGTAAAACTTACTTTGCATTGTAAATTGTGAACATTATTTTTATCAAAGTCTGTTTCCTTCGGTCAAATTTTACATGTCTAAATTTTTTAAGAACGTGTGATTTTTCTGTAAAATTATAGTCAGTAAAAAATTTTATCTTGTGCAATTTCACAACTTGCCATGTTTTTCTATGGTGGTTATTTCCACCAAGTCTAAATTTTCTCAGGTCAGTTTTCAGTTTCCAGTGTTACAAATGACATGTCTTTTTTTCAGTTTTTTGTTTCTAATAAATTTTACCCTGTGCTGTTTTAGACATTGACCATTTTATCTTGTGTTGATTAGGTCTACCAGTTATATTTATTATGACTTGGAAATTGATATTAATTTCTTAGTGATTCCATGAGGAAATTGTGAGCACCTCCCCTCAGGTGTTCCAGAAATTTCCCATTCTTCAGGGTGGATCTATGCTATTGCACATCCAATGCTTATGAGTATAATCTTTCCCCTTGTGATTTGTTCCTGGCAATTTCCCTTGGTGCAAATCCTCCTGAATCAAAGTTGCAATTACCATTACCATTACTTTAAATGGGAAAAAAAATGTTATGCATCCCTGAGCCCCCCAATTGACACCCCTTTTGTTAAAATATCACCAAATTTCCATTAAAAGACTCAGGTGGTTTAATAATTAACATTACTTACCATAGTACAACTTAAACAGGCAGTTTCTCCTAATATAATTATGGCTAGTTACCTGTTCTTCTTAAACTTTTTGTAGATATTTTACACTCAACATTTAAAACTCTATTACCCCTCCAAAATCATAAATATGACACTGAAAGTTTATGTCTTTCCACCTTCTATGCAAAACGCACACATACACACAAACATACAATAAAGACAAAATAAATCAATTAAAAGAATGAATTATAGGGGCATGCCAATGCCCTTCAGCTAAAGCCCACTGGGAACACACCTGAGTTGATCAAGTTGGGTTTATTTCTTGTTACAGGGAGGGTGAGTACACACCTTGGGGAACCATGGGGTGTCTCAGTAAGAGGATAGTAGAAAGAGCCTATTATAGGATTTGGGCTTTAGTTAGGTAGAGGGAGGGTCTAAGGAAATGAGGGTTCATTCTAGGTTGATTCTGTCAGAAATCAGGGACAATTCTATGACTGGGTATCTCAATAAAATCTTTTTTATAGGGAGGGTCAGCTGGAGAGAGAATAAAGCTGTTAACTGGTGAAGAAATAGCAGTTCCTCATTTTAGCCAAGAGGGGGCGGTGTTTGGTAGTTGGTTTGGGACACAGTGACCTTGACTTTTGCTTACAATTATGAAGTGTCCTTGTTTTGTCTCATATTCTGAGGATAACCTTGTTTGAAGTTAGTTTTATGCAGACTTATTAATGTGCAATAGAAGAATAACATGGCCTAGCTGTGAGCACCAGGCTACCAGCTTTCAGATTTCAGAGGCTGCCTTTTTTTTTCTTTCTTTCTCAGGCACCATGCTGGAGGTTATCATTGCTATAAACTGGTAAAGCAGGAGGATTCTATAACTGGGAAGATTAGCACATGGTGTCTTTCCTCTCCTGGGCTCAGCTGCTTTCAAGGCGTCAAATCCCTAGTTACATTCCAAGAAATGTCTTATAAGTTGAAACAGAGGTATTAAACGGCTAGTAAAATTAAATTCCTCTAACCTGAATGGTCCATACTCTGGGTGGAGGCAAGAGCAAAATTCAGAACAAAAATGTCCTGGGGGTCAAAATGGCAGGGTCAGAATAGAGGCCATAAGAGCAAATGTCCTGTGTTGTCTTGGAATGCCCTAAGGCCCCACAAATTTACCAAGGCCTAAGGCTGGTCCTGCTACTCCTCTCTTGGCACTGGGCCAGAATTCAGATAAACCCTTTTGAGGCTGGAAACCTCCACCTTTGCTACCCTAAGTCGTTTACTTCAGAACAGGCTTCCCATGTCACTTTTTTTTTCTTTCTTTTGGCCACACCGTGCAGGTATGCGGGATCTTAGTTCTCTGACTAGGGATGAAACCCTGGCCCCCTGAAGTGGAAGCACAAAGTCTGAACCGTGGGACCACCAGGGAAGTCCCTCCATGCCACTTTTGCTGCCACTGTAGTTGGCAAGGTTTGTGATTCCTTGATTGCCACTGAGGCCATTACTGGTGCTGGACTGTGCATTGCCACGTGTGATGACTGAACTGGTAAGTCTGGGGCAAAACACTCCCACTCCCATCACTCCCCAGGCCCCTGAGTGAGATCCTCACCCAGGCCACCACTGAGTTAAGGTGCTCTATCAAAAACTGGTTTGGGGAATTCCCTGGTGGTCCAGTGGTTAGGGTTACGCTCTTCCACCACAGGGGGCACGGGTTCAATCCCTGGTCGGGGAACTAAGATCCCACATGCTGTGTGGCATGGCCAAAAAAACCAAAAAAAAACCTACAAAACTGGTCTGAAATTCGAACACTTGAGCTCTTTAGAAACATTAACTAACTTTTCTTCAGGACACCCACCAGCAGAGCTGGGCTGAGATTGGTTGC
The DNA here is from genome assembly GCF_963455315.2 of Globicephala melas. Lineage (NCBI taxonomy): Eukaryota > Metazoa > Chordata > Mammalia > Artiodactyla > Delphinidae > Globicephala > Globicephala melas. Next base: position 10,636,719 of record NC_083335.1, on the reverse strand, counting down.
TGGGTTTGCCACCGTGCAGACCCAGTCCTTCTGTTCCTCTTTGACTACATTGGGCAAGGTCTGGTCCACTAGTGCCATCTCTTTCTGCTCTCATACTGGTTTGATCTCAGAAGCTTTGTTGCTCTTTCTGCCACTGGGCCTTGACCAGCGTCACCTGTGTCCATCCCGACAAAGGTCATTAGCTTTACATATTCCTTTTAAAATTTACTAATTTATTCATTTGTGCATTCATTCTTCATTTAATTGGACTTCGGGTTAAACTCCTGGGAGAAGGGGTTGTGGCCATGACCCTGTCTCTGACAGAATGCCATTCAAGCTTTGCGTCCATAGGCATTGTCTTTCTCTGTCTCTGTTGGTCTGTGTGTATTTCTCTGTTTCTTTCATTGTCTTTGTCTTTCTAATGAACTCTGGGTCTCCCTCATCCTGTTAATTGCCCTCACGTGCTCTTACACTCAAACTAATTTAAATAGCCCCCTCCTCAGGCATTTCAGTAACTCTGACCATCTAAACACGGAAAGGCGACTCTCCTAAGGACACCAGCCAACAGCAATCCAGGTAGTTATGCTTTCCGTCTCTCTCCAGGATTCCATGATGCCTCTCTCACTGTCCCTGTCATTCTCTCTCAGTATCTCTGCTTCTCTCTGTGATTAGCCTTAATGGATGGATGGCCTGCTGATTTCATTTCCTGGAAGCCCATGCTGTGCAATGCATTCTGTTTTTGTTGTTACTTTGCCTTGCCATGACCCTTCATAGATCCTTCTCCTCCTCAGGGCAATTTTGGTAAGCTTCAGCTGTCATTTCTAACTGCTTCAGCCTTCACCTTTTCTGCTGGGAGACTCACAGGGGTACAGATCATCTTCTACATCAGGTGACATCGTAGGTAAGTGGTTTGATTGACTTGATTGTGCCTGGGTCGGGGGTACACCCTATGGCTAGAGGACAAGGTCATGTGATATGAAAGTTGGCAGCGTGAGCAGCAGAGGGTGCAGGCAGGAAGTGGACTAACAGGCAGTAATTGACATGTCCCTATAGTCTGTTTCTTGCCCGTTGGTACACCAACCTTTCTCCTCCATGCAGGACCAAAGTTGCCTCTGCCTAAAACGGTCTATTACACCTCAGCCACAAACACCTGCTACCCCCACTTCCAGCAGGAAGGCAATGCGATTTTATCTAGAAGTAATATGAAAAGAGCACATTAAAAGCTGCTCATCAGGGCTTCCCTGGTGGCGCAGTGGTTGAGAGTCCGCCTGCCGATGCAGGGGACACGGGTTCGTGCCCCGTCCGAGAGGATCCCACATGCCGCGGAGCGGCTGGGCCCGTGAGCCATGGCCGCTGAGCCTGCGCGTCCGGAGCCTGTGCTCCGCAACGGGAGAGGCCACAACAGTGAGAGGCCCGCATACCGCAAAAAAAAAAAAAAAAAAAGCTGCTCATCAGACTCAGTGCCTATAACTTTTAGGTGGCATCTTCAAATCTTCAATTCCTGGGCCTGTCTATGATTCCTGGTTCAGAGTGTATACTGCATCCTGCAGCTGCTTGGGGATGGTGGATTTTATACTGGAACTGGTAGGCGTACACACACTGCAGAGAAGTGAGTTCCTTGGTCAGCAAATCCGACCAACTGGAGAATCTGCCTCTGGGGGGACCACCCCTGAGATGCCCTAAGGGCAGCAGCAGTACATTTCCAGGTAATGCTGGCAGTCTTGGCAAAGCCAGCTTGAGGGGGTTGGTTCTCAAACTGGAGCTTGGATTGGAATTACCTGGAAGGCTTATTAAACCAGAGACTGCTGAGCTCCACCCTCAGAGTTTCTGCTTCTGTGGGAATGTGCGTTCTAACTCGTTCACAGGTGATATCGATGCTGCTGGTCCAGGATCACACTTTTTTCTTTTTTTTTTTTTTTGCAGCAAGAATTTCCTTACATAGTTTTATTTACTTATTTTTACATTTATTTTTGAATTTTTTTTACTTTTCTTTATGCAGCAGGTTCTTATTAGTTATCTCTTTTATACATATACATATTAGAGTATATATGTCAATCGCAATCTCCCAATTCATCCCACCCCCCACCCCCGCCCCGCTTTCCCCCCTTGGTGTCCGTATGTTTGTTCTCTACATCTGTGTCTCTATTTCTGCCTTGCAAACCGGTTCATCTGTACCATTTTTCTAGATTACACATATATGCATTAATATACGATATTTGTTTTGTTCTTTCTGACTTGCTTCACTCTGTATGACAGTCTCTAGGTCCATCCACGTCTCTACAAATGACTCAGTTTCGTTCCTTTTTATGGCTAATAATCCACTGTATATGTACCACATCTTCTTTATCCATTTGTCTGTCGATGGACATTTAGGTTGCTTCCATGTCTCGGCTATTGTAAACAGTGCTACAATGAACATTGGGGTGCATGTGTCTTTTTGAATTATGGTTTTCTCTGGGTATATGCCCAATAGTGGGATTGCCGGGTCATATGGTAATTCTATTTTTAGTTTTTTAAAGAACCTCCATACTGTTCTCCATAGTGGCTGTATCAATTTACATTCCCACCAACAGTGCAAGAGGATTCCCTTTTCTCCGCACCCTCTCCAACATTTGTTGTTTGTGGATTTTCTGATGATGCCCATTCTAACTGGTGTGAGGTAATACCTCATTGTAGTTTTGATTTGCACTTCTCTAATAATTAGTGATGTTGAGCAGCTTTTCATGTGCCTCTTGGCCATCTGTGTATCTTCTTTGGGGAAATGTCTATTTAGGTCTGCCCACTTTCAGATTGAATTGTTTGTTTTTTTAATATTGAGCTGCATGAGCTATTTATATATTTTGGAGATTAATCCTTTGTTGATTTGTTTGCAAATATTTTCTCCCCTTTTGAGAGTTGCCTTTTCATCTTCTTTATAGTTTCCTTTGCTGTGCAAAAGCCTTGAAGTTTCATTAGGTCCCATTTGTGTATTTTTGTTTGTATTTCCATTACTCCAGGAGGTGGGTCCAAAAAGATCTTGCTGTGATTTATGCCAAAGAATGTTCTTCCTATGTTTTCCTCTAAGAGTTTTATACTGTCCGGTCTTACATTTAGGTCTTCAATCCATTTTGAGTTTATTTCTGTGTATGGTGATAGGGAGTGTTCTAATTTCATTCTTTTACATGTAGCTGTCCAGTTTTCCCAGCACCACTTATTGAAGAGGCTGTGTTTTCTCCATTGTATATCCTTGCCTCCTTTGTCATAGATTAGTTGACCATAGGTGTGTGGATTTATCTCTGGGCTTTCTGTCCTGTTCCATTGATCTATATTTCTGTTTTTGTGCCAGTACCATATTGTCTTGATTACTGGAGCTTTGTAGTATAGTCTGAAGTCAGGGAGTCTGATTCATCCAGCTTCTTTTTTTCCCCTCAAGACTGCTTTGGCTATTCGGGGTCTTTTGTGTCTCCATACAAATTTGAAGATTTTTTTGTTCTAGTTCCGTGAAAAATGCCATTGGTAGTTTGACAGGGATTGCATTGAATCTGTAGATTGCTTTGGGTAGTAGAGTCATTTTCACAATCTTGATTCTTCCAGTCCAAGAACATGGTATATCTCTCGATCTGTTTGTGTCATCTTTGATTTCTTTCTCAGTGTCTTATAGTTTTCTGAGTACAGGTCTTTTACCTCCTTAAGTAGGTTTATTCCTAGGTATTTTATTTTTTTGTTGCAATGGTGAATGAGATTGTTTCCTTAATTTCTCTTTCTGATTTTTCATTTTTAGTGTATAGGAATGCCAGAGATTTCTGTGCATTAATTTTGTATCCTGCAAGTTTACCAAATTCATTGATTAGCTGTAGTAGTTTTCTGGTGGCAGCTCTACGATTTTCTATGTACAGTATCATGTCATCTGCAAACAGTGACAGTTTTATTTCTTTTCCAATTTGTATTCCTTTTATTTCTTTTTCTTCTCTCATTGCCATGGCTAGGACTTCCAAAACTATGTTGAATAATAGTGGTGAGAGTGAACATCCTTGTCTTGTTCCTGATCTTAGAGGAAATGCTTTCAGTTTTTCACCATTGAGAATGATATTTGTTGTGGGTCTGTGATATATGGCCTTTATTATGTTGAGGAAGGTTCCCTCTATGCCCACTTTCTGGAGAGTTTTTATCATAAATGGGTGTTGAATTTTGTCAAAAGCTTTTTCTGCATCTAATGAGATGATCATATGGTTTTTATTCTTCAGTTCGCTAATATGGTTTATCACATTGATTGATTTGCGTATATTGTAGAATCCTTGCATCCCTGGGATAAATCCCACTTGATCATGGTGTATGATCCTTTTAATGTGTTGTTGGATTCTGTTTGCTAGTATTTTGTTGAGGATTTTTGCATCTATATTCAGCAGTGATATTGGTCTGTAATTTTCTTTTTTTGGAGTATCTTTGTCTGGTTTTGGTATCAGGGTGATGGTGGATTCATAGAATGAGTTTGGGAGTGTTCATTCCTCTGCAATTTTTGGAAGAGTTTGAGAAGGATGTGTTTTAGCTCTTCTCTAAATGCTTGATAGAATTCACTTGTGAAGCCATCTGGTCCTGGACTTTTGTTTGTTAGAAGATTTTTAATCACAGTTTCAGTTTCATTACTTGTGATTGGCCTGTTCATATTTTCTGTTTCTTCCTGCTTCGGTCTTGGAAGGTTATACCTTTCTAAGATTTGTCCATTTCTTCCAGGTTGTCCATTTTATTGGCATAGAGTTGCTTATAGTAGTTTCTTACGTTGCTGTGTATTTCTGCGGTGTCCATTGTAACGCCTCCTTTTTTATTTCTAATTTTATTGATTTGAGTCCTCTCCCTCTCTTTCTTGATGAATCTGGCTAATGGTTTATCAATTTTGTTTATCTTCTCAAAGAACCAGCTTTTAGTTTTATTGATCTTTGCTGTTGTTTTCTTTGTTTCCATTTCATTTATTTCTGCTCTGATCTTTATAATTTCTTTCCTTCTACTAACTTTGTGTTTTGTTTGTTCTTTTTTCTCTAGCTCCTTTAGGTGTAAGGGTAGATTTTTTTATCTGAGATTTTTTTTTTCTTGAGGTAGGATTGTATTGCTTTAAACTTCTCTCTTAGAACGGCTTTTGCTGCATCCCATAGGTTTTGGATCGTCGTGTTTTCGTTGTCATTTGTCTCTAGGTATTTTTTGATTTCCTCTTTGATTTCTTCAGTGATTTCTTGGTTATTTAGTAACATATTGTTTAGCCTCCATGTGTTTGTATTTTTTATGTTTTTTACCCTGTAATTTATTTCTAATCTCATAGTTTTGTGGTCGGAAAAGATGCTTGATATGATTTCAGTTTTCTTAAATTTACCGAGGCTTGGTTTGTGACCCAGGATGTGATCTGTCCTGGAGAATGTTCCGTGTGCACCTGAGAAGAAAGTGTAATCTGCTGTTTTTGGAAGGAATGTCCTATAAATATCAATTAAATCTATCTGATCTATTGTGTCACTTAAAGCTTGTGTTTTCTTATTAATTTTCTGTCTGGATGATCTGTCCATTGGTGTAAGTGAGGTGTTAAATTCCCTCACTATTATTGTTTTACTGTTGATTTCCTCTTTTATAGCTGTTAACATTTGCCCTATGTATTGAGGTGCTCGTATGTTGGGTGCATGTATATTTATAATTATATCTTCTTCTTGGGTAGATCCCTTGATCATTACATAGTGTCCTTCCTTGTCTCTTGTAACATTCTTTATTTTAAAATCTATTTTATCTGATATGAAGATTGCTACTCCAGCTTCCTTTTGATTTCCATTTGCATGGAATATCTTTTTCTATCCCCTCACTTTCAGTCTGTATGTGTCCCTAGGTCTGAAGTGGGTCTCTTGTAGACAGCATATATGTGGGTCTTGTTTTTGTATCCATTCATTGAGCCTGTGTCTTTTGGTTGGAGCATTTAATCCATTCACATTTAAGGTAATTATCAATATATATGTTCCTATTACCATTTTCTTAATTGTTTTGGGTTTGCTTTTGTAGGTCCTTTTCTTCTCTTGTGTTTTCCCACTTAGAGAAGTTCCTTTAGCATTTGTTGTGTAGCTGGCTTGGTGGTGCTGAGTTCTCTTAGCTTTTGCTTGTCTGTAAAGCTTTTGATTTCTCCTTTGAATCTGAATGAGATCCTTGCTGGATAGCGTAATCTTGGTTGTAGGTTCTTCCTTTTCATCACTTTAAATATATCATGACATTCCCTTCTGGCTTGTAGAGTTTCTGCTGAGAAATCAGCTGTTATCCTTATGGGAGTTCCCTTGTATGTTATTTATCATTTTTCCCTTGTTGCTTTTAATAATTTTTCTTTCTCTTTAATTTTTGTCAATTTGATTACTATGTGTCTCGGCATGTTTCGCCTTGGGTTTTTCTTGCCTGGCACTCTCTGTGCTTCCTGGACTTGGGTGGCTATTTCCTTTCCCATGTTAGGGAAGTTTTCAACTCTTATCTTTTCACGTATTTTCTCGGGTCCTTTCTCTCTCTCTTCTCCTTCTGGGACCCCTATACTGCTAATGTTGTTGCGTTTAATGTTGTCCCAGAGGTCTCTTGGGCTGTCTTCATTTCTTTTCATTCATTTATTCTGTTCTGTGGCAGTGAATTCCACCATTCTGTCTTCCAGGTCATTTATCCGTTCTTCTGCCCCAGTTATTCTGCTGTTGATTCCTTCTAGTGTATTTTTCATTTCTGCTATTGTATTGTTCATCTCTGTTTGTTTGTTCTTTAATTCTTCTAGGTGTTTGTTCTTTAATTCTTCTGGGTCTTTGTTAAACATTTCTTGCATCTTCTTGATCTTTGCCTCCATTCTTTTCCTGTGGTCCTGAATCATCTTCAGTATCATTATTCTGAATTCTTTTTCTGGAAGGTTGCCTATTTCCGCTTCATTTAATTGTTTTTCTGGGGTTTTATCTTGTTCCTTCATCTGGTACATAGTCCTCTGCCTTTTCATTTTGTCTGTCTGTTTGTGAATGTGGTTTTCATTCCATAGGCTGCAGGATTGTAGTTCTTTTTGCTTCTGCTATCTGCCCTCTGGTGGATGAGGCTATCTAAGAGCCTTCTGCAAGCTTCCTGATGGGAGGGACTGGTGGTGGGTAGAGCTGGTTGTTGCTCTTGTGACCAGAGCTCAGTAAAATTTTAATCTGATTGTCTGCTGATGGGTGGGGCTGGGTTCCCTCCCTGTTGGTTGTTTGGCCTCAGGTGACCCAGCACTGGACGCTACAGGCTCTTTGGTGGGGTAATGGTGGACTCAGGGTGGGCTCATGCCAAGGAGTACTTCCCAGAACTTCTGCTGCCAGTGTCCTTGTCCTCACGGTGAGACACAGCCACCCCCCGCCTCTGCAGGAGACCCTCCAGCACTAGCAGTTAGGTCTGGTTCAGTCTCCTGTGGGGTCACTGCTCCTTCCCCTGGGTCCCGATGTGCACACTACTTTGTGTGTGCCCTCCAGGAGTGGAGTCTCTGTTTCCCCCAGTCCTGTTGAAGTCCTGCTGTCAAATCTTGCTAGCCTTCAAAGTCTCGTTCTCTGGACATTCCTCCTCCCATTGCCAGACCCCCTGGTTGGGAAGCCTGATGTGGTGCTCAGAACCTTCACTCCAGTGGGTGGACTTCTGTGGTATAATTGTTCTCCAGTTTGTGAGTCACCCACCCAGTGTTTATGGGATTTGATTGTATTGTGATTGTGCCCCTCCTACCGTCTCATTGAAGCTTCTCCTTTGTCTTTGGATGTGGGGTATCTTTTTTTGTGAGTTCCAGTGTCTTCCTGTGGATGATTGTTCAGCATTTAGTTGTGATTCTGGTGCTCTTGCAAGAGGGAGTGAGCACACATCCTTTTATTCTGCCATCTTGACCCAATCTCTAAATTTTTTATTTTTAAATTTTTAAGAATTAATTTTTATTGGAGTATAGTTCTTTACAATGTAGTGTTAGTTTCTGCTGTACAGCCAAGTAAATCAGTTATACATATACATATATCCACTCTTTTTTAGATTCTTTTCCCATATAGGCCATTACAGAGTATTGAGTACAGTTCCCTGTGCTATACAGTAGGTTCTCATTAGTTATCTGTGTTATACATAGTAGTGTGTATATCCAAATCAGGAATCACACTTTAAAAACTGCCGTTTTAGGGTACTTGAATCAGGCCTCTGGTGATCAAGTTGAAGTGGGGTTTTGTTGGTAGTTTCAATCCAGGAGAATTTCTCTAGGTCTTCTGTCACTTGTGTGCCTGGGAGCCCCTATATTTGTAAACCCCAAACAGAGTTTTTCCTGTGTCCCATCCCTCCTGGCACCTGGCTTGTCACCCTTCCTCGGGTGTCGGTTGGGATGTCCACACAGTTCCATGATTAACTGCTGCCACTGTGTCCAACCCAAGCTCCTCCCATCCTTTGTGATATCTTTGTTATCACCTTTCCCATTCTCATTTCCTGCCAGGAAAGTACTAACTGCTACTTGTATTTCCTAACTCAAATTTCTAAGACTAGGAATCGGATTGGTTGACCAGGTTATTTTTTTGTGTCAGGCCAAAAAGGCTGGCCTAGGGATTTTCAGCCTTTGGGTTGTGAGTCCCTGAGTCCTGTTGGCTGTGGCCAGTGAAGGGCAGAGTAATATGGCATAGAACATGGCTGCCTGGGCAGTAGGGCTAAGGGTAGGGGAGTTGGACAAAGGGCCTGGGGCCTGGCAGGCACTGATGAACATTTTGAGTATAGTGTATTGACTGGCAAAGTTGATTTTCAGATGGTACCCACCATATTGGTTATTTTGATTAATATGGTAATATCTAATATAATATTAAAATATAAATCAAAATATACTACTTGTAATTGTTTAATAACCAGCTGTACTGGTTATTAAAATATTGAATACCTCTTAGTGATTGGTAAATAGTTCCTTCCCTGAGCCCCTCAAGTGCCCCCCAATCCCAGATGACCTGACCCCTCCCAGGGAACCCCAAGATCTTCTTACTGCCCAGAAATTAAAAAGTTAATCTGTAGTCTAGCAGAGGAGTTTGGGCTTCTATTTCAGAGCTAGGATGGCCTCTGTTTTGATTGGCTGATGTCCGTGCTACACTGTTTCTTAAATATTTTGAATGCCATTCCCATGACTTGCATGGAAAGAAGATCCAAAACCTGTATTACAAAATGCATATGTGCAATATTTTCTATGCATACTTGTATTAGTGTAGTTGTAAATTATGTATTTCATACTTTTGTTGATTTCTTTTAAAGCAATTTCAACATGTCTCTACAAATTTTGCATTTTAAAAACGTTCACCATTTATTTCTGTAAAAAGAGGAGAAATCGGGTCTTTAAAAAAGCATTTTTAAGTGATAATCTTTCCTTAGGTTCACTCTTTTATTGCAAGAAAAATAAATTTTGGTCACAAATCAGAATGAGTCAATTACCTGTAGGTTAGTATTATATTGTAGTAAAACTGACCTAAGGAAAAAAATCCCCTTTTCTTTACAGAAAAGAACTGATTTCATAGGAGAAACAAATTTGTTAGAGTCTCCTACAGGACTGTAATGGAAAACAGCCTTGGAAGAAACCAAACATTGTTGAATGTTTTCATTCCCAGTAGGGATGTGCCATGATGTATAGTGTCTGGCCATAGTGCTGTGCAGTAGCTGATGCAAGGACTGAGTAAATAACAGGATCCCAAAATGAAACTATGTTCAGAGAACGTATGAGGTCTTGAAAAAAGCTAGTATTCATCAACTGATAGTAAAATGTCTAGGATGCAAAGTATTGCCCTGAACTTTCACAGAACAAAATTACATTTGGTATATTCTTCAACAGTTGAAGTGTATTTGCTGAAAGGAACTGCATTATGTAGTTCAGATTTAAAGAATACGGACTTTAAAAACTGCATAGGGAGCTAGGAGCATTATTCAAGGATTGTCTCCTTTTGCTAACCTCTTCAATGTATAAAGTGATAGAAATGTCTCGTTCAGATTTACTAAGATATGAGGTGTGACTCTAAAGCAACAGGACTATTTGTTGTGTGTGACTTATGGAATGAGGGTCATTATTTTAGAGTCATAAACAATGTTATCCCTCTTTGGGGAAATGAAGTAGTCTAGTGAATAGACATTGGACTAGACATCAGGAAACTTAAGCCCAACTTGTCACGCTTCTGCTGGGCTTTAGAGACCAGGGAGAGGCATCATGGTATGGGGGAAAGAGCACCGGTTTTGGGACTCAGACTTATCAGGGTCTAGTCCTAGCTTCTCCACTTACTAGCTATGTGAGCTTGACACATTACCTAACCTCTCTGAGCATTCATTTGCCCATCTGTAATGTGGGGATGAGATACTCAGGGCTGACTTTCAGCTGAACGTTACCAGCATGGGTGGATCAGTTGTTTGCCGCTGGGCTCTGTTCTGATTGGGCCAGTGTCCACTCTGACTGGTAGGTACCCATGCTGTACTGGTTGTTAAGTATTTTGACTATCCCTCCTAGTAAAACTTAATAGGTAGGGTTATTTGGAACATAAAATGAGATAACATATGTGAAGTTCCTGACATTGAGTTGCTACTCATGAAATATTAATTTTATTTTCTTCCTTTTCTTCTGTACAACTTTATGAGAAATGTTTTTCAACCTAAATAAGGGGAGAGAAAGATGCCTGACACTTGTTTTCGCTCTGATGTTGAGAGATTAAGGCAACTGTTTATATCTTATCTTTATTCAGCATCCATTAAACAAACATTAAGTCCCTACTCTGTGCTAGGCCCTGGAGGAGTGCACACTCTAGGAGGGGCAATAGATGAGTAAACTCTGATTTCAACCCAAACAACTCTAAGAGTCAGTATGAATCTATAAGATACCTTTGTTCAAATTTAATAAAGAGACTTCCTCTAGGCAGGTACAACCTGGCTTGGCCGTTAAGCTCAGGATAGATTTGCACGCCTACTTACTCCCTCATGTGGGTGCCTTTGTGCAGTGCACAACCTGCACAATTACACACAGTGGCCCTGAGAACTGTTATAACAGAGGTATATGCCAAGTGCTATGGGCCTGTAGTTGTAGGAGGGACTGAGTTTCGCCAGGTGAATGGCATTTGTCCAAATTATAGATGAGGGAGAAAGCATTCGGATGTGTCCAAAGATACACAGGTCTGAAAGACCTGGGAGGTTAGGGGAATAGGGGGTGTTCCTACTGGATTATATATTTGGACTGCTTGTTTTGAAGAAAAGTATGCCAATGTAAGATATATTTACAACCTCTCTAAGTAGACAGTTTACAGTCATTACAATTAAATATTAAAACTACTTTATGTGTAAGTTGATGTTTCTTTATTGTTCTTAGACCAGATAGTTTGCTTCCTGTTTTAAAATTTTTGTTTGTATCTTAAAAATTGCTTTTGATTGATGAGAACACACTGTCCTCTAAGGTTAATTATTTGAGGTCATTTAGTATTTTTCCAATAGGCCTTGAGCCTAGACAAAGATCAGTGATCAAAGAGGCTAGAAGTTTCAGTGAAATATTATTTAAAAAAAAGAATGTGGAGACATTACTGAATTATGAATCTGTGCTTGCTTCATAGAATATTAAATCATAGACTTTTAGAGCTTAGAGATTTTTGGAGACCTTTGAGTCTAATCCTCTCATTTCAACATGACTTTATTGTTCTTCTAAAAATGATACATGCTCATTATAAATAGTTCAAACAATTCAAAGTAAAAAGTTGAGAACTAAAACCACCCCAATTCCCATCACCCTGGTACAATCACCCTTAACATGAGATTAACAGCATTCTAGAATATCTGATTGCACACATATAGACAGACCAGTGATAGATGTACAGAGCCAATTTTATTTATTTATTCTTATTGAAGTATAGTTGATTTACAATATTGTGTTAATTTCAGGTGTACAGCAAAGTGATTTGGTTATACATATACATGTATATATCTATATTCTTTTTTTGAGTCTTATCCATTATAGTCTATTACAAGATACTGAATATAGTTCCCTGTGCTATACAGTAAATCCTTGTCGTTTATCTATTTTATATATAGTGGTGTGCATCTGTTAATCCCATACTCCCAATTTATCCCTCCCCTACTTCCCATTTGGTAACCATAAGTTTATTTTCTATGTCTGTGAGTCTGTTTCTGTTTTGTAAATAAGTTCATTTTGTGTCATATTTTAGATTCCACACATAAGTGATGTCATATGGTATTTGTCTTTCTCTTTCTGACTTACTTCAGTTAGTATGATAATCTTTAGGTCTATCCATGTTGCTGCAAATGGCATTATTTCATTCATTTTTTATGGCTGAGTAGTATTCCATTGTATACGTACCACATCTACTTTATCCATACATCTCTTGATGGGCACGTAGGCTGCTATGTACAAACCAATTTTTGATAAAATTTGGATCATATAATATATATTTTTAATCAAAATTATTCAATTTACTTTTGCTAGAATTTAATGGAGTAAGGAGAAAATGAGGTCAAACTGAAGAAACTATATACTTTGGAAAAATATTTATTCACTGAAAGGTAAATCAGTTTGTAGTAAATCCCTCTAAGTTTGAGGAAAATAATTAATGAAAAAAAGCATCAAGAAGTCGCTCCATTCTGCCCAGATTGTTCCCCAGTTCTAAGGAGCAGCAATCATCCTAGGACTTCTCTTCACTGCAGTTCTTGGATAGAGCCACTGGTTCTTGGGTCTCAATGTCTTTTTTTTTTTTTTGGTTAACTACTTTTTCTTCCAGGAATAGATCCTCAAGTAACTTCCCAGGAAAGAATGTGTGAGAAATAAACTTTTTGAGTTTTAAATGTTTTGATTCTATTCTCACACTTGATTGATAAGTTTGTAGTTGGATGATTCTCATTGGAAAGTATTTTCTTGCAGAATTTGAAGGTGTGGCTCAGTTGTCTTCTAGCATCTGGTGTTGCTGATGAAAAATATGATGCCAGTCTGATTCCTGTACCTTTGTAGATGACCACTTTTGTTCTCTTTGGAAGCTTTTAGCACCTTGTCTTGATATTTGGTGTTCTGGAGTTTCACAGTGATGTGGCTTGTTGTGGAGTGTTTTTGATTCATTGCACTGGACACTGAGGAGGCCTCTTTGGTATAGAAACTCTATTCTTCACAGAGCTCTATAAAATGCTCTTATATTCTTTGTTATGATAATTTCTTTATCTTTCCTCTCTAAATTCTCTTTTCTGAAACTCCTGTTCATCAGATTTAGAATTTCTGAGTTGATCCTCTGTGTATTATATTTTTTGCTCAGATTTCCCACCTCTTTGTGCCTTCATTCTGTTTTCTGGGAAATTTCCTCAGCTTTATGCTCAACCTTGTCACTAAATTTTATTTTGGAAATTACATTTTAAATGTACACAATCTCTTTCTTTTTTTCTCATTGGTCCCTTGTCTTAGCATTTTGTCCTTGTTTTAGGAATATAATATCTTGAATCTCTATGAGGATGTTATTTAAAATTGTTTTTCTTTCTCAAAATTGCTTTGGCTACTAGGGTCTTTTGTGGTTCCATATGAATTTTAGGAATTTTTTTTCTATTTTGGTAAAAGAAATGCCATTGAGATTTTGATAGGAATCACACTGAATCTGTAGATTGCTTTGGGTAGGTTGCACATTTTAACAATATTAAGTCTTCCAATCCATGAACACTGGATGTCTTTCCATTTATTTGTGACTTCTTTAATTTCTTTCATCAATGTTTTGTAGTTTTCAGTGTAAAAGTCTTTCACCTCCTTGGTTAAAGTTATTCCTAAGTATTTTATTCTTTTTGATGCTATTTTAAATAAATGGGATCCAAAAGAATGAAACTGGACATCTTACATCTTACACCATACATAAAAATCAACTCAAAATGGATTAAAGATTTAAATGTAAGACCTGAAACTATAAAACTCCTAGAAGAAAACATAGGGAAAAAGCATCATGACCTTGGTATAGGTAATAATTTCTTGGACATGACACCAAAAGCACAAGCAATAAAAGCAAACACAGACAAGTGGGACTACATCAAACTAAAAAGCTTCTGCACAGTAAAGCAAACAATCAACAGAGTGAAAAGGCAACCTACAGAGTAGAGAAAGTATTTGCAAACCATATATCTGATAAGGGGTTAATATTCAAAATATGCAAGGAACTCCTACAACTCAATTAGCAGGAAAACACAACCTGATTAAAAAATGGGCAAAGGACTTGAACAGACATTTCTCCAAAGAACACATACAGATGGCCAAGAGGTGTATGAAAAGGTGTTCAACATCACTAATCATCAGGGAAATACAAATCAAAACCATAATGAATTTGATTCACTGTTTTTTAATATCTAGGGAGCATTGTAGCACACAGAGTGCAGAAGTAGAAAAAACCCCCCAAAAACCATAATGAGTTATCTCTTCACAACCTTTTTTATCAAAAAACAAAAGACAAGAAATGTTGGCCAGGATTTAGAGAAATCTGAACCCTTGTACACTGTTGTTGAGAATGTAAAATGGTGCAGATGCTATAGAAAACAGTATGGAGTTTCCTTAAAAAAAAACAAAAAACCCCAAAAAGAACTACCACATGATCCAGCAATGCCACTTCTCAGTGTATATCCAAAAGAATTGAAATTAGGATCCTGACGAGATATGTGCACACCCATGTTCACTGGAGCATTATTCACAATAGCCAAGACACAGAAGCAACATAAATGTCCATTGATGGATGAATGAATAAAGAATATGTGGTATATAAGTACAATGGAATATTATTCAACTTTAAAAAAAAAGGAAATCCTTTCATATCCTAAAACATGGATGAACCTGGAGGACATTATACTAAGTGAAATAAGCCAGTTACGTAAGGATAAATGCTGCAAGATTTGACTTCTCTAAGGCACCTAAAATAGTCAAACTTAAAACAGCAGAGAGTTTAAAGGTGGTTGCCAAGGACTAGGGGGAGGGAGAAAATGAGGAGTTGTTCAGCAGGTATGAAGTTTCAGTTATGCGAGATGAGTGAATTCTAGAGATCTGCTGTACAACATAAGGCCTATATTTAACAATACTGTATTGTGCACTCAAAATTTTGTTAAAAGAGTAGATCTCATGTTAAGTGCTCTTAACACAATAAAAAAATTATTTTATTTTTATTGCTTTTTTACTTTTCTTTATTCCCTGAACTATTGCTGTTTCCCTTGGGGCCATTTTCCTGTTTATTATTGATCTTTTCTCCATTGAAAACTTTCTTCAAATGCCTGATGATCCTTGGGTTCATGTATAAGAATAATGAAATAAAATATAAACAACTGCTTGGGAACTCTGTGCTTGGATAAAGCTGGTCAACTGGTATGTTTCACATTAGAGTCATCTGATAGGGAACTCCCAAAGATCAGAAAGCAGAGGCCTTTGCTGTAGGACTGTTTAATTTCTCCAGAGAAGAAGCCCCCTTTTCCTCACCTGGGAAAAAAGTCTGGTGGTTAATATTTCTGCGCATGGGCATTTGGATGTTGGGGAGAGTCAACTGTTCCACATACAGACTTTTAATTAATTCCTGTGTTGTCAGTTCCACACCTCACTCTTACTTTTTGTTGTCTCTGGTGCTTCTGAACAATAAGCTTTTGTGGGACGATAGACGGCATACTGATTCCTTTCTTGGCTGTATTCGTCTATGCATTTTCTAGCTATTGCTTCTTCTGCCTCACTTCATCAATTACCACTTCTACATCTGCTTTCTGTGTTCAGAAACTTATTGATATTTCTTGTCCAGCGATAGTCTCTTTACTTTTGCCTTTGTTTTAGGGTTTATACATTTAAAAAAATTCCATTGCTGCCAGCGAAAGTCAGCCATCTCTGATCTGCTACCTGGCCAACGAGTCAGCCAACACTCCCAGCTCCTCTATAGAGCTAAAGCAACAGGGAGATTATCCATGATTTGGTGGACTTGGAACCTTCCTAGAAAAGACAATCTGAAAAACTCTGGCAAAGATATCTGAATTCTTTGGAACCCTTGGTGTCAAAATTACCTAAAATCATTGGTTGAACTGGAAACAAAGTTTTAATCTGACAGCACTGACAAGAGTTTAGGACAACATTCCTTCCATCAGACCCTGTGGTTAATTTTATAACATGGCTCTGGGTAGTTAGACTTTTGATAGGAGCAGCTAGAGTAGAGACACTTGCCTTCAGATCCTCACTAGCTGTAAATTACTCAACTTCTACGAGACTTCTTTTTTTCCTCTGAAAAATGGTGCTAAATAACAATATTTACTTCAAGGGTTATTGTGAAGATTGATAGGCTTGACACTTAGCAAGTCCTCAATAGATGTTAGCTGGTCAAACTCCAGAGCTTATTCTTTTAATCACTGTGTTAAATTATTAGTGAGAAAAAGTGGACTAGTTGTTATGCATGTTATGCCTATAGGTATAACTTATTGCCTGGGAACATTTTTTTTACTAGAGAGAGCATCATATATGTATATTTGAAATGCTGTATCTTCTGCTACTATTCAGAAGTAAAAATGATGTGCTTTGGAAAATTGTGTTAGATGATGCAGAAAGTGATCCAGGAAGATGCAAACATTGATTTGGCTTCACAGAATGAGAGAATATAATCAACATCCCTAACTTAAAATTTAAGTATGCATGTATCTAAATTAATAAATCAAATAATATAAAGTAGCTATTATTATCACTGTTATTATTTCAGCAACACTATCTTTAAGTCCCACATTCTTTCTTTTCTTTCCAAAAAGCAATTGACTTGAGCCATCAGACCTATAGGCAGAAACCAACTACTATGCCCCGTCATTTAAAAAAAGCTTTTAATAGCATATACAAACGTATTTGTTTTTTATGTTAATAGTCATACATTATAATGTTTTGCTAAATATATTACAGATAGTTTTAAAAGTACAGCTTTACTGACGTATAATTTAAACACCATAACATTTACCATTTTAAGAGTAGAATTCAGTGATTTACAGAACTGTGTAACCATCGCCACAATTCAATTTTTGAAGACTTCCAACACCCCCAAAAGATCCCTCATGTCCATGGTAGTCACTCCCCATTCCCGACGTCAGCCTCAGGCAACCACTAATCAACTTTCTTTTTCTATAAATTTGCCTTTGCAGATAATTTTTAAAAAGAAACAAAATGGCACATCATACCATTGAAGACTCATTCCCCTTCTATCCGTTGTGTCATACCCTTCCCTCCTTTCCTCTTCAGACGTGAGCATTATCTAGAGGTTGGTGCTTATCCCGCCTACCCATGTTTTTATTAATCCTGCTTAAGACTCATTGTGCTTCTTTAATCTGAGAACTCACGTCTTTCTTCAGTTCTATAAAATTTCCAGCCACTATCTCCTCAAATATTGCCTCTTCCCCATTCTCTTTCTTCATTTCTTCTGTAACTCATTTTCTATCTATTGTAAACAAGACCTTTAAAATAATAGTATTTCTTTAATACTATTCTGCTTGTTATATCTTTAGGTATTTTAATCCTCACGTTCTCCATCCATTTTTATCTAAGTTAATTTCTCAGCTAACTTCTGCTCTTTACAAAGTCTCTCTTCAGCTGTGTTTAGTCTTCAGTTCTTTTCTATTGTTTTTAATTTCAGTGACTATGTTTTATTTTGAGAAGTTCTTTTTGTTTCTCTTTTAAATTCATCTTTTTTCCTCAAAGTCCTATGCTCTTCTTTTTATCTTTTTAATTATTTTAAACATGCCTATTTTATAATCTCCTTCAACTATTTACTTTGTGTGCTTCTTGGATGGTAATCCTGCTGTTTATTGTGACAGCTGACTCTTCCTCATGGTGGTTAATTTCCTCAAGTGGTTTCTACCTTTTTATTATAAATTCAAGGTTGTCTTTTCTATGGGTATTCCATACACCGTAGGATGTGGAGGTGTCTCTAAAAATTGGTTTTGATTCTGCAGGAACCATGGGAGTTTTTACCAATTCTGGGCCAAGTTTTATGTTAATTTATTGTCCTATTCCATGTAATATATGAGTGAACACCCCCATCCAAAAATATGTCACAGACTTAGAATATGACTTCTTATGGAAGACTTTATTTTCAATCCATAGCTGTCAGGAGCCTATAAGTGTCCTTGATGTTTCCCTGAGATATGGGTAAAATCATTCTAGTCTCTTTTACACAGAATGGGTAGATTTTTTAGGATCCTAATTTTATTTTGTTTTACTTTATTTTATTTTAATTGAAGTATAGTTGACATACAATATTGGCTTCAGGTATACAACATAGTGGTTCAACATTTATGTATGTATATTATGAAACAATCTCCACAGTAAGTCTAGTAACCATCTGTCACCAAAGTTATTATAATATTGTTGACTATATTCCTTATGCTGTACATCACATCCCCATGAATTATTTATTTTAGGACTGAAAGTTTGTACCTCTTAATCCCCTTCACCTGTTTCTCCATTTCCCCACCCTCCACCCCTCTGGCAACCACAAATTTGTTTTTTGTATGTATGGGTCTGTTTCTGTTCTGTTTTGTTTGTTAATTTGTGTTGTTTTTTAGTTTCCACATATAAGTGAAATCATACAGTTGTTGTCTTTCTCTGTCTGGCTTATTTCACTTAGCATAATACCCTCTAGGTCCATCCATGTTGTGGCAAATGGCAAGATTTCATTCTGTTTTTTATGGCTGAGTAATATTCCATTATATATATAAACATACACATTATATATACATATATATACACAGGCATACACACATCACATACATACACACACATCACATCTTCTTTATCCACTCATCTATTGTTGGAAACTTAGGTTGCTTCCATGTCTTGGCTATTATAAATAATTCTGCGATGAACATAAGGGTGCATGTATCTTTTTGAGTTAGAGTTTTCCTCTTTTCTGGGTATATGCCCAGAAGTGGGATTGCTGGATCATATGGTAACTCTATTTTTAGTTTTTTAAGGAACCTCCATACTGTTCTCCATAGTGGCTGTATCAATTTACATTCCCACCAACAGTGTAGGAGGGTTCCCTTTTCTCCACATCCTCTCTAGCATTTATTACTTGTAGACTTTTTTTTTATTAATTAATTTATTTTTGCTGCGTTGGGTCTTTGTTTCTTTGTGAGGGCTTTCTCTAGTTGTGGCAAGCGGGGGCCACTCTTCATCGCGGTGCGCGGGCCTCTCACTATCGCGGCCTCGCTTGTTGCGGAGCACAGGCTCCAGACACGCAGGCTCAGTAGTTGTGGCTCACGGGCCTAGTTGCTCTGTGGCATGTGGGATCCTCCCAGACCAGGGCTCGAAACCGTGTCCCCTGCATTAGCAGGCAGATTCTCAACTACTGCGCCACGAGGGAAGCCCACTTGTAGACTTTTTGATGATGGCCATTCTGACCAGTGAGGTGATATCTCATCGTAGTTTTGATTTGCATTTCCCTGATGCTTAATGATGCTGAACATTTTTCATATGTCTGTTGGCCATCTGTATGTCTTCTTCGGACAAATGTCCATTCAGGTCCTCTGCCCATTTTTTTTTTTTTTTGTGGTACGTGGGCCTCTCACTGTTGTGGCCTCTCCCGTTGCGGAGCAGAGGCTCCGGATGCGCAGGCTCAGCGGCCATGGCTCACAGGCCCAGCTGCTCCGCGGCATGTGGGATCTTCCCGGACCGGGGCACGAACCCGTGTCCCCTGCATCGGCAGGTGGACTCTCAACCACTGTGCCACCAGGGAAGCCCCTCTGCCCATTTTTAATAGTTTTTTTTTTAATATTGAGTTGTGTAATATAGTTTGAAAGCATGATATTTCCAGCCTTGTTCTTCTCTCTCAAGATTGCTTTGGCTATTTTGTGGTTCCATACAAATTTTAGGATTATTTCTTTTAGTTCTATGAAAAATGTCATTGATATTTTGATAGGGGTTGTATTGACTCTATAGATTGCTTTGGGTAGTATGGACAGTTTAACAATATTAAGTTTTCCAATCCATGAGCATGGTATCTTTCCATTTTTCCAATCCAAGAACATGGTATATCTTTCCATTTATTTGTGTTGTCTTCAGTCTCTTTCATCAATGTCTTATAGTTTTCAGAATACAGATCTTTCACTTCCCTGGTTAAATTTATTTCTAGGTATTTTATTCTTTTGATGCAATTGTAAATGGGATTATTTTCTTATTTCTCTTTCTGATAGATGGTTATTAGTATATAGAAATGCGACAGATTTCTATATACTAATTTTGCGTACTGCAACTTTACTGAATTCATTTATTCTAATAGCTGTTTGGTGGAGTCTTTAGGTTTTTCTATGTATAGTATCATGTCATCTGCAAACAGTGATAGTTTTGCTTCTTCCTTTCCATGTTGGATGCTTTTATTTCTTTTTCTTGTATGATTGCTGTGGCTAGGACTTCCAATACTATGTTGAATAAAAGTGGCAAGAGTGGGCATCCTTGTCTTATAAACAACAGTGGTTTTAGTTCCAGTGAGATTTCAAGATGAGCAAAAGAGCTTCAAGATGGAAGGAGTTAATTTGATTATAAAATATTTCACTTCTTTTTATTGGTGTCATATGAATTTGGGGCCCTATGCTAACATTTTCAGAATTGAAAAAGGAATAAGTTCTATTAATGGTAGGGAATGTCATCCTTAAGGGGACCTTAATAATTATGCAACCCAATCCCTGCATTTTGTAAATGGGAAAACTTATGCTCAGAGTTAGTGACTTGCTTAATGTCATAGAGGGAGTCAGGAGAGAATTGGGACAAAAATTTAGGTCTTTTAACTCTTAGTCCAGTGTTATTTCTTTTTTTCTAGTATTTATGTATGTATGTATGTATGTGTGTCATGCCTCGCGACTTGCAGGATCTTAGTTCCTAGACCAGGGATTGAACCCGGGCCACAGCAGTGAAAGTGCCAAGACCTAACCACTGGACTGCTAGGGAACTCCCCCAGTGTTATCTCTGATATCTCATACAAGTTGAAACTCTTTGTGTTGTTTTATATATTTATGTTCTAAATAGCTTTATTATTTTGCTAGGGCTATTATAACAAAGTACCACAAACTAGGTGGCTTAAAATGACAGAAATTTATTGTCTCACAGTTATGGAGGCTAGAAGCCTGAAATCAAGGTGTCAGCAAGGCCACGCTTCCTTTGAGATTGTGGGTAGAATCACCCCTTGTCTCTTCTTAGCTTCTGGTGATGGCCATCGACCCTTGGTGTTCCTTGGCTAGCAGCTGCATCACTCCGATCTGTACCTTTGTCATACATGGCATTTTCCCTATGTATCTTTGTCCAGGTTTCCCTCTTCTTATAAGGATACCAGTCATGTTGAATTAGGGACCAATCTAATGACCTCATCTTAACTTGATTAAATCTACAAGGACCGTATTTATAAATAAGGTCATATTCACAGGTGCCAGCACTTAGGATTTTAGCATGTCTTTTTGGGAGACACAATTCAACTCATAATACCAGTTTTATTGAGATATCACTCACATACCATATAATTCACCCATTTAAAGTGTACAATCTATGGTTGTTAGTATATTCAGAATTGTGTAACTGTCACCACAATCTAATTTTAGAATTTCCATTCCCCCTAAAAGAAACTCCATACCCATTAGTAACCACTCCCTATTTCCTCTCTCCTGTCCCATCCCTAAGCAATCACTAATCTGCTTTTTGTCTCTATAAATATGCCTCCTCTGGACATTTTGTATAAATGGAATCATAAAGTATGTGGTCTGATGTGACTGTTCTTTCACTTAGAAAAATGTTTTCAAGGCTTATCCGTGTTGAAGCATGTATCAGTACTTCATTCCTTTTTTTTTATAGCTGGATAATGTTCCCTTGTATGATGGATATATATATATATATTTTGTCTATCCATTCATCCGTTGATGGACATTTGAGTTTCCACTTTTGGGCTATATGGATAATGCTACTGTGAACAGTTGTCTGCAAACTTTTGTGTGGACATATGTTTTGGTTTCTCTTAGGTATATAACTAGGAGTGGAATTGCTGGGTCATATGACAACTATATTTAACCTTTTGAGGTATTGCCAGATGGTTTTTCATAGTGGCTGTACCATTTTACATTTCCACCAGAAATGTATGAGGGTTCCAATTTCTCCATAGATTCCCCAACACTTGTTATTATTTATCTTTTATATTGTAGCCTAGTGGGTATGAAATGGTATTTTATTGTGGTTTTAATTTGCATTTCCCTAATGACTAATGATGTTGAGTGTCTTTTCATGTGTTAATGAAAAGCCCTTTGTATATCTTCTGTGGAGAAATGTCTATTCAGGTCATTTGACCATATTTTAAATTGAGTTATTTGACTTTTTATTGTTGAGTTATAAGATTTTTTAAATAGTCTGGATTTTTTATAGTTATAGATTTTTTAAATAGATACAAATCCCTTATCAGATATATGATTTGCAAATATTTTCTCCCATTCTGTTGATTCTCTTTTCACTTTTTTCACAGCATCCTTTGAAGCACACATGTTTTAAATTTTGATGAAGTCCAAATTATCTACTTTTGTTGTTGTTGCCCATGCTTTTGGTGTCATATCTAAGAATCTTTTGCAAAATCTGAGGTCGTGAAGATTTGCCTCAATGTTCCCTTCTAAAGAGTTTTGTAGTTTTAGTTCTAACATTTAGGTCGTTGATCCTTTTTTAAAAAAATATTTATTTATTTATTTATTTGGCTGCGCTGGGTCTTAGTTGTGGCATGTGGGATCTAGTTCCCTGACCAGGGATTGAACCCAGGCTCCCTGCCTAGGGAGTAAGGAATCTTAACCACTGGCCCACCAGGGAAGTCCCCGTTGATCCATTTTGAGTTAGTTTTTGTGTAGGATGTGAGGTAAGGGTCCAACTTTATTCTTTTGCATAAGGCTATCCAGCCATCCCAGTACCATTTATTGAAAAGGGTATTTTTCCTAACTGAACGGTCTTGGCACCCTTGATCCTAGACATATGGTTTTATTTCTGGTCTCGCGGTTCCATTCCTCTGATCTATATGTCTATCCTGCACCACTACCAGACTGTCCTGATTGCTGTTACTTTTTAGTAAGTTTTGAAATCAGGAAATGTGACTCCTCCTACTTTGTTCTTCCTTTTCAATGTTGTTTTGGCTGTTCTGGGAAACTTGCAATTCCATATTAATGTTAGAATCAGTTTCTAAATTTCTACATAGAAATCAGCTGGGATTCTGATAGGGATTCTGTTGAATATGTAGATTAATTTGGGGAATATTGTCATCTTAACAATATGAATTCTTCCAATCCATGAACATGGGGTGAATGTTTTTCCATTTATTTAGATCTCCAGTATCCTTCAACAATGATGTGTAGTCTTCAGAGTATAAGTTTTTCACTTCTTTTAAAATTTATTCCTAAATATTTTATTCTTTTTGATGCTATTGTAAATATAATTGCTTTCTTAATTTCATTCTTTGATTGTTCATCAAGATGCAGTTGATTTTTGTATATTCATCTTGTACCCTGCAACCTTGCTGAACTTGTTTATTAGTTATAATAATTTTTTTAGTGGATTCTTTAGTGTTCTATATACAAGATCATGTCATCTGAAAGTAGAGATAGTTTTACTTCTTCCTTTCCAATCTGGGTGCCTTTTATTTCTTGCCTGATTGACTGGACTAGAGCCACGAGTATGATGTTGAATCGAATTGGTGAAAGCAAGCATCCTCGTCTCATTCCTGACCTGAGAGGGAAAGCTTTTAGTCTTTCAGTATTAAGTATGATGTTAACCGTAGGTTTTGGATCTCTCCTTAAACTAGTCTCAACTGATCAATCCAACTTTTTCCTCACTACCAACCTTTGCATGCCTGTTTGCCCAACTCCCCAATCCCAGCCTTGCTCACAAAGACCCATTGGTCTAAATAGCCTGATTTTTAAAATCCTTTTCTTTACATGCCCTATTTTATTTTTGCCTCTGCACCCACTGCTCATACAGTTACAGAGAATGCTCCATTTCCTCCAATATTATAGCTCATACACTTCCTCAAGATGAAGCTCCATTTCCCAGATTATTGCACCATCACCTCCCCCAACAGACAGAAGTGGACACACATACATGTGTGCACACACACACATCATTGTAGTTCCCAGAGTCCCCATTTCCTAAGTGCTTGAAGCTAATTTACATTATGTTTCCACTCATACCACTTTGTAAATGTTCTTTTGTTATTTCAGTTATCTTTATCTTGACTCCACCGACTACACTATAGGGTTCTACAGAGGAAAGACCAAGAACTCTGTACTTTAATATCATCCACAAAAGGGGTAGACACAGAGGCTTATAGGAGCCAAAGGTGCTTGGCAAAAGATGACTTCAGTCAAATTTTGTTCTCTCAGAAGGAACCCCTCTTCTTTGCGCACCTCTATGAAAATCAGAGACTGCCTGATGCAACTCATAGCTCTGTTAGTGCCCCATTTCCACTTTCAAGCCATTTATCTCCTCTCCTCTTCCTTATACTGGCTGATTTTCAGAGGGAGGTAATTGGCTCCATCAATTTTTATAGCTTAATGAAAGTCTCAACCATGTTTACCTGCTTTCCTTCCAGGGTAAATGCATCATAAGCCAAGGCAAAGTCATTCCAACAGCCCTTGTTTAAAAAATGTATGATTTTTATCTTGTCCCCATTAAAGCGATACAGTCCACTAGCTATGACCTCAAACATGACCTTCTTTAAAAATGAGTGCCTCTCAGTGTGAAATGTTCATTCTTGAGGCCAGGCCCATGCTGGGGTTTGAGGATGTCTAATAAAGGTCCCAGATTCCTGAGCACAGTGCCTGCTGTTGTTTTCTTTCCTGGTGCATTTGCCTGTTTTTTGTACTTTACTGCAACTAAAATATTGACATCTTCCTGCCTCACCCCCCAATTAACTATGGCAAATGCCATGGAATGAAGATCCTTTGCAATAAGCATACCACAGATAACAGAGAGTGGGGCTTGGTCTTGCTGCCTTAACAGCTGAAAAGGAAGGCTGCATACCAGCTTCAGTAGAAAAATGTTTTTATTAGGTACTTGCTGAGCACATAGCCTGTGTCTGGCATGTGGGAGTGGATAGGCAAGTAAATACATAGTTGCTGCTCTAGAAGAATTTACAGTCTCGCTAGGGTGGCAAGACTAACATATCTCAAACAGAAAGCTAATAAGTTAGAAGTAGTTTGTGATAACTGCTAAAACTAGGGCAGGGGAGCATACCATCAGTATGACTTGGAGTCAAGGAAGGCCTTTGAGAGAAGGTGAACTCTTAAGTTTGACTTCAAAGGCTTTCGGTGGACAGAGGAGAGAGAGGGATGCAAAGAAACTAACATGAGGTTGACAGTATAAGGAGACTGACTAATTGGGTCGAAGGTCTATACCAGGAACCATTTGGAGAAAACATTAGTAAAATAGGGTAAGTCTAGATTGGGGTACACGTGCTGCAAACTCAAAATTTCCAGTACTAAACTCATCTCCTTCCTCTCCCCATAGCCTTTCAAGTTTCTTCTCCTGTGTTCTGTATCTCAGTGAATGACTTTGCCAACCACCCAGAGTTCTGTGCCCTAAATCAAGGACTCATCCTTGACAACTTTTTTCCCTCTCTCATATTCAGTCAATAACCAAGTCCTGTTCATCTTATCTTCTAAGTATCTCTTGAATCTCTCCACTATTCTCCATTTCCATCGCTGCACCATAGACTACCACTCACCCCTGTCATTTCTGTGTTGCACTACTGCGATTACCTCACTGGTCTCCCTGCCGCTACTCTTGTCCCCTCCTCCAGTCAGTTCTCTACATTGCAGCCGGAGTGTGCTTTTTAAAGCATAAATCTGATCATGTCACTTCCCTGCCCAAAAGCCTTCAGTGGCTTCCCATTGCCTAAAGAAACTAAATTTCTTAACAAATTTTAGAAAATCTTTTACGACCTGGCATCTGTCCACTTGCCCAACCTCATTTTTTTTAAACCAGACCTCTCTCTCTTTTACACTAATACTCCAACCATAATGGACTTGGTTCAGTTCCCTGTATGTACCCTACTCAAAGCCTCATAGCTTTAGCCTACTGTATGGGTTTCTACTGTCTGGAACGCCCATCTACCCACATACTGCCAGACTAACTCATCCTTCTAGTCTCAGCGGAAATTTCCCCTCCCCTGGGAAGTCTTCCCAACTCCACCCCCACTCCCAAGTCCAGGAGAAATGTTCTTCCATCATAGTCTCACAGCTCCTTGACAGGTTAACTCTTTACAGAATGCATCACACATTATTGCAATTGCTGCTTTAGTTGTGAATCTTCCTATATTAGCCCATAAGCTCAGTGCAGGCAGGGTCCATCTTGCCTACCACTGTATCCTCGTGTGTAGCCTGCTGCCTAAAATATAGTAAGTTTTTAAAAAATATCTGCTGAGTGAGAGTGAATGAATCACACCATACATCAGAGCTTATACTACCTTTCAAAAAGCTTGACAAAATATAGTGACGATGCAAAACTTTGCCATAATTCCTTCATTTTACTTTTTTATTTTATGTCTTCTTAAAGGGATACACTATTTTTAACATCTTTATTGGAGTATAATTGCTTTACAATGTTGTGTTAGTATCTGCTGTATAACAAAGTGAATCAGCTATACATATATCCCCATATCCCCTCCCTCTTGCGTCTCCCTCCCACCGTCCCTATCCCACCCTTCTAGGTGGTCACAAAGCATCGAGCTGATCTCCCTGTGCTATGTGGCTGCTTCCCACTAGCTATCTAGTTTACATTTGGTAGTGTATATATGTCCATGCCACTCTCTCACTTTGTCCCAGCTTACCCTTCCCCCTCCCCATATCCTCAAGTCCATTCTCTATGTCTGCGTCTTTATTCCTGTCCTGCCCCTAGGTTCTTCAGAACCATTTTGTTTTAAGATTCCATATATATGTGTTAGCATACGGTATTTTTCTCTTTCTGACTTACTTCTCTCTGTATGAGAGACTCTAAGTCCATCCACCTCACTACAAATAACTCAGTTTCATTTCTTTTTATGGCTGAGTAATATTCCATTGTATATATGTGCCACATCTTCTTTATCCATTTATCTGTCTATGGACACTTAGGTTGCTTCCATGTCTGATCTTGGAAAATATTTGCAAATGCCAAGGGCATGATTATATATTAGATATTTGGTCAAGATGATTATGGCTGAAAATCTTGCCAATTATTCCGTAGGGAGGACCTTCCTTTTGATTTGTAATTATGGTTACCTAACTTCTGCAAAGATCCACGAGGGAAATTAAAAAACAAAAGACACTTAAAAATAAGAGATGACACATTTTAAACTTATATAGTCAACTAAGGCACGGGCTCTCTCCCTTCTCAGCTATTTGTCATTCATGAACCTCAAGATATTTTGCTGAGAAGAGGCTGTTTTCTTTGTATGATGGGCGCACTGGCAGGAGGCTGGAACACAGGAAGACACAGATGAGAAGTGAGAGACCATTAAGAGCCAATTTCAGCAAGTGCACATTCTAACCTCAAGAACTTCTAAATTCCGTGAGTTTCTTTTTCTTTTTTTTTTTTTTTTTTTTGCGGTACGTGGGCCTCTCACTGTTGTGGCCTCTCCCGTTGCGGAGCACAGGCTCCGGACGCGCAGGCTCAGCAGCCATGGCTCACGGGCCCAGCCGCTCCGCGGCACGTGGGATCCCCCCAGACCGGGGCACGAACCTGCGTCCCCTGCATCGGCAGGCGGACTCTCAATGACTGCGCCACCACGGAAGCCCTTGTGAGTTTCATTTTTAATGAAAAGGGGGGGCCAATTTCAAGCTCTGGAGAAAGAGTCCTGCCTTTTCAACCACCAGGCAGATCAGGAGGGTTACAGGGTAGCTTTCCAGTCAGGCCTCTTTGGCCTCAGTTCCAGCTCTTAGACAACAGCTGCTGGCTGGAAGAAGATCTTGGATTCCTGAGCCTGTGGTCTATAGTAAGGAAGTCACATCATGGTTGACAGAGAAGGGGGCCCTGCCTCCAGCTCTTCTGGGAAAGGCCGATTGAATATGCCAACTCATTCCAAATGCCATGTCTCAAACCTCCTCCCTAATATCCAGGGTAGCCTACTGCCCTTTAGAAGACAAAAGTCAGCCTCCAGTTAAACAACATGTGAGCTGAACACTAGGTAGTGCTTCATGACGCCAAACTGGACAGCTTAGAAAGAGAGCCTGCCTTCCTCTGACCGTTCTCCTCAGTCGCCTGTCTGCTCCCAAGAGATCTTCTCTTTAGATGAACAAAAAAATTGCACATAAAAGGAAGAAGTTATATATCATGTGGCATCAGGGTGTCATCAGGTAGACCCAGAAAAAAGTAACCTTGGAAACACAAGGAGAATGTCAGTAAGCAGGCCTAGTTTTTATAGACATTCTGAGTCTTCCAGGAACCCAGGACCCTTATAATGCCCCTTACTGTCCATAGCCCCCAACTATGGCCTCTAACCTAAGCTGACTCTCCCCAGAAGTGCCCTATACTCTGAGTAATTTGTTACCCAGGTCAATAGAAAACCAGTACACTCCACCAACCCTCCATTGCTCTTCAAAATTTCTCTATCCTATTTTCTTTGGTAGGTGACTGTATTAGTTTCCTCGGGCTGTTGTAACAAAGTTCCACAAATGGGGTGGGTTGGCCCAACAGAAATTTATTACCTCAGTTCTGGAGGCCAGAAGTCCAAAAATGAGGGGTCAGCAGGGCCCTGCTCCCTCTGAAGGTGCTAGTGAAGGATCCTCTTCCAGCCTTCTCTTTAGCTTTTGGTGGTTCCTTGGCTTGTGGCAGCAAAACTCCAGATGGTGTTCTTCCTGTGTTCATGTCTGTCTCTTCACATGGTTTTCTTTTTATAAGGATGCCAGTCATGTTGGATCAGGGGCCCATCCTACTCCTGTATGACCTCATCTTACCCTAAGTAATAACATCTGCAACAATGCTAATTCCAAATAAGGTCACATTCTGAGGTGCTGGGGGTTAGGGCTTCAACATAAGAGTTTTTGAAGGATATAGTTCAACCCATAACAGGTTCTTTGTAGCTCAGTAAGATTTTAATGACTTAAAATGGCTCATTATCCCTGTAAATATATTTATATTTCAAAAGACACCTTCCCTACTTTCACTGAAAGTACTGACTGTGAGGAAAGGCCTGGAAACCATCATTCTAGAAGCTTGGAGAACTGGAAGCCACCCAGTCTGGAGAGCTTCAGAGATGCTAAGTGTCCTTGGAGACAAAGGCTTAGTATCTTTAGGCAGAGAAGAGGGAAATTCCAGGAAAAAGAATATACAATGGGGAATTATTGTTTAATGGGTGCAGAGTTTGTTTGGTGTGATGAAAAGAATTCTGAAATTGGATGGTGGTGATGGTTGAACAACAATGTGAATGTACTTAATGCCACTGATCTGTACACCTAAAAATGATTCCAGTGGTAAATTTTCTGTTATGTATATTTTGCCACAATAATTTTTAAAAAGGAAAGAAACAAAAAAGGAAACTCCATGTGACTTTCCCTGAAGTGGTTTGGAATTGTGGGTGGGGAGGGAGAGTGAGGCCCACAGTCAGGAATGAGAGTAGAATACAGAATCCCAAGGGGGATCTCAGTCACCACTGACTCAGAGGGGAGTCAGGAATTACACACTAAGGATGGTGACTGTGAGATTGCTGTAAGGTTCTGTGGCCTCTGTAATACCTTAATATTATTTATTTTATTAGTGAATAGTAATGGTAATAACTAACAATTGTTGAACACTTACTAAGTGCCAGGCACTGTGCTAAGCACTTGTCTAATTCATTTAATTTTGATTTTTATAACACCTGTAAGGAAGGTACTATTATTACTCACCATTTACAGAGAAATTGAATCTCAGAGATGTTAAATAATTTACCAGAGATCACACAGCTGGGAAGTGGTGGATTTGGAGTCCGTGTTGGTAATTTATATAGGAAATTGTCCATTTTATTTAGGTCTTCAATTTAGGTACAGATCAAGACTTTTTTTGGCGTTTAAATTGTAGGGCAGTTTTTAAAGGAATTATAAATTACACAAGAAATACATGAGTATATTCTTCTTATAGTAATGAAAATATTATTTATTATCTCTTTGTTGATCATAATTTCCACCTCCTTTTCCCAGAAGTAACCACTACTATCCGTTTGGTTGTATACTTCCAGAACTTTTTCTATTCATTACATTTAAATATTGCTTTCTTGAAGCTTTGATAGAATGCGTCAATAAAACCACTGGGACTTTTTGGGGGTATTAGAAAATTTTGGATGCTATTAAAATTTCTTTAATGGTTTTTGGTCTATTCAAGATTCTCTGTTTATTCCTGGGCCAATTTTGGTAATTTGTATTTTCCCTGAATGTGTCCATTTTTTTAAGGTTTCAAATTAATTGGTATTAGGTTGTACATAATATGTATTCTCTTGTAATTTTTAGTCCCCAATTTATCTCTAGTTATACCCTTATGTTCATGATATTGCTTCTTTTGCTTTCTCTCTTTTTAAAAAAATAGTCATATTTGCCAAAGTTTTGTTTACATTATTAATTTTTAAAATTTAGTTTTTTTAAATAACAGTGTACATTTTATTTAAAATCAAGGCAGTAAGGTCTTGCAGGGTGTCCACTGCACAACTCCAGGAGGAACCCTTGAAGTTGAACAATGTGGCTGTCTTAAAATATTCTTTTTTATAGTTCAGTTTTGAACTATAGTTGATTTACAATATTATACAAGGTATGATATATATATATGAATATTAGCTATAAAAATAATGAAATAATGCCATTTGCAGCAACATGTGTGGATCTAGAGATTATCATATTAAGTGAAGTAATTCAGACAAAGACAAATATCATATGGTATCACATATGTGGAATCTAAAAAAATGATACAAGGAATGTATTTACAAAACATAAACAGATTCAGAGACATAGAAAACAAACTTATGGTTACCAAAGGGGAAAGTGGGGGCATAAATTAGGAGAATGGGATTAACATATACACACCACTATATATAAAATGGATAAATGACAAGGATTTACTGTATAGCACAGGGAACTATATTCAATATCTTGTAGTAACCTATAATGGAAAAGAATCTGAAAATAATATATATTATATTTAATAATACTATTTAAATAAATATATTTAAAATACATTATCCATATTTGTTTACATTATTAATTTTTTCAGATTACTCACTTTTGGGTTTTTTATTATCTAGCTTATTGAATTTTATTCTATATTTTACAAATGTATGTTTTTATCTACATATATAATTTTTTCATTTTACCTTCATTGGATTTATTTTATTGTTTTCTTTCTACCTTCTTGAGTTGAAAGCTTAGTTCATTTATTTTCAATATTTACTTCTAATGCATGCATTTAAGACTAAATTTATTTTTGAGTACTATTTGGCCACATATCTAAGTTTTTTTGGTAATTTTTATTGAAGTATAACATACATATAGCAAACTGTACAAATCAAAAGTGTACATCTCAATTAATTTTCACAAACTGAACACACCTGTGTAATCAGCACCCTGGTCAAGAAACAAAATGACCAGCATCTCAGGAGCCCCCTCTTGTGCCCCTTCCAGTGGTTGGTGCCCCATCACCAACGACTCCCCTCCAAGAGTAACCTCTATCCTAATTTATAACGCTGTATAGATTAGTGTTGCCTGTTTTTGAACTTTATGTGAATGGAATGATACAGTATAGCCTCGTTTGAACCTGGATTTTTTCACTTAACCTTATGTCTGTAAGATTCATTGATGTGAGTAATGGTTCATTATCCTTGCTGCATAGTATTTCATTGTGTAAATATACTACAGTTAATTTATTTATCCATTCTATTATTGATTATATTTGGATTTTTTCCATCCAGTTTTTAGCAATAACAAATAAAGCTGATTTGAACCTTCTTGTACATCTATTTAGGTAAACATATGCATGCATTTCTGTTGGGTATATACATAGGAGTGGAATTGCTGGATCATAGGGTATGTATGTGTTCAGCTGTTTCATCCCAGTTTTCCTAAGTATTTACACTCTTTTTAGCAGTGTATGAGATTTCCATTTGCTCTGCATACCTCACTTGCTATTTTTAGCCATTCTGGTGAATATGCGATGGTTATGTAATGGTGGTAGCTGTGATTTGTGTTTCCATGATGATTCATGAAGTGGAGCACCCATTCCTAATGCTTTGAGATTAGTTCTGTTCTAAATATAATTCCCATTTTACTTATACTTTATTTTTTTAATTTTTTAAATAGATCTTTATTGGAGTATAATGGCTTCACAATACTGTGTTATTTACTTATACTTTAAGAGTTATTTAGAATTGTGTTCTTTAATAATTTCCAGGTATAAAGTGGTTTTTTTTCTTTTTAAAGAATCAATTTTATTTATTTATTTATTTTTGGTTGCATTGAGTCTTCGTTGCTGCATGCAGGCTTTCTCTAGTTGTGGTGAGTGGGGGCTACTCTTCATTGTGGTGCGCGGGCTTCTCGTTGTGGTGGCTTCTCATTGCGGTGGCTTCTCTTGTTGTGGAGCATGGACTCTAGGCACGCAGACTTCAGTAGTTGTGGCACTTGGGCTCAGTAGTTGTGGCTCATGGGCTCTAGAGCACAGGCTCAGTAGTTGTGGCACATGGGCTTAGTTGCTCTGTGGCATGTGGGAATCTTCCTGGACCAGGGATCAAACTGGTGTCCCCTGCATTGGCAGGCGGATTCTTAACCACTGCACCACCAGGGAAGTCCCAGGTGTAAAGATTTTAGGGAACTATCTTTTTGTAGTTGATTTCCAATTTTATTGCATTAAGAACAATGGACATGGCCTACAGGACATTATGTTTTTGGAATTTGATATTTCCTTATGGTCTAATGAATGGTCATTTCTTGGTGAATATTTGTGTATGTTTAAAAAGAAGATATATTCTCTATTTGTTGAATGCGAATTTCTATATATTAATTGTGTTATTCAATTTTTCTTTTTTTCCCCAAATGATTTTTTTCTTTTTTAAATTGAAGTTTAGTTGACTTACAATATTATATTAGTTTCAGGTGTACAATGTAGTGATTTGTGATTTTTATACATTACAAAATGATCACCATGATCAATCTAATTACCACCTGTCACCATAAAAAGTTATTGACTATATTCCCTATGCTTTACATTATATCCCTGTGACTTATTTATTTATAACTGGAAGTTTGTACCTCTTAATCTCCAACTATTTCACTCATCCCTGCACCTCCCTTCCCTCTGGCAACCACCAGTTTGTTCTCTGTATCTATGAGTCCGCTTGTGTTTGGTTGTTTATTTGTGTTGTTTTTTAGATTTCACATATAAGTGAGATAATACAGTATTTGTTTCTCTCTGACTTATTTCACTTAGCATAATATCCTCTAGGTCCACCCATGTTGCTGCAAATGGAAGGATTTCATTTTGTTTTATCACTGAGTAATATTCCAATTTTTCTTTATTCTTACTTTTTCTCTACTTGATCTCTCAATTTCTTAGAGAAATATGTTAAATTCTCCTATTGTGATGTGACTTACATAAAGCATGATTTCTTATACATTTATCAGTTTATGTGTCTATATTTTCAACCTCTGTTCATAAGTGCAGAAAGGTTCATAACTGTTATATCTTTTTAGTGGAGTGTTCTCTCTTTTTATCAAAATGATGTTTCTCGCTTTGATTCTGAATTCTTTTTACCTTGAATTTATATTTTATCTGCTCTTAATATTGCAACACCGGTTTTCTTTTTGTTATCATTTGTCTGGTGTTAGCTTTTTCTAACTCTTTATTTTCAATGCATGAGTCATTTTGTTTTAAGTGTCTCTCTTGCACATAACATCTAGTTGGATCATTTTTACTGTCTTTTAATATATAAGTTTAATTCATTCACATTTAGTGTGATCACTGATGTGTATAGGGTTATTCCTGTTTTCTTATTTTCTGTTATGAAGCTATCATGCTTTCACTTTCTTATTTTTTTTTCCCTTTCTGCTTCCTGTTGAATGGATTGAGACTTTTTTATTCCCCCCTCTTTCAAGGTGGAAAATTATACATTTTATTTCTATGTTTTATTAATCACCCTTAAATTTTTAACAGACACATAAAGTTATATTTTTTCTAACACTAGACTTAGTAAGTATCTAATTCATCTTCCTGAGAAGATAATAACTTTAGCATGTTTCTACTACCCTCTTCTCTCCATTCCCAATTCTCATATTGATAGTTTTGGATTTGAATCTCACTACTTCCTCTTGGATTCAATTTTCTTCTTTCTGTAATATATCCACCATTCAGTGTGGGTTTGTGGTAGGTAACATTTCTGAGTCTTTGTGTGGCTGAAAATGTCTTTATTTTACCCCTCTTCTTGATAGAGTTCTAGGTTCAGAATTATTTACCCTTAACAATATGAAGTGCTCCTTGTTTTCTTGCATCCCATGTTGCAGATGGAAGTCTGATGTCAACTTGATTTCTCATTCCTTTCTGGTAATCTGACTTCTCTTTCTGCTTGTTGGTAACTTTTAGCACTTTATCCTTGGTTTCTGAAATTGTGTTACAATGTGTCTAAGGGTGTGTGTGTGTGTGTGTGTGTGTGTGTGTGTGTTTATTCTGCTTGGCACTTGTTGGGACTTTTCAATCAAAGATTCATTATCATTCTTCAATTCTGGGAAAATTTTGGCTATTATTTATTCAAATATTGCTTCCTCTCTATTTTGTTCTATTCTTTTGGAACATCTATTAGACTGATATTAAAACTTCTGAGTCTAAAAAAAAAAAAAACTTCTGAGTCTGACTTCTATGTCTTTGTAGTTTTGTACTTTCTGTCTTCTTAACTCTTTGTCTTCTACTGGATAATTTCCCAGTTCAATTTTGCAGCTTATTTGCTTTTCATGTAAATCTAATCTGCTGTTTAGCCCATCTGTTGAGATATTTATTTCAATAGTTTTATTTTAATTTTCAAGATCTCTAATTAGCTTTAAAAATAATCTTCAGTTCTTATTCAAAACCATTTACTCCTGGTTTCTGGATGTAATATCCTTCTATATCTCTCTGAGAGAACAAACCAAACTTATGTGAAGCTCTTATTGTGATTTTCTTATTAATTTTGCTTCCTCTAACTTAAATTCTTTCACTTATTGAGTTTGTTCTTTCTCTCTCTTTTTTTATAACATCTTTATTGGAGTATAATTGCTTTACTTTGTTGTGTTAGTTTCTGCTGTATAACAAAATGAATCAGCTATACATATACATATATCCCCATATCGCTTCCCTCTTGTGTCTCCCTCCCACCCTCCCCATCCCACTCCTCTAGGTGGTCACAAAGCACCGAGCTGGTCTCCCTGTGCTATGAGGCTTCTTCCCACTAGCTATCTATTTTACATTTGGTGGTGTATATATGTCTGTGCAACTCTCTCACTTCATCTCAGCTTACCCTTCCCCCTCCCCGTGTCCTCAAGTCCATTCTCTACTCCCTGTCCTGCCCCTAGGTTCTTCAGAACCATTTTCTTTTAAGATTCCATATATGTGTGTTAGCATACGGTATTTGTTTTTCTCTTTCTGACTTACTTCACTCTGTATGAGAGACTCTAAGTCCATCCACCTCACTACAAATAACTCAATTTCATTTCTTTTTATGGCTGAGTAATATTCCATTGTATATATGTGCCACATCTTCTTTATCCATTCATCTGTCGATGGACACTTAGGTTGCTTCCATGTCCTGGCTATTGTAAACAGTGCTTCAATGAACATTGTGGTACATGACTCTTTTTGAATTATGGTATTTTCAGGGTGTATGCCCAGTAGTGGGATTGCTGGGTCATATGGTAGTTCTATTTTTAGTTTTTTAAGGAACCTCCATACTGTTCTCCATAGTGGCTGTATCAATTTACATTCCCACCAACAGTGCAAGAGGGTTCCCTTTTCTCCAGACCCTCTCCAGCATTGAGTGTTTCTAGATTTTTTGATGATGGTCATTCTGACCGATGTGAGGTGGTACCTCATTGTAGTTTTGATTTGCATTTCTCTAATAATTAGTGATGTTGAGCATCCTTTCATGAGTTTGTTGGCAATCTGTATATCTTCTTGGGAGAAATGTCTGTTAAGGTCTTCTGCCCATTTTTGGATTGGGTTGTTTGTTTTTTTGATATTGAGCTGCAATGAGCTTCTTGTATATTTTGGAGATTAATCCTTTGTCAGTTGCTTCATTTGCAAATATTTTCTCCCCTTCTGAGGGTTGTCTTTTCGTTCTGTTTATGGTTTCCTTTGCTGTGCAAAAGCTTTTAAATTTCATTAGGTCCCATTTGTTTATTTTGTTTTTATTTCCATTTCTCTAGGAGGTGGGTCAAAAATGATCTTGCTGTGATTTATGCCAGAGTGTTCTGCCTACGTTTTCCTCTAAGAGTTTTATAGTGTCTGGCCTTGCATTTAGGTCATTAATCTATTTTGAGTTTATTTTTATGTATATTGTTAGGGAGTGTTCTAATTTCATTCTTTTACATGTAGCTGTCCAGTTTTCCCAGAACTACTTATTGAAGAGGCTGTCTTTTCTCCATTGTATATTCTTGCCTCCTTTATCAAAAATAAGGTGACCATATGTGCATGGTTTTATCTCTGGGCTTTCTATCCTGTTCCATTGATCTATATTTCTGTTTTTGTGCCAGTACCATACTGTCTTGATTACTGTAGCTTTGTAGTATAGTCTGAAATCCGGGAGCCTGATTCCTCCAGCTCTGTTTTTCGTTCTCAAGATTGCTTTGGCTATTCGGGGTCTTTTGTGTTTCCATACAAATTGTGAAATTTTTTGTTCTAGTTCTGTGAAAAATGCCATTGGTAGTTTGATAGGGATTGCATTGAATCTGTAGATTGCTTTGGGTAGTATAGTCATTTTCAATGTTGATTCTTCCAATCCAAGAACATGGTATATCTCTCCATCTGTTTGTATCATCTTTAATTTCTTTCATCAGTGTCTTCTAGTTTTCTGCATACAGGTCTTTTTTCTCCTTAGGTAGGTTTATTCCTAGGTATTTTATTCTTTTTGTTGCAATGGTAAATGGGAGTGTTTCCTTAATTTCTCTTTCAGATTTTTCATCATTAGCATATAAGAATGCCAGAGATTTCTGTGCATTAATTTTGTATCCTGCTACTTTACCAGGTTCATTGATTAGCTCTAGTATTTTTCTGGTAGCATCTTTAGGATTCTCTATGTATAATATCATGTCATCTGCAAACAGTGAGAGCTTTACTTCTTCTTTTCCAATTTGTATTCCTTTTATTTCTTTTTCTTCTCTGATTGCTGTGGCTAAAACTTCCAAAACTATGTTGAATAAGAGTGGTGATAGTGGGCAACCTTGTCTTGTTCCTGATCTTAGTGGAAATGGTTTCAGTTTTTCATCATTGAGAACGATGTTGGCTGTGGGTTTCTCTCTCTTTTTTATAATTGGAGTAAAATTGCTTTACAATGTTGTGTTAGTTTCTGCTGTACAATGAAGTGAATCAGCTATATGTATACCATATCCCCTCCCTCTTGGACCTCCCTCCCACCTCCCCCCATCCCACCTTCTCTTTAATGGTGTGAGTTTTCCTTAAATGTTTGACAGTTCTTGCCTCTGTTTGCACAATCTGGCTTACGTACTAGGTGGAAGTTGCTACTGTTTGCTGCGACTATTTTAGAGGAGAGTAGATGTTGCTGGCTGGAGGACATGGCTAGCTATTCTTTTGGCTGTGGGTGCTCTCTATTACTCTCAGGTTTGCTAGTCTCATGAATATGGTTGGCAGACTGAGTAAATAAAAGAATTCCCAGTTAAATCTCACATCAGTTACTCTTTTTGTTTTTTTCTAAATTGAAGTATAGTTGATTTACAATATTGTGTTAGTTCCAGCTGTACAGCAAAGTGATTCAGTTGTAAATATATATATGTACATATATATTCTTTTTCAGATTCTTTTCCATTATAGGCTATTACAAGATATTGAGTATAGTTCTGTGTGCTCTACAGTAGGTGCTTGTTGTTTATCTGTTTTATGTATAGTAGTGTGTATCCATTAATCCCATACTCCTAATTTATCCCCCCCTTTCCCCTTTGGTAACCATAAGTTTGTTTTCTATGTCTGTGAGTCTGTTTCTGTTTTTTAAATAAGTTCATTTGTATCATGCTTTTAGATTCCACATATAAGTGATATCACATGATATTTGTCATTCCTTGAGTTACTTCACTTAGTACGATAATCTCTAGGTCCATCCATGTTACCGCAAATGGCATTATTTCATTCTTTTTAAAGGCTGAGTAATATTCCATTGCATATATATACACTACATCTTCTTTATCCATTCATCTCTCAGTGGACATTTAGTTTGCCTCCATGTCTTGGCTAAGTAATGACGTTTTAAAATATAAGTATGTCCCATATATTGCATGTTAAAGTCTTATAGTGTTAGAATTTTTGAATTTAAATTTGAATTTCAGACAAACAATAAATTCTTTTTTAGTTTAAGTATGTCCCATGCAATATATG
Source organism: Globicephala melas (assembly GCF_963455315.2). Classification (NCBI taxonomy): domain Eukaryota; kingdom Metazoa; phylum Chordata; class Mammalia; order Artiodactyla; family Delphinidae; genus Globicephala; species Globicephala melas. Next base: position 10,598,213 of record NC_083335.1, on the reverse strand, counting down.
GGGCATAGTTATGGGGGAAAAAGTTCATTGCTTACCTGAAATTCAAATTTAACTGGGTGTCCTGTAATTTGTCTGACAATCTTATACCTAAAGCATTGATGTCTGTTGGATTCAAGCTCCTATACTCATGGCTCCCACCTGGATGCAGACACTACTGTTGTTTGTTGCTACTTCCTGGCCTGTGGAGGGAGGAGGTGGGAGGGCTCTTCCTGTTTCCACCACCTGAGGGCATGAAGCATCCTTTGTACTGCTCTCATCTACCACAGCAGAGTTTTACTGCCTGTGTTGTGCTCTAGTTTCTCTCTTTAACACCATCCCACCTGCTTTATCTCTTTCAAGGATTCCTCTATATTTCAATGGTTTTGGTGCTGGATAGAGAGATTGCTGCATGTATTAGGTCTTACATCTTGAAATCACTGATCCTGCACCTTTATTACCAGATGATACTGTTTCTATTTCCTGGCATGATCATTTGTTTCTGGTTGTTTGAGGTCTTCTGGAAGGAAGAAACTAGGTATTTGTGTCACCCTAGCAGCTGGGCTCTAGGGGTTAGCAGAACTCCATGAAAGACAATGCAAGGTGACATTTGGGGAGGAGAGGAGCAAGACATCTAAGATCTGTGGCAAAGGAAGTAAAGAGATTGTGCCTCTACAGGCAATGGAATCAGTGATGTGGGTTTGAATGCTGGTCACCACTTACTAGCTTTGTGACCTTGGAGTGGTTATTTATCTCCTCTGGACTTCAGTTTCCTCATCTGTAAATGGGGATATTACCTATTTTCCTGATTCTAACATTTTCACACCTCCATATTCAATATGTATCTTACATAATCAGTGTATAGGATTCATATAGGATTTATTAAATTAAAATGAATCTTGGGATTTCCCTTGTGGTCCAGTGGATAGCACTCGGCACTCCCAATGCAGGGGGCCTGGGTTCAATCCCTGGCCAGGAAACTAGATGCCGCATGCCACAACTAAAAGATCCCGCAGGCAGCAATGAAGATCCCACGTGCCACAACTAAGACCTGGCCCAGTCAAGTGAATAAATAAATAAATATTAAAAAAATCAAGTGAATCTTAAAATTACTGGCATCTTGAAATCAGGGTACTGTTACCTATTTAACAGAGTTTTGTAAAGATTCAGTGAGGTAATGCATGTGAAGTGCTAGCTGAGTGCCTGGCCCATTGGTAAGTATTCAGTGGGTGTTAGACACTGTCCATGAGAGCATGGGAAACTGGACTGAGACAGAATGGATCCTGGGGCTTAAGAGGGAAAAGGCCTCTGTGTACCCTGACAATGACAAATAATAAGAATTTTGTATGCTATGACAAGCGTATGGGGTAATCCTTTTGATTGGGGGCAGGGGCTGCAGTGGTCCTCTAATAATAATAAAATCAGGCTAGCTTTGCCTGAGGGCTCTGCATCGGTATATTCTGTTTAATATATACTTCCTAGTAGTTACATCATTACTAAGCATAAGGAACTATATTAGTCACTTTCTGGACAAGTGACCAATCAGGAACAACTGCCCCTACTCTGGTCTATGGATCCTTTTAATTAAAAAGCCAGAGGAGTTTGCACAGAAAGGAAGGCAAAGAGTGAACATGTTTACATTCTTTTTTTGTTTGCTTGTTTGTTTTTGCACATGCTTACATTCTTTTTAAGAGCTGACTTGTAAAATTGGGAGGGAGGCACTTAAGCTTTGAACTCAGTGCAGTTGTGTTTGGGATTTATCTGCATCGTATAAAGCCTACAGTGTCAGGAATGATTGGTTTGCTTTTGGCTTTGTGTGATTCCAAACAACAATTACACCTATTGATCAAAGGCATACATTCAAAACATTAATTTACATTGAGCACCTTAATTTCATAAAATGGCAATAACTGAATTGGCTGAAATTGATTTCCCTTTTGTTTTCAAAAGAAAAATTCTCAGTGCTGTGGATATCCTCAGTGTGATTCAGAACTGAAAGGTGGTTGATTAGCCACCAGTATCACGGGGAAGAAATCTCTGCAAACATTATTAGGGTGCAAATTGGAATCCTAGAGAGGAGGTTGTTCACGTGTCCTTTCTAAAGTTCATCTGCTGAGGTGGGGACCTCTTTCTGGAGTCGAACATGAGGAATGGTGCCCTGGTTAGTGAGGAAAGCACTTTGGCTTCACAAGATGGCTGAGCTGGAGGGTGACCTCCCCAGGGCCAGAGTGCCCGCACTCCAAGCCGAATTCATTATGCTTGTCCTAGGACGGTGAACAAAGACAGGCGGGGCCTGCTGCTGGGACCAAGAGTGCCATGCAGTAGTTTTCCAGCTGTATTTGGTAGAGACTTAGGGTTCCATGGGTGAGCCTCGGGAGCTTCTGGGTGCAGAGGTGGGGAGGCTAAGTTGATTGAACTATTGGCTTTATCCTTTTTTAAAATTTTAAATTACTTTCTAAAAAATTGTATTGGCTTATAGTTGATTTACAATTTGTGTTAGTTTCAGGTGTACAGCAAAGTGATTCAGTTATACATATACATAGATTCATTCTTTTTCAGATTCTTTTCCCATTTAGGTTATTACAGAATATTGAGTAGAGTTCCCTGTGCTATACAGTAGGTCCTTGATGGTTATCTTATATATAATAGTGTGTGTATGTTCATCCCAAGCTCCTGATTTATCCCTTCCCCCCGTGTTGGCTCTATCCTTATTTCAAACAATGATTCTGTGTCGTCATTGTGAACATTGTTCCTAAATGAACTCAGATATAGCCTAGCCTGGTTCTGTCTTTGCTGATGTAACCACCCCCTCAAACACACACATACAGTCTATTTGGCTGACTCTCCTCTTTCCTAGCCATCAAGCAAAGCCTTCCTTTCCTCAGCCTGTATATCTGAAGCCTGCCTGTGATGGATTGATTGCGTTGATGGACATAATTATTCCATTCTCCCATTGTAGGCAGTGTGTTCTGCCCCATCTCTGGACTCTGGTCTCAACCATGTCATTCTTTGCCCAACAGGATGTTAGCCAACATGTACGAGGGGAGGCTTGGAAAATGCTTGCACATTTCCTCCTGCTCGCTCTTGTACATCTGCTCTTTCTCTCTTGCCATATCCCTGAGCACATGCTCAGGCTAGCCTGTTGGAGGTATGTGAGAAACACATACCAGAAACACAGGAGAGCCACACCACCCCTCACTCAAGCAGAGGCCAAACCAGATCAGCCAACAGCCAGCTCATCTCTACACATGAGTCACCCTAGCCGAGAGCCCACCATATACAGACATACGAACAAATGCAGCCTCGATGATCAGAACTGCCCAGCTAAACTGTAGACTTGAGAGAAATAATAAATAAATGGCTGTCATTTTGAGCCACTGAGTTTTGGGGTGGTTTATTGCACAGCATTATTGTGGCAATGGATAACAGATACACCACCCACTTCACTGAGGCTTAGCTCAGATCAATACAGAGCCTTCCCTAGCAACTCTTACAGAAGAGGATGCTCCTTCCTCAGGACTACAGCACTTACTGCTTGTGTTGGGTATTTGGATTTTTCGATTCTCTCTGCGTTCTATTGGAACCATATTTCATGGACTCCTAGATACCATTGGTGGAAAAACACGCCATTATCTAATGAACCACTGAGAAAAATAAACCACCACCAAATATAGGACAACATGCCATCCATTGGAAGACACATCCTAATAATTTCAGAACATTTAAAATGTGTTTCTTAGAATCAATGAAATACAGTAATTAACTCTTCAGAGTTTTATGTCTTTGTTCTCCAACAAGATTGTCCTTAAGTATAAGTACTGGGTTTTCATCTTCTTTGGGGAACAGCATAGTCAGCACAGCTTTGGAGTGAGGCAGACCCTTGTTCAGATTCTTGTTCCCTCAGTTAACTAGTGTGAGCTGAGGCAAGTGACCTAAATTCTCTGAGCTCTAGTTTTCTCTCTCTAAAGATAGAGATAACAGTTCTTATCTCAAAGGGTCATTGTGAGAATTTATTCAATCATGCTAAGAACATGGTGGGCATTTAAAACAACGTTTAATTAATTTCCTTGATTAGGTAATATAGGTGCACGATCAAAATTTCAAAATGTACACAAGGGACTGTAGTGCAAAATAAGCCTCCTTGTTACCACTGTCCCCCCTGTCACTCAGTTTCCCTCCCGGGAGACAACCACGGTCACCGGTTTCTTGAGAGTCTTTCCAGAGATGCTCGTAGTAGTCATCTAATAAACATTAGTTTCTTCCTGCCTCTTTTGAACCCTACGGCACCTAGAGAGCTGGGCCCTTCGTAAGGGCCCAGGTGCGTATTGCCCATTACTATCTGGAACTCTAGATGGAAATAGTACAGGAAATTGGACTGAATGGACTACTGTCAAACGTTTCCGGGGAAAAAAAACTTTGTCAGTCCATCCTCATGTAATTGCTTTTTTTTTTTCCATAACAGCTAAGTGCAGAAATTTTTCAATTAACAGAGGGTTCATTACTTGGGTGCAAGTTAATATAAGTTTTACTGTAACTGCCACTTCTTCGGAAGTGCTGAGACAGGGAATGCAGACTTCACTTACCACAGCTGAAAAGCCAGCCAAGCAGAGGAAACCAAGCTAATAATGTGACTGATATTGTCAACTGCTATACATACGCAGATAGAGGAAAACTGTATTGACATAATAATAATAAATATGTAAAGAAAGCTCATGGTTTACCAATAAAATCATTTACCATGTTGCTGACTTTACTGGAAAATGATGCTTTATAACCAGTCTCTTGATTTGATTGATACCTAATTAAAAATTCACTAGGCTCAATTTCAAGCATCTCAAACTATATGAAAGTCACTGCTATACCAATAGAGGCATAATATCATTTAAAACCAAAACAAGTATAATCATTTCTTTAAAGCTTAGAGATAGTTCTGAAAATTGCAAAGTTGCATAAAATCTGTGGCCACACGCAGAAAAACAGCGGTGTGGCTTAGTGGAAAGAGCTAGGGACTCAGGAGGACCTGGTCTCAGTTCTGCCTCTGTTGTGGTTGCGCTGCATGGTCTTGGGTACGTCACTTCTCTCTGGCCCTCGGTTTTATCATTGGTATAATGAAGATAATAATATCTGTTTTTTAAAACCTTACTGGGTTTTTGTGAGACTCCATAAAATGATGCACGTAAACTAGTTCTAATGGTATAAAGCAGCGCCCAAATGTAGTTCCTGATACATTTAGTAAAGCTCTTACCGTGTGCTGAGGACTGCACGGCGCTAAGGATACACAGATGAGCAAGCTGAGATCCTTGCCCTCAAGGAACTCATAGACAAGCTACCAGAGAGGATCGCTAGTGTGGTGTCACTGGAGTCGCCAGAGAAAATATAGGATGCCCAGTTAAGCTTGAATTTGAGATAAAAATATATAATTGTTAACATAAATTTGTCCCAGATATCACACGAGACATACTAAAAATTATTCATTTTTTGCCTGAAATTCAAATTTAACTGGGTGTCCTGTATTTTTATTTGTGAAATCTGGCAACCCTCTGTGTCACACAACAGTAGAGTTATGTACAGAGTAGAGAGGCTGTGCAGTAGAGAAATGAACGAATTGTGGCTCGAGGTATCAGGGAATGCTTCATGGAGGAGGTGAAGAGACGTGACCAAGCATTTGACAAGTGAACATTATTGTGTGGGGTGAGGAGAGGAGGGGAGGGCATTTCAGGCGGAGGGAAGACCAGAAGCACAAGGCAAGAAACTCCTGGGAAAGCGTAAACAACTCCAGGCTTTTCAGTGTTGCTGGAATGTGAAATGTGAGGTAAGGAGTGACAATATTTGAAGTCCCTGGAAAGGGATTTATACAGACTCATGAAGGGCCTTATATGGAGTTTTAAGTTTAATCTATGTCCTGTGATGAGGTGGTGAGACTAACCAAGGGGAATATGGGAATAAATTTCCTAGATGGATGGGTAGGTGGATAAATTTGACCACAAGGACAAAATATTAGGCCTCTTCGACGTAGAGCAGCAATGGATGACAGGACAGAGATTTTTGTTATCGGGAAGGTGGGGGTCAGGGGAATGGGGAGAAGGAGAAAATGGAGCTGTTGGATCCTAGAAAGATCAGTAGGGGGCACTTTCTGAAGCTAGAGGACTAACAAGATTACTTTAGTATAAGTAAACTAAGGAAATGTAGACTTGACCCAGTAGAGAGTACATATAGATTTTATTATCCCAAGGGGTAGTATAGGCTGAAAAGATAAATAGAATAGGTTAAAGAAGTGCTGCTATATGGACAGAGATCTCAGGGTGTAGGCCAAGCAATAAATACTCACTTAACTCATACACATCTGGGAGGCTGGAGGGGTGGGTGGTCGGTATTGGTTTACAGAAGGCAGCAAGGAATTTCCACGTGGGTCAAATGACTGGATGATTGGACTATGACCTTTAGCCAAGGATGTGCTAGAGCCGCCTCATTCTGGCTCACGAGAGCCAATTGTTAACTTCTCAGGAGATTTTGCAAGCCAATTTTTAAACATAGCCATTGTTAAAAATTAAATTGTATAAACTTATAATTAAAAACTATATTGAAAACAAATATGCAAAACTCATCACTTCCTAATTCTCTTACTACATTTTACTTCTATATGCTCTTGAGATTATATACTTATATTTGTATGTGGAAATACTATGTAATTTTGTATTATTGCATATATATTCCCAGCTCTGTGTTCAGTGATGTCAAGTTGGAGGTTTGAGATTGGTCACAGTGGGAGTATATTTAAATCATGGAAATCAGCAAATACTACAAATAAGGGCTTTTGTCCCCGGAGAGCTGGTTGCTAAACGTTTAGCCATTAGGGCTCCCTCCCCATTAGGCAGAGCAGTGGTATGGTCATATTATTAGGTTGAACCATATGAAATTGCTGATACTCCATCATTTTTGATGTACGAAAATGATAATTCCATATGGTTTAACCCAATACAAAAGGCACTCCTTCTGGGATCGCTGAACCTTGAGCTATGGCACGCTAGTTTCGTTAGTGGGCACTGGCTAAATTTCATCTCTCATCTTTCAGCTTTTCTAAATCCACAAAATGCACAATCATATGTGGGAGCCTTGTACCTACCTGTGGTAGAGATTGTTAATTGTCCCCCAAATATATTCCCCTTTCTTCATCAACAGTAGAGCTCCAGTTCTTTAGCTGGTCATGAAGTCATCAAGAATGAGGACTACATTTCCCAAGCAGTCTTGCAGTTAGGTGTGAACATGTGACTAGGTTCTAGCCAATGAATTGTAAGCAGTATGTGCAACATGTAGGAAGTGTCCTTAAAGGGAAGGGCAAACCCTTCCCATTCCTGTTCCACTTTCTGTTGGAGGGAATGGGGTCATTATGGCTAAAGCCCCAGCAGCCAACCAGTACTGTGAAATGACAATGGAAATGGAAGCAACACACGAGATGGAGCAATGGAACAGGAATCTAGGTCTCTGACACAGTGGGGTATTATACCAGTCCTCCCTGAGCATGAGTGGAAATGAACTGCCATGCTGTTTAAGCCATTATTACTTCCTTTTTATTTCCATTTTTTCCAGGCAGAACTAATCCCAACCAGGAATTGCCTAATTGGGTGGTTTTGAGTGTGATAATACAGTTATCACAGTATTGATACAGTGCTTGAGCACAGGGTGCTTGCACAATACATATCTAATATTATTAGGAGCTAACCTCGGTAACAGAGAGAGTTAGGGTCCACCAACTTAGTGTGGGGAGTGAGGGCTTAACACGGGCATTGTGGCGGGTTGACACTCATATAGGTTGCTGGCACATTCCTTTGGGACAAATGTCAGAGTCTGAGGGAGAGAGGGCTCCCATGGAGCATCTGGAATGTACCAGCACATTCTGGTGTAGTATTTCTGTGTGAGATTAAGAGTGGCAGTACAGAAGAGGCCTGCCACAGTGCTGATGATGACACTAGCAGGTGGAGTGCTGAAACAGCAAACGGCAGTAGACTCTTTGGGCAGCAACCATATGGTAGGCTCGGGAAAGAGTGGTCAGGACCTGGTCTCCAGGAACTATGTGGAAATATGGCCTAAGGCAGAAGTTGCGAAACACCCCAAGGATCCTTCCTCTTCTATTCACCATAGCTAACTTGAGCCAAAGGGAAGTATGTGGATGAGGCTAGAGTTCCTCCAATTATGCAAGTAGGAACTGAGCCAGAGAAGGATGATTTTGTTCCTGTTTCTTTGTGTGTGATTGTATCCTCCCCTAGGCTGGTGGCCTGGACAGCACCTGTTGCTCATAAATCCGGGAATGACAGACTGAAACTGAACCATGGAAGGTCAGAATGTTTACATAGACCTGTAATCTTTGAAATGAAGGGCTTGAAGAGTAATTTCCACACTCCTGCAGTAGCCTGCTAAAGAGGCATCTGCTCTCCAACAACCCCCCACCATGAAATTCTGATGTAACTGCTTCATCAGAGGAACTGAGGAATATTAAGTTAGTAGGGTATTAACGTGTAAAGGTTTCATGTTTTCTGAACGTTGATTCTAAGCTTGATTTGTTGAGTTCCCTTTTTAAATTCATAACCTTCTGGTCCTTATCAGTGAGTAAAATTTAGTCTATTAAAAATTCCAATCTCATATCTGATTCAGAGGTTGCGCCTTACCCCGTTTCTGTGTAGATGGATGGATAGGAGAACTGGGAGTAGGTACAGGGGTGTGGTATTCACTCCCATTCTTCTTCCCCTTCCTGCTTGTCCTTGGGCTCCTTTGCTTTTGCTCTCTACTTTAGTTGTCTGTTGGGGTAGGGAGATGCCCCTGGCCTCACCCTGGTTAGATATGCTTCTAGCTTTTGCCGGTAGCTTCTGCTTGCTGGGCTACCACCTGTGAACACAGGCAGCATATGTGGCTTTCATGGGAGTGGTGGCTAGCTCCACTAATGCATCCTCTGTGACTGCGAACTCGCTCAGAGAGGGACAGCTGGGCTCTCACAGTCATTCCCAGAAGTCCATGCACCCAACCTTGTCACTAGTTGGGTCGCCATGACTGTTGGCCCTGGAGCTGTCTGGGTAGTGCTCAGGCTCCTCCTCTTCTATTCCACGATCCTTCATGTGGAGTCACACAACTGCTGTGGTCCTTTTCTATGACTTTCAAGGGCAGCAGCAATCTGGGGGTGGGAGTATCATCCTGTTCTCCTCCAAGTTACATTACACTACAATCCTTTCATATCCTACTGGGATGAACTATTCCAGCAAGTCACCTGCCTTCAGAAATCTCCAGGTGAGGAGCAGGGCCAGCCTCAATGTTCACACACACCCTCTGCCTTGAGAGAATCTATATCACACTCTCTTAAGTATTCCCATACTGTTGCACCCAAAGGTATGAGAGTAAGTATGCAGGGTCTACTGGACGATCCCAGTCTGAAGATACCAGTCTCCTCTTCTTACAGGTTCTCCTCAAATCTATGAAAGCTTCTCTTGGGGTCCATCCCCTACTTCACTTGCCTTTGGTGGTGGGAAGAGGAAAACCTTTTCTTCTTTTCCACCAGGCTGAAAACTCTAATAAGTTGCTCGCTCCCTTCCTCCAGTTCTCAGGGGACTAGACTGGAGGGGGAGGGTCGTAGAGGATAGTAGTTGACAGTATGTCCAGTAAGCCCTGGGGAAAATATCTGGTCTCATCTGTTGGTGGCTCTCTTTAGACTATGAGAGAATCTAGGCTACAAGACACTTCGAGTCTGGAGCGAGAGCGCCTGAGTTCAAATCCTGAATTTTCTACTTACAAACTGTGTGTTCCTGGGCAGTTCACTTACATTTTCTATGCCTCAGTTTCCTCATCTCTAAAATGGGGATAATAGTAAGATAATAATAATATATATATCATATATATCATCCTGGGCAGTTCACTTATATTTTCTGTGCCTCAGTTTCCTCATCTCTAAAATGGGAATAATAGTAAGATTAATAATAATATATATATCATATATATCATAGAGTTATTGCAAGGACTAATTGGATTAAGGTTTGTAAACTGCTTAGTACAGTGCCTGGTACATAATAAATGTCATGCAAGTTTGTTGTTATTATTATTATTTATTACTTATCTTCAGTTTTGGACCATAGTCACCAATTCTGGGGCAATAAAAGTCCCCTTCAACATTCTGTTATGTTTGATGGATGGATCATAAAACCAACCTAGGAACAGGGAAGGACATTTGGAATTGCATTTGGAAATACTTCTAGCTAAAGCGAAGCTAAGCAAAGAAACAAACTCACTATATCTACTTGAATGTCCCATTAGAAAGATCAGGAAAATAATCTTGGGTGGATCATTGCTCCATCATCCCTAGTTAGTAAATCAAACAGGCTTCCCTCTGGCAGAGGAGATGCTATGTCAGAGGAATATATTCGTTCATATTAAGAGCCAACACATTCTTAATAAATGCTGCACATGCACTCAAGTGAATTAGCATGCTGCATAAACTCTGGAAGGATTTTTGTAGCTTTCCACTGGATAGGAAAGCTTGTTTTATTAATATATTGAATAATAGCATTCTGTAAACAATTCATACTTTTTAGATTTACTCCTGTTAAAGAATGCCATACTTAAGTGCTTGGAATTGACACTTGAAAATTAAATACTGCTGCAAATAAGGGGGAAATTGTAGATGTATTTTATACCTCTCTTTCCCAAATCAAAAGGTCTCATAAATACAGTCTCTAAAAGTATTGGTGGGGAAGTTAACATAACTGTACAAGCAATAAGCCTGACCTTTCAATGTAATTTATTTTTGATTTGCTCAATCCTTTTTTATTAAAACTAGCACATCTGAAGCAGAATTAAACCCTATTATAACAGGTGTGTGATCATATCAGGTGCTCCCTGCCAGCGACCCACTTTATTAAAAGTTACTTTGTTTCAAGGAGGATAACCTGATCAGGGCAGTGGGATGCCTTTGGAAGCTTGGGGACATCAGGGGAAGGACAGTTTTATTTTCCTGCGAGCACCTGCTGTTACCAGTGAAATCAAAGAATATTTATGAGCATTTCTTTTGTGTTTGAAAAGCCATGGTGGGATGTAATCTTTCCTCTGTGTTTATAAAGTTTATTTCTCTCCGGGGTTACTTAAACCCAGGAAGACAGGTGGATCATAAAGCTGTTCTGTATCGTGATCCACGCATTACTTAGCCTGTGAACATTTTCATGTGCAGCATTTTTACTCTAGCACCATTGGAGGGGAAATATAGCCTTCGACACACTATTTAGATGCAGATCCACTTGGTAGAAGCTAGCTTTTAGTATTTGACCTATGTCAGGGAATCTAGTTCTATTAGGTCTTTCAACAAGATTTAGAATTTGAAAACATCACCCCACTGATGAGTGGTTTGACCTGTTTTCTCTTGGTTTCATCTTTTGGTTTCTAGAACCCTTTCTCTGCCTAGTCGTCTCACTACCCAATTCCATTTCCACCTCTTTCAGGAAGCTAGTCCCGACACACTCCTGCCCTTGATGACCTCTTCCCCCCTCCCAAATCTGATCACAAATAGTTTCTATCCATCAACTAGCCACTGATCTAAATGGATTTGTCGTAACTCCCCCATCAACCTGAGAACTCCTGGAGTGCAGAAAGCCAGGCCAGCCTAATTTCTCCTTGTAGTGAGCTTGAGGGCATGTCTGGGCTGATTAAGGAAAACAATATGACCACAAGGTGGCAGTAATACACAATAAGATTGATTTGGGTGCCAGTTTGACAGGTTTGCATGGTGGAGATGGGGGAGTGTCCCTCACAGCACTAGACCTTCCCTAGGCTACGGTACAAGGGCCACCACCCAGAAAGGCAGGAGGGCAAGGAACTTCCAGGGAAGAGGGGAATTGGAGAGGGAGTTTACACATCTAGGTGATGTTGCTCAGCAGCATGATGGGAAGCCTCTGAGTCAGAGCGCTCTGAAGGGCAGCAGTGGCTTGCCGTCTTTTATAGCCATAGAGTTTGTTTCACCTGTGGCTAGCAGATGTTAGTTGTGGTTTTGCAAGGTATGCTATGCAAAGCAGGGAGGCTCCAAATGGCCAAATACCTGTCTATTTGGGCTATATTTGAAACAGTTGGATGTGTAAAAATTTGAGTTTGTTGCCTATTGGCTTTTTTAAAATTGAAGTATAGTTGATTTACAATATTGTGTATAGCAAAGTGACTCAGTTATACATATATACATATTTTTTGTCTTTTCAGATTCTTTTCCCTTATAGGTTATTACAGAATATTGACTATAGTTCCCTGTGCTCTACAGTAGGTCCTTGTTGGTTGTCTGTTTTATATATAGTAGTGTGTATGTGTTAATCCCAAACTCCTAATTTATCCCCCCTCCCCTGCACCTATTGGCTTTTGAACCAACAGATCCCAGCCTGCTATGAACAAGTCAACACCATAGGGCTAATATATAGAGAACATCTTTGGCTCACTTATACAACATCTTTTAGTTCTTTTAGTACTGTTGAAGGCTACTACTCAATGGCTGAAAACAAAAGCTAAGTTTATCGCTTGCTTAAGTAAGGGAGAGCTTCACTTGTAAGGGGTAGATGCTCTAAGAAAAGCAGAGAGTTTACCTTATGTAGGGTTTTGGAAAGCACGGAATTTGGGGATTGGTGAGCTTCAGAAGCAGAAGTGCTTAGGAACTTACCATCTTTAGCTATAGCAACATGGTGGTTGGAGTGTATCTGCTGTGGACTGGCTGACTTGCCCAGGCATGGGTTTACCACTGATCGGTTGGCTTTCAGAAGCATGACTACTAGCACCAAATGTCACTGACAAAAGAAATGGGTGTAAAACTGGCTCTAAGGGTTACTTGTTGCTATGGCCAAAGAACAAATCAGTTTTTTCTTAGGAGAATGGGCAATTTTGATTCTCAGCACCTAGCACTCGCAGAATAAATGAGCAGCATATGTGTATCATTTAAAAATACACTGGCTTCTAGTCTCCCTAGTGTTGAATCCCCTCCCTGGGGTTTATTTTATTTATTTTTTAAAAATTTATTTATTTATTTGGATGCGCCAGGTCTTAGTTGCGGCACGTGGGATCTAGTTCCCTGACCAGGGATCGAGCCTGGCCCACCCTGCATTGGGAGTGTGGAGTCTTACCCACTGGACCACCAGGGCAGTCCCCCTCCCTGGGGTTTAAATGTGAAAGAATAATAGTGTCCACTGCGTGCCCTCATCTTTTTAATTTCCAAACAAAGTACTTTCACATCCATCATCTCCCTTGATAACTCACTAACCTCTTAGGCTGGGAAGGAAAGGAATATTGCTATCACCATTTGTAAATGAGAGGTGAAGTGAAATGTCCAAGATCACAAAGTGTTGGGTCTTTGGGCTCTACATTTCTTGGCCTCTTTTAAAGAAAGTGTAAGGCCAATAGCACAGAGATTTCCACTTGGTATACAGAGATACTAGTGCTCTCACCCTCAGGTGGGGCAAGGCCTGGAGTGGTCAGAAGCCTGACCACTTGCTCCGGCTGCAAGGAGCCTGGTCCATTTTCCTCAGTGTGCTGACAAACATTTTCATTTCCTGTGTGTGTCCTGGTGTGAAAATGTGGGAAGCACTGCCCAGAAGCGCCATTTAGTGCAGCTGTGGACCTGTTCAGATTGCACATAACTCTCTATGAAACAATAACACCTTACATAAGATTGTTATGTGAGAGTTTACAAAGCAGTTTCATACATGTCAGTGTCTCATTCAGTCCTCACATTAAGCCTGTTATGTAGACAGGACAGAGATTAGTATGATTTAAACCTACATTAAAAAAAAATAAAAGAGGGACTTCCCTGGTGGCACAGTGGTTAAGAATCCACCTGCCAATGCAGGAGACACGGGCTCAATCCCTGGTCCGGGAAGATCCCACATGCCGCGGAGCAACTAATCCTGTGTGCCACAGCTACTGAGCCCACGTGCCACAACTACTGAAGCCCGTGCGCTTAGAGCCCGTGCTCCGCTACAAGAGAAGCCACCACAATGAGAAGCCCGCGCACCGCAATGAAGAATAGCCCCCACTCGCCGCAACTAGAGAAAGCAGCAACGAAGACCCAATGTAGCCAAAAAAAAAAAGAAGCTTTTAAAATAAATAAATAAAAGACAGTTTGGAAATTAGAATAGAAGAAAAATTTAGTTTGGTCGTCTCAAACAATCACTTTTACAATTTTGGTAATATTTTAAAAAACAGGAATATTTTCTAACATAATTAGAATAATACTATGCATATAACTTATTATCTGGCTACAGTGTAAGCATTTTTTCCATGTTATAATAGCACTTTATTACTATCATTTTTAATGGTTGCGAAATATTCTGTCAAGTGAATGTACGATAATTTATTTAACAGTTCCTCTGTTGTTGCTTCCATATTTCTGTTATTATAAATTCTTTCACAATGACTAATCATGGGAAAAATACCCCTCTACCACCATATTTCGGATTACTTCTACAGCTGTAGAAATTTATTTAATTTTAGTTGTTTGATTTTAAAAATTAAAGATTTTTATACATAGAGACAAATTGTTTTCCAAAAGGCTAACACTCCCACCGCGAATGTATAAGAGTAAACTTAACCACAATTTTGCAGGTACTGTCATCCCTATATTCCAGATGAAGACATTGACGCCTAAGGTCACACAGCTAGGAAGTTTCCCAGCTGGAAATTTATGTGTTTAACAAACATATATAGTAGATACTAGGTGCCAGGCCCTCTTCCAAACACTCTAAAAATATTAGCTCATTTCATACTCAGAGAAACCTTATATAGTAGGTACTACTATCATATCATTTTTTCAGATAAAGAAACTAAGGCACAGAGAAGCTAAGTAACTTGCCCAAGGCCACACAGCTAGTAAGTGGCTGAGGAGAGATTTAAACCCAGGAAGTCTGGCTCCATAAATATATAGAGAGAACTGACAACAAAATTGTGAGTAGTGTAAGAGACCAGGGATAAGAATTCTTGTCATGGCTAACTCACAGGATGTTTGAGAAGAAGAAACAGAAAATGGAAATGAAAGAATTTTGAAAATTGGGAAAGGTTGTACACATAGGGAATATTATTACTACTTTAATTTTGGAATATAATTTATAATCAGTAACTCTATGTTTCCCTTTAGGTCTTGCTTCTCTTGCTCCTTCCTCTCCTCCCCCTTTCTCCATTATTATCAAGTGCTAACTGCGTATCCAAGAGCCTTATATTCCCTCCTCCTTTCTTCCTGCAATGCTTTGTTGGAGTCTGTCCTCTCTAGCAGTGCTGCTCTCCTCATAAGAGGAGAAAAATTCATGTCCTTCATAAATGCAGGAAGAATAAAGAAATTCCCATAAACAAACCCAAAAGACTTTGTTGCTAGATAACCTGCTTTACAAGAAATATTAAAGGAAATTCTTCAGGTTGAAAGGAAGTGACACCAAAAGTTAACTCAAATACATGCAAAGAAACAAAGTATGTAAGTATAAAAAATATATATTCTCTTTTTTCTCTTAACTGATTTAAAAGATAATTGCATAAAATACTAATTATAAAATAGTATTGTTTGAATTATAACATATAAAGATGCAGCATATATGACAATAATAGCACAAAGCAGGGGAGAGGGAACAGATCTATTTTGAGGCAGGAGAATGACACCAGAGTATAACTCAATTCTATAGGAAGAAATGAAGAGTGCCAGAAATGGTAAATATGAAGGTTAATATAAAAGGCTCTGTATTTTTCTTCTTTATTCTCTTAGATTCTTAAAAAACCAAAGATTTATACAGCAATAATTATTACACTATATTATTTTGTGTTCATGACATGTATAAATGTACAATATATAACAGTAATGGCATAAAAGTGGAGAAGAAGGGAGCTATATTGGAGCAAAGTTTCTATATTTTACTAGAATTAACTTAGTAAAAATCTGTAAGTAGATTTTACTATGTTAAGATGTATGTTGTAAATCCTAGAACAACCACTAATAAAATAACTCAAAAATATAGTTAAAAATCAAATCATTAAAGGAAATCAAACTGGTATATTAGAAAATATTCACTTAACTTGAGGACATGGGGAGGGGGAAGGGTAAGCTGGGACAAAGTGAGACAGTGGCATGAACTTATATATACTACAAAATGTAAAATAGATAGCTAGTGGGAAGCAGCCGCATAGCACAGGGAGATCAGCTGGGTGCTTTGTGACCACCTAGAGGGGTGGGATAGGGAGGGTGGGAGGGAGACGCAAGAGGGAGGAGATATGGGGATATATGTATATGTATAGCTGATTCACTTTGTTATAAAGCAGAAACTAACACACCATTGTAAAGCAATTATACTCCAATAAAGATGCTTTTTAAAAAAGTATCCAAAAAGTCTAAATAAAATTCTAACAAATCGATATCAGTTTTCTGATAAAAAAAAGAAAATATTCACTTAAGACAGAGGACAATAAAGGAGTAACAGAAGAACAAAAGAGATATGATATATAGAAAATAAATAGCAAAATGACAGACATGAATCCTACCCTATAAATGATTACAATAAATGTAAATGGATTAAACACTTCAACAAAAATGCAGAGATTGTTAAATTGGACTAAGAATAAACAAGATCCAACCATATGGTGTCTTCAAGAGGTACACTTTAGATTCAGTTATACAAATAAGTTCAAAGTAAAATAATGGGAAAAATAATACCACTCAAACAGCAATCATAACAGAGCTGGGATGGCTTTACTAATATTAGACAAATAGAATTTAAAACAAAAAAAATTACTAGAGATGGAGGGGCATGTTACAATGATAGTAGGGTCAATCCATCAGGAAGACAAACAATTATAAACATATATGTACCTAACAATAGAGTTCCAAAATACATCTAGCAGAAACTGACAGAATTAAAGTGAGAAATAGACAATTTGATGGTAATTTTTGGAGACTTCAATACTCTACTTTTAATAATGAATAGAAGGACTACGCAGAAAATCAGCAAGTTTACATAAGACTTGAACAACACTATCAACCAACTTGGCCTAAGTGACATCTATAGAATAATTCATGCAACAACAGCAGAATAATCTTTCCATGGTTAATATGGGCACCTCAGTCTAGTGCTTTGCAACTCACTAAGGTCAAGCCTGTTTTATACAGCTTTCTTTCCAACATTTATGGCTATTTAATAGGCACCTTCTTCCCATCTGTTAGTAACGTGAAATAAATTTTTGTTTGGTTTGTTTATTTAATACTTTAAAGACAGGTTATATTCCAGGAATGAATACTCATTACAGCTACAAGGAACGGACCATGACTGACAGCCTATTCTCCTATGCTTCCAGCTATAGACTTGAAAAGTAGGGAAGGCTTCTTCAAATCTAGTGGAAGCCAGTTAATTACAGCTGATACCTTAATGTAGAGTTAGACAGTGGTATGGGATTCTCTTTTTGGTTTTGATTTTAAAAAGTATTAATAACAATTTCAGAGTAACACAAAAGTAAAGGAAACAGTACCAGACCCTCAGGTACACATTACCTGCCTCCAACAATAATCACCTCATGGTCACTCTTGTTTTATCTATACCATCCTACCTACTCTTTCCAATCTTAATACCAAATTATTTTCAAGCAAAATTCAAGGTATACTATTATGGAAAATCCTTTTGTAAGTTCACCTGGTCAGGGGATGAAGGTGACAGAGGTAGGTGTTGTGAACATTCTGGGTTATAAGTTAGGAATTCCAGACCTGGACCCTGATTATTAAGAGATGCTGGGGAAAATCTTTTCCTTTCTCATCTTGGCCTTAGCATCTTCATTGAAATGTGGAGAATTGGTCTCTAAATTAGTGGTTCTCCATCCTGACTGCACTGATCATTGGAATCACCTGGTGAGCTATGAAAAATTATGGAACCTCTTGAGGGTAAGGTCTGGCTTTAGTATTTAAAAGAAAAAACCCTCAGGTGATTCTAATGTGAAGCCAGGGCTAAGAAACAATGACCTAAAATAGTCTCTGTGATAGTTAATTTTATGTGCCAACTTGGCTAGACTGTATTACCTAATTATTTAATCACACACTAATGTAGATGTTGCTGTGAAGTATTTGGTAGGTGTGGTTAACATCTGTTATCAATTGGCTTTAAGTAAAAGAGACTATGCTTGATAATGTGTGTGGGAGCCTTCTAATTAGTTGAAGGCCTTAAGAGCAAACACCAAAGTTTCCTGGAGAAGAAGCAATTCTGCCTCGAGACTGCAGCATCACCTCCTGCCTGAGTTTCCAGTCTGGAAACTATACAGATATTGTAGTTTCCAGACTGGCCTACAGATATTGGACTTGACAGCCCTTAGAATCATGTGAGTCAATTGCTTTAAGTAAATATCTTTTACATATAATATTGTATATATCAGTTCAGTTTCTCTGAAGAACCCTGGCTGTCTTCCTCTGCATTTCTAAGGTTTTCTAGTTTCCATTATGTATCCCTGCTCCTGTCAAAACCAGTCTTGCCTTTCTGAAATCTGTCTTTGTCAGTTTAAAGATTTATTGAGAGGTTACTATTTATTGAAGAGTTACCATGTGCTCAGCAGCCTGCTTAGTCTTTCCCCTTACCAGCCTTGGTTGTTGTATTACCTGAGCTGTCTCTGTCAATGTTTGTGTGAGAGTACTTACAAAATAGTAGATAACATACATTTTATTCCTTTTATCCCATACTTGTATTAGATTTGCAATAGTGTCTTGGGTCACAGAGCATTAGTAAGTAAGAGATCATTTTTTGCCCAAATTGTTATTGTTTTTATTGCCCATCACCTGCTTTCTTTTGCTCCAGATGTATTTTTCTTAGCCCTGGGAGACAGGATTATTTATGGTACATAGTGCTCAATAAAAAGCACTTATGTGTAAGGATAGCATGGAGTAAAACTTGATTGCTGTAAATTCAAATTGCACCTCTTCTCTGAAATCTCAAGGGCTCACCTAGGGACTATCAAAATTGAGAGTGAACCCAGGAGGTGAGCATTAGTGGGAAGAGGTCTAGATCTACACCCTTGCTACTCAGTCAGTATGTAGCCTTTGGATCAGCAGGCATGGTGCTTGTTAAAAATGCTGAATCTTGGGCCCCATCCCAGACCTACTGAATCAAAATCTGCATTTTAACAAGATTCTTAGGTGACTGGTATGCACATTAAAGTTGAGAAGTGCTGTTCTAGTCCGCATCTTTCACCTTATTTTAGCTGTCCCATTTGTGGTCAACCATTCACTTTGTGACATGACTTTTGGGGTTAGGTCTCTAACTACAGCCTGGGTTGGGAACTTGGGAAGGACTGGATCAGGGCTCAATCTAGGGCCATAAAATAGAACAACAATAATAACAAAACTGGCCTTGGAATCATAGGTACTGGCTTCCTGAAAACCGTTTTATTTTTCTCTAATTCATCCCAACTGCTATTTTTTTGTTTGTTTTTTTTCTGTAGAACAATGATTTTAAGTAGTACCATCCCATGCCCCTTTCTTTTTAGGTTGTTTTTGCTCTTTTCTCATTTGCCATGTCCCCTCACCCTTGGCCTAAGTATGGTCCTGCGACACACTCAGGCCCACTGTTGTCAGAGCAGATACTTTCGGATGTGGCCAGCGACTGAACCACTGGAGTTCCCCAACTGATGCAAAGCAAAATGCCCCCAGTTAGGCCAGTCCTTCCTACACCATCCCCACTCCCTGCTCTTCCTCCCCCATGGAAAGCTATGTTCCCCCGCTTCTGGAATGTAGCCTAGTTTATCAAATGAAGCTTGACATTTGGGGACATTCTGGGAAATCATTTTAGACAAAAATCCAAGCACAATTCATCCTCACTCCTACTTGTGCCAGTCAGCCTCAGGGAAGACCAGATCCTTCATGAGAACTGCCATCATGCCCTCCACTGGGCCTGATAAGTTGAATTTAGAGCGTCTTACCTACTTGGATGGGTTTTGAGTTAGCATTGTATCGACATCTTTCTGGAGCATATTTTTACTCCCTATTAAGTAATTTAAAACATTTAAAAAATATAAATGGCTGTGTCGTGGAATATAGTATAATATTTATATGAATTTTTAAGGTAGAGCACAAGACTTCAAAGAAAATTCTGCTTGTGAAGGGTACTTCAAGCTAGGCTCCTGTATTCCTTCAGGAATAGGTATCTACTCTACTCTACCATTACGGATAGTTAAATGGGCAAGTTTAAGAAGCACTGGGTGTGCCAAGAATTATGCTAGGTGATGGGGATACAGAGATGGCTAAAACCTAGCCACTGATTTCCAGGATCTTAGAAAGGGGGCTATGAAACATTCCGAAGTAGACATTGAGCTCCTGGAGGGCAGGGACTATTCTCTAATGGTTGTTGAATCAATAAAACAGTTTTCTCCTTGTATAATGATCACTTTATTTAACAAGTATTGGCTTAGTTACTCACCTTGTGGGCCAGGCCGTGTGCTGGGAGCTGGGGATTACAGCGATAAATCAGACACATGCCTGGTCTCAGGTAGACCTTCTGGTGGGTGAGACAATCAACGAAGCAGAGACTCACAGGAGGGCACCGTATCCCTGCTAAGAAGCACCAGAAGCAAAGGTTTCTGGAAGGAATGTATTCCACATGGGGTGACATTTAAGACTGAATCATTTTAACTTTGCAAAATATATCACTTAAAACAATAAAAATTATGTTATCAATTATGAAAGGAGAAACCCTTTTGTTTGTTTCACAGAAGTGAGTTCATATGTAAAGGAAGTTTTTCGTGGCATCTCTGACAAACCCTTGAAAACAGCCCAATCTGAACAGCCTAGTGGTGGGGAAAGGGGAAGGAGGAGAAAAAATTCCATGTGGGAAACTAGAGAGAGGAAACTGCTTTCTCTCCCACCATGACTACCGAGAGATATGATCTTACCCATCAGAAGATAATTCTAGATTAGAAAGCAAAACACCTTGGTTCTGGCAAAGTGACTCAACTTTCTGAGACCTGCATTTCCTAATCAGTGAAATAGCACTTAACAAGGTTTGCCCTGCCTCCCCTATGGGTTGTTAAAATGATCAAAAGAGCAAGATATGTGAAAAATTCTAAGATGCTAAGGCTATATACATATAAGGCGTTTCTATGATATGATTTCAGAGGAACAGAAAGGGGCCTCTGGCCTTTCCCAAACTCCTCTCACCTATGGGTTAAAAACTAAAACTTGAATAATTCCTTTGTAATAGGGGAAATAAATATTTAACATGAACTGTGTGACAGGTTTGGGCCTGGGAATTTTAACAGATCTAACTCAGTTAATCCTTATAACACCATTGTGCTATTATTCCCATTTTACAGATGAGTTAGCCTGAAGCTCAAAGCGATAACTTTCCCAAGATCACATACCTAGCAAGTGTTGGAGACAAGACCAAAATGTAGGTCTATCTATCTGAGTCTTAAATTCATTCCCTTAATTATGAAGCCATTCTGATTCCTGAAGTTGATATATGCTAAATTGTAATTTTCCCTAGAGGAATAACTCAATCTCAGTTACTCAGTGGCAGAGAGCTAAGTGTCAATGAGTTTGTCAACTCCTTTTCTCAGAGCATGTTTGACTGGGGTTAAAAGATGGAAGCAGAGGGCACTGGATACCATTCAAGGAGGGTGGGGTGGCATTAAAAATAGAAGATGGAGGGGAAAGAGAAGGGACATCGGGAATCAGTCAAGATAGCTCTATTACACAGCTATGGGACTTTGGGGAAGATATTTAGCTTATTTCAATTAAATGAGAATAAGTTGAAGAGTTTTAAGGATTGAGGTGATACTTGTGGGGTCATCATCTGATGTTATGTCCAGCCCTCTATGTCCTTTGAAGGACTGTCCTGCCATTCCCTGTGATCCTGGTGGGGTCGTTAATCATGATGCCCCTCTAACCCTGCCTATAGTGGTGATGGTATAATCTAGGATGGGCCATTTATAGTATTGATATCTTATCCCTTGGCAACAATGGTCTAGAGATGGGCAACAGATCTAAGAGGGATCAACCATATGCCTTCTCTGGATTGTCTTTTGGGTGCTGGGATGGATATAAACTTTTTTTTTCTATTTGGATTTCTAAATTGGGAGCATTTAAACCTGGTGCTATGGGCAGTCATCTTCCCTTGCACAGAGAGAGTTGTCTACAGGGTGAACCCAACACATAGAAGAGAGTTGAGAAGATAGAGTACGCGAGCTCTTCAATCCACCTGTGCCTGAAGCAGGTTACCTTTTGAACTTCCCAATTTATAAGTCCCTTATTTTTTTTAATCATTTTAAAATTATTTATTTTTTAAAACTTTTTATTTTGTATTGGAGTATAGGTGATTAACAATGTTGTGATAGTTTCAGGTGTATAGCAAAGTGGCTCAGTTATACATACACATATATCTATTCTTTTTCAAATTCTTTTCCCATTTAGCTTGCTACATAATATTGAACAGAGTTCCCTGTGCTATACAGTAGGTGCTTGTTGGTTGTTTAAGCAGTTTGAATGGGATTTCTCTCACATGCTTCTGAAAAGATCCTGACTTATACAGTGTTATAGTGTATATAAAATGCATATGCCATGAATAGTGCTGAATAAATGATCATACATGTAATGGAGGAAATAGTTTGAAAAAATATAAATGTGTTTTTCTTATTTGCATTTTGGGGTACGTGATATTTTTCTCAGCCCAAGACATCCATTGACTGCTAAGGAAAAAGGATTGAGAATAAAATATGAAAGAAAACATTAACCTTCAGCTTTTGACATTCAGAATAGAATTCTATGTCAGGGAATACGGCTTGAAAGATAGACATTGTTGGGAGAGGATTTTTCTAAGTTCCCTAAATCTCCTCCTTTAGTATATCAACAGCCAGGCTTGAACAGATAGAAAGTGTAAGGAAGAACGTTCTTCTCCTCTAGCTCTGCACTGTGAGAAAGCCAGAGAAGCTATATGCGTGTCCTAATTTCTCTCTTCACTGTGCAATGGGTCCTGAGCCAATAAGGCGCACCTCAGCATACTTATGTGGGTGGAAAATGTAGTAATTTCCCGGACCAGGGCTCGAACCCATGTCCCCTGCATTGGCAGGTGGATTCTTAACCACTGCGCCACCAGGGAAGTCCCCATTTGTATCTTTTTTAAAAGTTCGATTCCACATATGAGTGATATCATATGATATTTGTCTTTGTCTGACTTTGTATGATAATCTCTAGGTCCATCCATGTTGCTGCAAATGGCATTATTTCATTCTTTTTTTATGGCTGAGTAATATCCCATTGTATATATGTACCACAACTTCTTTATTCAATCCTCTGTTGATGGACATTTAGGTTGCTTCCATGTCTTGGCTATTGTAGTGCTGCAGTGAACATTGGGGTGCATGTATCTTTTTGAATTACGGTTTTCTCCAGATATATGCTCAGGAGTGGGATTGCTGGATCATATGGTAGCTCTATTTTTTAGTTTTTTAAGGAACCTCCATACTGTTCTGCATAGTGGCTGTACCAATTTACATTCCCATCAACAGTGTAGGAGGGTTCCCTTTTCTCCAGCCCTGTCCAGCATTTATTGTTTGTAGACTTTTTGATGATGGCCATTTTGACCGGTGTGAGGTGATACCTCATTGTAGCTTTGATTTGCATTTCTCTGATAATTAGTGATGTTGAGCATCTTTTCTTGTGCTTTTTGGCCATCTGTATGTCTTCTTTGGAGAACTGTCTATTTAGATTTTCTGCCCATTTTTTGATAGAAAAATAACATAAGTTGATGTAACATGTCAAGTTGTCCACAGGTATTTCTTCTGCAACTTTCTCGGATATCCTTTGTTCACAGGGTCTGTAATGTGGACTTAATCGGAAGCTTAGATGGTTTTAGAAGTCCTTTTCCTCCAACAGCCTATGGTCCTGTGATATGAAGTTTCTAAGGAAAAAAACCTAAAGGTTTTATTTGCAGGATCTGGACTTTCTGCTCAGAGATATATTGTTCTTATTCTAATTGGTTCAAAGCACCAGAGGCTTTGCAGCTGGAGGGTTGAGGGTCCTGGTGTCTACTGGAAGCATGCTCCTTTAAGGTCCTAACTCCCAGACCCTGTGAGTGTAATAAGCCCTATGGGGGAAGGTAACACTGCAAATGGAATCTCCTATTTAAAAGATTCATCCTGCCCTATTTGGTTCCCATTCCATTTTTAAATAGCGTCAACTGTTTGAAAGTTCTTTCTTTTACTGGGTTGACTTCTGTTTTCTATTTCAACAATGTCAATAGCCCCATTCTGTTCTCTGGAGTCACCCAGACCAAGTGATTTATTAAAAATAATAACCCTGCAAAGATCTGAAGACACTACTAATGGTTTCCCACTAAGTCGTCTCCTGGCTAAACATCTTTAGGTTCCTCAACTAGTCCTCAAAGGCTAAGAATCCCAGTCTCCAAATCATATTGGTTGATACTTTCTGGACACATTATAATGTTCAAAGTTTCTTGTTACATATGGTGCCCACAACTGAATACTTCAGGTGTGGACTGCCAGGTGCAATGAGATTATCATCTCCCTTGATCTCAATACTAGTCTCCTGTTCAAGTAATTCATGAAGCCAGAACAAGTCGATTCATCTTAAGCCAGTAACATGTGGCAATGAGTTTTTAGTCAGCCTTAGGCCATTGGAAGCCTAGAGGTGGGAGATGATGTTGGGGGCTGAGGGACACACTTAACTGCATTCCGCGTTTGGCTTTTATATGCCAGTATACTCCTGATTTTGGAAAGAGCTATATTTTCTAACTCTGTGGCATGATTTGCATACAAAATCAGAAACTCAAGTAGATTTTTCATTTATTCAATACTAGCTCCTGACTTTCTGGGTCAGGTTTAATGAAACCCAACCAGAAAATATATTTCAGTTTGATTAACTTTCTTGCCCTGGGATTATTATTCCCCGCAAATACAAGAAGGTCTATCTATACTTTGGGTTCCATTTTAGTAGCAGATAGTTCTTATATTCACCCCCACCCTTTCCCGCAGCTCTGTTGCTATGCAAACTGAAAAGGGCCAAAGGTTCTTAGAAAAAGCAAGCAGTAGTATTTTTGACCCTTGTGATCTGGAGTCAGTGGTGAAGTACAGACAGATTAGTAAACAAAGAACTGTGACTCCTTAGATGGCTTCACCAAGTAGTCAATGTGAGTTGATGATTGTCCTTAAACTCCCAGCTCTGGGTTAGTATATGCTTGCAGTGTGACGTATTTAGTCAGCACTATTTTATGACTCCACCATTTTTTTTTCTCTTCGTCTAAAATGATCTAGTCAGGGACCCCCTGCAAATGCCAGGCATTAAGTATATCACAACGATAATTCTTTTGACTGAAGCTGGACTTGATTCAGTGGAAAATGACTTCAGTGTATTGGATTTACGGTTCATTTAACGAGTGCTGTAGATGTCAATACATTAGTGTAAACCTGGTGCAAGTGGTAATTTTATTTCTAATGAGGTGTTCAACCAGCATCCTACTATGAAGAGTAGGACAGTGTTCAGTGGGCACAGAATATACCAGTCTAATCAGACCTAGGACACGTGCTAGTTGTACATCACAATGGTGTTAGGACCACTTGACTTCTCTGGGACTCAGTCTCCATGTCTGAAAACAAGCATGTTGGACAAAGACCTTTGCAGCTCGGGACCTCTTAGGATTTGATTAGCAATGTAGGATATTCCTCATCTTTAGGACGTGTGCTCTGTAATGGACATGGATTTCCACGAGCCACCTGTGCTGTGAGCTGCACCTCTTACCAAATCCATGGCACTGCAATCCTTCACCTAACTACTGAGTCTCTTGTGTATCTGAATGTCTTACAAGTGAGGTGCTGACTGCCCATCGTTCTGGACTATTTTTTTCAAGGATGTTTGTAGAGGGAGAATCCTTGCGATAGAGGTAGCGTCTCCCTCTGGAGCAAAGGGCAGGCATGCTTATTGCCCATTACCCATTATAAAAAGATTCTATAAGCTCGAGTTCCCTAAACTCAGGGTGCTTCTCCTGTAATGCAGCCTCCTTCATAGGCAGGTGTCATTTGGCCCTCTTCACATTGCCCTGTGGGAATTGGGACTTTGGAACCAATGCAAAAATGCTTCTATGCCTGCTACTGCTATTGCTATGAGCAATAAACTCTCCATCTCTAATCCAGGAGTCTCATACTTTCTACCAGTATCCACGAAGGTGTGGCAGGCGAATTTGCTAGCTTGTAATTAGAGTAAAATCTCAGACCCTTCACAGTTCCTGATAACAGCCTAGTCCACATTCACGTTCCACTTTTCTTAATGCCATGGCACCTAGTCTCTGAACAATCCAACTGAAAACACATTGTGTCTTTTAGCTGATTGTTTTTTATGTTAATCTCATCTCCCAACTAGATGGTAAGCACATGAGTCCAGGCACTCTGCCAATACTTTTTCTGTCTACTCTATAGCAGCTGGCATGGGGATGGGTTCATAGTAGGGGCTCAATGTGTTTTTTTGATTGACTTTGGCCATATGCATGCCAGCTGAGCTAAAATACTCCATGCTTTTTACCATTGAACTTCTTGGCTTGGGTGTCTTATTATGGATGAAAACTATAGACCGACTCCTCTAAAACTAGAAAAGCTCTAATGAGAAAGGGAAAAGCTGTTTGTTTTTCAGGCATGTCGGATGCAAGGCGTAGGCATTTCTTAATCAACTGGAGATCATTTGACTAAGGGGCCAACTGCAAAGCTATTCTGAGTCCCACATTTCTAAAGATATCAGGGAAAGTTTGTTGTGCTGGGCTGCTAATAATTATCGTGTTCTGGCTACTTAAGAACTAGAATATAGTCTCTGTGTTTTTGTAGAATTCAAGAGCCTCGGGAGGATATCTATGCCAGCCCATTGCCTTCAACATCAGTGGGAGCTCATTTGACATTTGATGCAAATCCCGGAGGAGGATTTGACTTCCAGTGAGTGCAGTCCCCAAAGCCATACACTTGCTGCTTGTGTTATTTTAAGTATCTTATTATTAATGACCCATTATACCAGAAAGAAAAATGCTATATATGCATTTTCATTCGGCTTACCATTGTTTCCAAAAGTCTGGATTATTCAATTAGTCTAACTGCAGTTTTCTCTAAGGGAATATGGAGATATAACAGGCTTTGTGCATTTAGAACTAAAACATTAGGACTCAGGGCTCTTTTTGTGGCTGTAGCCTGGAGGATGTACTCTCGACTCCCATAATACATTTTGCATTCTCTCTCTCTCTCTTGCAGTTATCAGGACTGCAACACTCTCAATTGTCTTCCTGAGTACAACTGATACTACTTTATAGATGTGACATGGTTATCTTTTTCTAACTTTAACTTTGCGTATCTGGCATTTTCTAACTTTAGTTGTGTAAGTTCAGGCTGTTCCTTCTCACCTAGAAATAGTTCCTGCTATTTGAGTTAGGGTATGCCGTCACCAAGTGGTTGCTGCTTCTTTGATTAGCGTGATCTCAAAATTCAAAATAGGGGCTGCATTGTTTTTGTTGGTGGTGTTAGTGGTGCATGTGTTAAGGTTTGGGTAATGTGACACCTGCAAATAGGTGAGGGTATCAAGTATCAGAGGTAGTTGGGGGTAAATCTTCATGAAGCAACAGGAAGATACTGAAGTACAAAAAATGGGTCATTATTTGAGGAGGGGAGAGGAAAGGCAGTTTGAGGTTCAAGGAATGAAAGCAGGGACAGAGGACTTGTGGAGTGAAGGGTACAGGGAAGACAAAGGATGGAAACGAAAATGACCCAGAGTTAAGTGACCTCGATCACTGTTTCTGCACTTTTCTATGGTTCCTGTACTTGCTGGGGAGTCTGACTAGCAAGATAGATACAGTGTCTTGAGCAGGATTGTGTCTTGTACATCTTTGTATTCCCCCACAGTGCCTAGCACCGTGCTGGGCACATAATTGGTCCTTAATAAAGATCTGTTGAATGAATGACCCAAACCTGCTGGAGTTGAGATGATACGTAATGGAGGAGGTAGCTGCTGGCTTGAGGCATAGGAGCAGCTCCCAATGAGCAAGTCTTGACAATGTTCTGCCTCTGTCATTAAGCTGAGGGCCCCACACAACCTTAGATGGCTCCTATGATCAGTCTTCCAAAGTATAACCTTTTCTAACTCTTCTGAGTTAGGTAGCTACATACCTTCTTTTTCTTTTTTAAAATCTCAGATCCAAGGCCCTTGAAGTCCTTCATACCTCTGAACCAGTCTGGGTGGTTGGAAAAGTATGACATATGACATATAGAAGCTCTTGAATTTAATTTAATTTTTATTTTTTATACTTTTTAAAATAAATTTATTTTATTTTATTTATTTTTGGCTGCATTGGGTCTTCATTGCTGCATGCAGGCTTTCTCTAGTTGTGGTGAACGGGGGCTACTCCTCCTGCAGTGCACAAGCTTCTCATTGCAGTGGCTTCTCTTGTTGCAGAGCACGGGCTCTAGACGTGTGGCCTTCAGTAGTCGTGGCGCACGGGCTTAGTTGCTCCGTGGCACGTGGGATCTTCCCAGACCAGGGGTCGAACCCGTGTCCCCTGCATTGGCAGGCGGATTCTTAACCACTGTACCACCAGGGAAGTCCCTTTTATACTCTTTTAAGGGTTACTTTCCATTTACGGTTATTACCAGATGTAGGCTGTATTCCCCGTGTTGTACAATACATCCTTGAGCCTATTTTACACCCAATAGTTTGTGCCTCCCACTCCCCCACTCCGAGACATACGGAAGCTTTTTTTTTTTAATAAATATATTTTTAAATTTTATTTATTTATTTATTTGGTGTGCCGGGTCTTAGTTGTGGCACATAGGCTCTTAGTTGTGGCATGTGAACTCTTAGGTGTGGCATGCATGTGGGATCTAGTTCCCAGACCAGGGATCAAACCTGGGCCCCCTGCATTGGGAGCAGAGAATCTTAACCACTGCGCCACCAGGGAAGTCCCTATATGGAAGCTTTAGCTTGGAGGACGCGAGACCTAGAGCTTCTTCCATTCATAAGGTGTGTAGGGAGTGGCTAGATAGGCTTTTAAAAATGTATATGAAGAGAAAACTGAGGATCATTCCAAGTAGGATGTTTGTTGGAATTAAGAGCCTGTTCAGACACAGTTCTTCTCCAGAAGGGGGTTTATCCCTGCATGATAATACGTGTACCATGTTATCTTTGGCCCTGGCCAGCATCGGCTCACATAATTGGTTTTTAAAGCTACAGATGCTCCATCTCACCTGTTACCCAAATATTATAACTCATAAAAATCTGGTGAGATCATCCCTGATGCTGCCCCTATGGTGGAAGTTAAGTCCTTGAGGACAATAGTTTTAGTGAGCAGGTATGATGACTTATTTGGCACCATAAACTTCTACATCTCTAACACAGAATTCCCCAACCAAGGGTCCATATGGAGTGGTATAATAGCATAGTGGATAACAGCATGGGCTTTGGAGCCAGACATACATGGGCTCAAATTTTACCTCTGCCTTGTAGGAGGTTTTTGTCATTAGGCAAGTCACTTAATGTCTCTGTACCTTGGGTTCCTAACCTATAAAATGGGGTAATATTAACTACCTTACATGGTTGTTATGAAGGTTAAAGTAAATGATAAGACACATGTAATGTGATTAACACAGTGCTCAGTATATAAGAAGCACACACTCACTGGTAGCTATTATATGTATTTCTTCCTAGAATGCAAACTTTTGGAAGTGATGGCCCTGGATAGTGTCCCATCTTGTTCACCACTGTGTCCTTGCCCTCAGCTTCTGAGGCTTGTGCAGACTCTCCAGACAGGCTCCCTCCTGTCCCACAGAATGCTGAACAAGTGGGAGCTTGTAAACTAAGTAGGATGTCATTTTGAGTCACCGTTGCTCTAATTTCTTTAGACATTTGTGAAAAACAATTGGATTCCCTTCAGCTTTAATTTCCCTCCCTTCCCAGATAAATTTTCCAAATGTCCACTTTCTATTTCCTCGATCAAGGCCAGAGTTGAAGGAAGCTGGCCTTCAATCTCCAACCAGTCTGAGAGCACCATTTGGGCTCAAGAACAAATTGTATTGGAAAAGCAGCAGAAGCACTGAAATGAATTGTCATGAATTGAGGCTTCAAATGAAAGCACAAGGCCGAGGCTGGTCCTAATTGGCAGTGGACTTACTCAGGTAAGAGGCCAATTTCAAATATCTCATTGAAGAACTTTTGTAATATGCACCCCCTCCCTCCCAATCACCTCCTTCCATCCACATACAGCCTTTGGAAGATGATGATCATTGAGTAAAGGTAACACTGAGTTATTTCACATTTCTTTAAAATCTCTAATCTATAAACTATGTGCAGACATAGAAAAACTTTGAACCATGGTACAATTTGAAATGTTCCCTGTGGTAGGGTGAGTAATGGTACCCTAAATGTTTCCACATCCTAATCCCTGGAAACTGTGAATATGCAACCTTATATGCAAAAGGGCCTTTGGAGATGCAATTGAGTTAAGGAGCTTGATATGGGAAGATTATTCTGGATTATCTGGGTGGGTCCAATGTAATCACATGGATTATAATAAGAGGGACTCAGGAGGAGACCAGAGGCAGAGGAAAAGGCGGTGTGATGATAGAAGCTGAGACTGGAGTGATGTACTTTGAAGATGGAGGAATGGACCAAAAGCCAAGGAATACAGGCAGTTAACTACTAGAAGCTGACTAAGGCAAATAAATGGATTTCCCCTTCAGAGCCTCCAGAAGGAACCTGGAAACCCTGTCTGCACTGTGACTTTAGCTCATTGAGACCCACTTCAGACTTCTGACCTCCAGAACCATGAGAGAATAAATTTGTGTTGTTTTGAGCCAGCCCTCCAAATTCTCCCAGATATGCCAGAGAGCCAGAAATTCACAATATTAGAACTATTCTTTTGGGAGCTATCACTGAAGGACACAATTGCTAGAAGTTTCCACTAAAATACAAAGGAAAAATGTGTTAGGCAACATCCAGTATTCTGTTATGCCTTCTTCTGGCTGGCTGGCAGAGAGCACGGAAGGGGACCCAGGATGCAGGGATTTCTGGGTCCTGGGGCGTCGTGAGGATAGACTTGACAAGTGGGATCTGTGTAGCCAGATACAGCAAGTGATGCCTGGGATGAGAGGGTGCCAAAAGAGAAGAGAGAGAACCTAAAAACTAAATTCCATTTATTATGGAATGTATTATGTCCTGGGGCCAACCAGTGAAGAACTC
Source organism: Globicephala melas (assembly GCF_963455315.2). Lineage (NCBI taxonomy): Eukaryota > Metazoa > Chordata > Mammalia > Artiodactyla > Delphinidae > Globicephala > Globicephala melas. The sequence goes on along the minus strand of NC_083335.1, from coordinate 10,567,024 downwards.
ACTGGTTGTGAGCAGCATCTTACTTACTTACTTACTTACTTTATTTATTGCCACGTGGCATGTGGGATCTTATTTCCCCAACCAGGGATCAAACCCGCGCCCCCTGGAAGCATGGAGCCTTAACCATGGGACTGCCAGGGAAGTCCCCGTGAGCATCATCTTTGTGACTAATCCAGCTTCAAGCCTGTTCCATAGAGCTCCCCATAAGCTTAAAGAAATAAAGAACTTCCTGTGCTTGCTGAGTCCTACAAACTCCCTGACTTTGGGACTGACTGCTTTTTGGTCTGCCCCTGTTGGGTTGGTTCTCTTTCTGGTACTCTGACATCCTGCCACTTCTACTCCCTATTGTGGACTCCTAGCGTCCTCTGACTTCAACTCTTTGGTCTGTGCCTGCCAGATACTTTTCTATTCTTAGAGCCTTGAGTTTCCGGCTCCCAGGAATTCTTTGCTCTAACCTAGAAACCCTTTGCCACCAGCCCCCCTGGCACCAAACCCACCATCGGGCCCTGATCAGGAGACCTCCCAGATTCCTTGTGAGATGACTCTTTCTGAGGGAGAATTCTCCCCGCCACTGCACCCCCCAACCACCAAAGTATTTTGGTGTTTACAATAAGAGGTAGTAGGTTTACAGATGAAGGATCTTGAATCCAAAAACCTACTTTCTCTGTCTGCAACCATCACACATGGTCACCTGCCTTCCCTTCCTCTGATCTCATTCCCAGAGAACTCTAATGCAAGTCCAGAAAACTGAGGGACTTTGAACCCATTAGTAGCTTCACCTCTCCATCCCCCCACCTCCCCGCCATCTTCACTTGCAGTTTGATGACTTGAATGTGAGGAGTATGGACCCAGTCAGTTGGGCCTTAACACACACATTCAGAGATGCATATCTGACCTATACAGTTAATATGCTCTTCTAGCAACCCAGGATAGAGAGATTTCTTGTTTCCCAGGGTGATTGCCTGAGAGTGAATGCCACAGTGTCACCCAAGTGATGCCTGTAGTCTAGGATATATAAGAGATTTCCTTGTGAAACTTGCAAGAGGCCTCAGGAAAATCCATTCACATATGAATGCTGACTTCCCAGGAACTGGACTAGGGAGCTGAGGTATTGTAAAGGAGCATGACTTGTTTGCTGACTTGTTTACCAGGCTTAAGTTGTATAATCACAAGAGTCCAAGAATCTCAAACAGCCCACATCCAGTTCTCAGACAGCAAGACCTGATGTGGTCTGAATCCCAGGCTATTAACATAATTCTTGAATGGCTAACACTTCAACAATACCTGCTAGTAGAACCAGAGCTTGAGTGGTGGTGGAACAGGCCAGATTGGAATAGATAAGACTTGGGAATTCATGAGGGTTTAGTGGGTCAGGGGAAGGCTGGGACTGGGACAAGAATGTAATTTCGGGGTTTCATAATTTAGTTATTATAGGCTTGAGTACATGATAGTTGGAATCCAATCAGGGTAGGTTCAGAATCAAATGATACCATGGAGGGCTAAGAGCAGGTAAGATGTGAGTGTAAGTGTCTACAATGACAAACCAAGAACCAGTTGTTGGCTAAGCAGAAGTGAGGAGTTGACAGTGGTCATCCAAGTAGCTGGCGATTGGCAGAGTCCAGATTAGCTGGTGGGTAACTATCAAGGGAGTATGGTAGTGGGTATTAGGGATTCAGATCGAGATTCAGACTGGGAAACAGGTTTTTGTGTAGGAGATGTAGTCCCACAGCTGGGATACCAGGCAAGGAATCACAGAGGAGGAAGACATGGAAGAGCTCTCCTTATGGAGGTACCTGTATTCTGTCAGTAGAAAACTGTGACTTGGTGCTGAGTTGCTAGATTATTTCCGTCTTCTCCAAACTCCTGACTGGAGCCGTCCACCCCCAGCCTGCTATCCACAATATAGCCAGAGTGAGCATTTGAACATGTCAAACTGACCTTATCGCTTGTAATCACTCTTAGGAAGAAGACTAGACTCTTCACCAACCTCTACAAGGCTCTCATGGTTTGGCTCCTACCCACGTCTTTAGCCCCTCTTCCACCGTTTTCTCTTTCACTTGTGCCCCTCTAGCTGCACTGAGTCTCTATAGGCCCCTCAGCTCCCTACTGTCTGAGCTGTTGCATGTGCAATTGCTTCCGCTTGGAGTATACCTCACCTCTCTCTTCAACCTTCCAGTCTCAACTTAAAAGTCACTACCTTCTCTGAGTCATTTACCTAAAGGAATGCCCCCTTAGTCTTCATAACGATGCTACTCACCACCATCACTTACAAGGCATAGCCACCAACTTTGCTTACTGTGAGCAAGTCCACAGCCTTCCATGCACCACTTCCACCAGGCTTTACACCCCAATATCCTCATCACCCCACCACAATTCCCCATTGTCATGTCCACCACCATACCCTCCTCCACTGCCTACACCCTCTAGCCACACCAACTACCACCAGCTTCGTCCACCCCTTTTATAACCCATGCTCCTCTTTGCCCCATCTCCCTATCGTCCCTTGTCCATCCAGCAGCTACAAATTGTAGCAGCCCTACCCTACTGACCCTACTAATGGACAAGGGCTCTTTTACTTATAGTTCAAGTATCAGCCAGCTTCAGTGATGTCTCCCCTGACCCTTCAGCCTGGATTAGCTTTCCCTGTTTTCCATAGCATACCACCCTCCTGCCTTACAGTCCTAATCACAATGGTAATTACATAGTACATTTTGTGATTGTGTTGAATGGTTGTCACCCCACAGGGTCTATGTCTGTCTTGCTTACTGCTATTTCTCCTGTACCTTAAGACACAAATCTCAAAATCTGTTTGCTGAATCTTGTTGAATCAAGTGTTGCAGGTAAAAAACTTGAGGCTCAGAGCAGCTAAATAACGTACTCAGAGTTGCACAGCTCCTTAGTGCCAGAGCTGGGATTCAAACCCAGTTCTGGTTGACTATAAGTCCTCTGGGTTCTTAACCATCATGCCAGTCGTTTCTGCCAGATCATCTCATTGAAAATGCAACTTCTCAGGCACTGTGAAAGGCTTACTGAATCAGAAAGTCTGAAGGTGCGGCCTAGCAATCTTTTACCAAGTCCTCCAGGTGACTCTGAGGCACGCTCCAGTGTGAGAACCGCTGCTCTGCCCTGCACTGCCCATTATGTGGTTCCCTCTTGGTAGGAGATCCAGGTGATTCCCTTCTATGCAAATATCCCTAATGGTACCTAGCATGGGGCTCAGCATACTGTAGGTGTTTAATAAGTACGTGTTGAATAATAAGTGAATTAAGCTCTAGGGCACATTAGTTTTTGAAAGGCAGAAATAGGCTTTTTCATCACACCTGTGGGAGAGCAGTGAAAAAACACCATAAAAAGCCTAACATAAGGGCCATGACACTTGCTTGGAGAAGTTTTCGAGATTAAATTATTCATTTGTTACCTCCTCCTACCTTCTTCCTTTCGGGTCAGTCATTTCCATGGAACTGTCTCTGACCCCTGTGGTTCATCTCGATAGCTCTCTTGTTTGGCTTCTTTATAGCATTTTGAGTATCATTCAAGCTATCCCTGGATTATATGTGACAATGCATCTTTTGAGTATCTCAGTTATATAAATCATTGTCTCTGTAATGAAACTTTATTCTCTTTAGCACATAGACTGTGTCTTTTCTTGTCTCCCCTAGTTTCTACCACGGCCTTAAGTATACAGTAGCATGTTGGGATAATATTTTAATAGATTATCCCCAAGTGTGTGTGTGTGTGTGTGTGTGTGTGTGTGCGCGCGCGTGTGTGTGTGTCTTTACACCTAGCCCTTCCCATATTCAGCAAAGAAATTTCATCACCTAAGAGAAAGGTTATTATAGTAGAAAAGCAGAAAACTAAAAAGTTAATTCTCACCCTTGGAGTTTTAAAAGCCTATTTAGAGTTTCAGGAACCAGGACTTTTGAGCTTCAAAATCCTAAGCCCTAAAGAACCCAGGTCATACACTTCATGACATACGTACTAGATTTGAAAGGATACAGGATCAATCTGAGCAAGTTTTTCTTTCTCCCCAGACTAGATGAAAATTTCATGGGATGTGAGAGGAGTGAGTTAGAACAAAAGTCCTTGTTAACAGAGGTGCTGTAACCTGCCCTGTGGGGCAAGACCCAAGTTGAAGACGAAGGGGAGAGGGATGGAGAAAACTGAGCAGATTGGACTGCTGGCCTCTCTCCACTTAGACGCAACAAGCCTGAAGTGTTCCCCTGAGCCCGGCCTGGCTCCAGAGCAGTGGAGTAGAGCTGGCTGCAGGTGTTATCGCAGGGACAGGGCTTGAGGCAGCCTTATCATTCCCTGGACTCAGGTGAGGTATGGGGAGAACCAAGTGTTTTCTGGATGGCCACGAGGGTCCTCAAGACCTGAGAAAACTTCAACTCAAGGTTAAGGAGGCATGGCAGTGATGTGAGTCCAACTGTAATTGAGGCCTGGGTGGAATTTGAATAGCCCTGCAACACATGTGCAGAGACAGTTAAGGCCATACATGACAGTGTACCTGTCAGTGGGTTCCAGCGTGGACAGCAGAAAACTAAAGATCAAATACTTTCTCCTTGTCTTAGCCACAGCCTCAGAGATTGTGGGGATAGCTTGAATGGACTGAGATTAAGTTTTATATTACCTGGAGGAATGGGAGCTCAAAATAGACTAAGTTATAAGAAAAAAATTCTCGTGCACCTGAATTTGTGAGTTGACATTTATAGCAACCCCACCAAGGCACTCTATATTTGGTCAGTTGGATTGACTTGATGAACCAAAGCCTTTTTCTTGAGGCCAATATTTAAGAGAAAAGTGAATCAGAAGACAAGAAGCCTCCGCTGGGGGTTGGGTACGTTAGTAGGTATTGAAGCGCTCCCTGAGCTGTCCTTGCCTTAGAATGCTTTCACTCCCACACTTCTCAGCTTCGTTAGTCCTCAGTAGTGACCATGAAGTCTCAGCTTCTTCAGTCCTCAGTAGCAAATACTGAATACTGCAATACCCCTGGTTAACCAAGGGAGAGTCTAGCTAGGGTCACTCAACTACTTACTAATGGGCACGAGGGTGAATTCAGGCATTTTAGAGTTTTCATACACAGAGGTGGAAACAAGAAGAGGTTTTAACATAAGCCCCAGATACCCAAATTTGGGTGTAGTTACAGACGTATGACTTGATCACTGATTTTTAGCAGGTAAACACAACTGGACAGGTTCATCTTTTTAAGTGGGCTGCAGCCTGAGTATTGCATTTGGAAGGGCCACAGTATTTATTAAGCTGTGTGGGACTGCTCTGATTGTGCTATAGAAAGGCAGAGGTCTCCAGAGTCGATTGGGGTGGTCGAATCACATTCAATGAATGTCCTAGCGTCTCAGTTGAAGAATCTTGCTATTGAGGGACTCCCCTGGAGTAATCAATTAAAAGCAGTAGCATTAAGCAGCTAACGGTGCTGGGAAATCAATACCAGCATGGGGAAGAAACAATTCCCTGCAATGATTTCTGTGCAAATTTTGATTCTTGTACCTAATGACATTAGGATCCGCTAATGACACATAACTCAAGGAGGTGCTTCTTTCCCAGTTAAGCGTGAAGCACATTTTTGCCCCTACAACCTTGGCAGCCACGTGGGAGGCCTACTTTCACTGCTGGGAAGCAATAGATTAAGGTAAGGCAGCCCAACTTTCTTTCTATGTATCACTCCTGTGGGAGAGATGGAGGTCAGATAGAAGGGGTGACTTTCTGGAGATTGGCATGGGTCCCTGAAAGGGCCAGGACCATTCCTTCTTTCGTTTATCGAGCGTTTGTCCGCACTGGCCCTGCACCTTTAATTGCTCCTTCCCCACTTATGGCCAGGGGAATCCTATAAAAGACACCTGTAGCTCAGCTCAAACTGCTTTGAGACCTTGCAGATTCCACTACTTCTTCCCAGCATTTTACCCCAAAATGTGGATGGAAAGAAATATTGTATTTCTTTTGTTCTCTAAACATGATTTTGTCTGTTTAGAGACCACATAGCCCTGCCCAAATTTGATAGAAAATTCAATGTCAGTGACTATTGAGGCCTCCAGGGTCACGTTAAGTGCTGGGCGTCTTGGACACCAATCACAGGGAGTCCTCAGGTCTTCAGTCTACATACTGGATGGTCTCTTCAAGGCTAACAGCTCTGCTGATTCTGCCTCAAGCCGAGGCAGAGGGGTTTCCATCTAGGCTGGGAGCCCTAGAGGGGCCTGCAGTCTAGCCTTCCTTGGATACCACTTTGCCATTTTCCTCTGAGGCCTTGTCACTTCCCTATGCACTGTCAGGAAACAGGGTACCTGTATTCTCTACTTGTAGAATCTATAAAACTCCAGTAGCCCTGCCAGTTTTGAGGACACCGTCTTAAAGCTCTAGGTACCTCTTTATCTGAGGTACCAAACCTCAGAGACACTTCCATTTTAGAACAGCAGTTTAACTCTTTGCTTCCTTTTGCCTTGGCTTTAGAACACAGCATTCTTTTAACTTTGACCTGAAGCTGTTGAATCCCCAGGTTTCCAAGTCACAAGGCCACTCTAGGTAGGCTGTGTATGTGTGTGGGGGGGGGTGGGGTGGGGTGGGTGTGTGTGCGTGCGCATGCGTGGGTGGATATTGGAAGGGCGGAGGGACTCTCCTTTCTGAATTTCCCCTTTCTCATCCTCCCTGCCCCTCCACCCTGCTTCACCTGGCAAACTCCTAGCCATCCTTCAAGACTCAGCTTATATGTCACTCTTTTAGATAAGTTTTCCATGGTCCCTTACTCTAATTAGACTCCCATTTTATGCATGTATAGCACCCTGTAGCTATCCTACTTAGCACACGCCATAATGGTAATGAGTTAGTAAGGTGATTGTTAATATTAGTTTCTCCCACTGGTTTGTGGGTTCCATAAGTATAGGGACTAATCTTTTTTGTTCATTGTTATACCCCCATCACCTTCCAATATCTGATGTTTAGAAGTTGTAAAAGAATGGAATAAGTGAATACATGAAGAGAAATCTCCATAGTTTTGAAATAACAATGCAGAGGTTATTTTCTAATCTTTCTTTACATTTATATAGTGGTGTTAGCTTATAGGATGAAAATCGACAATGAATTGACTATTGTTATGCCAAACGAGTTGGCATAGAGTTGTTGATATTATCCTTTTCAACATATATAGTATCTGTGGTGATATCTTTTTTTTCATTCCTTGTATTGGTAATTTGAGTCCTCTCTCTTGGACTTTATGAAATAAAAAATTCCTATTCATCTAAGAAATACCATTAAGAGAGTGAAAGGCAAAACCAGTGTGGGAGACAATGTTTGCAATATACATAATGGGCAAAGGGCTTGTATTCAGAATATATATAAACAACTCTATAAGTCTATTAAAAACTACAGATAACCCAATTTAAAAATTGTAAAGACTTGAACAGATATTTGACAAAATAGGATATATATATATATATATATTTTTTTTTTCGGTACGTGGGCCTCTCACTGTTGTGGCCTCTCCTGTTACGGAGCACAGGCTCCGGACGCGCAGGCTCAGCGGCCATGGCTCATGGGCCCAGCCGCTCCGCGGCTTGTGGGCTCTTCCCGGACCGGGGCACGAACCTGTGTCCTCTGCATAGGCAGGCGGACTCTCAACCACTGCGCCACCAGGGAAGCCCAAAATAGGATATTGAAATGGTCAGCAAGCATTGTTACTCATCAGGGAAATGCAAATTAAAACCACAATGAGAAACCACTACACATCTATCAGGATAGCTAACATTAAAAAGACCAACAATACCAAGTATTGTCAAGGATGGGGAGCTGCTAGAACTCTCCTACGTTATTGGAATCTAAATTGGTACAACCACTTTGGAAAACTGACAGCATCTACTCAAGTTGAACATATGTGTGTGTACCAAGTGACCTTACAAATCTATCTTTCTTCCTATCTATCTATCTATTTATCTATCTGTCTATCATCTATCTATCATCTATCTATCATCTCTCCAACAGAAATGCATATGTGTGTGCACCAAAAGACATGTGCAAAATGTTCATAACAGCATTATTTGTAATAGCACCAAATTGAAATAAAACCAAATGTTCATCAACATTGGACTAGATAAATTGTGGTATATTCACACAATGGAATGTCATAGAGCAATTAAGAGAGAGTGGCATGGACATATCTACACTACCAAATGTAAAATAGCTAGTGGGAAGCAGCTGCATAGCACAGGGAGATCAGCTTGGTGCTTTGTGACCACCTAGAGGGGTGGGGTAGGGAGGGTGGTTGGGAGGGAGACGCAAGAGGGAAGAGATATGGGGACATATGTATATGTATAGCTGATTCACTTTGTTATGAAGCAGAAACTAGCACACCATTGTAAAGCAATTATACTCCAATAAAGATGTTAAAAAAAACTACTACTACACCAAATAACTGAATTAATCTCACAGATATAAGGTTGAGAAAGAAGCTAGATGCAAAGGAGAGTCCATTTATATCAAGTTCATATGCAGGCAAAATTAATCAATGATGATAGAGAAATCAGAATAATGGTAGACCAGGAGGGACGTTAGAGAGATGTTTGGGACACTGATTAATGTTCTAAGTCCTGATCTAGGCGGTGGTAACGTGTGCTGTTTATAAAAATTAATCAATCTGTACAATTAGGATTTACCTTTATTGTGTGTGTTATACTTTAATTAAAAGTTTATAAAAATAAAATAAGAATGAATATATTAGAGAGGGTTACACTGCATGATTTTTCATGTTCCTTACAGTTCTAACATGCTATGATTTTGTGTGAAAATGCTTTGAAAATAATAAAATCCTCTACAAGTATAAGGTCTTTTATTATTAGTAGTAGTAGTTGACCTTGAACTCCTAGTGATTTCTTGATCAAACAGTGGTAAATAATTTGCTTTAAATTTCTATATATTTATTTCCCACTTAAAAATGTGTCACCTCTCTGCTTTTCTGGCTATTGTTCATTTCCTAATTCCTTTGAACTTTTCTGTCAAGACCCTGGATGAGAAACCGGAGACAAATACCATGGAGAGTAATCTTGAACCCTCTTAAATTTTGAGCTGGCAATAAACAATGGCAAAGCCTTGAAAGGTTTAAGGAGAATGGTTCGTGATTTTTTTTTTTTTTTTTTTTGGCCGTATGCGGGCCTCTCACTGTTGTGGCCTCTCCCGTTGCGGAGCACAGGCTCCGGACGCGCAGGCCCAGCGGCCATGGCTCACGGGCCCAGCCGCTCCGCGGCATGTGGGATCTTCCCGGACCGGGGCACGAACCCGTGTCCCCCGCATCGGCAGGCGGACTCCCAACCACTGCGCCACCAGGGAAGCCTGACTCACGATTCTTTGAGTCAGCTGTGGCTTTGTATTGCTCAGACTAGGTTTTCTACTTACATACATAATGTAGCAGTGGAAATAATAATGATTTTCCCAATCACTTGACCTCTGTTAGGAGTTAATAATTCTAATGTCAGGTGAAAATAATGCTAGAAGAATAATAAGACACATTTGACATTCATTTCCAAAAGTAGTCATTCAAATCGTATTATTTTATCATTGCCATCACTTTTCTTTCCCTCAGCCTTGCCAGTAAAACTCAGTTAATGAATCTACCAGTAAGCACAGTTAATAGAGTGGCTGACTTACTCTCAGAGAAGGCTTTGGCTTTACTGAGGCCACTGAGCTTGTTCAAAACCCAATATACATTTTATTCCCTTGGAAGTTTTTCCTCTCTTTCAGGTATTCGTTAAGAACTCAACTTTCTTGGTATCCAAACGAAAGTTTCCTTTAAAGGTATATCACCTTTCTAATTCTTGGCCTGGGAAAAAATGTCAGAAAATTCTTTAAATCTATCTAGTAAAGTATTTTAAATGCTCATCTTGCACTTTTGAGTGAGGTGTAATTTACATTTCATACAAGTAGAAGCTGAGCAGCAAGCTGTAAGTAATTATCGTATAATTAAATGTCTACTATGAAGGGAAGGAAAACGTGAGCTCCTTCGTGCTTTCCGTGACTGGGTTATACAATGGCAAATTTACAGCTCTTTATCTCAGGAAGGCTCCAGGGGACCTACTCAGGGTTTGAAGAGATACCTCTGAGTTGCCAATATAGTTTCAGTTGCAGACTGAGGCCATCCCTTTGCTGTCCAAGCAGACCATATGGAAATGCATTCTGTAGCTTTGGTTTTAGAAATGGAAACCAACGTGTCTATTCCTCTCAGTGACTTTGAAAACGTTTTCCCCTATGTTAACATTTGTAAATAGGAAACCACCATGAAAATTAATACTTAATAGTTACCATGGATGAGTTTTATTTTTTCAAATTCACAAAGCAGTTGGCTTTGGGGATGATAATCAAATGCCAAGTGCATTTGTAATTAGGTGAAATGCTCCTGTGATCTGATTTTGTTTAATATGTATTTTAAAATATTCACTGAGTCCCTGCTACGTTCAAGATGCCATAGGGCATTCAAAGGTCAAAAAAGACATGGTCCCTGCTTTGTGGGAGATTATAGTCAGGAAGTGGATAAAAACCATGCACACAAATAACTACGAAGCAAGGCAAAATTGGATAGTTATCAGAGACTCCAAGGTGTAGAGCTGCTCAGGGGAAGGAGCAGTCACTTCTGTTTCTGGCTACGCTGAGCTGGTCAGGTTTAAGGAAGACAGTGTATAATCTGGTATATGAGGGATAGACTTATTATAAGAAGAGATATTGAGGAAACCATGAGCAATGATAGATGTGGGAAACCAGCACAAGGGCTTCAGGGAATGAAGCAGACCAATTTGGTTACTTATTCAACAGCCATAGTGGCAATTTATCTCAATTTATGAATAATAAGGGTTGGGTTTTACAGACTTTCTCCCTAGTCAAAACGTATAATGTGATATTCTTGACTGTTTACATTGTTTGGAGCATTAAATATATATGTAGGGGTATAGTGTGAGATACAGATGAAAATGGACATATGGAATTGAATTGCAACGACTCTTGGGCACCAATCTAATGGAGATAGACTTACTCAGAGAATCACTTACTTAAAAAATCTTATTGATACTGTGTTGTGTGCCAGGCACTTTAAAAGGCGTGTGGAATAAAAAAGAAAAAAGAGAAAAAAAGCCATGTGGAGTACAGTGATAAATACGTTTTCTGCCCACAAGGAAATTAATGGGGGCAGTGGGTGAGAAGTGCTGAGGGCACCTGTCCTAGACAGGATGTGAGGTGTCAGGAGAGACATTTTAGAGGTGGTAATGTTTGAGTTGAAATATGAGAGTATGGGTTTTCCTGAGCTGTGGGATATAAGAAGGGCGTTTCAAGGAGAGAAAATGGAAGGATATTTCGAGCACAGAGGGCATGCAAAGTCACCCAGGTGTAGAGAACCTGGAGAGTTTCCAGGAGGGCTGGGCTTGAACGTAGGGTGTGAACTGAGTGGTAAAGAGAGAACACTGGAGGGCTCGATAGGGACCTCATCATGAAAAGCCTTATAGAGGCTATTACAGTCATCCATGTGGAGCTGATGTGACCCTGAGTTACAAATACAGCAGTGGGGAGGAAGAAGGGGGCATACATTTGAGAGATATTTAGGGGGTAGGATTGACGGACTTGCTAACCAATGGAATGCAAGTGATAAGGTGGATGATAGAGTGCAAGGATGAACTTGGGTGTCGGGGAGTGCCATTCACTCCGGAGAGGAGCTCAAGTGGATGAGAAGATTTCAGGGAGAACTTATAAGCTTTGTTTTACCCATGCTGAGTGTGAGGGACCTGTCAGATATACAAATGGAGATAATGGCCCAAAGTTGACTATATTGTCTGGAGTACAGAAATGTAATTTGGGCTGCAGGTATAGTTTTGAGAGTCACAGTATCAGAAGTTGCAAATCCAAATGTCTGCAGGATCCAGGCAGGTAACATAAATGGATGATTCTGGCTGGGGCTGATATGGGGTTAAGAGAAAAGATGTGCATAGGCCCTGCCCAAAGGCGTTCACATTTTAAAAGAGTCTGGTAAGGCAGCCAGATAAAACCTATCTGCAGACCATATCAAGCTTCAAGCAGCCAGCTTTCCACCTTTGATATATAGAGTAATTGTCCATTAGAGTGAGTGTAGAGTTTACATGCAGACAAAGTATGCAGAGTACAGGAAAAAGCCAGAGACAAAACTCCAGAGGAGCAATATAAAGAAGAGGCGGATATGTGGGGGAGGGGAGGGGGAGGGAAGTTGGCAGAGAACCGTGTTAAATGCTACAGAGTGAGATAAAGAGTGTGAACTTTCTGTAGGACTTTACATCATAGAAGGGACTGCTAACTTTAACTGAAGCCTGTTCAGTGATGCGGTGAGGGCTAAAGCCAGAATGTAGTGGGTCAAGAATTTCTCGGAGGAGAGGAAGTGGAAACTGTGTAGACAATTCTTTCAAGAAATTTGGTCGTGAATGGGAGGTGAGCAGTTGGCTGGTAGTTGGTTATTTATATTTGTAGGCATGCCAGGAGAGACATGAGCACATTGTATGCTAGAGGGAGAGGGTGTTGAAAATGTAGGAAAGGAAAGGATATGTCGATGAGCTGAGGTCCCTGGAGAGGTGGGAACAGAGGAGATCCAGAGCACAGGTAGAAGGATTAGCCTTGAGGTAGGAAGAGCGGCGCCTATTCTACTGAAATTGAAAATAATTTCGTTTAACCAAGATTCATGGAGCTTTTCCACCCTATTAGACACTGTTCTGGGTGCTGAAGTGTAACAGTTTAAAGAAGTAGCACAGAAATTCCTGCCCCTGTGGAACTTACATTCCAGAAAGATTGAGTATGTACAAGAGCGAATACATATTAGCAGGGATGGGGCTTTGGGAATGTAGTTGAAACGTTCTTATTTACTGACCTCTATTTTCTCTGTGATTGAAGGAAGAGATATTAGGGTAGGAGGTTTAGAAGATACTGGAGAAGTTTTGAAATAACTACTGTGGGTCACATGAAAGAGGAGTCTAGGAACAAACAAAGGGACTTCTGAGCAACAAGATCCATACTTGTCTTGCAGTAGAGGAGGGATCCACAAGCTTTTTCTGTAAAGGACCAGACAGTAAATATTACCGGCTTTGCAGACTGGAAAGCGTCTGTAATAACTGACTACTCAAATCTGTTGTAGCTCCAAAGCAGCCATAGAGGACAGGTAAATGAACGGGCATGGCTGTGTTCCAATAAGACTTTAGTTACCAAAACGGGTGGAGGTCTGGATTCGGACTGTGGGCCCCAGGTAGCCAACTGCTGTAGCAGGGCATTCACAGGATGAGAGCTGCTTCATAAGAAAAATTTATTTGACAGCACCCTGGAGGTGAGTAGGAGGGTGGAGGCCATTGCATTGGTTCAGGTGAGAGTTAATAGAGATCTGAACTAGCATTGCAGCAGTGGGAATGGAAAGGACAGGAGAGTGAGGAGAGATATAGTGTCATGACAGACAGGGGAGGAGTCGATAATCAACAATGTCAAATGCTGCAGAGAGGTCTAGCAAGCTGTTGCTAGAGAAGGGGACGCTGGCTTTGTTATTTAGGAGGTCGCTGCTGACAGTGAAAGCAGTTAATACAGGCACAAGGAGTGGAAGCAACATTGCTCCCATCAGGAATGCTTCCCCTTTCTTAAAAATTTTGTCAAGTTTCCTTAAAAATGTTACCCAATGTTATCAGAGTAATACGTGCACAATGGTAAACATAAAATAGTACCAGAAGGCTTTCCAGACAGCAGGCCCCTGCCCATTCCCTCCCTCCCTTCACATCCAACCTGCTAGAAGACTAACACCCTCTTGACTATTCCTTGTGGTATTTCCATTTTTGTAAATAGACTTTTCCTGCTATTTCTTGGTATATGGACTTCAGACAACATCTACTGACATTCTATTATGGATTATGAAGATTTAGCACTTTACATCACTCCCTGCTCATCTTCTCTTCCCTATATACTCTCACTATAGTTAAATCATCGTCTTTGTTCAAATCAGTATTCAGCTGAAATACTGATTCAGTTCAAATCAGTATTTTGCCTTATGATAACTATGTAAATGTGGTTTCACTGCTGAGTCAAATAGCATACTATGATGATTATGTCTTTCTGTGTGCAACTTATTGTTTATCCTGGAGTTAATAACTGCTTCGGTTTTTCTCAATTAAGACCAATAGTTACGATTTTAATTAAAATTCATTATTGAGATAAATGTACATGAAAGTTGTAAGAAATAATACAGAGAGATCCCATGTAACCTTTATCCAGTTTCCCCCAATGGTAACATCTTGCAGAACTATAGTGCACAACCAAAACCAGGATTTTGACATTGATACCGTCAAGATACAGAACATTTCCATCACCACAAGGACCCCTCGTGCCTCCACCTACTTCGTAACCTCTGGCAACCACTAATCTGTTCCCTATTTCTAAAATTTTGTCATTTCAAGAATCTTAAATAAATGGTATAATATAGTATGTAGGGTTTTGAGACTGATTTTTTTCTTTTCACTAAGCATAATTCCCTGGAGATTCAGCTAGGTTGCTGCATGTGTCAATAGTTTAAGCCTTTTTATTGCTGAGTAGTATTTTATGATATGGATATATCACAGTTTGTTTAACCATTCACTTGTTAAAGGACACCTGGATTGTTTCTAGTTTTTGCCTATTATGAATAAGGCTACTATAAATATTTGTGTACAGTTTTTTGTGTGAACCTAAGACTTCATTTCTCTGGAAAAAGTGCCCAGGAGTGCAATTTCTGGGTTGTATGACAATAGCATGTTTCATGCTATTGGAAAGTGCTCTTTTCCACAATGGCTGTACCATTTTGCATTCTCACCAGCAACATATAAGCAATTCAGTTTCTCTGCATCCTCACCAGCATTGGGGTCACTATTTTTTTTTAGCCATTCTGACAGTTGTGTAGTAATATCTCATTGTAGTTTTAATTTGCAGTTCTCTAATGGCTAATTATGTTGAACACCTTTCCATGTGCTTATTTACCATCTGTACATCCTCTTAGGTTAAGTGTGTCTTCATGTCTTCAGCCCACTTTCTAATTGAATTTTTTTTTACTTTTGAGTTTTTAATAGTTCTTAATATATTCTAGATGTAAGTCCTTTGTTGGATATTGTACTCTGCAAATATTTTCTTCCACTCTGTAGCTAGTCTTTTCATCTTCTTAATAGGGTCTTTTGCAGAGCAAAAGTTTTAAATTTTGATAGAGTTTGATAAAGTCCCTGCCTTGTTCTTGATCTTAGGGGGATACCATTTAGTCTTTCACTGTGAAGTATGATGTTAGCTATAGATTTTAATGTAGATGCTCTAGATCAAGTTGAGAAAAGTTTGTCTCCATTCCTGTTTTTCTGAGAATTTTTTTATCATGATGTGTGTTGAATTTTGTCAAATGCTTTTTCTGAATCAATTGATATGATCATGTGATTTTTCTTCTTTAGCTTGTTAATATTACATTGATTGATTTTTCTAATATTGTACCAGCCTTGCATCCTGGTATAAACTGTAGTTGATCATGGTGTAGAATTATTTTAATGTGTTGTTGAATTATTTTTCCTAATATTTTGATAGGGGTTTTTGCATCTGTATTCATGATGAAAATTGGTCTGTACAGTTTTTTGTACTGTCCTTGTCTGGTTTTGGTATCAGGGTAATACTAGCCTTAGAAAATTAATTATATTGATTTTACAATTGGAAGAATTATATTATCTTCTATTATCTGGAAGAAATTGTATGAGATTGGTGTTAATTGTTATTTAAATGTTCGGTATAATTATTCAGTGAAACTATCTGGGCTTAGAGATTTGTTGTGGGGGAGTTTTGAAATTACTAATTCAATTTTGTTATAGTGCTATTCAATTTATTTACTATTGGGTGAAGTTGTGTGGCAGTTGTATTTTTTGAAGAATCAGCCCATATCACCTATGTTGTTGAATTTATGTGTATAGAGTTGTTTGTAGTGTTCCCTTATGTCTGCAAGGTTTGCAGTGATATCTCTTGTTTGATTCCTTATATTGCTAATTTGTGTTTTCTCTTTTATCTTTGTCAGTTTTTCTAGAAGTTTGTCAACTTTACTTGTCTTTCCAAAGAACCAGCTCTTTGTTTAGTTGATTTTCTCCATTGTGTCTCTGTTTTCAATTTCATTGACTTCTGTTCTTTATTATTTCCTTCCTTCTGATTGCTTTGATTTTATTTTCTTTCTCTTTTTCTAGATTCTTGAGCCAGGAGCTTAGATTATTGGTTTGAGACTTTTTCTCTTTTGTAATGTATGCATTTTAGTGCTATAAATTTTCCTGTAAGCACTGCTTTAGCTATATCCCACAAATTTGAATATGTTCTGTTTTCATTTTCATTTATTTTAAAGTATTTTCAAATAGCCCCTGAGATTTCCTCTTTGACTCATGGATTATTTAGGAATGTGTTATTTAGTTTACAAGTGTTTAAAATTTTTCTTGTTATTTTTCTATTGTTGATTTCTTGTTTGAGTCCCTTGGTATGATTTAGATTCTTTTAAATTTGTTGAGGCTTGTTTTATGGCCCATGATATGACCTATCTTGTTATATGCTCCATGGGGACTTGAAAAGTATGTGTATCTTCTGTTATTGGGTGAAGTGCTCTGTATATTACATTAGATCCTGTTAGTTGGTTGTGCTGTTCAGTTCTACATCCTTGCAGATTTTCCGTCTAGTTTTTCTATCAATTGTTGAGAGTAGGCTGTTGAATTTTGCTACTATAATTGTAGATTTGTCTATTTCTCTAGAGAAAGAGTTCTGTCTGTACAAGTTTAAAACCAGTTCTATCAGTTTTTGCTTCATGTTTTTCAAACCTGTTGTTTGGTGAATACACACTTGGTATTGCTATGTATTTCTGGTGGATTAATCCTTTTGTCATTATGTAATGCCTCTCTCTGTCTCTGGTAATTTTCTTTACTCTGAAGTTTACTTTATCTGATATTAGTATAGCTATTCCTAGTCTCCTTTGATTAATGTTTGCATGATATATCTTTTTTCTCCTTTTACTTTTAACCTGTCTATATCATTATGTTTGAAGTGAGTTTCTTGTAGACAGCATAAAGTTGAGTCATGTTTTTACATCCACTCTGCTCATCTCTGTCTTTTAACTGGTGTATTTAGACCATTTACACTTGATGTGCTATTGATATGTTAGGGTATAAGTCTGCCATATTACCTTTTGTTTTCTGTTTTTTTATTTTTATGTTTAAGTAATTAATTAATTTGCTTTTCTGTGGGTTACGTGAAGATTTTTTAGAATTCCATTTTGATGTATCTATAACATTTTTGAGTGTATCTCATTGTATAACATGTTTAGTAATTGCTCTTGGTATTACATTTTACATACATATACATTACTTATCACAGTTTACTTGGTGTCATTATTTTACCAGTTTGAATGAAGTATAGAAACCTTACCACACTTTATGTCCCTTTACCCTCCCCATTTGTAATATAATTATTTAAAAGATTTCCTCTAAATATGTTTAGAACTGCATGTTATAATTTTTGCTTCAACCATAAAACACAGTTCAGAGAACTCAAGAGAAGGAATGTCTATTGTATATGCCAATACTTTTGGTTACTGTGTTCTTTATTCCTTTATGATGTTCCAAGGTTCCTTCTTTTATCATTTCCTTTTCGTTTAGAGGACTTCCTTTAGCCTTTTTTTTTTTTATAAATTTATTTATTTTTGGCTGCATTGGGTCTTCGTTGCTGCGCACAGGCTTTCTCTAGTTGTGGTGAGCGGGGGCTACTCTTTGGGCTTCTCATTGTGGTGGCTTCTCTTGTTGTGGAGCACGGGCTCTAGGCACATGGACTTCAGTAGTTGTAGCATGCGGCTCAGTAGTTGTGGCACACGGGCTTCATTGCTCCGCAGCATGTGGGATCTTCCCTGAGCAGGGCTCAAACCCGTGTCCCCTGCATTGGCAGGCAGATTCTTAACCACTGTGCCATCAGGGAAGCCCCCTTTAGCCATTTTTATAGGTAGGTCTGCTGGTAATAAATTATCTTAGTTTTTCTGCATCTGAGAATGTCTTGATTTTCCCTTCATTCCTGAAGCATAATTTTGCTGGATGAAGAATTCTGGGTTGACAGTTTTATGTTTCAGCATTTGAAAAATGTTGTGCCACTTTATTTTGGCATTCACTGTTTCTGATGAAAAGTCTGCTATCATTCAAATTGTTTTTCCCCTATAGGTAAGGAACATTTCTCTTTCACTGCTTTCAATATTTTTTCTTTGACTAAGTTTGATTATGATGTGAAATGTGAATTTCTTTAAATTTACCCTTTTGGGGATTCACTTAGTTTCTTGAATCTGTAGATTTATATGTTTTATGACATTTGGGAAGTTTTCAGCCATTTTTCTTTGAATACTTTTTCAGCCCCACCCTCTCTCTCCTCTCTTTCAAGGACTCCAATGACACAAATATTTGATATTTTGTGATAGTCCCACAGGTCCATGCAGCTTTGTTTATTATTTTTTAGTCTATTTTCTCACTATTAGTGCAGATAGGATAATTTCTATTGTTCCAACTTTTAGTTCACTGATTCTTTCCTCTATCCCCTCTATTCTGCTGTTGGGACCATCACTTGAGTTTTATATTTTGGTTATTTTATATTTTTAGTTCTAAAATTTACATTTTGTTCTCTATATTTTCTTTTCTCTTTTAAAATAAATTTATTTATTTATTTATTTATTTATTTTTGGCTGTGTTGGGTCTTGGTTGCTGCATGCGGGCATTCTCTAGTTGTGGAGAGTGGGATCTACTCTTTGTTGTGGTGCACAGGTTTCTCATTGCAGTGGCTTCTCTTGCTGTGGAGCATGGGCTCTAGGTCCGTGGGCTTCAGTAGTTGTGGCTCATGGGCTCTAGAGCACAGGCTCAGTAGTTGTGGCGCACAGGCTTAGTTGCTCCGCGGCATGTGGGATCTTCCCAGACCAGGGCTCGAACCCGTGTCCCCTGCATTGGCAGGTGGATCCTCAACCACTGTGCCACTGGGGAAGCTCTATATTTTCTACGTCTCTTCTGAGCTTTTTAATTTTTTCCCCAAATCTCTATTGGGGGAAAATCTCTTTCCCCCCAAATCTCTAATTACCCAGTGAAGCATGATTGTGATGACTGCTTAAAATACTTGTCAGATAATTCTAACATCTGTGCCATCTTGGTGTTACTACCTATTAATTGTCTTTTCTCATTCAGTTACAGGTCTTCCTGTTTCCTGGTATGGCAAGTAATTTTCTATTGAAATTTGGACATTTTGGCTATTATATTGTGAAACTCTGAAACTTTTTTAAACCTGTTTTAGCCAGCCCTTATTGACACTGATCTGGCAGGAGAAGAGGGGGGCCAACTCATTATTTCCAAGTGGGGGTAGAAGTATATGTTTCCTACTTAACTTCTGTTGACACCCAAGGGAGGGATCTTCACTTTTGCTGGGCAGGGGTGGGGTTTCTATCTCCCCACTAGGCCTCCACTGATAACTCCCTGGATGGGAAGAGTAGGGGTGCCTTGCTACTGCTCCCCATCTTACCTTTACCACTGCCTCTCCTCTAGGCTTCCTCTAACACCACCCCATTGGGAAGGAGAGGGACACCTTATTACTGCTGAGAGTGTGTGGAAGTTCAGGCTTTCCAAGTGATCCTCACTAATGGGGACCTCATTACCACTGAGCAGGGACGAAATCCCAACTTCCTACATGGTCTTCTTTGGTGCCAACAGAGAGGAGGTTTTGGGGCAGCACCTTACGGCCTTATAAGAAGTCTAGGCTTCTCACTCAGCCTTTGCTGGCAGAGGTAGGGGAGGGGCTACAGTTTTTTCTGTGGTGTTTGACTCTAGTAGAGTGGTAATTGACTAAAAGTTTTCTGTCTTGCTAGGCTTTCCTGGTCCTTGGGCTAATGAAAGCAGGCTTCAGTTTGTGCTTTCTTTTTGTCTACACTTATTTATGTTTCTGGGTTGCCAGCTTCTTCATCTCCAAGTCTGAGATATATGAAGCAAAAGAAAAATCAAGGAATTCACCATTGTGTTGTTCCTCAGCTCCTAAGGTCCCTAGCTAGTCTACATTCTTCTCTCCACCTCCAAGAATCTTCCTATGTTTGTTTTATATGTGCTTTCCAGGAATTTTAGTTGTAATTAGTGTAGGGAATAAGGGGAAATCTATTTATTCCATCTTCCAAGAAGCAGAAGTCACGTGTTATTTTTTTAAAATAAAAGTAATTTATTCGCATAGTTTAAAAAGTTAAGGGACTTCTGACAAAAATCCTCAGTCCGTTCCCCCTTCCTTATGCACTCCTGGGTTTCGCATTTTGGAAGCAAACATTTTCAGCTCTTTTTTCTGTTATTTACTTCCATGTTTCTAGACAATATGCTCACTCTGCTACTTACTGACTTAAAAAATTTAATAACTAATGATTTTTTTGTGGTGGTAGATAATGATTTAGCTTTCTCGTATATTTTACATCATTTTCGTCATCCTTTCAATATAGTTATGTCACTATTTTTTAAACTTTATTTATTTATTTTTGGCTGCGTTGGATCTTCATTGCTGCGCACGGGTTTTCTCTAGTTGCTGCGAGTGGGAGCTACTCTTCATTGCGGTGCTTGGGCTTCTCTTTACGGTGGCTTCTCTTGTTCCAGAGCATGGGCTCTAGGCGCACGGGCTTCAGTACTTGTGGCACGTGGGCTCAGTAGATGTGGCTTACAGGTTCCAGAGCGCAGGCTCAGTAGTTGTGGCACACGGGCTTTGTTGCTCTGTGGCATGTGGGGTCTTCCCAGACCAGGGCTCGAACCTGTGTCCCCTGCATTGGCAGGTGGATTCTTAACCACTGTGCCACCAGGGAAGCCCCTATGTCACTATATTTTATCAAATGGTATTAGTGATTATATCATTACAATAATGCAAACAGTATTTAATTTTTTCCAAGTTGCTCCATCAAATATACTTCCCACCTGTTCTTTTCTCCTCTCTCAAACATTCCATCATATTAACCCATCTCTCATAAGACCCCCTTTACTGAAGATTTCCCTCCTTTAAGATCCTTTGCTCTCTTCCTCCTATGTGGACTGGTTACTCCCTTAGCTGCTGTACAGGTCTCATGATGCAATTTTCTTTTTCATTTTCCTGGATTGTATCCACCAACCTACCTAATTTTACACGTACCTACTTACCTATTGAAATTAAGCAAATTTAGAAGAATGCTAGCAGTTGTTGAATCTAGGTGAATGGTTCATGGGAATTCCTTCTACCTGTATTTCCTCTAGTCTGTAAGTTGAATATTTTCAAAACAAAATGTTTTGAGGAAAAGAGTCCCATGCCATTTTGATTCTTATTCCTTTGGATGTAAGTCCCCCTACCCCTCCTATGTGAATCTTTCGTGAGTTTCATTTTAGAAAACTTTCTTTTCCCAGATGTTCTGAAGTTTCAATGCTGTGCCCTGATTTAGGGCCTATTAACACTCATTATGTTGGACTTTTGTGAGTACTTTTAATCTGAGACTCATATTTTTTCAGGCCTGGAAAATTCTCCTATGGTATTCATTTGATAATTTCCTCTCCTTCACTTTCTCTTCTTTCTATTTCAGGACCCAGGATTAATTTAGTTGGATATTAGATTTCCTGAATTGATTCTATAAGACACTAATATTTTGTATTTTCTAACTCCTTGTCATTTTTGTTCTACCTTTTGGAAATTTTCTGTTATTTTGTTTTCTCACCTTCTATTGAGTGTTTGTATCATGAAAGGATGTTGAATTTTGTCATATGTTTTGTCTGCATCTGTTGAGAGGATTGTAAGATTTTAATCTTTCATTCTATTAATGTGATGTATCACATTTATTGATTTGTGTATGTTGAGCCATTTTTGTATGCCGGGAATAAATCTTACTTGATCATTGTGCATGATTCTTTTAATGTGCCATTGAATTTGGTTTGCTAATATTTTGTTGAGAATTTTTGCATGTATATTCATCAGGAACATTAGCCTGTAGTATTCTTTTCTCATAGCGTTCTTATCTGGTTTTGGTATTAGGGTACTGCTGGTGGCCTCATGTAATATGTTTGAAGGTGTTCCCTCCTCTTCAAAATTTTTTTAAAATTTTATTTATTTTTGGCTGCATTGCGTCTTCATTGCTGCATGTGGGCTTTCTCTAGTTGCGGCGAGTGGGGGCTACTCTTCGTTGTGGCGCACAGGCTTCTCATTGAGGTGGCTTCTCTTGTTGCAGAGCACAGGCTCTAGGCACACGGGCTTCAGTAGTTGTGGCACACGGGCTCAGTAGTTGTGGCTCGTGTGCTCTAGAGCGCAGGCTGAGTAGTTGTGGCACACAGGCTTAGTCGCTCTGTGGCATGTGGGATCTTCCCAGACCAGGGCTCAAACCTGTGTCCCTTGCATTGGCAGGCAGATTCTTAACCACTGAGCCACCAGGGAAGTCCATCTCTTCAAATTTTTGGAAGAGTTTGAGAAGGATGATCATTAATTCTCCTTTAGAGGTTTGGTAGAATTCACTAGTGAAACCATTTGGTTCTGAGCTTTTCTTTATTGGGAGGTTTTTGATTACTGTTTCAGTCTTTTTAGTCATTATTGGCATGTTCAGAATTTCTATTTCTTTATGATTCAATCTTGGTAGGTTGTATATTTCTAGGAATTTATCCATTTCTTTTGGATTGTTCAATTTATTGGTGTATAATTGTTCATAGTAATCTCTTATGATCCTTATGTATTTCTGTAGTATCAGTTGTAATGTCTTCTCTTTCATTTCTGATTTTATTTATTTGAGTCCTCTCTTTTTCTTGGTTAGTCTAGCTAAGAGGTTGTTAATTTTGTTTATATTTTCAATGAATCAAGTCTAAGTTTTCATAATCTTTTCTATTGTTTTCTTTTCAATTTCCTTTATTTTTGCTCTAATCTTTATTATTTCCTTCCTTCTGCTAACTTTGGACTTTGTCCTTTTCCTAGTTCCTTGAAGTGTAATGCTAGGTTGTTTATTTGAGATCTTTCTTTTTTCTTAATGTAGGCATTTTTAGCTATAAACTTCCCTCTTAGAAATGCTTTCGCTGCATCCCATAAGTTTTGGTAGGAATTTTTTAAAGGAGAGGTAAACATAACTTTATAATTATAATTTTATATTTTTCTTTAAAAGAAAAGCTGCTACTCATAAAAATAATCAACAGTTTTGTACTCTGACTGTGGTGATGATCACTTAAATCTGCAATGTGATAAAATTTTATAGAACTATATGCAAAAAAAGTACATACAAAAACTGGTGAACTTTGATGAAAGTCTCTACCTCAGTTAATAGTATTTTAGTAATGTTAATTTCCTGGTTTTGACAGCATATTATGGTTTTATAAGATATTAAAATTGGTAAAGACTGGTTGAAGGGTACCCAGGAACTCTGTACTATTTGTGCAACTTCTTGTGAGTCTTAAACTATTTGAAAATAAGATTATTGAAAAAGTCCATTCAAGAGGCAAAACAATTAAAAAAGAAAGTAAAGAACTCCTCAAATCTCACCATCAAGAGACAATTACTGTTAAAATTTTGGTGAGTATTCTTTCTTATATCACTTTACTTATTGAGCACTTCTTGTATGCCAGGAGTTCTTCTAAGAACCTTAAGTGTATTATCTCATCAGTCCCTCACAACAGCTCTCAGTGGTCAACACCATTATCATCCCAATTTACAAATGAAGAAACCAAAACTTAGAGAGATAACTTACATAAGGCCATATAGCTAGTAAGTTTCAAAGCTGAGATGTAAGCTGAGGTCTCTCTGATGTCTAAACTCAAGTATTTTGTCTTTCACTAAATTAATTCTTCTAACAACCCCACCTTGATCAAGCTTAGCTTTTCTTTTTTAGGTGCTGAAATATGAGCTTCCAGAATGTTGAATTTATTGTTCAAGATAGCTACCTCAGTGGTTCCCATCAGGATGACTCTATACCAGCAAAACTATGTACTCAATCTTAGTCTCTATTCTAATAACTTCTGAATGCTCCACATTTATTTTATTTTCTTCTGAGATTTAGTTTGATTTCCCAAATTCTTCCTGTGTCTTTTTTTGCTACAGAGGAGATGCCAAGAACTTTCACCACTTACAGAATTTTGCTACAAGCATATTTCCCTTTGGCTTTTATATTTATAACTTTTCACTTTGTCTGACTCCAGCTTCTCTGGCCTTCTGTGCATATTGCCAGGATGATTTCATCTGAAAAACATGTAACTAGCTATATAGAAACCATCCAATTTCATCTTTACATTCTGCTTCTCTCACACATGACATCATTTTCCATAAGAGAGGTGTAGCAGACCACATATAATGGTAGCTTTTCCTTGCTCCACTATTACATCAATTTCTTCCCTTACCCACCCATTGCTATGTCCTATCTTCTTCAATTTTATCGATACATCTGGCATTTCATTTCTCTGCAAGAGTTTGAGAAGAAAATCATATACCAAAGCCTTTTCTTGATCCAGACACATTTCACAGCCTTTGACATTTAAAGAATTCCAGAGAAATCCAAGTACTTGTCAGTCAAATATTGCCTATCCTGGGCTTCCCTGGTGGTGCAGTGGTTGAGAGTCCGCCTGCCGATGCAGGGGACACGGGTTCGTGCCCCGGTCCGGGAAGATCCCACATGCCGCGGAGCGGCTGGACCCGTGAGCCATGGCCGCTGAGCCTGCGCGTCCGGAGCCTGTGCTCCGCAACGGGAGAGGCCACAACGGTGAGAGGCCCGCGTACCGCAAAAAAAAAAAATATATATTGCTTATCCTTTATTGATGTTTCCAGCACTTTGAGGGGTATGCATTCTGCCAATTTTAGCATCTTCTGCAGCTAGATTCCTTATGTCACCTTGATGACCATTTCCCCTTCCTCTCATTGCCACTGGAAACAGTAGCCTTCAAAGCTTTGCTGAAGCTTCTATCCTTCAAAGGCATGTTGAACTCAGCAGTGAGGCCGGCAGGGCTGGGAGCATTTCTCTTTTTCAACAACAGGATCCTACTGCTCACTTCTGGAGCGGTCATGTCAGTTCTTCTACCAGCTGTCTCTTTCTCCTTTGATTGGTGCCTCAACATAAGACCACGGTCCCTCCCTTCTCTCTGCTCCAAAAATAATTCTGAAGAGAACTCTATGATCCAAATTTCTCTTTTTGCACTGTCAATCTGTCCAATTTGTCCACTAAGGCCACCACCAGCCAATATTCTTCTTTCTTACTCACCCGTTCTCAAGTGTTCATAGGTCCCAACTTCAGTTTAGCTTTAGCTTTTTCTTTTTCACTTATCTCCTTGACTCTGTATACAAACTATTCTTTTGTTCTTTGATTTTTGCTATTTTGCTTTTGTTCTTTCCCTCTTTGCTCCCCATTATGCGCATCTGCATTTTGGAATTTGTGTTTGACTCTGTAAAGCCATTGGCTTGGCTCTTTCCCTTGGGGACTTTCCTTGAAATATTATTTTTCAGGTCTCTCCTGTCACATCCTAAAAGTGGCATAAAGCTTCTGAGAATTTATTCTGAAAAAAACGTAACGCATGTGCATGAAATATATAGACATACGAGGTTTGCAGCACGATACTGTTGACATTGTGAAAACCTAGGTACAACCAAAATTTCTATCAGAAAGTGATTAAATAAATTTTGGTACAGCCTTATAATGAACCACTAAAAGTGCATTTGAAATAACAATGTAGAGCTATATTTATTAACATTGAAAGCTTCTACAAAATTTTTCACAGGCAGGTTACAAAGTGTCAATATATTATGATTATATATTTTATATATAGTATATTTGTTAAACACTGCTGAGTCCAGTCAGGCAGATTTCATCGTGAATATTGACTCCATCATTTATTAGCTGTCTGACTGGGAAAATTATTAACTTCCCCATGTCTTGATTTGCACATTTGTAAAATGAGGATGATAATAGCACCTACCTCATAGGATTTATGTGAGGATTAAATGATGTAATTCACGTTAAGTGCTCAGGACAGCGACTGGCCATTATTTCCAGTACAGCTGACTCTTGAACAATGCAGGTTTGAACTGTTCAGGTTCACCATACAAGGATTTTTTTCAATAGCAAATACTACAGTACGACATGATTTGATCCGTAGTTGGTTGAATCTGCAGATGTGGAACTGGGGTTACAGAGGGCTGACTCTAAGTTATACGTGAATTTTTGACTGCATGAAGGGTCAGCACCTCTAACCCCTGAGCTGGTCAAGGGGAAACTGTATTTGAAAGTTAAATTAAAACGTATCTGAAAGTGCATTGAAGAGCAGAAAGTGAGAGGTGATTGATAAATATTGAAATGTATTATGGCTTTGTACTGATAATTTTGAGTTTGGGAGAAAGGTCTCCTAAATTCTGAGATGTTCCATCCCCATGATATGCCACATAAGACTGGGAGGACTTCCCTCGTAATAAGGGAGTAGAGCAAGGGCATTGCTACCCACAGGAAGTTACAGGAGTTTTCTCAAAACTCAGAGTGTTACATCTCTCATTTTTGACAAAATTATGGCTTGAGTAGTTTCTTTTGTGCCATCTCTCAGATGCCTTCCCTTTTTTGCAGTGTCCAATCAGAAACTAGGGCCTTCAGTATCATCACAGGACGAAGTGAGTTGTGGTGGGGATTTCTGACAATTTGTGTCACACAAGTTGGCAGGTGGGATAAAGAACTTTGTATAAGGGAAACTTCGGGCTGTGGGTGAGGGAGACATAATCAACTTCAACTATTCTGACATTTGAAGGTGTTATCATAGCTAAAGAGGTTTGTCACAAGAGGTCTTCATGGAGCCCTCAGGCCATCTTGAGCAGGCAGCCGGTTCCCATGAGTGGAAGGACGGCACTTTGTTTCCTCAGCATTCTTGATTTGGCCGAGTTCTCTTCTTACTCAATTTTCTAGACTTTAGTTGTTCCTAGACTTTATAGTTACAGTTTCTAGACTTTAACTATTCTGACATATTCATTTTTAGGGAACAAATTATTTTATTAAAAAACAATGCTTTTGTCTAACCATCTGTAATTAGAAGTTCCCAAAGGAATAAGGAATGCCCAGTTAGTGCTCAGAGTTGTATGGTGGGTATTTGCCAATTTTCTGAATATTTGTTAAGAATATATGTCAGGGAAAGATCAATTGAAGGTACATACACTAACACAGTGAAAATTTTGTGTTACTTATGAGTAAAGCTTTATTCTTCATTTATTCAATAAGCATTGTAATATCCTACAATGTAGGAGGCACAGTGTTAGACACAATGAGCTCTATGTCTCCATATAGTCTGGTAGGGGATATGAGATGTGTATAGGATGTGATCAGAATCACAGAGCCAAGGAAACTAGTTGTTCTAGGAGTTTCAGCGGAGAGAGTGATTTATTCTGATTGAAGGATTCATACAGGAGATAGCATTTGAATATCTTGAAGGACAAGATGGAGAGGCAGTCCCAGGAGAGGAAATGGCATGAGCAAAGGGTAGAGATAACAAGGTTTTTTTTCAGGAAACTATGCATAGTACATATGGATATGAGGGACCAAATGACTAGAAAGGTTGAATCGTAGACTGTCTGGCCCTGAAGAGGCATTTGAGATAATTTAATGTCATTTTATAGGTAAGGAAACAGGTACATTTTTCAAAGTAATCAAGCTGATTTGTAGTAGTTTGGGGTTTGATTATACAGAGCTTCAGATACTGGGTAAAAGATATTTCAGTTCATTTGATAGGCAATGAAGAACACTGGGGGTTTTTGATCAGCAGAGTGACAACAGCAGATATAATGATAATAGCTCACAGGTATTGCACATTTCCTATGCACCAAGCCTGGGGCTAATTTATATGCGGTACTTCATTTACTGTACTCTGTGCGATAGATACCATTATTAGCCATATTTGAAGAATGAATGAAATAAGGCTCTTTGAGATTAGATGACTTTCCCAAGTTCACAGAGCTCATAAATAGTATAGCTGAGATTTGAACCCAGTAGTCTGGCTCCAAAGTCCAAGCCCTGAATGACTACACTAAACTACCACCAACGTGATGTACTAGGAAGTGGTAGTAGGCCAGGGGATGAACTGGAATAAGAGAAAGAATAGATCAGTTAGGGGAAAGGAAGATCAGTTAGGAGACCATTGTAATAATCCAGGTAAGAGGTAACTAGGACCAAATCACGGGTGGGAGTTATTTGAATAGAAGAGAGGGGGAGACCCAAGAACTGTTTTAAAAGAAGACCTGATAGATTGGTTGCAGTGATGAGGAGAAGGAATAAAAGGGATTAGGAAGCTCAATGAGTCAAGAGTATGAGATGATCTCCAAAGAAAGGGAATGCCAGTTTAAAAACCGTCAATACAAAAGTAATACCTAGAAAAAGAAAAATAACAGCCTTGCCTTAATCAGTTATGATCAAGTCAAGCTTAAAATATTCAGTTCTGGGCTTCCCTGGTGGCGCAGTGTTTGAGAGTCCGCCTGCCGATGCAGGGGACACGGGTTCGTGCCCCGGTCTGGGAAGATCCCACATGCCGCGGAGCGGCTGGGGCCGTGAGCCATGGCCGCTGAGCCTGCGCGTCCGGAGCCTGTGCTCTGCAATGGGAGAGGCCACAACAGTGAGAGGCCCGCGTACCACAAAAAAAAAAAAAAAAAAAAAAAAATTCAGTTCTGAGACTTGAAGAGTGAGATTGACAAGCCAAAGCATGTTCAGTAAAAGATGACTAGGATGGTGAAGGGACTTGATGGCTAACAACCATAGGAATAGGGCCTGATTAGCTTCGAGAAGAGAAGGCCCAGAAGTGGTCATGATAACTGTCCTCAGACATCGCAAAGGCTGTGATGTGGAAGGAAGAACAGATTCCTTCTTCTTATGTTTTTCTTTTGGTAAGGTATCATGAAGCAGAACCAGGGCCAATGGGTAGGAGGAACAAGGAGAGGGATTTTTGGCACAGTATAAGGAAGAAATATATAGAAATGGGAACCGTGCCAATATGGAAAGGCAGAGTGCAAGATGTTGGTGGAATGAATGCCTTGGGAAATAGTGATTAGCCTGGCCCTGGCTCTGTAATGGTCCAAGAATTACTGAATGGCAACTTATTGAGGGTGCTGTAAAGGAGATCCAAGTAATAGATGGGTAGCTGGACTAGATGAATTTTAAGAGTCACTACAACACTGAGGTCCTTTGGAATTGTGGTTGGAGAAAGTCTGAGAGCTTAAAACTGTAGGGGCACTTGGTTCTCAAGTATGATGAAATTAAAGCTTTCAGTAGAATTGAGGACCAGTTGCCTTCGGAAAGGCAGTACATCTAGTATGTGTGGTTCTAAAATTGAAGAGAGACAACTAGGAAGATGCTTTCCAGTGACTGGAGGGCATACCCAGAAAAGAAGGCGCCACTGTGGGCTCAGTCTCCACTGTTGGTGAGTCATTTCTAGGGGATGGTAAAGTGTTGAATCTTTTGGATTTTTTTGAGGGGATTTCTCAGTGGCTGCTCGTAGAAACCAGGAGGCTGAAACTATTCAGTCACTCATGCAGCAAAAGGTAGAAAGAGGTGCAACTATATCCACTTGGCACAAAACCATGTTACTTCCAACAGCATGCAGATTCAGGACTAGAGCAGGTGGCCTGGAAATAACACTTTCCTGCCTTTTCCCCATCCCTCCTCAGGCTGCGTGTGTCAGCTCTTCACCTTTGAATCAGGGGAGTGTTTGACACTTATTTTTTTTTGCCTCAGGTCCTACCCTTAAGTTGATTGTTCCCTTCCTCTGACCTCAAAAAATGGTCAGAACCATGAAGAAATTCTTTCCAGGAGCAATCTGCTGCTTTGTTTATGGACCTCTCTGGAGCAAAGATAATAAATAGGTTTAATCTTTTGGGCCAATTCTGATTGAATGGTAGTGGCTGCATAACGCACTGTGGTGAGAAGTCATTTGAGGTCTCATCTGAGCACAGCAGGAAAGAAAGCCATGACCGATTCATGGTGCGTAGGTCTGGCGTGGGAGATGGACTTCATGCATGCCTCAAAATGTACTACCCTTGGGGTGGAGGAGAAAGTTGTATATTTCTGCCCCAAACTATTATTATCTGCACCGTACTAGGCTAAGAGGTTAGAACACACAACTACTGATCCCTAACCCTCATGTCTTTTCTGACCATCAGCATCAAATATAAGTTGAGCATTGATTCTAGCCACAGCACTGTCTCCTAACTGTAGGTAAAGATGAGTCCTGGCCCTGGTCACAGATTGAGCCCCAATCTGGCCACAGATGGCACCCTAACGCCAGGCAGGTATGACCCAATGATCATTATCAAAAGGGTTAAGACAAACCCATTCTCAGCACTGGAGACACAGTTCAAGGCCTGTGCTTTACAGTAGCTGTGCCTTTTGTTTGTGAAGGACAGTGCATTATTGATATAGCAATATGCCTGTCAGTGTTTCTTCTTCAATTATCTAGCTGCAGAGAACACAAATGCTTTATTGCTGTGGTAGACAGTCTTTTCCTGAAAAAGAAAAAAAAAAGAAAAAGGAAAGAAAGAAATGAAACTCAAGTGAAAGAAGTAATTTCCTGTGACTGTGAAAACATAAGGCAAATGCCTGAACATGATTTTAAATGGATCTGTGAATGTGGCTGATGGAAGGAAGCTTTCTTGGAAAGGACGTCTACAGTGAACACTGCTGGGTACAGAGCACATTAGGGGGCAAGGAAGCCAGGAATCATGTGTTGGAAATCAGTTTCTATTAAATGAATACACTTCATACAGCTACCAAATCCGGTCTGGATAAATGGTTTTTTAGAATAATAATTTTTTTAAAAAAATCATGTAGTGACTTGATAAGGTAGTAATAAAGCTGTCAGAGTCTCTGCTTTGACTGAAGCTGAAGTGTAATAGGGGATTTTTAAAAACATCTAAATCTTTTCAGGATGTGGAGGGCAGAAGCTCAGGAGTTAGAACTCCATCTGAATCCCTGCACTGGGTGGGGTGGGGAGGTGGGAGCTTTGGAATGTGTGAGAGCAGCTCTGTCCAATAGAGCTTTCTGCAATGTTGCAAATATGCTGTATCTGCACTGCCCAGTACGGTAGCCAGTGGCCACCTATGGCCGTTGGGCACTTGACATGTGGATAGTGTTACAGATGATTTAAATTTTTAATTTTTAAAATTGTAATTAATTAAAAATTACATAGCCACAGGTGGCTAGAGGCTACCGTATTGCACAGCGGAGCACTCGAATTTAGGTCAGTATCCGGATTCAAGAGTAGCAAGAGCCTAAGGAAAAGACAGAACCAGCGGCAAATCCATATGTCTGTGTGCAGTTTATATCTCTGTTGAGAAGAGGCCTTTGTTAGCTGTAGATAGGCGCTGCACCTTGATTTTAGATGAGGGCCTGCCAGTCTTGGTGGAGCATGTCTCCCTGTGGTCAGTCTGAGAATATGGAAAGTTCAAGTACATTACTTTTTACTAATGGGCATTATGACTTTAATGGAAGTAATCTATCTTGTTTGGAGCAGAGAAATGAATAGTTCACAGAAGAAATGTAAATAAGGTTTTGATGAAAGAATTCAGTAATGTTTCTTCTCTGCTCTGGATATAATAATCTGAGTTCTATCTTTATGTGGGCCATTTATAATCCAGTCAAAGAAAAAAATAGCTATTTCGGTGTCATACTACGGGTGACTTGGACTACAGAATGAAACAAGAAAAAATGATATCCCATAAACGAAATTAATTTCTGTGGGTATAGTTTGGGTAATGAAGCGGATCTTAGACTTGATTGTCTTTCATTTATCCCACTGTCATTTAATGATTATAATTTTGAGGTGCAGCTCTTGAATTTGCGATTGTGGCCCTATGTGCTAAAAAACTTGAAGGAGTCTAGTGTATCAGGTGGATTGAGGATAATGGGGTATGGTAAAAGACAGTGCTGGGGCATGATCGTGAAGGGCTTTGAAGCCATTTTGAAATATTTAGACTTTGTCTTAGGAGCAGTGGGAGTGACATGAGATTTTGAGAAAGCTTAGGCGCTGCAGTGTGAGGAAAGATTTGGAGACCAGGGAAGATGAAACCTTGAGCAGTTAGTAGTTTAGTGCTATGGTTAAGGTGAAAAGTGACAATGAGAACCTAAGGTGAAGGGGGCAGGCAGTAGAGATGGAAGGAAGCAGACAGATTCTAGAAACAGTTGAGGTAGCATCACTCGAGCTTGGTGAGTGATTCGACTGTATTCCCCTTGGGTAGCCTCTGCTTTTCCTGGGACAAGATTCAGTGCTCTGTCAGTCATCCCCTGCAAAATAAATCCGCTTCCCAAAACACTGATGGGGAATGAGCATTTTGCTGAACATGTCACGGGGGCATGGACGATCTGGTTACATTGCACACCACAGGGTGACACTGAACCTAAAAGTCTCTCATTGGACAGCTCTCTCCCAAAGTCTCTTTCCTATCTGAGTCTCTCCTGGTCAGCCCCTCTTCCTTCCTCTCCAGATCCTGTCTCCTCGACTCCTCTGGTCTCCTGCCTCCTCCTAGAGTCTATTTCATGTCTATCCTCTTTCTTACAGAGAGCACTTTAACTTTTTTCTGGGTTTCTTTAATTCGCAGCCTCATATGGCATCCCACACTTCCATCTTGCTTGGGAATCATCATCTGTAGAAGGCAGGGGACATGATAAATAACAAGCAGTATTACTGGTATTTTTCTTTTGCCTCAGGTTCCAGTATGGCTAGATACTGCCCTGTTACTGATCCTGTCTTTATTTAAAATTTTGAGATTTTGTTCAGCATGTATTTTTACATTATTTTTGACTTAAAAACATCTTGCACTAAAATATTATTTATCTTAATCCTGAATCTTCTGCTGCCCCTTACCTTTTGTGTCCAAGGGGAGTACCTCACTTGCTCCGGTCTTTGATAACTTGTAGGAATTTTAGAAATAAACTTTTTGTGCTTTATATGAGGATAACTTTCCTGAAATAGAGGTTTTCTTGGGCCACTCAGTCTGACGTTTTGCATATGCACGCTTCTTTCTATCCACCAGAATTATAGTGCAATGGAAGAATTCATTTTTACTCATTGGACAAACATTCTTTGAGCTCCTATTGTATACCAGGCACTGTGATGATCTGGGCTTACAGTGGTGAACAAGATCTTTTCAGTGGATGAGACAGAGAGGAAGCAAATAAATATGCAAAAAACCATTCTTTTTTAACCAATAGATACTAAGCACTTACTATGCTAAGTGTTAGGGATATATGGCTTCTGGCCCTATGGAGCTGACATTCTTACAGGGGAAGAAAGTCACAGTTTTGATAGGTGGCAAGAAAAAGGCCCTGGGGGGAAAGGACAAAGAGAGGGTTGTGTTTAATAGGTGGTGGAGGAGGAAAAGTCAGGAATTGACTTTGATCCAGAACACATGAGATAAGTAACTGGTCATACACGTCAGGGTATGGTTAAAGAGGTAAATACATGAAACAGTGTTAGAAGTGTCAGAAGCAGCGCTTCCCTGGTGGTGCAGTGGTTGGGAATCCGCCTGCCAATGCAGGGGATACGGGTTCGAGCCCTGGTCTGGGAAGATCCCACATGCGGCGGAGCCGCTAAGCCCGTGCGCCACAACTGCTGAGCCCGTGAGCCATAACAACTGAAGCCCGCGTGCCGCAACTACTGAAGCCCACGTGCCTAGAGCCCGTGCTCCACAACAAGAGAAGCCACCACAATGAAAAGCCCACACACCACAACAAAGAGTAGCCCCCGCTCACTG
The DNA here is from genome assembly GCF_963455315.2 of Globicephala melas. NCBI lineage: Eukaryota > Metazoa > Chordata > Mammalia > Artiodactyla > Delphinidae > Globicephala > Globicephala melas. Next base: position 10,533,301 of record NC_083335.1, on the reverse strand, counting down.
CAACCAGAGAAAAGCCTGCGCGCAGCAACAAAGACCCAACGCAGCCAAAAATAAAATAAAATAAATAAATTTATTTAAAAAAAGAAGTGTTAGAAGCAGCAGGATGGACCAGGGCAAGAGAGATCTAGAACTGGAGATTAACCAGCATGTTAGTGTTTAGTAATAGTAGCAGACTCCATAACAGATGCAGCTCCAGGTCCAGAAAAGCTAGCACAGGCAACGGGAAGCAGTTCAGGTAGGTGGCTGGCATCAGGGAGAACCATCAAGGGCACAATTGTCCTCGAAAGGAGGAGGCGAACAGCCCTGGACAGGTTAGAAGCAGAAAGAAAGCACAGATACAAGACGACATTGGGTGAGCTGGAAGCCTGTCGACAAATGGGTTGGGTGGTTTTGAAATTGAAAGAAAAAGGGGGGAATGAAAGTTAGGGATCATTAGCATTTTCTGTCCCGCACGGTTGGAGCAGGGAAGAACAACCGCTGAAGCCCTGAAGTATTGTTCCTTCCATTTCCTCCTTGACGAGGAACATATTGGTCCCAGAGCCTGCGGATCACTCTGAGAATGGCTTCAGCTGCAGGAAGTGGTGCCCTGGGAGAGGAGAGGAACCAGGCAAGACACTAGATCTAGTAATGCGAGAGAATGGATACGGCCTTCTCTATGCTGTGCATGCCTAGAAACAGAACATTTTAAATAGCACGCTTTTGTTGTTGTTGATGAGGAGGATGATAAGGTGATTTAAATGTAACATTACTTAGAGAAAAGCATCCAGAATACTGCTTTGCTTTTATCACTAGAAAAATGGTTTTCTTCCAACACTTAACTCAATTAATGTCTCACCTTCCCCAATATGCCAGAACCACAAATTCTGCAGGGCGTTAGTTATGCATTAAGTTCACCTTCTCATATTCATGATGGCTAAATCATTTTTGCTTTTATGTGGCTTTCTTACCGATATTTTGCCAAATTCACATATGCACAGAAAGAAAGTTGATATTTTCTCTCTGTTAGCGTGCGATGCTTTATTGCTGAACTCAGTGGTACCACATTGATTCAAAGGGAGAAGGGCCAATGAGACTGGAAATCAAACCCTTCAATTCCGAATTTCCACATTTATTGCATTTGAGGATGCCAAGGCATAATGATAAAGTATTCCAGCAGGGAGAACTCACGGTTTTAAGCCTATTTGCTGTAGCTGAATGTCGCTGCATGTGACAAATGTTGTGAATAAGTACGTTTCAAGGCCAAAGAGCTCTATGAGAAATCTCATCATTCTAAAGATCACAAAATCATTGTAGAAATGGAACAATATTACAGTAGCTTAATAGCAAATTTGAATCTTGTGTCTCCAACATGTCAGGGATCCTTTAAAGCATCCTGTGTGTGGTTTATGCATAACAGCCAGCATTCCTCTGCTTTGGACCTTCCAGGAACCGAAACTTAAAATCTTTCAAGAAGAGAATCAACTCACTAGTTGGTTCTCAGCAAAATGTTCAAGGTTCTCCTGGTGGCTGAACTCAGGAAGTGAGGCTTCGTTAGCACGAAAAATCCTTTTGATGGACCAATGGACCCATCATACAGTTTGAAATTAGGGAACTCACTTCTGGCTTTTAGAACCTGAATCCTTCATGTAAACCAGTAACAATTATTGCCTTAATAGCAATGATTACTTCCAAAAGTTAAAAAATACAACCAAAGCTTAATAAAAGAAGTACCTGAAATTCCTGCTGTTTTATATGTGCACAGCAGCCCTATGTTCTAAATTTTCTGGAGTGAGATCGTTTTAAAAACTGCCCTCTTAGGCTCATTAACTTTTTTTTTTAACATCTTTATTGGGGTATAATTGCTTTACAATGGTGTGTTAGTTTCTGCTTTATAACAAAGTGAATCAGTTATACATATACATATGTTCCCATATCTCTTCCCTCTTGCGTCTCCCTCCCTCCCACCCTCCCTATCCCACCCCTCCAGGCGGTCACAAAGCACCGAGCTGATCTCCCTGTGCTATGCGGCTGCTTCCCACTAGCTATCGGTTTTACATTTGGTAGTGTATATATGTCCATGCCTCTCTCTCGCTTTGTCACAGCTCACCCTTCCCCCTCCCCATATCCTCAAGTCCGTTCTAGGAAGATGTGGCACATATATACAATGGAATATTACTCAGCCATAAAAAGAAACGAAATTGAGCTATGTGTTATGAGGTGGATGGACCTAGAGTCTGTCATACAGAGTGAAGTAAGTCAGAAAGAGAAAGACAGGGATAAAGACTCATTAACTTTTGACATTTCTAAAACATTCCAGCATTTTCTCATGCAGACCATACCTCCCTGACAACTTTTTACATTCTGAGGCAGTACAAACATCTTTCATAAGACGGCATGAACCAAAGTTGGTATGAGCTTTGATTACCATGACTGGGATTTTCAGTTTCAGAAAATATAAGGAAATCATTGCTTTGCAGCCTCTCTGTGCTGGGGGAACACAGACAGAAGGCAATCCCAAACTTACCTGGCCTGCCCAGACCTAGCTGTGACCAAAGGAACTCACATTTGAGTCTGCTTTTGGGAAGAGGGTAAAATAGGAGAGAAAAATAAAGACACTTGGGAAAAGATATGACCTTTGCTGTGTGACTTAGTGAAGAAATCTGCTGCATATCCCTCACATGACTTGTTTCAACCTGAACCCAAAGGCACTGGTCTGTAAAGTGCTCTTTCGATTTGCCGTCCTGATTTTTCAATTTACTGATAATAAAGTCTCCCCTCGGCCTCATCACCTCTTGATTGTTAAAGCGTCTCAGTGTTGGTGGTGTGGTTTGCACAAACCCTAACTGAACTGCTAACACACCCTGAAATATCAGCAGGATTAATTTTTTCACAGTTTGAGCGACTTTTATCAGATTAATTACCACCTCCTGTAGTCCAATCCCTCACTCTCTGCCAATCCACCCAAAGAACATAGATCTATTTCTGGAGCTGTGAGAAATCTAACTGTCATGATGCATTTAGTTGAATGTAACGTTTTTTGGACAAAACTAGGTTCCTGGAATAATCCTTGCTGTGCTGGTGGTTGAAATTTGAGACGCTATATTTAAATAGGTACAGTGCTTTCAAGCTAACAGCAGAGTACTTTTGTTTGAATTTCAGGTTTATTACTAAGAATTGCTGCATTTAGTGGGCATTATGTCTGGTTTAACTCCCCCACCGGGATTTCCTATAGGTTTACTAGGGTTTTTTTTTTACCAGATAATCATGCCTTGTTTCTCTCTTAAAATGTGAAAACCCTTCGGTATATACTTGGAACCTCCGCAGGCTTCTCCCATAATATTCTAGCCAGTCCCTATTGTGAATAGCAGAGCCAGGTGTAGGAACCATTAAAGTGCACACCAATAATAAATAAATAAGCAAACAAAGAGATAGGGGAGAAGGGATTCCTAACAGTAAAATGCCAACTGATGGATGTGGAAGGAGTGGTGGAGTAGAGAAAGCATCATTTTGCTGCTATCGTAGTACAGAAGGGTTCAGGAAAGAATCATTCATAGATGCTAACTTTGGCAGAGGTGATTTCAGTGAGGAACTAGAGGTACACATGGTCTCAAAGTGTCTCCTCATAGATTGCTTTTTGGTTATGAAGTGAAAAAGTGTATACAGCAGGAAAACTGAACAATGCCTTGACCAGTTTCCAATCCCACAGATAGACACTGTGTCCTTCAAACATGATGCTCTGAGTGGAATACATTGCTTATGTGGTTTTCTGGCTGGGAATGAATAAACTGAATCTAATCATAAGCAAAAGTCAAACAAATGAAAATTGAGGAGCAGTAAATAAAACAATGGGCTTCTACTCTTCAAAAATGTCAGTGTCATAAAAGACAAAAGCTGAAGAACTATTTGAGATTAAAGGAAACTAAAGGGACATGACAACTAAATGCAATCATGATGCTAGGTTGCTTCCTGTACTAAAGGAACCAAAATGCCATAAAGGACATTATTGGGACAATTGATGAAATAATATGGGCAGTAGATAAAAATATTGTAACAATGTTAAATTTTGTGAATTTAATAACTGTGCTGTGGTTATCTAAACGAATATCTTTGTCCTTAGGAGATACAAACTGAAGTATTAGGGAGTAAAGGGAATTGATGTATGTAATCTACCTTAAAATGGCTCAGAAAATAAATTATATATGAGTATATTAATTTCTATCCTATATAGAAATTAATTATATGCAACAAATTATATACATACACATATATGTATGTATACATACACTCTGTGCGTTTAGTCACTACTCTATCTGCATTCCAAAACAAAGGTGATCAATATATATGTGAGATATATATATATATATAGAGAGAGAGAGAGAGAGAGAGAGAGAGAATGAGATGAACCTGGATAGAGTATACTCTGTAATTTTTTTGATTTCACTTTTTAGTTATTTCTCTTTGTTGGTAAATAAATGTTGATAAATTTAATAGCAGTTAATAACATCTCTTCAAAGTTAGTGATTGCAAATCTTTTTGGAAAAGGTGGAGATATAGATTATAAAACAACACGACCTTAAAATATTAGCAAAAGATGACTTTTCTAACTATTTCTACTTAACTAAAGCTTGCTGACGATTTTATTTCTTTTGATTTTACTTATGTACAGTATTTTACAAAAATTTATATATCTTTTTGAATTTTATTTTATTTATTTTTTTAAACAGCAGGTTCTTATTAGCCATCAATTTTATTTTATTTTTTCTCTCTCAAATGGATTGCACATTTTCATATTTTATTTTTTATTTTATCTTATTTTTTTTAACACCTTTATTAGAGTATAACTGCTTTACAATGGTGTGTCAGTTTCTGCTTTATAACAAAATGAATCAGTTATACATATACATATGTCCCCATATCTCTTCCCTCTTGCATCTCCCTCCCTCCCACCCTCCGTATCCCACCCCTCTAGGTGGTCACAAAGCACCGAGCTGATCTCCCTGTGCTATGTGGCTGCTTCCCACTAGCTATCTATTTTACGTTTGATAGTGTATATATGTCCATGCCACTCTCTCACTTTGTCCCAGCTTACCCTTCCCACTCCCCGTATCCTCAAGTCCATTCTCTAGTAGGTCTGCATCTTTATTCCCATTGTGCCCCTAGGTTCTTCTGACCATTTTCTTTTTTTTTTTTTTTAGATTCCATGTATATGTGTTAGCATACGGTATTTGTTTTTCTCTTTCTGACTTACTTCACTCTGTATGACAGACTCTAGGTCCATCCACCTCACTACAAATAACTCAGTTTCATTCCTTTTTATGGCTGAGTAATATTCCATTGTATGTATGTGCCACATCTTCTTTATCCATTTATTTGTTGATGGACACTTAGGTTGCTTCCATGTCTTGGCTATTGTAAATAGAACTGCAATTAACATTCTGATACATGACTCTTTTTGAATTATGGTTTTCTCAGGGTATATGCCCATTAGTGGGATTGCTGGGTCATATGGTAGTTCTATATTTAGTTTTTTAAGGAACCTCCATACTGTTCTCCATAGTGGCTGTATCACTTTACATTCCACCAACAGTGCAAGAGGGTTCTCTTTTCTCCACACCCTCTCCAGCATTTATTGTTTGTAGATTTTTGGATGATGGCCATTCTGACCACTGTGAGATGGTATCTCACTGTAGTTTTGATTTGCATTTCTCTAATGATGAATGATGTTGAGCATCCTTTCATGTGTTTGTTGGCAATCTGTGTATCTTCTTTGGAGAAATGTCTGTTTAGGTCTTCTGCCCATTTTTGGATTGGATTGTTTGTTTTTTTGATATTGAGCTGCATGAGCTGCTTGTATGTTTTGGAGATTAATCCTTTATCAGTTGCTTTATTTGCAAATATTTTCTCCCAATCTGAGGGTTGTCTTTTCGTCTTATTTATGGTTTCCTTTGCTGTGAAAAAGCTTTGAAGTTTCATTAGGTCCCATTTGTTTATTTTTGTTTTTATTTCCATTTCTCTAGGAGGTGGGTCAAAAAGGATCTTGCTGTGATTTATGTCATAGAGTGTTCTGCCTATGTTTTCCTCTAAGAGTTTGATGGTGTCTGCCCTTACATTTAGGTCTTTAATCCATTTTGAGTTTTTTTTTTGTGTATGGTATTAGGGAGTGTTCTGATTTCATTCTTCTACATGTAGCTGTCCAGTTTTTCCAGCACCACTTATTGAAGAAGCTGTCTTTTCTCCATTGTATATTCTTGCCTCGTTTATCAAAGATAAGGTGACCATATGTGCGTGGGTTTATCACTGTGCTTTCTATCCTGCTCCATTGATCTATATTTCTGTTTTTGTACCAGTACCATACTGTCTTGATTAATGTAGCTTTGTAGTATAGTCTGAAGTCAGGGAGCCTGATTCCTCCAGCTCTCTTTTTCTGTCTCAAGATTGCTCTGGCTATTTGGGGTCTTTTGTGTTTCCATACAAATTGTGAGATTTTTTGCTCTAGTTCTGTGAAAAATGCCATTGGTAGTTTGATAGGGATTGCATTGAATCTGTAGATTGCTTTGGGTAGTAGAGTCATTTTCCCAATGTTGATTCTTCCAATGCAAGAACATGGTATATCTCTCCATCTATTTGTATCATCTTCAGTTTCTTTCATCAGTGTCTTATAATTTTCTGCATACAGGTCTTTTGTCTCCTTAGGTAGGTTTATTCCTAGATATTTTATTCTTTATGCTGCAGTGATAAATGGGAGTGTTTCCTTAATTTCTATTTCAGATTTTTCATCATTAGTGTATAGGAATACAAGAGATTTCTGTGCATTAATTTTGTATCCTGCAGCTTTACCAAATTCATTTATTAGCTCTAGTAGTTTTCTTGTAACATCTTTAGGATTATCTATCATGTCATCTGCAAACAGTGACAGTTTTACTTCTTCATTTCTGATTTGGATTCCTTTTATTTCTTTTTTTTTCTCTGATTGCCATGATTAGGACTTCCAAAACTATGTTGAATAATAGTGGTGAGAGTGGACATCCTTGTCTTGTTCCTGATCTTAGAGGAAATGCTTTCAGTTTTTTCACCACTGAGAATGGTGTTTGCCGTGGGTTTGTCATATATGGCCTTTATTATGTTGAGGTAGGTTCCCTCTATGCCCACTTTCTGGAGAGTTTTAATCATAAGTGGGTGTTGAACTTTGTCAAAAGCTTTTTCTGCATCTATTGAGATGATCATATGGTTCTTTTTCAATTTGTTAATATGGTGTATCACTTTGATTGATTTGCGTGTATTGAAGAATCCTTGCATCCTTAGGATAAATCCCACTTGATCATGGTGTATGATCCTTTTAATGTGTTGTTGGATTCTGTTTGCTAGTATTTTGTTGAGGATTTTTGCATCTATATTCATCAGTGATATTGGTCTGTAATTTTCTTTTTTTTAGTATCTTTGTCTAGTTTTGGTATCAGGGTGATGGTGGCCTCGTAGAATGGGTTTGGGAGTGTTCCTTCCTCTGCAATTTTTTGGAAGAGTTTGAGAAGAATCGGTGTTAGCTCTTCTCAAAATGTTTGATAGAGTTCACCTGTGATGCCATCCGGTCTTGGACTTTTGTTTGTTGGAAGATTCTTAATCACAGTTTCACTTTCATTACTTGTGATTGGTCTGCTCATATTTTCTGTTTCTTCCTGGTTCAGTCTTGGAAGGTTATACCTTTCTAAGAATTTGTCCATTTCTTCCAGGTTGTCCATTTTATTGGCATAGAGTTGCTTGTAGTAGTCTCTTAGGATGCTTTGTACTTCTGCGGTGTCTGTTGTAACTTCTCCTTTTTCATTTCTAATTTTATTGATTTGAATCCTCTCCCTCTTTTTCTTGATGAGTCTGGCTAATGGTCTATCAAGTTTGTTTATCTTCCCAAAGAACCAGCTTTTAGTTTTATTGATCTATGCTATTGTTTTCTTTGTGTTTTGTTTGTTCTTCTTTCTCTCATTCCTTCAGGTGTTAGGTTAGATTGTTTATTTGAGATTTTTCTTGTTTCTTGAGGTAGGCTTGTATAGCTATAAACTTCTCTCTTAGAACTGCTTTTGCTGCATCCCATAGGTTTTGGATCGTCGAGTTTTCATTGTCATTTGTCTCAAGGTATTTTTTTATTTCCTCTTTGATTTCTTCAGTGATCTCTTGGTTATTTAGTAACGTATTGTTTAGCCTCCATGTGTTTGTGTTTTTTACGTTTTTTTCTCTGTAACTCGTTTCTAATCTCATAGCGTTGTGGTCAGAAAAGATGCTGATATGATTTCAATTTTCTTAAATTTATTGAGGCTTGATTTGTGACCCAAGATGTGATCTATCCTGAAGAATGATCCGTGCCCACTTGAGAAGAAAATGTAATCTGCTGTTTTTGGATGGAATGTCCTATAAATATCAATTAAATATATCTGGTCTATTGTGTCATTTAAAGCTTGTGTTTCGTTATTAATTTTCTGTTTGGATGATCTGTCCATTGGTGTGAGGTGTTTAAGTCCCCCAGTATTATTGTGTTACTGTCGAGTTCCTCTTTTATAGATGTTAGCAGTTGCCTTATGTATTGAGGTGCTCCTATGTTGGGTGCATATATATTTATAATTGTTATATCTTCTTCTTGGATTGATCCCTTGATCATTATGTAGTGTCCTTCCTTGTCTCTTATAACATTCTTTATTTTAAAGTCTATTTTATCTGATGTGAGTACTGCTACTCCAGCTTTCTTTTGATTTCCATTTGCATGGAATATCTTTTTCCATCCCCTCACTTTCAGTCTGTATGTGTCCCTAGGTCTGAAGTGGGTCTCTTGTAGACAGCATATATATGGGTCTTGTTTTTGTATCCATTCAGCAAGCCTGTGTCTTTGGGTTGCAGCATTTAATCCATTCATGTTTAAGGTAATTATGTATGTTCCTGTGACCATTTCCTTAATTGTTTTGCGTTTGTTTTTGTAGGTCCTTTTCTTTTCTTGTGTTTCCCACTTAGAGAAGTTCCTTAGCATTTGTTGTAGAGCTGATTTGGTGGTGCTGAATTCTCTTCGGTTTTGCTTGTCTGTAAAGCTTTTGATTTCTCCATCGAATCTGAATGAGATCCTTGCTGAGTAGAGTAATCTTGGTTGTAGGTTCTTCCCTTTCATCACTTTAAGTATATCATGCCCCTCCCTTCTGCCTTGTAGAGTTTCTGCTGAGAAATCAGCTGTTATCCTTATGGGAGTTCCCTTGTATGTTATTTGTCATTTTTCCCTTGTTGCTTTGACTAATTTTTCTTTGTCTTTAATTTTTGCCAATTTGATTACTATGCATCTCAGTGTGTTTCTCCTTGAGTTTATCCTGTATGGGACTCTCTGCGCTTCCTGGACTTGGGTGGCTACTTCCTTTCCCATGTTAGGGAAGTTTTCGACTATAATCTTTACAGATATTTTCTCTGGTCCTCTCTCTCTCTTCTCCTTCTGGGACCCCTGTAATGCAAATGTTGTTGCGCTTAATATTGTCCCAGAAGTCTCTTAGGTTGTCTTCATTTCTTTTCATTCTTTTTTCTTTCGTCTGTTCTGCAGCATTGAATTCCACCATTCTGTCCTCCAGGTCACTTATCCATTCTTCTGCCTCAGTTATTCTGCTATTGATTCCTTCTAGTGTAGTTTTCATTTCTGTTATTGTATTGTTCATCTCTGTTTGTTTTTTCTTTAATTCTTCTATGTCTTTGTTAAACATTTCTTGCATCTTATCGATCTTTGCCTCCATTCTTTTTCCGAGGTCCTGGATCATCTTCACTGTCATTATTCTGAATTCTTTTTCTGGAAGGTTGCCTGTCTCCACTTCATTTAGTTGTTTTTCTGGGGTTTTATCTTGTTCCTTCATCTGGTGCATAGCCCTCTGCTTTTTCAGCTTGTCTATCTTTCTGTGAATGTAGTTATTGTTCCACAGGCTCCAGGATTGTAGTTCTTCTTGCTTCTCCTTTCTGCCCTCTGGTGGATGTGGGTATCTAAGAGGCTTGTGCAAGTTTCCTGATTGGAGGGACTGGTGGTGGGTAGAGCTGACTGTTGCTCTGGTGGGAAGAGCTCAGTAAAACGTTTATCTGCTTGACTGCTCATGGGTGGGGCTGGGTTTCCTCCCTGTTGGTTGTTTGGCCCGAGGCAACCCAACACTGGATCCTACCTGGGCTCTTTGGTGGGGCTAATGGTGTACTCTGGGAGGGCTCACGCCATGGAATACTTCCAGGAACTTCTGCTGCCAGTGTCCTTGTCCCCGTGGTGAGCGACAGCCACCCCCTGCCTCTGCAGGAGACCCTCCAACACTAGCAGGTAGGTCTGGTTCAGTCCCCCCCGGGGTCACTGCTCCTTCCCCTGGGTCCCGATGCGCACACTACTTTGTGTGTGCCCTCCAAGAGTGGAGTCTCTGTTTCCCCCAGTCCTGTGGAAGTCCTGCAATCAAATCCCACTAGGCTTCAAAGTCTGATTCTCTAGGAATTCCTCCTCCCGTTGCCGGACCCCCAGGTTGGGAAGCCTGACGTGGGGCTCAGAACCTTCACTCCAGTGGGTGGACTTCTGTGGTATAAGTGTTCTCCAGTCTGTGACTCACCCATCCAGCAGTTATGGGATTTGATTCTACTGTGATTGCTCCCTTCCTACCATCTCACTGTGGCTTCTCCCTTGTCTTTGGATGCGGGGTATCTTTTTTGGTGAGTTCCACTGTTCTCCTGTCGATGATTTTCCAGCAGCTAGTTGTGATTCTGGTGTTCTCGCAAGAGGGAGTGAGAGCACATCCTTCTATTCCCCCTTCTTTGTTCAGTATCTGTATTTTTTTTAATTGAAGTATAGTTGCTTTACACTGCTGTGTCAGTTTCTGCTGAACAGCAAAGTGAATCAGCCACACATATACACATATCCCCTCTTTTTTGGATTTCCTTCCCATTTAGGTCACCACAGAGCACCCAGTTGAGTTCCCTGTGCTATATAGTAGGTTCTCATTAGTTATCTCTTTTATACATAGTAGTGTATATATGTCAATCCCAGTCTCCCAGTTCATCTTCCCTTGGTATCCATACATTTGTTCTCTACATCTGTGTCACTATTTCTGCTTTGCAAATAAGATCATCTATACCATTTTCTAGATTCCACATATACGCATTATTATATGATATTTGCTTTTCTCTTTCTGACTTATTTCACTCTGTATGACAGTCTCTAGGTCCATCCACATCTCTACAAATGACCCAATTTCATTCCTTTTATGGCTGATATATGGCTAATATTCCATTGTATATATGTGCCACATCTTTATCCATTCCTCTGTTGAGGGATATTTAGGTTGCTTCTTTATTTTTGCAACTTTTAAATTTGGAATTATTTTTCAAGAATGATGGCACTTGGAACTTCTCTGGTGGCGCAGTGGTTAAGAATCTGCCTGCCAATGCAGGGGACACGGGTTCGAGCCCTGGTCCGGGAAGATCCCACATGCCACGGAGCAGCTAAGCCCGTGTGCCACAACTACTGAGCCTGAGCTCTAGAGCACGCAAGCCACAGCTACTGAGCTGGCGTGCCACAACTACTGAAGCCCGCATGTCTAGAACCCATGCTTTGCAACAAAGAGAAGGCACCACAATGAAAAACCCGCACACCGCAATGAAGAGTAGCCCCCCCCCCGCCACAACTAGCGAAAGCCTGCACACAGCAACGAAGACCCAACACAGCCAAAAATATAATTAATTCATTAATTTTTAAAAAAAGAATGATAGTACTAATTCCCTTATACACCGTGGATTCCCATCTCTATCCCCTCACTGACATCACTCCCACTACCATTCCCCTGAACCTGGCAAGTCAGCTTCTCCAAATCCTACCTGGATCTCCATGTCCAGCTCCAATCTGGCATCCTTCTCTGCACCACTTCCTCTTCTGCATCCCTCTAGCCCTACTGGTCTCAGCATCATTTGGCACTAAGCCTGATCCTGTTGATTGGCTTTGTTTGGGGATGCAAACAGCATAGTGGCTAAAACACAGACTGTGGAATCATACTATCTGAGTTCAAGTCTCATTTCTGCCACTTAAAATCTGTGTGACCTTGAGCACGTTCCTTACCTTCTCTAAGTCTTATTCCTTTGACAGGAAGCAGCATTACAAGAGGGGGGAAAAGAACACTCACTGGGAGTCCAGAGGCTGGATTCTAGGTGGACATATGTCATCACAGGGGCGTGACCTTGTGGGTGTCAGTTCTCTCACCTGTAAAATAAGGGTGTTGGATGAATAAGTGGTTTTCCACCCTGGCTGACATTAGAATCGCCTGGGAAGCTCTAAAATATACATAAAAATATATATTTTTAAATCTGATTTGATTGGTCAGGGGTGAGTCTGAGGTATGATAGTTTTTAAAAGCTTGCGGGTTATTAAAAAAAAAGCTGTGGGTGATTTTAATGTGTGGATTAAAATTCACAGGCTGAGAACCACTGAGGCAGCTGATTCTCAAGGTGGCTTCTAGCTTTACAAGTCTATGATTCTATGCAAAAGTGCTGCTGTGAATTCTTTGTTGTTGGTATTGAGGCCCCTTCTGTCGCCCCCATAATGTATAGCCTAGGGCTTGATCACATGGTATAAAAACACAATACCAGTATGTTAACTAAAACACTGATCAGCTAAGATTTTCCTCTCTTTCTTTTCTCTAGCTAGAAAGAGACATCTTTGACAATCTCAGCATCCTGACAGAACGATTATTGCCTCCTAGAATCCCCTAGTAGCCATAGGAAATTAGCTGCAGCAGTGTATGCTCTTAATGGGAATCTAGCATGTCAATGGGCTATTTCTGTCATTGTGGTTTAGTCTGATATTCCAATATGCCCCTGCTGCTTTTCATGATACTTAGCAAAAAAGAAGAGGCAGCGGTCCCCTCTTGGTTCACATTTGACCAATTGCTATGCTTGAGGCAATCACAAAACACCATAGGTGTTAAAAATGATTAGGGACAATCAAGATAGTGCAACCTCCAAGGAAAAAGCCACTATCAAGCCTTCGATCTCCCAAATGCACAGGTTGTGTGTTCCTGCAGCTGCAATTACCTAAAAATATCTAATACGTAATTACTTCCAAAGTGTCAGTCTTCATAACCAGGTATTAGAATGCTCTGATAGTGCAGCTGCAGCCTCCCTGCCTGACACTGGCATGTGGCTTGCAATACTCTACCTTGATCAGTTTTCTTTCTTCATAAAGCTCACTTACCGATTGCAGATTTTAGGTGCAATCTGGGATTGGAATTGCTGAATCTTTTTTGCAATTTACCATTTCCTGCTTTGAGTGAGAGGGGAAAATGCTGAGACAGAGAGGGAGGGAGTGAGGAAGAGAAGGAGGGAGGGAGGGAGGGAGAGGGAAAGGAGGGGAGGGGAGGGGGGAGGGAGAGGGGGAGGGAGGGAGAAGGAAGGAGAGAGAGAAAAAGAAGGTAAAGAAGAAAAAGAGAAAAATGGATCAGAGCCCTACGGCAACTGAATTGTGTTGAAAAACTTCCTAGTTCCTTTTGCTTTTGCATTTCACTTTAAGAAAATCCTGTACATTTCCAGACATCAGCTAGGGTCACCCTCATTATCCTTAAAATCGAAATAAGATTGGCTGGAACCTCTATCCCAGAGACTGTGGGAAGTCCGAAGCCCACCGCAAGCTGTGAATTTCCAGCGTGCTGACGCTGTACAGTCCCCCGTAGCTCTGAGCGCTGGCCATTTCGCAGGCTGTTTTATTTCAGGGTCTTCTTACTGTGCTGTACATGCTGTTTCTCTTCTCTACTATGTTGACTCAAATTCAGAACAAAGCGCCTGTTCTTCATTTCCCCCCACAAACCACTCACACAAGGAAAGTAGACGTGGCAGGTGTTACTGAAGCTTGGGGGATATGGAGAGATTTTTACCACAGTTGCAAACAACTTCAGAAGGAGTGGCAGCCATCCTTATCCTTCAGAGTCCCTCAGCCATTTCTGCAACCTGAGCTCCAGTCTCCCACCATGTTGGTTAGCTTCCTTGCTCTCTCTTCGTGGCCTCTTCCCTTTTCTTTACTTTTTCTTCTGTCCTCTCAGGAGGAATATAAAGGTATTACAGATTTTCTTGTGCAGAGTAATTTGGCTGTGTCTAGGGTCAAAACTAACTCCAAAACTTAACTCTGTGCCTCCCTTTCCATACCCAGCTGTGTGTTTACTGCTTAAAAGGGCCCACGTGATTGGGTTTGTTTTATAGCATACACATAAAGAAATGTGTGTATACATAAATACATAAACACACATCTCTCCAAATTTATAAAATATATATGCTATATCAATTACAACTTAATCTTTTATTTGGCAATTGGATTTCCTATAGAACAGCCTCCTAACTCATGTGCAGGGCTGTAGCTTCTTTCTAGCCCTAATTGATTCTCTACACAGCTGTCAAATGAATCTTCTAGAAACTTTTTTCGTGTTATTTCTCTGCACACCACTCTTCGTTAATATGGTGATCTGGTGAATATTTAGATGTGAGAGGTTGTTAGTGGATTAATGTACTATGCCCAAATAACTTATGCATTTTATCAGGAACTTTTACTGTCTTGAACTAGAGAAGAGAGTCATAATCTCTATGATGTATTTAGAAAAGCTCCTGGAATATAATAGGTGCTCAGTAAAGGTTAGTGACTAATACTGTTATTGTTGTTGTATTATTATTGGCATTTCAGCATGGTAGTGGCTGGGTCAGTGGGAGGAGGATATTGGTAAGTCACAGGGACTTGTACCTGCTGCTCAATTCCTATATTTAAACAACCTATTGTGCCTGTGAGTGATGTCAGAGCTAGGGTTAACAAGTAGCCTTTCTTTGTTGTTGTCACCACTGTCCACCAACTTTCTCTGCCCCAGACAGGAATTACCATTAAATGAATGTCCAAACTCCTCAGCCTTCCATGTAACATCTTGCCTTCTCAGACCCCTCTATTTCTCCAAACTTCAATTCCTCTGCACCCATACACAATTCTGTGTTCTACTTATGCTTGTTTTATACCTGCACCCTAACATATTATACTTGCTAAGGGAACCTGAAATGGGAATTCACACTTGGAACTGAGGGAATTATACTGGAATTTACCAAAGGGGTGGCAGTAGTTGGGCGTAGGAGATTCGGGAGTCAAGCACTGTTCTCCATCAGTATTTATTTCCTATTTTTAAAAAATAAATTTTAAAAAAAGTTTATTTAGTTTTTGGCTGCGTTGGGTCTTCGTTGCTGTGTGCGGGCTTTTTCTAATTGCGGCAAGTGAGGGCTACTCTTCGTTGTGGTGGCTTCTCTTGTTGCGGAGCCCAGGCTCTAGGCACGTGGGCTCACTAGTTGTGGCTTGCAGGCTCTAGAGCACAGGCTCAGTAGTTGTGGCGCACGGGCTTAGTTGCTCCGCGGCATGTGGGATCTTCCCGTCCCAGGGCTCGAACCCGTGTCCCCTGCATTAGCAGGCGGATTTTTAACCACTGCACCACCAGGGAAGTCTCCATTTCCTGTTTTCTAAACTTGGCCATGTGGTGGTCATCTGCATTACCCTTTACCTTTCATTGAGAATAGTGTTCCCCAAACTTAAGATTAAACGTGTTTTCACAGCCTCTCTGATAGTCTTGCTGTCTCATTGAGCAGGGTTGCTTTCTTCTGCTCTGACTTTAGCTCCCTTATTAGTGAGGACAGATAAGGCCAGGGTGGGTGGTCTTCCCTAGAGTGAGGCAGGGATCTTTGGGGGCCAGAGGCAAGCCCCAAATATTTTAGCAGAACCAGCAGAGGGAAGGCTCTCTGTGAAGCTCTCTGAGCACTGGCAGGTGGGAGGGGGAGCGTTTGGACATGCTTCAACAGACTCAGCCCCTCCCTGAAGATTGTTCCAAGGACAGTTACATACTGCAGAAGTCTGGCTCATTTGCTGGTCCACACTTTAATGAATGCTATCAATCAAAATGCATGCTGCTTGCCCATAACTGAGTTTATTGTTGTCTTCCTGAAATGATTTCATTGGCCATCCAGTCCCCAAACAGAATTCCATATTGGAGACCATATTGAAAACACTGTTTTTTGTAAGATGGTGAAATTGGCCCATCTGTTTCTCTTTCTGCTTACCTGTAGACAGGGACATGGTCAGATACGCCCCTCGCCATGTTACCACTCATACCAATGCGCTACGCCAGCCAGAGAATCTCACCTCATTTATTTCTGGAGATTGTTTCCTTTCACAAAAAGGAAAATAAACTGCTTTGGGGAGACTTCGCTGGTGGCACAGTGGTTAAGGATCCACCTGCCAATGCAGGGGACATGGGTTCGAGCCCTGGTCCAGGAAGATCCCACAGGCCGCAGAGCAACTAAGCCCATGTGCCACAACTACTGAACCTGAGCTCTAGAGCCTGCGAGCCACAACTACTGAGCCCGCGTGCCACAGCTACTGAAGCCCGTGCACCTAGAATCCGTGCTCCACAACAAGAGAAGCCACCAAAATGAGAAGCCCACATACCACAATGAAGAGTAGCTCCCACTCACCACAACTAGAGAAAGCCTGCACATAGCAATGAAGACCCAACACAGCCAAAAACAAATATAAATAAATAAATTTGTTTTAAAAAAAAAACCGCTTTGGGAAAGGTCACAGTCTACTCACAGGGGTTCTTCTGACCAGACCCAGCTGAGTGGAGACGTATAGGATAGGGAAGTCTGGATTAGGAGGAAAAAGTGATGGCTGGGCCGTAGGGCCCGGCTGGGGCTGGTGCACAACATCAATATCAGTGCCTGAGTGTCTTAAAGGGATTGACGGGTGGGGGGAAGTTTGGAACCTGAAGAGCTTAGCTCAGACTGCTTAGATCTCCCTGTGTGCTAAAGGGTCATTCTGCAAAGGTGTTCTTCTCACTTGTTACCTCTGCTTTACCCTGGCCCGAAGTATAAAGTTGCTTCCTCATCTGTATCAATACCTGGAAACTCCACAGGGTTCGTGTGAGGATCGAAAGTGGTAATCATTGTGAAAGTCTTTGCAAACAGAAAACTGCTGCACAAATGTGGGGACTTGGCTGGAAAAGCACAGAATCTTCAGATTTGATGAGACGTGAAAGGTCATCAAGTCCAATGCCCTAACATATGCGTGAAGAATCCACTATTGTTTTATTTACTTGAAGATTTACAAAGAGAAGCATTACTTGGGGAGTGGTTGAGTGAGTCAACAGATATTCATTGAGTACCTATGATTTTTCAGATGCTGTTAGATAAAACAGTGAATGAAACAGACAAGGCCTCTACCCTCAAATAACTTAAACTTGAGCCATATCATATGTAAAAAAAATCATATAGATCATTTCTCATGGTGATACATGGTATGCAGGTAATTAAAACAGGGTTTTGTGATAGCGAGTGACAGGGTGGGGAGAAGCGACATTAGATTATGTTGTCCGGGAAGGTTTCTCTGAGGAAGTGACACTTAAACTTAGCTCTGAATGTCGAAAAGGAGCCAGACTGCGAAAAGCAAGTGGAAGCACATTTCAGGTGGAGGAGATAGCCAGTGAGAAGGCCCTGGGGGTGGGGGGAGGTAAGTTGGAGGATCAACGTGGCTAGAGCAGATCTGTGAAGAGGAGAGTGCTATGAGACGTACGCAGGGACCAGATGATGGAGGGTATTTTGAACAAACAAACAAAGCATTTGTATTTGATTCTAGATGTGCTGGGACGCCATTGGAGGGTTTTAAGCAAGGGAGTTACATGATCAGTTTTGAATTTTAAGAAGAATCTTCTGGCTGCTGTGTTGAGAAAAAAAATACAGGGAATAAGAGTGGAAACTGTGATAGCCATTGGGAGGCTATGGTAATTATATATTTGTTCAAAAGTATTTGTTTCTTCCTTGCCAAGATTTCCTGTACGCTGAGTATATTTTCCTTCCCCCTTAACTTTGGGTTTAACCATGTGACTTGATTTGGCCAATTAAATATGAGAAGATGTAACCTATATCCCATCAGAGCAGAGCTTCAATTGCACTTGTAGTGGTTTGGCCCTGCCACCCCCGAGCTTCTGCTCTCCACCATGAGGATAGCATGGCCTTCAGCCTGGGTCCTTTGTTGACGTGTGGAACTAAGCTCATCCCAGAGAGCTCAGCTGAGTTCAGTCGAGCTGCAGCCCTTTATGCAACTTGAGCAAGAAATAAATATTTATTTTTGGAAGCCCCAGAGGTTCTAGGATTGTTTGAGGCTAACAAACAAAAGCAAAACCAAAAACAAAACCCCAAATCAAGCAAACCAGTAGCAGCGCAAATGGTGAGAAGTGGTTAGATTTCACATGTATTTTGAAGACTGAAGTACCAAGACCTATTTATGTTTGCAAGATGTGAGATAAAAGAGTCAAGATGACTTTTGAGCAGCTAGGTGAATGGGGCATCCTTTACTGCCATGGGGAAGACGTGGGGAAGAGCTAGTATGAGGGGAACCAGGAGTTCATTTTTGACCATGTTAAGTCTGAGGTGATTATTAGAGATCTGTATATTGACCTACTTGTGCCTCCCCCCAAAGCCTTATTTTATTTCCTTGTTTTATTTCACTTTGTCTCCAAAAAGAATATTTGGTAGCTGACATTAAAGTACTGGTAAGGGGCCTTCCCTGGTGGCGCAGTGGTTAAGAATCCGCCTGCCAATGCAGGGGACACGGGTTCGAGCCCTGGTCCGGGAAGATCCCACATGTCATGGAGCAACTAAGCCCTCAACTAAGTTGTGTGCCACAACTACTGAGCCTGCGCTCTAGAGCCTGCGAGCCACAGCTACTGAAGCCCACGTGCCTAGAGCCTGATCTCCGCAACAAGAGAAGCCACCGCAATGAGAAGCCCACTTGCTGCAACTAGAGAAAGCCCGCGCGCAGCAATGAAGACCCAACGCAGCCAAAAATAAATAAATAAATGAATAAATTAAAAAAAATAAAATACTGGTAAAGCCATTAATGCAAGGGGATCCAGAGGGAAAATTATATTGAAAAATTCTGGCAGAGGAAAACTACTGCAAGTTAATACAATTAGTTTTGAGCTTCTTAGTAACCAAAATGAAGAGGCAAAAGCAATGAGTTATAAAACTCATTTTCTGGGGCAGTGGTTCTCAGTCTCGGCTGCAGAGTATAATCCTGGAGGTTGGCCAAGCACGTTGTAAATGGTGACCCCCCGGAGTTGCACAGCTCAACACCCCTGCGCAGCACCCACTCCGAGAACTCTGAATTTAACTGGGCTAGAATGGAGCTGGCAGGCGAATGTGTTTACCCTTAGATGATTCTAACGCGGAGTCAGAATTGAGAACTACTGGTTTTGGAGAAGAAAGAATACGCACTGATATGAAAAGATAAACTTGTTCCCGAGCTCTAATTAAATGTGGCTCAGGCATCTTTGTGAACGGGGTACTGAGCTACGTAACGAATGATGCTATGGATAGCAATTTCACACGAGAGACAGAAACTTCCCTCCTTTGCTGCTTATTTTACGGACCCTCCATGAAAGCTGAAGTCGTGAGGTTAAAATTATAGTTGTGTGGAAGCAGAAGCTGGGGTGATAGGGTCCGGTTAGATAGCTTTCTGATAATTCGGCTTAGCAGAGTAATGAAGCTTGGAGAACCACAAAGAAGAAAGAGTCGATGGAATCCTCATGAACACCAGTGGTTTCAGCAAGACTTTGCTCAGTTTGGCCATCAAGCCACTCTGGAAGATTTCTCAAGGGCTGAGCCTTTCTTTCCCCCTTAACTGAGGCCTGCCTGTGGTCAGATAGGGAGCGGTTTGTCTTCTCCCTCCCTTTTAGTTTTGTCACTCTTATGCTTTCCCATGCCAAGCAGGTTTTTCCTTTGGGGAAAGACACTAAGGCAGAGAATGAAATTAAGAAATAATGTAATGATGATGGCGGCAATTCTCTGCGCAACCTAAGAGCAGTTGGCTGCTAATTGTGGAGCAGTAATAAGGGGGGCCCTGGGCCATAAGGTTTGCATTTGGAACACCTGTAGTTTTCATTTAACACCATGGATCGTTAAACAGCTGTTCAGAATGGCCTTATTAAAACAAACACAGTTGCACTGTTTTATTCATGTGTTATATTGCAGTGAGCAGATCACAATCAAACAAAGGGATCTTGTAAAAAAAAAAAAAAAGCACAGAAAAGACACCCAAGTCATATTTAAAGGTGCTATCTCATGAAGGCAAGTCTAGCTGGGTATTTTTCTGCCTTTGTGAAGCTGAAACTGATTGAACTTGTTGGATTTTTGCCTTACTCCCTCTTGCTGGGGCTGAGGGGCATGGAAAGCCGGATAATGAGTCTTCTAGGGAGGAGGCCCTCATTGAAGCCGCTGGCACGCTCTCAAACGAGCCTGTCAGGTGTGCTCCTTTCCCTGAAGAAAGCAAAACGTGCTGTCATCTGTTTTGTGAAGATGACCTTCTGGGAAGAAGGGGAGCTTTCTGGAGCGTTTCCATCATTGGGGATGTGTCTGTTCTGTGTCACCCACACGCTCACACTGATATCCCCTTACAAGTTTCATCACACATTTGTAAGATGCCTAATTAAAACTAGATGCTGAGTTTGTGCCCGGAGTCAGGGTGCAGACTAGATCTGAGATGTAGAATTATTCTTGATTTAAAAATAATTGGCCTTTGGTGGAGATATTTTCAAATTATTTTTCAAAGTATGTTTTGGATGCTTTAGGATGCAAGAGTCTTGAAGACGTAGATTGGATAGGGACATGTTGGTTTTTAGGTATATTTTTATGAAAATGACAGTGGAGAATGTATGAGAGGGGTGTGTGTGTGTGTGTGTGTGTACATGTGTGTATAGGAGAGAGAGAGAGATTGAGAGTTTGATCTATCAACATCAAATGTGCATTAATCTCTTCTTTAATACATACATTTATGCCCATAAGTGAAACTTTATGTCTTTCCCTAATTTTGTGCATGAAGCCTTTCATAGACATTATCTGTGGCCTTGATTTCATTAGAAGGCAAGAGCCATACCCCATGTGCCTTTTTGTTTTATAATCACACAGTCCCAAGTGGTGTTCAGACTAGAAAAGAGATCTTGGTGGATCTGGGAGCCTGTCCAGGAGTGTAAGGGAGTGGGAAATGTGGGAAAGACATATTTCTCAATGGTTTGAATTACAGTTATTGTAAAGAAAAGCAGGAGCAACCATGTGAACCTTGAACAGATGAGTCTGGCTTGCAGTATCCTCCACATACTTGTCTGTCTCCACTCTGCCCCAACTTGCAAAGTCAATCCTTGGTAAAACTGTTAACACTAGCAGTTTGTTCTTGGTGTTCTTCACTCCCACCTGCTGCCTTCATTCTTTTTTTTTAAAAAACATCTTTATTGGAGTATAATTGCTTTACAATGGTGTGTTAGTTTCTGCTTTATAACAAAGTGAATCAGCTCTATACATATACATATATCCCCATAGTTCCTCCCTCTTGCATGCCTTCATTCTTTTTGTTTTCTCTTGGTGAGCCAGCCTTTTCTCCCTTTTCCTACTCCCCTACCCTACCTGACAGGTTCCCAGACCCCTTTGACTTTCTTCTATCCCACCCCTGTGAAATCCTGCTCTAGGAGAGGGTGAGGAACTTCTGCAACATGAGGGGGAAATGACTGATGCCACCCAAAGGGCCACTGTGGCAGGGAACTTGACCTTTAGCTAACGAGATGAAGTACTACCATTAGACATTTAGGCAACTGTTAGCTGGAGGTGAGGTTGGGGACAGGGATAGGGTAGGACATTTTAGTTGCTTCCTGTTATATTCTGAGATCAAATCATAACAAGTGAGTGGTAATTTTCTTTGCTCTTCTCTCACTATGCTCAGTTTTGTATCTCCCAGGGCAGGGCCTGGGCAATGGTAGCCCCTCAGTTAATTTTTTGAATGAGTGGATGGGCAGGAAGGTCTTTCCCAGACCTCCTTACCTCACAGTAGTAGCTTTGCCTACTTACGAGCTAGAGCCTGCACATAAAGTGCAGTGGCTCCGCACCGAAGAGCATTATGCTGCCAAGAGCATGGGATACTGTGTTGTCAAGAGCACGGTCCACGCTCCAGTCTATTGTCATGGTTCAGTGAAAGACCCTTCTTTGCTGAGTGTACGGTTCACAAGATGCATCTGATTCCTCTTCAACAATAGTTGAAGAAGAATGGGCAGAATCAGTGTGTTTCTCAAAGATTTTACAGTATCCTCAGTGGAGTGTGGGGCTGTGCTTTATAATCAAACACATAGTATCTCTGCAGCAATATGTGTAAGTATTCACTCTATGAAGAATATAGACCATAAATAACCTCACAATTGTTCCTGTCCGATTTTGATACTAAGTGAGTTATAAATATCTTTCCATCCCAGAGCCCTTTGTATTTTGGAATTGCATATAAAGGATCATGAACTTACATTTTAGCACGCTATTTAGACGATTTCTAAGCACTTATTCTAAGTACACCTGCTAGGCATCATGGGAGTTTAACATGCATAGATTTGTGCTCTTCATACTGATAGAGGCATATCTAAAAGCTTGGGGTCCTGTGCCTTCAAGAGATGCCTGATGCCAAGGAAATGCTGTCCATAGAATTTGTATCCACCCTACTCTCAGGTCTTCTATAGCTTTGGCCTCAGTTTTGCCCATGAATGTTGACTCTTTCACATTCATTCACTTGGATCTGTCATCCTCTGCTGGAATGACCCTATATTTGATCCTATCTCTGCTCCCAATTCTCTTTGGCTCAAAGGCCAGATTATGATACCTTGCCCATGTTCTCCAGGCAAAAACACCCCATCCTATCCTTGGTTTTGCTTTTGGAAATCTGTTTTGGCACTGACATTTCACAATGACCCTGCCCTGCTCTACTTGGCCAAGTTAAGACAAGCATGACCTGAAAAATGGTTGAGAAAAAAATAAAGGTGAAGGTTAAGTGCATGCAGCGTCCATTCAAATCAAAGAGATGGCTTGAAAGGCAAGTGTCAGAAATGAAGCCAGTAAATAACCGAACACTGAGTCATTGGTTTGTAACTTGATGGCTGCCTGTCTGTGTCTCTTACTGTGTCTGTGCTCTAGCTTTCAAAATTCTACCAGATAATGAGTATTTTGCAGAAGCGAATGTCAAAGCTCTTTCATGCAAATGAAGACAGGAAATTTGGTGAAATGATAACTAATGGAATAAAAAAATATTGAAAACCTGTAATTACCTTTGATAAACAATACGTTATGCTTTCTTTTCTCTGTTCTGAATCTGACACTGTGTTTTTTCTTGCCTAATGCAGTATTTCGAGCCAGTATTGCTTTTCAGTTATGTGTCTCAAGCTACAGTTCCTGCTGACAGTGAGAATGAAAGCACATTTTGGTTATTATGTTTTTCCTTCCCTTCCTCATGGACTCCAAGTGCCTATATGCTAATATAAGCCTCAATGACAGGAAGTCCAAATGGAAATGTTATTAGAAAGCTGTGGATATGTAGCTAATGAAATATGTATGATTATGCAGGACGTGTGTAATATTGATGGGAACTCAACTGATCTCAATATTTAATAAAGGTATAATTTAAAATATGGACATTTGGGGGAGTGGGTTGTTTTATACTTTTTGCAAATGTGGCACATGTTAATTTCTTGCTGAAAATTTGTCCGGTGGATTCAATTTCTTTCTGTAATTTGCCATTTTGAATTTTCCTTTTTTTGGAAGCACACTTCTTTAGGTGGGTCGGGACTCTGGTATTCCAGAATGCCTGAGGGTGAGAGAAAGAATAATAATATACTTTGAGGTATTCTGGAGCAGCTAAATGGCCCATTCATGATTCCCTAGAGTCTATTTTAATTGGCATTTGAACCCACTCTATGGAAATTTGGGCCAATAACTTAGCTTTAGACACTGTTCTTAGAAAACCCGAGTGTTTAGTTTAGGCATTGGTTAAAATGGTGGATACTTGGAATTGAATTTATGAGGGTTGAAATTACCTGTGCAGTTACTAGAGACTGTGCTCACAGATTGGTTGAGCTCTGGTCTTTTTTGAATGCCAAGAAAATAACAGCCTATACAGATCATTAATACTGAGCAGTGAAGGGTCAAAGATAGACAACTGTAAACTGTAATCCATTCAAAACTCCTGTCTCCTTGGATTTAAAAGACTATTGTCATTTCTGATTTCAACTATTTGTCCTTCTGGGAATTTACACAATTTAAAACAAAATGATAATATATTATTTTATATCCTTCTTGCCAAATGTTTTCGCATGTATGCTCATTTTTCCCTCACTAAATCCCTTGTGGAGAGACATCTGTGTACCCATTTTAGAGTGAGAAAACTAAGTCACAGAAAGGTTAAGTAAATTGCCCAAGGTCGCACATGGAGCTAGGAAATGGCAGAGCTGGGATTCTAAGTTAGGTTTATCTGTACAGAAACAAAAAATGAAAAATGGTTAGATCATCAAGTGTGTGATATACAATGATATAAAGCAGGGGAAATAGAAGAAACAGTTTTGATAAATTGGTTAAAATTTATCTTCAAGATTTATTTACCCTTGATGGCTGATTTCCTTGTGAGACTGAGCCTTGGGCCAGAGTAGAGAATGAGGATGACTTGGTAAAAGCCATCTCTATGCTGGAGAACCGACTTAAAATGCATGTCCTACTAACAGCTGGTCACGGGGATCATATCCACTTGCAGGGTAGAACAGTTCTGTCTTATTAGCCGGATTAAGTATCTTAAACTGGTGCTGAGAGAATTATTATGCTGCTCGTCTATTTGCTTGGAGTGAAAGAGTGAAGATAGTTTCCAATCAAACAGCACACTTACTTGTCCATAGAGAGAGCAGGCTGGACAGACAAGTTCATGAACAAGTGCATTTTTGTTTTGCTTCTTTTCCATGTTGTATGGGGATTGCCTGAAAGGGTAGGCTGTGATGGAGTACCACTCTGGAGGACTCTGGGAAGCCAGGAGCTGGATGCAAGCAGTACATGCACACAGAAAGCATTCAAAGTTAAGAGCTTCATCTCTGACATCAGACTTCCTAGATTGGAATACTGGCACTGCCACTCACTAACTACGTAGACTTTCTGAGCCTTATTTTGCTCACTTGCACAATAGGGATAATAAGTGCTTACCTAATAGGGATTTGGGGAGGATTGGATGCATTATTACATGCAAATATTTAGAATGGTATCTGGCTCATAGTAAGACCAATAAGTGTTGTGTTGGCCATTATTCCAGTTCAAGAGCTGTCCCAAAGTGGAAATATGGTTCTCTAGAAAAGTGACTTTAATCATATAAAAAGCACTTTGGGAAAAATAAAAGCATTTGGGGAAATGTTTGCCTGTCACCAAGAACCCAGCCAACAAGATGACTGACATTTCCTGTGATATCGTTGATTTCCTATATTTATCCCACTTTTTTTTCACATCTTTATTGGAGTATAATTGCTTTACAATGGTGTGTTAGTTTCTGCTTTACAACAAAATGAATCAGTTATATATATACATATGTTCCCATATCTCTTCCCTCTTGCGTCTCCCTCCCTCCCACCCTCCCTATATCCCACTTTTTAATGTTTCTTTCTCTGGGTTTGTATGTGGTTCTAGGGCCCTATTTTAATGTGTCATTTCTGTCCTGGTACTCATGAAGAACATGTTCACTAATTATGTCCAAATGGAAGCAGGTTTTGTGGAAGTACAGTTACACGCATTGAGAAGGAATTGATTAACCAAAGACTTTAATCGACTTGTCCATGTGAGTTTGTCATTTTAATTATTAGCTTTTTAATACTAGCAAATCAGTTAATGGTGCCAAGGAAACAACTGCTGTTGTCAGAGAGTAAATAATGGTATAGTCGTTCTACTGTGAAGGTTATTTTTGCATCACGTTTCATTGTGCTAGCCTGTCTGATTTATGGCTGTAACCAACCGACCCTGGCTCTGGCCCCTATCTGATCAGACAGTCATTTTAAGCCTGTCACTCTCAAAAAAGACCCTGCCAAAGTATTTATGGGAGTCCCTGGGGGTTATCTCACATGAGCTCTGAATTAGCCAGACCACCACCGGTGCTGCTGATACTGTGCCCCAGACCCTCAGTGCTGTGGCTGCTGCCTTGCCAGCCTGCTACATCCTGCTGATTGGCCTGGCTATCGATGCTCTCAGGCCTCACAGAGCAATAAGACCTTGGCAATCAATTGCAAAGTCAGAAGGGGCATAGCTTTCTCCTTCCTGCATTATGCTCCCTTAGGGGAATCTCATGGCATAGTTATTTGAGTCCTGAGGTGTTACAAAGTTTAGTCAGCTCATTTGGCTTTTACTCAGTCCTTATATCCCAGAGTACACATTTGCCCAGTCAGAGTAGTTGGGCTGAGATGGGTTTAGGCAACAACAACTATCCTGTAATTGGAAACTCCACCTGCCCCTCATTCTCAGCCCTTCTTGCTAAATCTGACTCACTATGCCTGCCATGCTCCTTGGTAGATTAGCTCTTAGGGGCCCTACAATCTGTTCAGAAGCATATCTTTAGCTGGGTTCTCCACCCATTCAACAGAAATCCAAGAAGAGATATGGCTGGTGTCCTTTATGAGGAAGATTTTGTACCAGTAGAAATCAATTGATGTAATTGGCTTGTGAGTGGAGTGGTAAAAAAGGAATCATTTAACTCCACCTGACAGATGTAATTGAATCTTTGATGTGGCCCAATTGGGACCATGCTGTTAAGCTATGCTTACATCTTTAATCTGCATTAAAGATGTGAAATTGACATGGTCTAGAATGGTATATAGTGATGGCATATATATATATATATAGACACACAGACAGACACACACACACATATATATATATGTCTCACATATTCTTTATCCATTCATCCATCAATGGACGTATAAGTTGCTTCCATATCTTGACTATTGTAAATAATGCTGCAATGAACATAGGAGTGCATATATCTTTTTGAATTAGTGTTTTTGTTTTCTTCAGGTAAATACCCAGAAGTGGAACTTCTGGATTGTATGGTAGTTCTATTTTTAATTTTTGAGGAACCTCCACAGTTTTCCATAGTGCCTGTGCCAGTTTACATTCCCACCAACAGTGCATGAGGGTTCTCTTCACATTTTTGCCAACACTTGTTATTTGTTGTCTTTTTGATTATAGTCATCTGACAGGTGTGAGGCGATATCTCATTGTGGTTTTGATTTACATTTTCCTGATGGTTAATGATGTTGAGCATCTTTGCATGTGTCTGTTGGTGATCTGTATGTCTTCTTTGGAGAATGTCTACTAATGTTTTCTGCTCATTTTTAAATTAAATTGTTTGCTTTTTAAATATTGAGTTGTGTGATTGCTTTATATAATTTGGATATTAACAGATTATCAGATATATAATTTGTAAATATTTCTCCTATTCAATATATTGTCTTGTTGAAGATTTTGTTTTTTGTTTGGTTTTTGCTGTACAAAAGATTTTTAGTTTGACGTAGTCACATTTGTTTATTTTTGCTTTTGTTGCCCTTGCCTGAGGAAACAAGATCAAAAAAATATTTTTGTCAAAGAGCTTATTGCCTGTTTTCTTCTAGGAATTTTATAGTTTCACGTCTTAGATTTGTCTTTAATCCATTTTGAGATTATTTTTGTATATGGTGTAAGAAAATGGTCCATTTCATTCTTTTGCATGTAGCTGTCCAGTTTTACCAACACCATTTATTTAAAAAGAGGCTGTCTTTCCCCTATTGTATATTCTCCTCCTTTGTCAAAGATTAATTGACCATATAAGTGTGGTTTCTTTTCCCTGGGCTTTCTATTCTGTTCCATTGATCTATGTGTCTGTTTTTTGTGCCAATACCATACTGTTTTGTTTACTATAGCTTTGCCATATAGTTTGAAATCATGGAGTGTGATACTTCCAATTTTGTTCTTTCTCAAGATTCCTTTGGCTAATCAGGGTCTTCTGTGGTTCCATACAAATTTTAGGATTATTTGTTCTAGTTCTGTGAAAAATTCCATTGGTATTTTGATAGGGATTGCCTTGTATCTGTAGATTGCTTTGGGTAGTAATGACATTTTAACAATATTAATTCTTTCAATCCATGAGCATGGTATATCTTTCCATTTCTATGTGTTATATTCAATTTCTTTTATTAATGTCTTATAGTTTTCAGAGTACAGGTCTTTTACCTCCTTAGTTAGAATTATTCCCAGATATTTTATTCATTTTAATTTCATTGTGAATGGGATTGTTTTCTTAATTTCTCTTTCTGCTAGTTCATTGTTAGTGTATAGAAATGCAACAGATTTCTGTATATTAATTTTGTATCCTGTAACTTTACCAAATTCACTGATGAGCTCCAAGAGTTTTTTGGTGGTGTCTTTAGGATTTTGTATGTGTAGTACCATGTCATCTCCAAACAGTGACAGTTTTACTTCTTTTCAAATTTGGATGCCTTTTATTTCTTTTTCTTTTCTGATTGCTGTGGCTAGGACTTCTAATACTATGTTGAATAAAAGTGGTCAGAGTGGGCATCCTTGTCTTGTTCCTGACATTAGAAGAAATACTGTCAGCTTTTCACCATTGAGTATGATATTAGCTGTGAGATTTTCATATATGGTCTTTATCATGTTGAGGTATATTCACTCTATACACACTTTGTTGAGAGTGTTTATTATAAATGAATGTTGAACTTTGTCAAAAGCTTTTTCTGCATCTATTGAGTTGATTATAAGATTTTTATTCTTCATTTTGTTAATGTGATGTATCATGTCGATTGATTTTCAGATATTGAATCATCCTTGCACCTCTGGGATGAATCCGACTTGATCATGATTTATGATCCTTTTAATATATTGCTGAATTCTGTTTGCTAATACGTTGTTGAGGAATTTTGCACCTACATTCATCTGGGATATTGGCCTATGATTTCCTTTTTTTGTGTGGTGTCTTTGTCTGGTTTTGGTATTGGTGTGATGCTGGCCTCGTAGAATACGTTTGGAAGTATTCTTTCCTTTTCAATATTTTGAGAAGAATAGGTATTAACTCTTCTTTAAATGCTTGGTAGAATACCCCAGTGAAACCATCTGATCCTGAACTTTTGTTTACTGGGAGTTATTTATTTATTTATTTATTTATTTAAGCACAGGCTTTCTCTAGTTGTGGCAAGTGGGGGCTACTCTTCATTGCGGTATGCAAGTTTCTCATTGCAGTGGCTTCTCTTGTTGTGGAGCACAGGCTCTAGGCTCGTGGGCTTCAGTAGTTGCAGCTTGCAGGCTCAAGAGTG
This sequence comes from Globicephala melas, assembly GCF_963455315.2. Taxonomy (NCBI): domain Eukaryota; kingdom Metazoa; phylum Chordata; class Mammalia; order Artiodactyla; family Delphinidae; genus Globicephala; species Globicephala melas. Next base: position 10,504,115 of record NC_083335.1, on the reverse strand, counting down.
TAGGTTCACTAGTTGTGGCACATGGGCTTAATTGCTCCGTGGCATGTGGGATCTTCCTGGACCAGGGATCAAACCCATGTCCCCTGAATTGGCAGGCAGATTCTTAACCACTGTGCTACCAGGGAAGTCCTGGAAGTTTTTTGATTACTGACTAAATTTGCTACTAGTAATCTGTCTGTTCAGATTTTCTATTTCTTCCTGATTCAGCTTTGGAAGTTCATATGTTTATAGGAACATCTATTTTTTCTAGGTTGTCCAATTTGTTGGCATATAAATTTTTGTAGTAATCTCATAATATTTTGCATTTCTGCTGTGTTGGTTTTAACTTATTCTCTTTCACTTCTGACTTTTTTTGTTTGGGCCCTCCCTTTTTTCCTTGATGACTCTGGTTAAAAGTTTATGAATTTTGTTTAACTTTTTTTTTTTTTTTTTCTGTTTTTTTTTATTTTTTTTTTAACATCTTTATTGGGGTATAATTGCTTTACAATGGTGTGTCAGTTTCTGCTTTATAACAAAGTGAATCAGTCATACATAAACATATGTTCCCATATGTCTTCCCTGTTGCGTCTCCCTCCCTCCCACCCTCCCCATCCCACCCCTCCAGGCTGTCACAAAGCACCGAGCCAATATCCCTGTGCCATGCGGCTGCTTCCCACTAGCTATCTACCTTACTGCGTTTGTTAGTGTGTATATGCCCATGACTCTCTCTCGCCCTGTCACAGCTCACCCTTCCCCTTCCCCATAACCTCAAGTCCGTTCTCTAAGAGGTCTGCGTCTTTATTCCTGCTTTACCCCTAGGTTCTTCATGACATTTTTTTCTTAAATTCCATATATATGTGTTAGCATACGGTATTTGTCTTTTTCTTTCTGACTTACTTCACTCTGTATGACAGACTCTAGGTCTATCCACCTCATTACAAATAGCTCAATTTCGTTTCTTTTTATGGCTGAGTAATATTCCATTGTATATATGTGCCACATCTTCTTTATCCATTCATCCGATGACGGGCACTTAGGTTGTTTCCATCTCCGGGCTATTGTAAATAGAGCTGCAATGAACATTTTGGTACATGACTCTTTTTGAATTTTGGTTTTCTCAGGGTATATGCCCAGTAGTGGGATTGCTGGGTCATATGGTAGTTCTATTTGTAGTTTTTTAAGGAACCTCCATACTGTTCTCCATAGTGGCTGAACCAATTCACATTCCCACCAGCAGTGCAAGAGTGTTCCCTTTTGTCCACACCCTCTCCAGCATTTATTGTTTCTAGATTTTTTGATGATGGCCATTCTGACTGGTGTGAGATGATATCTCATTGTAGTTTTGATTTGCATTTCTCTAATGATTAATGATGTTGAGCATTCTTTCATGTGTTTGTTGGCAGTCTGTATATCTTCTTTGGAGAAATGTCTATTTAGGTCTTCTGCCCATTTTTGGATTGGGTTGTTTGTTTTCTTGTTATTGAGCTGCATGAGCTGCTTGTAAATTTTGGAGATTAATCCTTTGTCGGTTGCTTCATTTGCAAATATTTTCTCCCATTCTGAGGGTTGTCTTTTGGTCTTGTTTACGGTTTCCTTTGCTGTGCAAAAGCTTTGAAGTTTCATTAGGTCCCATTTGTTTATTTTTGTTTTTATTTCCATTACTCTAGGAGGTGGGTCAGAAAAGATCTTACTTTGATTTATGTCATAGAGTGTTCTGCCTATGTTTTCCTCTAAGAGTTTGATAGTTTCTGGCCTTACATTTAGGTCTTTAATCCATTTTGAGCTTATTTTTGTGTATGGTGTTAGGGAGTGATCTAATCTCATACTTTTACATGTACCTGTCCAGTTTTCCCAGCACCACTTATTGAAGAGGGTGTCCTTTCTCCATTGTACATTACTGCCACCTTTATCAAAGATAAGGTGTCCATATGTGCATGGGTTTATCTCTGGGCTTTCTATCCTGTTCCATTGATCTATCTTTCTGTTTTTGTGCCAGTACCATACCGTCTTGATGACTGTAGCTTTGTAGTATAGTCTGAAGTCAGGGAGCCTGATTCCTCCAGTTCCTTCTTTCGTTCTCAAGATTGCTTTGGCTATTCGGGGTCTTTTGTGTTTCCATACAAATTGTGAAAGTTTTTGTTCTAGTTCTGTGAAAAATGCCAGTGGTAGTTTGATAGGGATTGCATTGAATCTATAGATTGCTTTGGGTAGTAGAGTCATTTTCACAATGTTGATTCTTCCAATCCAAGAACATGGTATATCTCTCCATCTATTTATATCATCTTTAATTTCTTTCATCAGTGTCTTATAATTTTCTGCATACAGGTCTTTTGTCTCCTTAGGTAGGTTTATTCCTAGATATTTTATTCTTTTTGTTGCAATGGTAAATGGGAGTGTTTTCTTGATTTCACTTTCAGATTTTTCATCATTAGTATATAGGAATGCCAGAGATTTCTGTGCATTAATTTTGTATCCTGCCACTTTACCAAATTCATTGATTAGCTCTAGTAGTTTTCTGGTAGCATCTTTAGGGTTCTCTATGTATAGGATCATGTCATCTGCAAACAGTGACAGCTTTACTTCTTCTTTTCCAATTTGGATTCCTTTTATTTCCTTTTCTTCTCTGATTGCTGTGGCTAAAACTTCCAAAACAATATTGAATAATAGTGGTGAGAGTGGGCAACCTTGTCTTGTTCCTGATCTTAGTGGAAATGCTTTCAGTTTTTCACCATTGAGGATGATGTTTGCTGTGGGCTTGTCATATATGGCCTTTATTATGTTGAGGAAAGTTCCCTCTATGCCTACTTTCTGCAGGGTTTTTATCATAAATGGGTGTTGAATTTTGTCAAAAGCTTTCTCTGCATCTATTGAGATGATCATATGGTTTTTCTCCTTCAATTTGTTAATATGGTTTATCACATTGATAGATTTGCGTATATTGAAGAATCCTTGCATTCCTGGAATAAACCCCACTTGATCATGGTGTATGATCCTTTTAATGTGCTGTTGGATTCTGTTTGCTAGTATTTTGTTGAGGATTTTTGCATCTATGTTCATCAGTGATATTGGCCTGTAGTTTTCTTTCTTTGTGACATCCTTGTCTGGTTTTGGTATCAAGGTGATGGTGGCCTCGTAGAAGGAGTTAGGGAGTGGTCCTCCCTCTGCTATATTTTGGAAGAGTTTGAGAAGGATAGGTGTTAGCTCTTCTCTAAATGTTTGATAGAATTCGCCTGTGAAGCCATCTGGTCCTGGACTTTTGTTTGTTGGAAGATTTTTAATCACAGTTTCAATTTCAGTGCTTGTGATTGGTCTGTTCATATTTTCTATTTCTTCCTGATTCGGTCTTGGCAGGTTGTGCATTTCTAAGAATTTGTCCATTTCTTCCAGATTGTCCATTTTATTGGCATAGAGTTGCTTGTAGTAATCTCTCATGATCTCTTTTATCTCTGCAGTGTCAGTTGTTACCTCTCCTTTTTCATTTCTAATTCTATTGATTTGAGTCTTCTCCCTTTTTTTCTTGATGAGTCTGGCTAGTGGTTTATCTATTTTGTTTATCTTCTCAAAGAACCAGCTTTTAGTTTTATTGATCTTTGCTATTGTTTCCTTCATTTCTTTTTCATTTATTTCTGATCTGATTTTTATGATTTCTTTCCTTCTGCTAGCTTTGGGGTTTTTTTGTTCTTCTTTCTCTAACTGCTTGAGGTGCAAGGTTAGGTTGTTTATTCGAGATGTTTCCTGCTTCTTAAGGTGGGCTTGTATTGCTATAAACTTCCCCCTTAGAACTGCTTTTGCTGCATCCCACAGGTTTTGGGTCGTTGTGTCTCCATTGTCATTTGTTTCTAGGTATTTTTTGATTTCCTCTTTGATTTCTTCAGTGATCTCTTCATTACTAAGTAGTGTATTGTTTAGCCTCCATGTGTTTGTATTTTTTACAGATCTTTTCCTGTAATTGATATCTAGTCTCATGGCGTTGTGGTCAGAAAAGATACTTGATACAATTTCAATTTTCTTAAATTTACCAAGGCTTGATTTGTGACCTAAGATATGATCTATCCTGGAGAATGTTCCATGAGCACTTGAGAAAAATGTGTATTCTGTTGTTTTTGGATGGAGTGTCCTATAAATATCAATTAAGTCCATCTTGTTTAATGTATCATTTAAAGCTTGTGTTTCCTTATTTATTTTCATTTTGGATGATCTGTCCATGGGTGAAAGTGGGGTGTTTAAGTCCCCTACTATGAATGTGTTACTGTCGATTTCCCCTTTTATGGCTGTTAGTATTTGCCTTATGTATTGAGGTGCTCCTATGTTGGGTGCATAAATATTTACAATTGTTATATCTTATTCTTGGATCGATCCCTTGATCATTATGTAGTGTCCTTCTTTGTCTCTTTTAATAGTCCTTATTTTAAAGTCTATTTTGTCTGATATGAGAATTGCTACTCCAGCTTTCTTTTGGCTTCCATTTGCATGGAATATCTTTTTCCATCCCCTTACTTTCAGTCTGTATGTGTCTCTAGGTCTGAAGTGGGTCTCTTGTAGACAGCATATATAAGGGTTTTGTTTTTGTATCCATTCAGCTAATCTGTGTCTTTTGGTGGGAGCATTTAGTCCATTTACATTTAAGGTAATTATCGATATGTATGTTCCTATTCCCATTTTCTAAATTGTTTTGGGTTCGTTATTATAGGTCTTTTCCTTCTCTTGTGTTTCTTGCCTAGAGAAGATCCTTTAGCATTTGTTGTAAAGCTGGTTTGGTGGTGCTGAACTCTCTCAGCTTTTGCTTGTCTGTAAAGGTTTTAATTTCTCCATCAAATCTGAATGAGATCCTTGCTGGGTAGAGTAGTCTTGGCTGCATGTCTTTCTCCTTCATCACTTTCAGTATGTCCTGCCACTCCCTTCTGGCTTGTAGGGTTTCTGCTGAGAGATCAGCTGTTAACCTTATGGGGATTCCCTTATGTGTTATTTGTTGTTTTTCCCTTGCTGCTTTTAATATGCTTTCTTTGTATTTAATTTTTGACAGTTTGATTAATATGTGTCTTGGCGTATTTCTCCTTGTATTTATCTTGTATGGGACTCTCTGTGCTTCCTGGACTTGATTAACTATTTCCTTTCCCATATTAGGGAAGTTTTCAACTATAATCTCTTCAAATATTTTCTCAGTCCCTTTCTTTTTCTCTTCTTCTTCTGGAACCCCTATAATTCGAATGTTGGTGCGTTTAATGTTGTCCCAGAGGTCTCTGAGACTGTCCTCAGTTCTTTTCATTCTTTTTTCTTTATTCTGCTCTGCAGTAGTTATTTCCACTATTTTATCTTCCAGGTCACTTATCCGTTCTTCTGCCTCAGTTATTCTGCTATTGATCCCATCTAGAGTACTTTTAATTTCATTTATTGTGTTGTTCATCGTTGCTTGTTTCATCTTTAGTTCTTCTAGGTCCTTGTTAACTGATTCTTGCATTTTGTCCAATCTATTGTCCATTCTATCTCCAAGATTTTGGATCAACCTTACTATCATTATTCTGAATTCTCTTTCAGGTAGACTGCCTATTTCCTCTTCATTTGTTAGGTCTGGTGCATTTTTATCTTGCTCCTTTATCTGCTGTGTGTTTTTCTGTCTTCTCATTTTGCTTATCTTACTGTGTTTGGGGTCTCCTTTTTGCAGGCTGCAGGTTTGTGGTTCCTCCTGTTTTTGATGTCTGTCTCTAGTGGCTAAGGTTGGTTCAGTGGGTTGTGTAGGCTTCCTGGTGGAGGGGGCTAGTGCCTGTGTTGTGGTGGATGAGGCTGGATCTTGTCTCTCTAGTGGGCAGGTTCACGTCTGGTGGTGTGTTTGGGGGTGTCTGTGGCCTTATTATGATTTTAGGCAGCCTCTCTGCTAATGGGTGGGGTTGTGTTCCTGTTTTGCTAGTTGTTTGGCATAGGTTTTCCAGCACTGTGGCTTGCTGGTCGTTGAGTGAAGCTGGGTGCTGGTGTTAAGATGGAGGTCTCTGGGAGATTTTCGCCGTTTGATATTATGTGGAGCTGGGAGGTCTCTTGTTGATCAGTGTCCTGCAGTTGGCTGTCCTACCTCAGAGGCAGAGCCCTGCCTCCTGGCTGGAGCACCAAAAGCTTTTCATCCACAGGCTCAGGATAAAAGGGAGAAAAAGTAGAGGGAATTAGTAGAAGTATGAGGAAAGAAAGAAGGAAAGGAGGGTAGGAAGGAAGGAAGAAAGAAAGAAAGAAGCAAAGAAGGAAAGAAGGCAAGAAGGAAAGAAAGGAGGGAGGGAGGGAGGGAGGAAGGAAGGAAGGAGGGAAAGAAGGAAAAAAGACAGAAAGAAAGAAGATACAGTAAAAATAAAATACAGTATAATAAAGTTATTGAATTAAAAACTTCTTATTTAGAAAAAAAAAAAAGGGACGGAAAGAACCTAGGACAAATGTTGGAAGCAAAGCTATACAGACAAAATCTTACACAGAAGCATACACATACACCCTCACTAAAAGAGGTAAATGGGGAAAAATCCTAAATCTTGCTGTCAGATACCACCTCCTCAATTTGGGATGATTCGTTGTCTAAAGGAGGGAAGGAAGGACGGAAAGAAAGAAAGAAAGAACGAAGGTAAAGTATAATAAGGTTATTAAAATTAATTATTAAGAAAAAAAATTTAAAAAAAACCATGGACGGATAGAACCCTAGGACAAATGGTGGAAGCAAGACTATACAGACAAGATCTCACACAGAAGCATACACATACACATTCACAAAAAGAGGAAAGGGGAAAAAATCATAGATCTTGCTCCTAAAGTCCACTTCCTTAATTTGGGATGATTGGTTGTCTATTCAGGTATTCCACAGATGCAGGGTACATCAAGTTGATTGTGGAGCTTTAATCCGCTGTTTCTGAGGCTGCTGGGAGGGATTTCCCTTTCTCTTCTTTGTTCTCACAGCTCCCAGGGCTAAGCTTTGGATTTGGCCCTGCCACTGCGTGTAGATCGCTGGAGGGCATCTGTTTTTTGCTCAGACAGGATAAGGTTAAAAGAGCCGCTGATTGGGGGCTCTGGCGCACTCAGGCCGGCGGGGACGGAGGGGCACAGAGTGCGGGGCGGGCCTGCGGTGGCAAAGGCCGGCGTGACTTTGCACCAGCCTGAGGCGCGCTGTGCGCTCTCCCGGGGAAGTTGTCCCTGGATCCCGGGAACCCGGCAGTGGCGGGTTGCACAGGCTCCGCGGAAGAGGGGTGTGGAGAGTGACCTGTGCTCGCACACAGGCCCCTTGGTGGCAGCAGCAGCAGCCTTAACGTCTCCCGCCCGCCTCTGGGGTCCGCGCTTTTAGCCGCGGCTTGCGCCCGTCTCTGGAGTCCGCGCCCTCAGCCGCGGCTCGCGCCCGTCTCTGGATTCCGCGCTTTCAGCCGCGGCTCGCGCCCGTCTCTGGTTTCCGCGCTTTCAGCCGCGGCTCGCGCCCGTCTCTGGATTCCGCGCTTTCAGCCGCGGCTCGCGCCCGTCTCTGGATTCCGCGCTTTCAGCCGCGGCTCGCGCCCGTCTCTGGGGTTCGCGCTTTTAGTCGCGGCTCGCGCCCGTCTCTGGAGTTCCTTTAAGCAGCGTTCTTAAACCCCTCTCCTCACGCCCCAGGAAACAAAGAGGGAAGGAAAAGTCTCCTGCCTCTTCTGCTGGTGCAGGCTTTTCCCCGGACTCCCTCCCGGCTAGCTGTGGTGCACTAACCCCTTCAGGCTATGTTCAAGCCGCCAACCCCAGTCCTCTCCCTGCGCTCCGGCCTCAGCTCTCAGCCCCGCCCGCCCCGGCGGGTGAGCAGACAAGCCTCTCGGGCTGGTGAGTGCCGGTCGGCACCGATCCTCTGTGCGGGAATCTCCCCGCTTTGCCCTCCGCACCCGTTGCTGTGCACTCCGCAGCTTCGAAGCTCCCCCCTCAGCCCCCCGCAGTCTCCGCCCGCGAAGGGGCTTCCTAGAGTGTGGAAACTTTTCCTCCTTCACAGCTCCCTCCCACTGGTGCAGGTGCCGTCCCTATTCTTTTGTCTCTGTTTTTTCTTTTGCCCTACCCAGGTACGTGGGGAGTTTCTTGCCTTTTGGGAGGTCTGAGGTCTTCTGCCAGCCTTCAGTAGGTGTTCTGTAGGAGTTGTTCCACGTGTAGATGTATTTCTGGTGTATCTGTCGGGAGGAAGGTGATCTCCGCGTCTTACTCTTCCGCCATCTTCCGCCTTCCTCTTGTTTAACTTTTTAAAAAATCAGTTCCTCGTTTTATTGATCTTTCCTATTTTTTTCTTTGTTTTGTTTTTTTCAAATTAGTTTTTATTGGAGTATAGTTGATTTACAATGTTATGTTAATTTCTGCTGTGTAGCATAGTGAATCAGTTATGCATATACATATATCCATTCTTTTTCTGGATTCTATTTCCATATAGGTCATTACAGAGTATTGAGTAGAGTTCCCTGTGCTATACAGTAGGTTCTTATTAGTTATCTATTTTATATATAGTAGTGTGTATATGTCAATTCCAATCTCCCAATTTATTCCTCCCCCACCTTTCCCCCTTGGTGACCATAAGTTTTTTTCCTGCATCTGTGACTCTATTTCTGTTTTGTAAATAGGTTCATTTGTACCATCTTTTTAGATTCTATACATAAGTGATATCATATGATATTTGTCTTTCTCTGTCTGACTTACTTCACTCTGTATGACAATCTCTAGGTCCATCCATGTTGCTGCAAATGGCATTATTTTGTTCTTTTTTATGACTGAGGAATATTCCATTGTGTGTGTGTGTGTGTGTGTGTGTGTGTGTGTATCACATCTTCTTTATCAGTTCCTCCATTGATGGACATTTAGGTTGCTTCCATATCCTGGCTATTGTAAATAGTGCTGCAGTGAACACTGAAGTACATGTATCTTTTTGAATTATGGTTTTCTCCAGATACATGCCCAGGAGTGGAATTGCTGGATCACATGGTAGCTCAATTTTTAGTTTTAAAAGTGACCTCCATACTGTTTGCCATAGCGGCTGTACCAATTTACATTCCCACCGACAGTGTAAATGGGTTCCCTTTTCTCCACACCCTCTCCAGCATTTATTGTTTGCAGATTTTTTGATGATGGCCATTCTGACTGGTGTGAGGTGATACATCATTATAGTTTTGATTTGCATTTCTCTGGTAATTAGTGATGCTGAGCATCTTTTCATGTGCCTCTTGGCCATCTGTATGTCTTCTTTGGAGAAATGTCTATTTAGATCTTCCATCCATTTTTTTGATTGGCTTGTTTGTTTTTTGATATTGAGCTGCATGAGCTGTTTGTATATTTTGGAGATTAATCCCTTGTCTGTCGCTTTGCTTGTAAATATTTTCTCCCATTCTGTGGGTTGTCTTTTTGTTTTGTTTATGGTTTTCTTTGCTGTGCAAAAGCTTTGAAGTTTAATTAGGTCCCATTTGTTTATTTTTGTTTTTATTTTCATTACTCTCAGGGGTGGATCAAAAAAGGTCTTGCTGCAATTTATGTCAGAGAGTGTTCTGCCTATGTTTTCCTCTAAGAGTTTTATAGTATCTGGTCTTACATGTAAAAGAATGAAATCAGAACATTCTCTAACACCATATAAAAAATAAACTCAAACTTGATTAAAGACCTAAATGTAAGATTATTTATCTGAGATTTTTCTTGTTTCCTGAGGTAGGCCCGTATTGACATAAACTTCCCTCTTAGAATTGCCTTTGCTGTGTCTCATAGATTTTGGAAATTGTTGTTTCCATTTTCATTTGTCTCAGGGTGTTTTTTGATTTCTTTGTTGACCCATTGGTTACGTAGTAGCATGTTATTTAGACTCCATGTGTTTGTGTTTTTTTCTTGTTGTGGATTTCTAGTTTCATATCGTTGTGGTCAGAAAAGATGCTTGATATGATTTCAGTCTTCTTTACATTTATCGATACTGGTGTTATGGCCTAATGTGATCTGTACTAGAGAAAATTCCATGTGCACTTGAAAGAATGTGTATTTTGCTGTTTTTGCATGGACTGTCCTGTATATATCTTTTTTTTTTCTGGTCTTATGTGTCATTTAATGCCAATGTTTCCTCATTGATTTTCTGTCTGGATGATCTCTCCATTGATGTAAGTAGGATGTTAAAGTCCCCCAGTATTATTGTGTTACTGACAATTACTCCATTTATGTAAGTAGGGTGTTAAAGTCCCCCACTATTATTGTGTTACTGACAATTTCTCCATTTATGTCTGTTAATGTTTGCTTTATGTATTTAGGTGCTCCTATGTTGGGTGCATATATATTTACAAATGTTATAGCTTCTTGTTGGATTGATCCCTTTATCATTATGTAATACCTTAGTATTGTGTTTTTTATTTCAAATCCCAAATTGTCATTGGTAGTATATAGGAAAGCAGTTGACTCTTGTATATTATCCTCATATCTTGCAACCTTGCTATAATCACTTATTAGTTCCAGGAGGGTTTTTGTTTGTTTGTTTGTTTGTTTGGGTTTTCTTGGTCTATTCTTTAGGATTTTCTATAGAGGCAATCATGTCATCTGTGAATGAAGACAGTGTTATTTCTTCCTTCCCAATCTTTATGCCTTTTATTTCCTTTCTTGTCTTATTGCGTTAGCTAAGACTGCCAGTATGTTCCAGTACAGTGTAGCAGTAGTAAAAGGGCACATCCTTGCCTTGTTCTCAATCTTAGGGATAAAGCATCTAGTTTCTAAGTATTAAGTATGATGTTAGTCACAGGGTTTTTTTAAACTTTTTTTACCAAGTTAAATTTTCCTGTATTCCTAGTTTGCCGAGATTTTTTTTTTTAATCATGAGTAAAGGTTGGATTTTGTGAAATTTTTCAAAATCTATTGATTGATTGTATAATTTTTCTTCTTTAGCCTATTGATGTGATTGATCACATTAATTGATTTTTTTTTTTTTTTGTGGTACGCGGGCCTCTCATTGTTGTGGCCTCTCCCGTTACAGAGCACAGGCTCCAGACGTGCAGGCCCAGCGGCCATGGCTCACGGGCCTAGCCACTCCGCGGCATGTGGGATCTTTCCGGACCAGGGCACGAACCCATGTTCCCTGCATTGGCAGGAGGACTCTCAACCACTGTGCCACCAGGGAAGCCCCACATTAATTGATTTTTGAATGTTGAACACAACTGGAATAAATTCCAGTTGTTGGTGGTGCATAATTTATTTTATACATTGCTGGATTCAATTTGGTAATATTTTGTGGAGGATTTTTGCATGTATGTACCTGAGCTATGTTGATCTATAGTTTTCCTTTCTTATGATATTTTTTTCTGTTTTTGTTTTGGGCTAATGCTGGCCTCATAGAAAGAGTTAGGCAATGTACTCTGCTTCTATTTTCTGGAAGAGACTGTAGATAATTGGTATAATTTCTTCCTTAAATGTTTGGTAGAATTCACCAGTGAAACCATCTGGGCCTTGTGTTTTCTTTTTTAGAATATTATTAATTTTTGACTCAATACTTTCAGTAGATATAGGCCTATTCAGATTATCTATTTCTCCTTATGTGACCTTTGGTAGTTGTGTCTTTTAAGGAATTGGTCTGTTTCATCTAAGTTATCAAATTTGTGGGAATGGAATTATTCATAATACTCTTAATTTTTCTTTTAATGACCATGGGAAAAGTAGTGATGATCCCTTTTTCATTTCTGATATGAGTAATTTGTGTCTTCCCTTTTTTCTTGGTTAGCCTTACAGATGATTATCCATTTTATTGTTTTTTTCAAAGAATCAGCTTTTGGTCCATTGATTTTCTTTATTGATTTCCTGTTTTTAATTTCATTGATATCTTCCGTAATTTTTATTATTTATTTTGTTCTGCCTTCATTATGCCTACATTGCTCTTCTTTCTGCGCTTTCCTAATATGTAAGCTTAGATTGTTGACTTTACATCTTTCTTCTTTTCTAACGTGCATTTTGATGCTATGAATTTCCTCTAAACACTGCTTTTCCTGCAATCTACAGATTTTGCTAAGTTGTATTTTCATGTTGAATTCATAATATTTTATTTAATTTATTTTTTTGTTTAAAATGGTAATTATCTAAGAAGATATGTTTGTTTTTTTAATTAATTAATTTATTTATTCATTTATTTTTGGCTGCATTGGGTCTTTGTTGCTGAGTGCGGGCTTTCTCTAGTTGTGGCGAGAGGGGGCTACTCTTCATTGTGGTGCATGGGCTTCTCATTTCAGTGGCTTCTCGTTGCAGAGCATGGGCTCTAGGCACGCGGGCTTCAGTAGTTGTGGCACGTGGGCTTCAGTAGTTGTGGCTCACGGGCTCTAGAGCGCAGGCTCAGTAGTTGTGGCACACAGGCTTAGTTGCTCTGTGGCATGTGGGATCTTCCTGGATCAGGGCTCGAACCTGTGTCCCCTGTATTGGCAGGTGGATTCTTAACCACTGCACCACCAGGGAAATCCATAGTTCATAATATTTTAAGATTCCTCTTGAGATTTCTTCTTTGACCCATGTGTTATTTAGAACTCTTCTGTTTAATCTCCAAATATTTTGGCATTTTTCCAGCTATCTTTCTGTTATTGATTTCTTGTTCAACTCCATTATGGTCTGAGAGTATACTCTGTATGATTTCTAATGTTTTAAATTCGTTAAGGTGTGGTGTGATGTGGTCTACGTTAGTAAATGTCCTTGTGAGCTTCAGAAGAATGTGTATTCTGCTGTTGTTGGATGAATTATTCTATAATGTTAATTAGACACGATTGATGATGCTGTTCAGGTCATCTATGTCTTTACTGATTTTCTGGCTGCTAGATCTGTCAATTACTGATAGAGAAGTGGATTTGTCTACCAGTTTTTGCATCATGTATTTTGGTGCTCTTTTGTTAGGTGCATACGTGTCAAGGACTGTTATATTTTCTTGGAGAATTGACCATGTTATCATTATGTATCCTACCTTATCTCTAATAATTTCCTTTTTTTCTGAAGTCTGCTTTGTCTGAAATTAATATAGCTACTCCAGCTTTCTTTTGATTTGTATTAGCATGGCATATCTTTCTCCATTCTTTACTTTTAATCTATCTATGTCTTTTCATGGGTAGTACAGGTACCTCTTAACAGAGTATAACAGAGTATTCCCAGTTCTTTCCTCCTGTCCCTTATAACATTGTTGTCATTTATTTCACTTATTCATATGCTACAATCTCCCAGTATATTGTTGCTATTATTACTTTGAAGAATTATCTATTAGGTCAATCAAGAACAATAAAAAGGTATATATTCTGTTTTACTTTCATTTATTCCTTCTCTGATGCTGTTCCTTTTTTATGTAGACCTGAGTTTCTGACCAATATCACTTACCTTCTCTCTGAAGAACTTCTTTAACATTTCTTGCAAGGCAGGTCTACTGGCAACATATTTCCTCAGTTTTTGTCTGAGGATCTTTTGAAGGATGAATTTGCTAAATATAAAATTCTAGGTGGACTTTTTTTTTCTTTCAACATTTTCACTGTTGAAGAGTGGAATAAATATTTCACTCCACTCTCTTCTTGCTTGCATGGTTTCTGAAAAGTCCAGTGTAATTCCAATCCTTGTTCCTCTGTAGGTAAAGTGGACTTTCCGCTCTGATTTCCTTCAAGACTTTCCCCTGTCTTTGGTTTTCTTCACTTTGAATATGGTATGCTGAGTTATAGATTTTATGGTATTTTTCCTACTTGATATTTTCTGAGCTTATTGGATCTGTGGTTTGGGGTCTGTCATTAATTTTGGTAAAATATCAGCCATTATTACTTCAAATATTTCTTCTGCTCTTTTCTGTTATACTTATCTAGATATTTACAGGTTTTTTGCTCTTCCTTTATTCCTAAGGTTCCAAATTTCCTCCCAGTATTATTTTCCTCGTATCTGAAGAAATTACTTCAGCAGTTAAGAACAGGTCAGCTGTTTATGAATTTAGGTTCCTTTGTTTGAGAATGTTTTTATTTTACCTGTACTACTGAAGGATATTTCCACTAGATATAGAATTCTGGGATGACAATTTTTTTTTTTCAGCATGTTAAAAATACCATGCCACCTCCTTCTCTCCTCCATGGTTTTTAATGAGAAATATACAGTCCTTTGTAACATTGTCCCCCATAGGTATTGCATCATATCTTTCTGATTGTGTTCAGGACTTTTTGTCTTTATTTTTCAGAAGTTTGACTATAATGTACATTGGCACGTGTTTCATTGGGTTTATCCAATTTGAGTTTTCCTCAGTTTCTTGAATTTGTATTTTTTTTTTCTTGTGCTAAGCTTGAGAAGTTTGCAGCCATTATTTCTTCAAATATTTTTTCAGCACTCCACTATTTTTCTTCTTCTAGACTCTGAGGACACTCCTGTTAAAACTTTTTTTTATTGTCCCACAGGTCTCTGAAACTCTGTTCACTTTTTTTAAACCTTTCTCTTTTTTTGGTCTCTACATTTCAAAGTGGGTAATTTCTGTTGATTTATCTTCAAATTCACAGAATCTTTCCTCTGCCCTCTCCATTCTGCTAATGAGTCCATCTAGTGAATTTTTAATTTATTTTTATATTTTTCAATGTTAACATTTTACTTGGTTCTTTTATATATCTTTTATTTCTTTACAAATACCTTTGTGTTTTACTGTTTGTTCATATTTGCTCATTTGAGCATTTTTTAAATATCTGTTTTAAAGTCTTTATCAGATAATTCTGACATCTGTATCATCCCATGACTGACCTCTTGATTGTCTTTTCCTAGGTGAGTGGAGATTTTTGTTGTCTTTCATATGCCTAGTAATTTTGGACTTTATCATGGACATTTTGAATATTACATTATGAGATTCTGGGTCTTTAAATCTTATTGAGCATGTTGATATTTTTGTTTTTAATCAGGTAATCCATCTGGTTCAGGTCAAACCAAGTGCCAGCACTCTTTCTGTGGGCTGAGATTCTTAGGTCAGTTTAGTTTTCAAAACACTTGCTGTGCTATTTGAATCTGTCTGCATGTGTGCCACCCAGTGGCCAGACTTGGGCCTGGGTTGTGGTCTATCTTTTAGTTCAGTTCTTGAAATCGTTGGTATGCTGATTCAGACCAGATCCACACGTGCCCAGGTTGAGAGTGAGACTAGGAGTTCATAAGCAACTTTATGGGGTTGCATGCATGAGTTCCTCCCACTTCAATCTCCCCAGTATTTTCTCATTCCCTGGGGCTCTCCTTTTTTGTCTTTTAGCCAGAAACCCCCTACTTTCATAATTATACTACTGTCAGGGCCAAGCAGCAAGGGGACAGAAAGAGTATAAAAAAGTAATGGGCTTAGCTCTGCTCTCTTGGAGCTACACCTCAGCTGAATGGAGAGAAAAGTTGCCTCCTTCAGAGTTTTGGCTCTTGCAAACTGCTGAGCCAAGTGCTGCTGCCACTGCCACTGCTATAGCTGCATGATCACCTACAGGCTGATCACCAGGGTTTTCCTCCACTTCATGAACATTAGTAGTTTCCTTTCCTGTACCTCCAGCCAGAATTAGAGAGCTTCTTTTTGGACTTTCTATTTCTCTGTCTGTACCATAGTGCTTATTTGGGTTTCTGTCTGCCTTGATTTCTGGCCAGGGGCTATAGGAGGGGATAAAATGCTAAACTCACTGCTCGGTTGGTGATGCCTCAAATTCTGGTATCCTTCCTTGCAACCCCTGCTGCTATTTACCTTTTAAATAGATGCTCAATGTAGTCAGCCCAGGTTTTGTGGTTAATTTCAGTGAGAGAAAAGTCTTACTCCAACTTACCTGGGTCAAATCTCAATTCCATTTTTTAGAGTCATTTTGCTTTGTTGCCAGAAATGATTCTTTTTCTTTTTGAAATCAAAGTTTAAAAAAAGTTAAAACTGGGTAGGGGACGGAGCCGAAAAAAAAAAAGTTAAAATTTAATTAACTGGAACTCTTGAGTACCTAAAAATGTTTCTTCTTGATTATAGCAATTTTAAGATTTTATTGGGGTGATGCCTTAAGTACAACAACTATTCTGCTAATTTTGACTACTTTCTCTCTCCCTCTTCCCCAGTTGACATGTAAAAGATGGTGATTGAATGCAAAAGGCTAGTACACTAAGTGGAAAAGTGGGATTTTAACTCAAGTATGCCTAATGTCATGGCCTAAGCTTTTTGCCACCATACACTGCTGTCTTCTTAAGTTAAGGAAATACTGCCACATACCTGCAAATTTTACTGGCTGTGGTATATTTACTGTTCACTTGCTTGGCCTTCCTCCCTAATCTCTGTAAGAGGGGTATATTTCCTTATCCCATTAATGTCGAGTTTGGCCATGTGATTTTCTTTGGCCTAGTGGCAAAGCAGGTGGGCTCCCTAGTTGTGGCTCACTGGCTCCTTTAGTTGTGACACGTGTGCTCCTTAGTTGCAGCCGGCAGGCTCCTTATTTGCAGCTTGCTGGCTCCTTAGTTGTGGCACGTGAGCTCCCTAGTTGTGGAAGGCAGGCTCCTTAGTTGCAGCTCATGGGCTCCTTAGTTGTGGCATGTGAACTCTCGGCTATGGCACGCATGTGGGATCTAGTTCCTCGACCAGGGATCAAACCCAGGTCCCCTGCATTGGGAGTGCAGAGTCTCAACCACTGCGCCACCAGGGAAGTCCCTAAAAAGATTGTTGTTTCAAGCTTTTTAGTTTAGGGATGGTTTGCTATGCAACATTATTGCAACTGATAGACAGATTATGACCATATAAATATTTGGTTGAGGACTTGTGTTTTCACATGAAATTTAAATGAACGTATGATTTTGATTTAAATTCTAAAGCCTAGGGATACCTTTTAAATCTCTACTCTCTGCACTGCTTATTCTATTTCCAGGCCTCTTCTCCTAGAAGATAGTTCTTGCTAAGGAATGGGATTTTCTTCTTTTTTATTTCCAGCTCTGCTAGTTCTGCCAAATTTTGCTAGTTTTATTTGGGGCTTCAGAGCCTGGTGGGGGCTTATTGTATGAGGCATCAAAGTTCCTACTTCCCTCAGCTAAATTTGTTATTCTTGGTCCCCTTTGCAAATGCAGCATCAGCGTCTATAGGTCTCTTGGTAGGGATTCTGCTGACAGGAAGCCACAGGTCACACGGTTGTGTGCTGGTGCATTCCCCATGACTGTTTTTTTCCCACGTGGTGAACTTTAGAAAAGAATCTAGACAGACTTGAACTTGGATACTATTTCTATCCTTTAATATTTGCAGGACTAGGGTAAGATACCGTCTCTAAACCTGTTTCCTCAAATGTGAGGTGGGGTGATCATCTCTGGCTAGCCTCCCTCACAGCAGTGTCGTGAACTTCAGGAGCTCAGTAAAGGTTAAAGGCATCTTATGTTTCTTGTTATTTCCCCTGAGTATGTTCAGCAAACTAGTAGCTAGTAGCAGTCACCACCAGCGTCCTCTTCTTTATATTCCTTCAGAGAGGGAGTCTTCATGGAGCTGGGGCAAGGTAATGCCATTTCACTCTCTCTGGCTTTTGACACAGCCTGGGCTCAGCAATCTCACTCTTGCCTCTGCACCCTTCTTCCACCACCTGGGTAGGAGGATCCTAACCACACACACCATCTGCTTAGGACTCAGAGAATCCTTTTTCCTCAATGACAGAAATGCCAGTGTCAGAGAGAGTCTGCTTTGAGGAACTGAAGCAGTGGCAGGCTGCCCTTGGCTTGACATTGCTTTTGGCTTCTTAGAGCTCTCCTCACTAGTTGCTCAAAGGCAGAGCGTGTGGCCTAGAGGCTAAAGAAAAAATGTCTAGGCCAGCTGCTTTCTACCGGATGTGTGGGACCCAGTGTTGTTTTGCAAAAAATAAGGCAGTTCTTCTACCTCATTCTTGGTGGTCTTTTAGAGCCACACAACAGGTGGAGCCTGGAAAAGAGTATGATTATGATGGCATTTACCCTTTGGTTCATAAGCTTAATTGGTAGGACTTTATGGTGGAAGAGAACTCATTATTTACCATATGTCAGGTGCTTTATATTCTTTATGTCATTTATTCTGATTTAGTTCTGACGTCAGCCCTTTCATCCCCATTTTACAGATCAAAAAACTTAGGCTTACAGTAAGTAAATGAACAGAGTCAGAGTTTACACCCATATCTGTCTGAATCCAAAGCTTGTATTTTCCGTGACATCACACAGCCATTGTTTACTTTTTCCTTGTTTTTGGTCATTCTGGGAGTATGATAATATGTGCTCTGCCATCATTTTGATAAACAGTGGTTAGAGCCAGGATATGGAATCAGACAGCCCTGGCTTTGAACTCTGGCCCTATCATTTATCAACTGTGTGATCCTGGAAAATTTATTTAACCTCTCTGAGTCTCAGTTTCCTTATAGGACCAATAAAAGTGTTTCTCTCATAGGGTTTTGGGAAGATTAAATGAGATGATACATATGAAGGGCCTTGTGTAGTGCCTCACATAGTGCCCGGCACATATTAAGCATTCAATATATATTGACTGAAAAAGTAATCTGTCTCATAGTAGAAATATCATTGGAGCCCCGATCTTTTCTGTTGGCTCTTACAAGACATCAGCAGGTTTTTGAGAATTTTGTTATAGGAGGTTAGAGCTAGAGGGGGTCTTGGGATTGGTTAGTCCAAGCTCCTCATTTTGAATATGGTGAAACTGAGGTTCAGAGAAGGGGAGTGACTTGAATTTGTGTTATCTTCCACTGCTCCCAGTTGCACCTCCTGATAAAGTCAGTGACCTTGGGCAAAGTCATGTTTCTTGGCCTTGCTTTATCTGTTTGAAAACTGGCAAGGATCCCTCCCCTTCTATTTACCAAGGCTGAGATTTATAAGGAAAAATGAGATTTTAGGTATTTATGATTAGAAAAGCATATATTTCCTATAGTATCCCTCCCCATTTCCATACTCCACATACCCTCATGTTTCCCAGGCCAGGCTTGCAACCCAAGGCGTGTCTTCCAGCTCTGGATATATCTTACCCTCTTCACCATCATCACTGTCAAAATTTTCTTGTCCTGTGTCCCACTGCCTTTAGGACCTTTTGTCTGTCAAACTTACCTGATAAAGTAAATTATAGGTTAATGTGTTAATGATCTAATGTATTACCTTTCCCACATATTAGCAGGATGTGTCCCTCAAAGAAATGATATACAGTGGAATTTCATGCATGAAGACATTAGGCTATGGAAGAGAACAATCTGAGTAGGTGGCTTTCTTCTCATACCACCTGAGTGGCCACTTGTAAAATATCTATGTTTTGGAGTGTCCTTTGAGGAAGGTAGGGAATCTTCTTAGGGTGACAGTTGGGTGTGACTTTCCCTTGTTAGCCTTTTGTATCAGTAGGTGAGCAGAAGAAGAAGTTGCCTCAGCTGTTGGTGATGGGGCCTGGACTGCTTGGGTTTTGGGGTTGAAGGTTGATATTTGAGACCTTTTATAGAGTATTTAACGGAATGAGGAGTGAGATGTGTTTGAATCTGGATAAACCCAGCAACAGGAATCCTGTTACAATCAAGGCTGGGGCATTTCTTGTCATTCCTTTGAAGGCAGCAGGTTTCCACAGGTCACAAGAAAGGTGGCGCTCATCTTCATCATCCTCTCCAGCCTCATCAGGAGAGACCCCAGTGTACTATACTGGCTGAACCTGAAGGCTGGGCCAGCCCTGGTAATTGGCGTGGGAACCAATTCTTCCCCACCAGTATGTCCAGCGAGGGACTGAAATAGGGACTCTTACTGTGTTGCCATTAGTGCTCTGTCTCTTCTTTTATTAGTCTCAGTGTATTGGAGCAAGGGTTTGTGGGCATTGTCTAGTTCACCACTGCTGGGGGTGACTTGCCAAAAGTTGCAGAGTGAACTCATGGCTTAGTGAGGCCTATAGCTTAGTGAGGCCTATAGCTCAGGCCTATAGCTTAGTGAGGCCTATAGCTCAGGCCTATAGCTTAGTGAGGCCTATAGCTCAGGCCTATAGCTTAGTGAGGCCTATAGCTCAGGCCTATAGCTTAGTGAGGCCTATAGCTCAGGCCTATAGCTTAGTGAGGCCTATAGCTCAGGCCTATAGCTTAGTGAGGCCTATAGCTCAGGCCTATAGCTTAGTGAGGCCTATAGCTCAGGCCTATAGCTTAGTGAGGCCTATAGCTCAGGCCTATAGCTTAGTGAGGCCTATAGCTTAGGCCTCTAGCTCAGGCCTGTAGCTTAGTGAGGCCTCTAGCTCAGGCCTGTAGCTTAGTGAGGCCTATAGCTCAGGCCTGTAGCTTAGTGAGGCCTATAGCTTAGGCCTATAGCTTAGTGAGGCCTATAGCTCAGGGCTCCTGATGCCCTACTTTGTCCTCTTTCTTGTGTACTACAGTGTCTCTGCTGTGTGAGTTAAGATAGCACAGGTAGCTGGCATGGTTTCCAGAAGATTCCTGGTTTTTATTTCTGTGGGTATACATGTACACACATGATGTGTGGGTGTACATGTGTGTACAGTGCTTAGAACAGTGGCTGGCAGATACCCTCATACATTTTAGCTATCATTATTACAACTGATAATATTTTATATACACATAGCTCAAATGAGGGTCTAAAGACTCAGTAGCTCACTCTTCTTAGTTTATTGATCAAAGCTTATGGATTTCTCTCATATCCCTTAAATCCTCAGAACAATCTCACGGGGTCAGCATTCTTGTTGTTGTTGTTACCCCAATGCACAGATGAAATAATAGGCTTAGAAAAATTGAATGACTGGACCAAGACACATAGCAAATCAGTGATGGAGCTGAGCTGACCAAGGCCAGTATTCATGCTCGTACACCAGAGCCTCCTTCCCAAGAGCTGCAGAAGAAGTAGTACAGTAGGTACAGGTCCTAAACGCACAGCAGGTCAGCACTTGACCTGCAAGACCAGATTCAGGGAAGAAGGGGAGCTGTTGTGTGTAAGCGGAGGATGCCTGGAACAAGATGCTGAGGGCAGGGGCACCGAAGAGAAACTTTGCTTATCAACCAATTCTGTTAGGACCAGCCATGCTCATGAGAGTACCTCACCTCATCTCAGCTCCCTCTCCATGTGTGCTCAAGAAATGCCATCTAATTGGAATAAAACTGACAAAAATAATGAATTCAAGTCAAACTGAGAGGCTCAGCTCCACCATGAGAACATAATATAGCAATGTATCTGAGAAAAAGAAGGTGGGGGTAAGGAAAGAGAGAACATGAGAGAGGGAGGGAGAGAGACATGAAAGCATTTCACAGGCAAAATTTGAACATATAAAATATAGAGGTAAAAAGCAAGCAGCTGTGTGAGAACAAAAGAATCTTCTGCTCCTCCCTTATTATGTTTGCTGCCCAGATTCTTCAATTGCAGCTTCTACTAAATAATAATGTGGCCTCTCTCTTTGCTCCCAGCTCAAAGAGAATGCTAAAACAGCACAACACTCAAAGTTACGGTACAGCCACAGATAAAAGCTGATGACATGGAAATCATACCACTCACCAGCACACACACTTTAGCAGCCCCTACTGGAGAAGCACAATGATAGCAAATGTAATGAACAAAGGGAAAACACTGTTGAGCTAAGATGGGAAAAGGAGCCTTTCTTCCGTTCCCGCTGGAGTGTTTTGATGATTACCAATGTCTGTAGTACTCAGTTTTGCAGCAGAAAGTTGGAGTGGAAGGAGAGGCTAGTTACTCCAGTGTCTTAATTCTCAAAAGGCCACAGCTATCTTAAAAGTGAAAGTCACACATCAGATACAATCACAGACATTAATTTCTAGGTTCTTTTGCAGGCTATAAAAGTTGAAGAGGAAGTTGAACTCTGAATTCTACCCATTTTCAGGAAGTCATGAGATGACCAAAGGAAATGCTAGTTTTTAGAAAGGAAGTAATGATGGATTGATTTGTATGAAACACAGACTGGCAAACTTGATGTCAATCTTGTTGAGGTAATTTACCCAAAAGGTATGGGTGCAGATCTGGACAGTGTTAATATGATGATTTCTAGTAACAAGGTATAGGATTCTGTCCTCAACTTGTTTAAACATTTTTATTAACGACTTGGTTGAAGTTATAAAAAAAACAGGCTCATCAGATTTACCAGAGGGATGGTAAACACAATGGAAGCCAGAATTAAGATTCTGCAAATATGACAGGTTTGGTAGACGGGGTGAATCCGCAAAATGAAATGTAATAGACATAAGCATAAAATACTATGGGGGGAGGGCAAGAAACTGATTCCCTAAATACAGAGTGTGGCTTAACAGAGCTCATGTAAAAATAAGTTTAGGGGTTTTAATATACAGTGAGCTCAAATGTAAGTTAGCTATGAGTTGTGTCTATGCGTTTTTAAAGCTCCATTAATATGGTGGGTCACACCTTTGGCTTCCCAGACTTCGACCCAGCTCAACTGAATAAGAATCTCTGAGGGTAGAGCCTAGAACTCAGTATGTTTAAAGCTCCCCAAGCTATTCCAATGGGAAACCTTAAGTTGATAATCACTGTGCTAACAGAATGTGAGAGAATTTATAATTCCATTGTAATGTGTATTGGTCAAACTACCCCTAGAATTTTTCATTTAGTCTTAGACAACACCTTTTACAAAATGGAACCAATTCAGAGCAGTGTGACCAAGATGGTAAGGGGACTTGAAGTTATGCTGACTATGCCATGAGGAACTGAGCATGAGCTGTCTCAGGGAAGACATCAAAGCTGCCCTCAAATGAATGTGCCAGAGGCATTACCTTTGCTCTGTTTGGCTCCAGAGACGAGAGCTAGAATCAAGAAGATGGAGGCAAATTTTAACTAGTAAAAGGAATAATATTCTCTCAGGGCTTTCTAAAGATATAATGGGCTGCCTCAGAAGGAAACGATTGCCTTATAATTGGGGGACTCCAAGACAAAGCTGCTTAACCAATTCATGAGGAGAGTGGAAAAGGCTTATGTTATTCAAGACTCTTGGTGGTATATGTCAGAAAACCAGTTCAGAAAGCTTAAAAATGGACTCGATTGTATCATATAACAAGGAAGTGACTTCAGGGGCTCTGATTAGAGGGATCGGGTAATGTCATCAGGCTCTGTCTCACCATTTTTTTTTGGGGGGGGCCCTGTTTCTCTTTGCTTTCCTTTATTCTGCATTCAGGCTCTCTCCATGTGGTGTCCTAGCAACACTAGGAGAGAGAGAAAATTTTTTTCTGATACTTCTCAAGATAGTCCTGGGAGAAACACTGATTCTAAATGGACCAATGTGGCCAGAAAGAGGGTGGAGGGTGGTGTGTGTGTGTGTGTGTGTGTGTGTGTGTTGGGAGGAGGGTGGGAGAACTGGATGCACAAAACAATAGAGGCCTTGGGCATTGGATAAGATTGAATAAGTAAAGATCCCTCCCAGCCCTGAGATTTTAATATTATTTGACAGTGTGGCCAGGATGCAGCGATAAGTACAGAACACTAAGGCTTCTCTATGGCTCATCAAATATAATTTTTCTCTGGTCGGGTCCATCTGTTCTTCATGTCCTTCCCCATCTTCACACCTTTGCTTGTACTGCTTAATCTTTCTAAAAAAACCTCCACTGACTACATTCTAACCCATCGTTAAAGACGCATCTTAAGGCCTGCTTCTTCCTCTGTCGTAGCTGTGCCAGCCGCGCTGATCTGCACCTCCTTTGAACTGCTACAGTACTCTTCACAATTACACATTTCCTGACGTCATGTGTTGAATTCTTTCTATTTTCAGTATGAGTTAGTCTTACAAATTGTAACTGTATTGTAACTGTGTTTTGAGAACAGGGACAATGCCTCCTCCTTTTCTATTCTCCCTGTGCCTAGCATAGAGTGGAAGAGATTTTATGGGCTTGTTCACTGAAATTTATTGATTGACAGTCATTTTTATATATACTCATCCCTTTACTACTATGTCTGAAGTCTGCCATGCAAGTAATAATGGATTAGATGGCAAAGATGGGAGCATTGCCATCAGAAGGCCTCTGTGGAAAAAAGTAACACTACATGAAGAGGGCATTGTAACCTTTTCCTGCTTGTATAAGCTCTGCCCCATGATTCTGCTGACAAGCTGGTTTCCTTGCTTGTGGACTCTAGAAATGGGTAGGTTTCCTTCATTAGAGCCTTCACTCATTCCCTTATTACAGAATAATTTATTCATCACCAATGTTATACCAAGTTCTGTTCTAGATGTGGGAGATACATAGAGTCCCTGTCCTAAGGCACTTCTGGGGAGAAATGGAAAAGCAAAACTAGATAATTATAATACAGCATCGTGGAGTTCCAGTTCTGGGGGAGATGGAGTCAGCATCTGTCTCCCCAGTTGTATACAGAGATAAAACCTGAACAGAATGAATGGAGCAGTGAGCAGTCTGAAAGTAAATAGTAGCTGCAGGGGTGGGATAAACTGGGAGATTGGGATTGACATATACACACTACTATATATAAAATAGATAACTAACAGGAGCCTATTATATAGCAAAGGGAACTCTATTCAATACTCTGTAATGACCTATATGGGAAAAGAATCTAAAAGTGGATATATGTATAACTGATTCACTTTGCTGTACAGCAGAAATTAACACAACATTGTAAATCAACTATACTCCAATAAAAATTAATTTTAAGAAAGAAAGTAAATAGTAGCAAACTGGGAAAGAAAACCAGAATTCAAAGTGCCTCTGAACTGGTGGTGAGTATGCTATTTTTTCCCTTATGATGTACCCTGGCCTGAACTTAGTACATCAGAATTCTAGAAGTGGCCATCAGGAAGCAGAAAGAGACAGCTCTAGGAGAAGTAATCTAATTCTGGCTCAAGAATGGAAAAGGAAACTCCTAACACTTAGTGTGGAAATCTTCCATTCTCTTCCCTCTTTCTTTTCTGTTTTCTTAATGCTCCAGCTCCCAAGAAATCGTGTGGCAATAGTGGCAGAAGCTGATAATTGGAGCCTGTAGGAGTTAAAGTTTGAAGGACAAGGAATCTTCCTCTGTCTTCGGTGGGTCTGTGATTCAAAGAGGGGTGGGTCAACTCCCCTTGGTTTTCTTCCTCTCCCCCCAACTGCTTTGACCTAAACAAGGACACGGTTGTAAAAGTGCAGAGTAACTAAAGCCTCAGATTTCAGGCCAGAGGACTGAAAAGCTGTCTCATGGGGGCAGAGAAGCTTGGGAAAAGGACCCTATAAAGTTGCTTATAAACTCTGGAGCTCAACTTTGTGTGAACATGTATGGATTAGACCCTATATAGCGGAATGAAAACTTTGAGAACTAAACAGATAGACCACCGCCCAGGTCCCAGACTATTTACTGAGTGGTGGATACATGAGACATACTTGGATGGTGCTGTAAAGGCTTTGAAAATGAAACAGACTTGGGAACCACAACATATAGAAGGTGGATCAGAACTTATGCCTGAACCTAACCAGACTGCCTTCCTGCTAAAACAGAAATGTCAACATCAACGTTCCCCATAGGATTTAAACAAGTTCCAAGGACTCATAAGGCAATGTCCAAAGTATCCAGCATACAATCCCAAATTACTAGGCATATGAAGAATCAGGAAAATCTCAGTTCACATGAGGAAAGACAATCAACAGATGTCGTCCTAGATGACAGATGTTGGAATTATCTGAAAAGATTTTAAATCACTATTGTTTATAAAAATACACTAACAAGTAAGGGCAAAATCCTTGAAAGAGATGGAAAAAGAGAAAGCCTCAACAAAGAAATAAAAAAATATAAACTATCAACAAATGAAAGTTTAAGAGCTAAAAAGGTACAATAACCAAAAGTAAAACAAAACAAAACAAAACGCTGGATGGGCTCAGTAGCAGAATGTGGTCAGGATGATTTCATGAACTAGGATACCCTTCAGCTGCTTCTAAAGAACAAATGGAAGTGAAGCAGATGGGGAAGAGTTGTATTAGTTCTCTAACTGCTAATAGATAGATAACCGCTATTAGCTTGTTACCGCCAAACCTAGCCGTTTAAACCAGCAAACATTATTATCTCACACAGTATTTGAAGGTCAAGAGTCTGGGAGTGGCTTCACTGAATGGGCCTGGCTCAATCTCTCCCGAAGTTGCAGTTTAACTGTCAGCAGGGTGTAGTCATCTCAAAGCCCTGCTGGGATTGGAGAATACGCCTCCAAGCTCACTCAGGTGATTGTCAGCAGCTCTCCCTTTCTTGTGGGCTGTTGTCACTTGACCCTCTCTCTAAGGAACCTTACAGCATGGCAGCGGGCATCCCTCAGAGCAAATGATCCAAATGGGAGAAAGAGAAAACCAAGATGGAAGCCATAATCTTTTTTATAACCTCATCTCAGAGGTGATATACCATCACTTCTATTATAATTCTGTTTGTTAGAAGTGAGTCAGTAAGTCCAGCCCATACTCAAGGGAAGGGGAGTTAAACTCCACATCTTGACATGGGAAAATATTAAAGAATATGTAGACATACGTTAAAAATCACCACAAAGGGGGAGATGATTCCAGATGGAGGGAATCAGATATGCAAAGGCACAAAATCAAGGGAAAGAATTTAAAATGGACGCTCGGGACTGTTTCTGTCTTTATTGAGTTCAGTTGGGCTTATTATTAAGCACCGGTTGATGTGAAGCTTCTCTAAGTGTCAAATAACCCTCCAAAGACTCCTACTTAACTGTCCTATCGATTTTGGTGGGGGGAGACAGCAGGTCCAGGTCAGCGCCTCACACTAGGGCATGAGTAGAACCTGCAGCTCCCATAGAATTTTGTTTTAGGATCTTGAAACAAAAGAGGAAGTATACCAAGATGTTTTCTTTAGTTGTATGTGCAGGTCTTTACAGTAGATGGGAAGGTACCCTGGAGTTTTAATTGGAGCCTGACTGTCCTCGATAATACTCCATTCTGCCACTGTTTTCCATCTTCTCACTAGCTAAATCACGAAGTCAGTTCTGCTATAATGTCTGTTTTGAAAACTCGAGTTTGTTCCAATTGATATGTTAAGGAACAATTTGAGCATGACATGAACTTCGTGTGTGCTTGAGAATGATTCCATCAGCAAGAAATGCTAGGTGGATGCAGAAAACAGCACCAAGCTTAACTGAGCTGTGTGGTAAAACATCAAACACACACCTCAAGCACCTACCGGGCACACCCGTCCACATCTAGTGTTACACCTTTCCATCTGATTTCAGATAACGCTCCTTCCACCACTTCACAATAGCTCAGAACCTGCTACGCTCACAAGCAAACTTCAGGTCTTTTCAAGGTAAAGTGCCACGTTTATTTTAGTAGTTGTGTATTTCTTAACCATTAACATGTGTAAAATTGTGCTGCCTTTCCTATCTCGTTTAACGTGTCACTGATGTCTTTATTGTTGTTCTTCTAATCCCCTTTTCCCCATAAACCCTGTGGGTTTTGTTGCTCAATTTTGCATAGTGCAGTGATTTTTTAAAATGCATATGTAGTGTTATAGCAGAACTGACTCTATATGCTTGGGGTTTTTTTGTTTTTTATTAACCTCGGGCAGTGAATTTGAGTGGACTTGGCAAGCAATGAAAATCAGGTCAGTGAAGATTCTGTGTTGTAGAGGCAAAAAAGAACAAGGAAGAGGAACATGCAAGTACAGTGGAGATGCTTATCTTTGTTGGAGGACCATGCAGAACCTCTGTCTAAAGATTCCTTTGGTGGATTTTCTCACTAACAGCTATTTGGTATTCTGGCTTCTAGGTCTCCTGCTCTTCTGACCTTGAGTATCCTCATCCACGGCAAGTGGGTCTGTTTCTGTAGACTATAGGGCAGTGAATGGGTAGTGAGACATTGTCAAAGAATTTGGGCTTTATTCTCTTGTTTCTCTGACCTTGAGCAAGGCTAGTGGTTCCTGCCGATTTTGTATCCCCTCTGAGAACACACTTTTAAGACCTGCCAGAGAAAATATTGGCAAACGAAGCAACTGACAAGGGATTAATCTCCAAAATATACAAACAGCTCATGCAGCTCAATAACAGAAAAACAAACAACCCAATCAAAACATGGGCAGAAGGCCTAAATAGCCATTTATCCAAAGAAGACACATGAAAAGATGTTCATCATCACTAATCATTAGAGAAATGCAAATCAAAACTACAGTGAGGTATCACCTCACACCAGTGAGAATGGCCATCATCAAAAAGCCTACAAGCAATAAATGCTGGAGAGGGTGTGGAGAAAAGGGAACCCTCTTACACTGTTGGTGGGAATGTAAATTGATACAGCCACTATGGAGAACAGTATAGAGGTTCCTTAAAAAACTAAAAATAGAATTACCGTATGACCCAACAATCCCAATCCTGAGCTTATACCTGAAGAAAACCATAATTCAAAAAGACACATGCACCCAATGTTCATTGCAGCACTATTTACAATAGCCAGGACATGGAAGCAACCTAAATGTCTATCAACAGAAGAATGGATGAAGAAGATGTGGCACATATATACAATGGAATATTACCCAGCCATAAAAAGGAATGAAATTGGGTCATTTGCAGAGATGTGGATAGACCTAGAGACTGTCATACAGAGTGAAGTAAGTTAGAAAGAGAAAGACAAATATCGTGTTTTAATGCATATATGTGGAATCTAGGAAAATGGTATAGATGAACTTATTTGCAAAGCATAAAGAGACACAGATGTACAGATACCAAGGGGGGAAGTGGGGGTGGGATGGATTGGGAAACTGGGATTGACATATATACACTACTATGTATAAAAGAGATAACTAATGAGAACCTGCTGTATAGCACAGGGAGCTCTACTCAGTGCTCTGTGATGACCTAAATGGGAAGGAAATCCAAGGAAGAGGGGATATATGTATATGTGTGGCTGATACATTTTGCTGTACAGCAGAAACTAACACAACATTGTAAAGCAACTATACTCCAATAAAAAATTAATTAATTTAAAAAAAGACCTGCCAGAGACGTTTGACTTTGGATCTATGACATCTGCTGCTAAGGTGGTCATAGTCAAGTTCCAGAGTGGTCTGGGGCATTCGCAATATGGAACCTCTTTCTCTTGCTACTGGGACCATATTCAACTCCATGGGAGGAAGCAGGGGTAAGCTTAATTATTTATTCCTCTTTTTCTTTCTTTTCTTCATCATTCTTTCTTTTTCATCTTCATTGAGCCATGTAGCGATTGAGGATTTGGACTCTGGGTCCACATCACTTAATGGTTGTGTGACTTTAGGCCACTTAACCGCTCTGCACCTCCATTCCCTCATCTTTAAAACTGAGATTATAATGACACCTAACTCAGAGGCTTGTTGTGATGAATGAATGAATGAGATAATTCATGAAAAGCACTTAGAACTGGGCTAGTTGCTTTACACACATGTTCTTAATCAATACCTAAAGTCTGAGGCACCTATATCCATTTAGGATCAAGTGGAGATAAAAAATAAAGTGATTCTGAGCTATTACATTCTGTCAGTGGGGAAAAGTAGTTGCATTTATCCACAATTCTTCGGGACTCAGCTATGGCATAAAAAAGGTGCAATTGTAATTACAGTTTCTATTTATGAAGCTTATAAGCATTGACCCATTTCTTTCATTAACTACTGCTCTTACCCTTAGGGCCAAGGCTCTTAAGGTAAAGATGCTTCTATATAACTTTGGGTGAAGATTGAATGTTTAGGTTATACAACTCTAACAACAGAGACATGTTTTAGGCTGACCCACCAGTATATTAAGTGAAATGTTAAATGAGACCATAATCTAACCAAGGGCACCAATATCTCACCTCACCTGGTTCAGAATTTTGGGGCGAGGTTGGGTGAGCTTCCCCAGTGCCACAGTGTGAGGAGTGCTACCTGTGTCCTGATATTCATGATGGTTAAGGACTACTGTTCCTACCACCCCCACTTTGTCACACTATGCTTATGCCTGTGTCTCAGTCCTTCTCTGCCCCCTGCATTGTTCTTCAGTGTCAGGGTCTTTTTAGTCCAGGCTTCAACTTCGGCTTCTGGGTTTAACTGCATCCAATCAAATCCACTTCACCTCCTAGTTTTCAACTTTTCTTCTCCCCTAGCTTGGTCTCAGAACCTTGTCTATTGATGTGTAGTTGTAGTAAACCATTGTGGAAACTACTGGTAACACAGGTCAACAATTTTGAAAGCTCTAGGCCTTTCTCTGTACTTACATACATTCTGCGTCCCATTTCCTGAACTCTCCCCAAGAGTGGATTTGATCCTTGAATCTGTGCTGAGGTCTCAATGTGTTTTTGTTTGGTTCATCTCAAGCAGTGCTTACATTTAGAAAATAGAATATCCATAAATTCTTCATCCTAAAGGACACATTGATACCATCTGATGAAAGGTGGGCTATCTTGTACATTGCGAAAGATTTCTCACTATCAACAAAGCTGTAAGGTCTAATAGAAACATTGATTTTTAAACTTTTAAAAATTGTTAAAATTTTCCATTTGAACCATTTAAAAAATTATTTATTTTATTTTTGGCTGCATTGGGTCTTTGTTGCTGCACAGGGCTTTCTCTAGTTGCGGCGAGCGGGGGCTACTCTTCGTTGCGGTGTGCGGGGGCTACTCTTCATTGTGGTGCGCGGGCTTCTCATTGCAGTGGCTTCTCTTGTTGTGGAGCCCGGGCTCTAGGCACACAGGCTTCAGTAGTTGTGGCTCACAGGCTCTAGAGTGCAGGCTCAGTAGTTGCGGCACACGGGCTTAGTCAGTTGCTCCGTAACATGTGGGATCTTCCCAGACCAGGGCTCGAACCCGTGTCCCCTGCATTGGCAGGCGGATTCTTAACCACTGCGCCACCAGGGAAGCCCCATTTGAGCAATTTTTAAGTGTACCATTTAGTGAGTGACGTTAAGTACATTCACACTGTTGTTAAACCATCACCACCATCCATTTGCAGAACTTTTTAATCTTCCCAAACTGAAACTCTGCATCCGTTAAACAGTATCTCCCAATTCCTCCTTCCCACCAGCCCCTGGCAACCACCATTTTACTTTCTGTCTTTATGAATTTGACTACTCTAGGTCCCTCATATAAGTGAAATCATATGGTATTTGTCCTTTTATGACTGGCTTATTTTACTTAGCATAATGTCTTCAAGGTTCCTCCATGTTGAAGCATGTGTCAGAATCTTCTTCCTTTTACAGGCTGAGTAATATTCCATTGTTTGTATATATCACATTTTATTTATCCATTTATCATTAGCCATTTTGAATAATGTTGCTACAAACATGGATGTACCAATATCTGTTTGGGTTCCTGCTTTCAGTTCTTTTGGGTATATACCCAGAAGTGGAATTATTGGATCATATGGTAATTCTATGTTTAATTTTTTGAGGAACAACCATGCCATTTTCACAGCAGCTGCACCATTTTATATCCCCACCAACAGTGCACAAGTGTTCCAGTTTCTCCACATCACTTGTTATTTTCTATTTCTATTTTTTTGTAATAGTCATCGTAATGGGTGTGAAGTAATATCTCATTGTGGTTTTGACTTGCATTTCCCTAATGATTAGTGGTGTTGAGCAGCTTTTCCCTGTGGTTATTGGCCATTTAGATATTTTCTCTGGGGGAATGTGCTATGATCAGTGGCTTATTTGCTCTCACAAATTCCTATAGCCTCTGGGGATTTTCCTGATACTTGGGGACATGAATTTGAAAATAACGTCTTTCTCTGGGACTGGAAGAGTTTTCTGTCATTTTCTTCAAGTCCTTTTCCCATTTTTAATTGGATTGTTTATATTTTTACTGTTGGATTTTTTAAAATATAAATTTATTTAGTTAGTTTTGGCTGCGTTGGGTCTTCGTTGCTGCATGCGGGCTTTCTCTAGTTGGGGCAAGCGGGGTCTATTCTTGGTTGCGGTGCATGGACTTCTCATTGTGGTGGCTTCTCTTGTTGTGGAGCGCCGGCTCTAGGTGCACGGGCTTCGGTAGTTGTGGCTTGTGGGCTCTAGAGCGCAGGCTCAGTAGTTGGGGCACATGGGCTTAGTTGTTCCGCGGCACGTGGGATCTTCCCAGGCCAGGGCTCAAACCCGTGTCCCCTGCATCGGCAGGCGGATTCTTAACCACTGCGCCACCAGGGAAGCCCTGGATTATTAAACTTTTAAAAATTGTGGGACTCTGCGTTCCAATGAAGTATTTCAGGAAATCTCAATGCATAAAACAGATTAAAGCAAAGGTGCCCCGGATAGTTGGGGAAGAGATGGAGCCTACCTCTTCACTCTTTCTTTCCATGGCAGCTCCTGAGGGGGCTCCTTGATACCCCTAACGCTGCTTTTTAGCTCTTTGGGAAAACTACTGCCCATTGGCATTTAGAAAGAGATCCATGCTTTTAAGTGTCTGAGGAGACACAGATATTCACAGAGAAAGACTCACGTCTATGTTTTACCAGCGTCAAATATTGACCATGACAAGAGAAATGTGGTGATTTTTTTACTGGAGCGTGTTAGTATTGTTTTGTCACTTAGTTCCCAAAGACACACATAGCTATTGATCCTTCCACATATCAAGGGAAGCTCATAAATTATTGGGGAAGTGTCAACAAAAATGAAGAAAATGACAGAAAACTCTTCTAGACCCAGAGAAAGACATTATTTTCAAATTCATGTCCCCCAGGGTCAGGAACATTCCCAGAGGCAATAAGCATTTGTGAGCAAATAAGCCACCGATCACATCGCTGTTTATCACAGTTGCTCAATTCTTGCTTCAGCCTTCAGACCTTGTTGAATCAGGAGAATTTTAAAAAGTGAGTGTCTGTGGGCTTAAAGGGGTTTTTGAGTTTGAAAGTAAAGTTCTGAGAATAGTCCTATGATACTGGAAGCTACCAGCTGGCCCTCAGCCGAGTGGTTAAGACTCGTCTCCCTTTTGAGGGTCCTACTCCCTGCTTTGGGTGACAGCCTTCCAAGATGTTCATGTTGTCTGTGCAGGGTCCCCCCCACCCCTACCTCTCCCCCATTGGAATTCTCTATCCCCTGTCACCGTGAGAAGCAAAATGCCCTTCATACCCAGACCACTACTCTTTGTGAGCAAGTAGGAAGCCCATCAGTAGCACAGCGCTTTTACTCGCCTTGACTTCTGAACAATTGAGAAATTTAAAGGAATCTGGAGACAGAGTCTAAAACATTAGCTTTAATATGGATAAGAGGTTAGAATGGAAGATGCAGCTTATAGCTATGAGCAAGCGGGCTTTCCAGTACTGTGCTCCTGTGTTAGAGAGACTTACCCCCTTGGTCACAGATTGTGCCATAGCAGTGCACAATAGCTATTACAGGGTCAGGCCCCTCTCACTGTTTGGCAGAAACCGGAGCAGAACACAGCTCCCCTGTAGTCTGCCATATCCCGGGCAGAGCTGTGCATGCACAGTGCCTTGTCCCAAGCTTTTCAACTACAAGCTCTTCTCTACAGGTATTGAAAGAAACATCCAGAGTGAGAAGAAGTGTCTCCCCTAGTAATCCTCCATTTATTTTTCTCTTAACTCACTGCGTTTAGCCATCAAGCCATCTCCATGGAAGGGGGAAGTCAGCAGTTTATGAGGACAGTCCTCTCCCACCTTGAGGAGGCTACTTCCCCAATAGCAATTACTGGGACCACTGATGGGCAGTATAGATGGTAGTGCACATTTCAGAAGGCTCTGAAATGTGTTCGAAGACTACATTAACTAAATCAATACCAAGATCATGCCATGCTCAAGGATGAAAATTTAGTCCCTATTCTATTTCCCTTTTCAAATGATGTCCAGCTACATTAAGTTGCCTAAGGGAGCATATCCAATAAGATCAAAGGACAGCATTAATAATAGCAGCGTGCTATACTCATGTGCAACAATAAGATGCCACTCATTTGAATATGATCTGCCGTTATCACATTTCCAGGGGGGTGTTAAAGTCCAAAAATTAAACTCCCTTGTACTTTTCAGTTAAAGTCCAGAGAAATAAAAGTACACATTTCTTAAAATCCAAAGTTCAAGATAAAGTTTTCTTGTCCTCATGAGGGAAAGCGCAAAGAAATTAAAGACCAAAAGCTATCTCCTTAGCTTCTTAATCTGCTCAGTCGTAACTAGGAAAGTTCTCAAGGCCCTAGCGTCTGTATTAGTTCAATGCCAAGTCTCTGATGTTTCACTTAGTTCAAAGAATTCATAGAACTGACGAGCCAGTCATATCACTGGCCCCATAATTCCCAGTTGGCAAACAAGCACACAGTAAACAGTCTGTGATAGTCACCTCATGGCGCACATTGATCCCTGCTTCCTAGAATTCACCCCTTGTGGAGTCCTTTTCCCTTGTGTGTGTGCTGGACTTTGCTTCTAACAAATAGAATATGTCAGAGTGGTGGGGCGTCACTTCAGTAATTAGGTCACAAAGGGCTGTGACTTCCATCTTTGCAGCAGTCTCTCCCTCTCTGGCTCTCTTCACCTGCGTGAGTTGAAGAAGTCAGCTGTCCTGCTGTGAGCTGCCCTTGGAAGAAGCCATGTGGCAAGGAACTTGCCGGCAAGGATGAGGCCCTCAGTCTTTGAGGAACTGAATTCTGGAACAGCCCTGCGAGAGAACTTGGAAGTGGATCCTCCGCTACCTGAACCTTGAGGTGACCGCAGCCACGCATAACACTTTGACTGCAGCCCTTGAAGGGCCTTGACATGGAAGGTCCAGGTAAGCTGCACCCAATTCCTGACCTACAGAAACTGAGATAATACATGTTCTCATTTTAAGCAACTAAGTTTGGGGATAGTTTGTTAGGTAGTGACAGACAACTGATACGTAGGCCAATCCACAGTCCCTCGGGAAGTTATCCCAGGCAAAATTATATTGTCCATATCCAGTACTCAGAATTGCCAAAGTTTGTGGCCGAAACTCAATATTATCTGAAGGAAAAATGGTAGATGGAAGAAATCTTGGTTTTAGCCTTGCCAGAGAGACCAGCCTATCCAAATATCTGGAGTCCATGGTCTGTGAACTTCAACTCAATTTGGAGAAGTTTCTCACCAAGGGGATAATTTTGGCTTTGTGTATTTAATAGCCAATTGTGTAATTATAGAAACCAGACTCTTGGCCCGATATAAACCTCAATAGACTGCCAAGTTCAAAATATCTTGTCTAAATACTGAAGTCCAAGACCTACAACCACGTGCCCTGGCTCTACCCAGAGATTCTCGTGTTATTGTAGTCTGCTAATTCTAGCTCTTGTCTGTTTCTCCATGGTCTTGGTCCAATGCATCAGGTGTTTGGCTTTGAGGAAGTCCAATGAATAGCACCTTGAATTCTGAACCCACAGATATTTGAGAAAAGGAGCGAGGCAGATGGGAAATGAAATTTGCCCCTTTATTCCCAAGTAAGCTGATATTAGAAAATGTAGCTTAGATCTGTGGATAAGTGAGCTTCCTAACACTGCATCCCAGAGGTATCCACCCAGAGGCAGCACGAGACCATTGCACTGCCCTTCCCCTCGCTGTGGCTATTTACGTTCATGTAAAACTTTCTGCTTAGAGGAGCAGAGCAGGACACACACTCTCTGTTGAGAGCTTGAATTCCGAGAACGAGAGTAGGTAAAGGGGATGCGACAAACAGGACAGGCTTTTTCTGACCACTTAGGTGAGTCCCTCTTCCTGGAAAGAAATGAGGAGCTAGAGTCATGGAAAGAAACATTGCGACTGAGGAAATGTGTTCTCTGCATATCCTAGTTGTCAAATAAGGCTGATTAAATCCCTACCATAGTGATAATGAGTGATTATCTTTCAGGGTTGTTCAGGGTTTTTCAGGGGCTAGTGTAAAGTAAGAAGGAATTATGTGATTCTTAGAGATGGGGAAAGCCAAGAGGGTTGGCTCTTGGCAAAATTGTTTAGTTGATTATGTAATTTTATGTCCACAAGTCCTTTCAGAACCTGCTCAACCCCTAAACACCAGAAGCCAGGACCTCCTTCAGACCTACATGCCACTGGTCATACCCAAATGCTCTGGCTCTACCAAGATAAGGCCCCCTTCCTGATAAACTAATATACGCATACTCCTCTTTGGGGGCAATAACTTTGAAGCAGCACCTCTGTGTTTTACTCCAAAGGAATGAATTTTGATGCTATATGGCCAGCTGATGAGGAATTATAAACATAGCTACCTCCTAATGAGGCTGGCCCTGGTTTGTACTTAAAATTTTCTGAATTAATTGTCCTATTGCCTGATGTAGTACCTTTGACTTCTAACGCAGACCTCAGGCAGGATCCATGGGAAATCCAATCTTCTTGGGAAAACCATTTCTTGTTTGAAAGGCTTATACTACCGCACAGCCAAGAGGATTCAGATTTGGGTTCTTTGCGAAATTACCAAGGATGACAAACCCTCCTGGAAGAGATTATAAATTGAGGAATAGGGTGGCATTCTGCATTGTTAATTTCACTTGGATGAACATATGACACAGCCCTTTTGTCTTTGCCAATGTCTGAGTGAAACGTAAAAACCCACAGCAGCCAGCTACCCTAGCCAGGATCTTCCGCCCCTCTGGAAAAGATCAACTTACATCTAAAAGATTTGATCACACCTTATGGGCCACCAGGGTGTTCAGAAATAACCATGGCAGATCAAATATTCTCAGGAAGAGAAGGTTCTGACTGATTTTGTTGTGTTCAGCCTTTTTATGTTTATCAATTCTGAGAAGCATAGAAGTATTTTTGCACATTTCTGATGACACCTGTGCTCCCCTTCTCATGCATTATTTCTTAACAAATGCGTTTGACTACAACACAACACAACACTTACCCTTGGCCCCATGTGACAGAACATTATGATCTTTTACACAGCTTACTTGGTGTTTAAAAATATTTGCTTTATGTATGTGTTTGCCTTGGGGGTAGAGCACTAGGATGTAGGGAGTCAGGGAGCTAGGGAGGTTGGAATAACAAAGGCTTGTTTGGTTTTGTTCGCTTGTTTTTTTTCAAAATAACATTTCAAACAGCTTGGCTTGAAAGTCAATTTCTGGAATACCTAGCGAAACCGAAACCCATTCTTCGCTCTTTTTCTCTTAGATTTGGAGGCAAACAAACACCCCAGTCAGGTCTGCATTTATACCAGATAGAATAAAGGGCTGCCTACAGAATGTGGGTGTACGCAGAATAAAACTGACCCCCAAATCTCTTTCTTTGGAGTACAGCACTTTTGTTTTTGTTGTTCTTTGGGACAAGTATTTCAAATATCTCATTAAAATGCATATATGTTATCATTAGCAGGTTGGGAGGTGATTTGACAGATCAAGCAGACAAGGTCTTGAGGAGAAAGTAAGTGTTGTGTTTTGAGAAGCAGCGACAAGGGAATGATCTGGAAACTATAATTAGTACTACTTCCCCCACCACACCATCATCATTTATTGGATGACTAGGCTGTGCCTGGTGTTTTACGGACATTACTTTGTCTCCTACAACAGCCCAGTGAAGTGGATGCCACTATGATTTCAATTTTTCAGTAGAGGAAACTGAGGCTCAGATAAACTCAAAGTAATTTGCACGGTGCTTCTCAGATAGAAGGTGTGAATTCAGGGTTTTAACTCAAGTCAAGCAGGAGGCAAGTACTGCCATGGGAGACAATCTGGAACATTTTGCTCAGGTATGACTCAGCTTCTAGTCATGGGTGGGAAGAACACGAACAAGCTGAAGAACTCATATGCTATGAGCTTCACTAATTTTTCACGAGGGGACGGTGGGCTCAGGATTAACAGATCCCAACTTGGGTTGGGCACCTATACTAGGAAACCTTATCAATTGTGGGAAAACGCAAGTATGATGATGCAAATTCAGAATTTCACTGTAAAGGTCTTAAATCCAAGCTGTAGCAGTTCCCTATTTGTAATAAATGAATGTAGATTGCTTGCTAGTCGTGCACAATTAGGGGCAAGCCACTTTACCTCTTAACTCTTAGGTTTTTCATCTGTAAAATGGAATGAATAAGCCCCTGTAGAATTGTTGAAACTATCAACGTGTGAGAAAGTGTTTTGCAAAGTGTTTTGTGTGGGATGATGCACAGATACAGAGATGACAACACATGGATCATAATAGAAACCTCATTTCCTCATCAGAGATATAGTTGGTTGTGAGTGACAATGAGGACCAAGGAGGAAAGGGAGACTAGTGGCTCTCACAGCTCTCCTTGCTCTGTTTGGTTTCTGCAAGCCTCTTTGGCCTGTCAAGTGCTGGCACTCACTCATGTCGACAGACTTGAGTTTAGTTTCTGATGGATGCTTTGTTCCTCTGGAACATGCAGGTATTATGAGTGGTTAATGAAACTGTAACAACATTATGGTTTGAATGAAGATCGTTTATATTACTCTCTGACACTAGAAGATGGAGGATTTCAGGGTCCTGGGTACCAGAGATGGGGAGAAAGTATGGCTGATGCTTTTAAGCTGGGGGGTCGAAGAGAAATGTTTCCAACAGTCCAACAACTCTATAGAGTATGTTTGTTTAGTTTCTGCATTGTGTTCCGAGAACATTCTATTCTCAGTGCTGTCTCTGGGAAAATTTGGGAAGTCATTGAGTTTGTCTTTGGCAACTCTAGCCTTTTAATAATAACATATGTCATTTATTGAGCACTTACCATGTGCCGAGAATTGTGTTAAATGCTTGACAAAGGCTTTATCTAATCACATTTAACCCTTGTCACATGTTTTGGGCTGTTTTTTTTTTACAGGGTTTCCTATGTGTCCTGCTCTATACTGTATACTTCCTGTACTTTACCTTATTTAATCTCCACAGTAAACTTATCAGGTAGATACTACTGTTATTTCTCTTTTATAGAAGAGGAAACTAAGACCCAATGGAATGAAATTATTTGCTAAAGAACATACACACAGAAATTAGTAGAACTGAAATTTAAAATCTGGCTTTCAAGGAAAATCTTGAGTCCTATTCACACTAGGATGCAGTGTTGGGTTTAGGAAGATGGGGAGGAGAGAGAAATGTCTGGTTCGGGTGGAATATTTTTCATCTGATCATTCATTCAACTCGTTTTTTCAAGTCATTCAGGTCAAAATTTTTGGAGGCATCCTTGACGTTTGCAACCATATCCATTCTATTGGCCAATCCTTCAAAATATAGTACACCTGACCTTTGAACAGTGTGTGTTTGAACTGCGTGGGTCCACTTACATGCAAATATGTTTCAATAGTAAATACGACAGTACTACACGGTCCATGGTTGGTTGAAGCCACAGATGCAGAACCTTGGATTCAGAGGAACTGTGGGTTCAGAAGGTGGACTATAAGTTATACTCAGATTTTTGTCAGCACAGAGGGTCGACAGCCCTAACTCTCATGTTGTTCAAGGGTGGACTGTATATCCATAAGCCAACCACTCCTCCCCACCTCCACTGCCACCACCTTAGTCCAGGCCACCATCATCTTTCATTTGGACGACTGCAACATCTCCCTTCTTTTGCCTTCGCCCTTTATGGCAGACACTACTAGCTTTTCGTTAAAACCCATTTGACTCTTCCTATATAGCCAAAGAAGTACAGCTGAATGCACAGCTGTCCTGCTGGACCGCATAACCCAATGTTGCTTGCAGTTAGCTGTGGGTATGTGACAAAGTTCTTATCAATGGAATGTTGGCAGAAGTGACATGTGCCGTTTCTGAGTCAGGGGCTTGTGACATTTGGGCTTACCTCCTCTAAACCCTCATCCTCTTTTTCTGTCTGCTGGAAGCTGGATATCTGACAATCTGGCTTTGACCTTGCAGGCTATGACAAGGCCCTAGTTGATGGCAGAGCAACAACTTGGAAAGGATCTGGGCCTATGAATTACCATGAGCAATAGACTTGTCCTATGGATCTGAAGTATTCACATTAAAGCTATTCTGAGAGAAACAAATTCCTTTGTTCTTTAAGCTACCATAAGGTTGAGTCTTTTTGATACAGCAGCCTAGCGTTACCCTAGGTAATACACCCCTACAGTCTGTCCTCTACACAGCACCCAGAGTAAACTGTATAGTAACATAAATCATACCATTGTGCTTCTCTGAGTAAAACTCTCCAGTGGATCCCTATTTCTCAGAGTGTAAAAGCCAACATACTTAGAATGGGCTGCAAAGCCCAACAGGACTTGTCCATACTCCCACACCTGTATTACCTCTCTGACTCTTATCCAGTCATTTTCCCACCATCCCATTCACTGGCCTCTTTTCTATTTTTGAACAGGTCAGCCACTCTCCCACCACAGGGTCTTTGCCCATAATGTCCCTTCTGCCTGGAAAACTCTTCCCCAGATATCTGCCTGGCTCATTCCCTCACTTCATTAAAATCTTGTCTCACGCATCACCTTTCTAGAGAGGGCTTTCTGGACCACCCGCTCTGAGATAGCACCCCCATCGCCTAGCCCTGGCTTTAGTTTTCTTCATAGCACTGCTCACCAGTTGACATATGTGTTTGTTTATTTTCTGTCTCCTCCATTTAGAATGTGCACTCCATGAAAGCAGGGAATTTTGGTCACGGCTATATCCCCAGTGCCTAAAACGATGCCTAGCACATACTAGGGGCTCAATAAATTGGTGAATGAATGACTTTATTCGTTGATCTTCCAACATCCACTAAGTCACCTGAGGTGCCTGTTAAAATGCTGACTCCAGGGGCCATAGTCATTTGGATTTTGATTCAGCTGATCTGTGGTGGGTCCCAGGAATTTGGTTTTTGACACATATACCCATCCCCTATAATTCTGGTACACATGGTAAGGTGACACCTCTTAGAGAAACACTGCACTGGATTGTAAGCCCCACGAGGACTTTCTCAATAGTGTATCCATAAGGCCTTGCAGAGTGTCTCACACATAGTAAGTGTTCAACAAATATTTTTTAATGGATCAATGAACAAATATTTATTGCAGTTTCTTAGGTGCCAGGCACTCTGCTAGATGCTGAGACTAATCCGGTGGGAGCACCTTAATCCTTAAATTTATGAACCCAACAGTCCAAGTTCCTGAGACCTGAGAGTCCACTCAGCACTGTTACAGTGTTGACTAAGCTGTTCTTTAAGGCAGCACTTTTCCAGTTTCATGCTCACACAGATCACTTGGGTATCTTGTTAAAAGACAAATTCTGACTTAGTGAGCTTGGGATGAGCCTGGGATTCTGCATTGCTTACAAACTCCCAGGTGACGCTGATACTACTTGTCCATCAACCACACTTTGCGTAGTAGCAAGGCCTTAAGCTGAAACAGGGTAGTGGGCAGAGCTAGCCAGGCGATTGCTGTTTACTTGGGGCTACTTGCTCCTCAGCTGCAGAGAAACTTCCGTGTCTAGAGCCCAATGGTAGCTGCTTAATTTTCAAGCTCTACCAACAACTATACATGTTTTAATTAAAAAAGACCCCAAATCAATTAAGATCGACATCTCTGCAACTATGAAATTCATGGATGTAAATTGTGTTGCTGTTTTTCTGAGGGGGATGGACTAATGTGTCTGTCTTTGTTTAATTAAAAAGTGAGACAAGGGAGGTTTTTGAGGTGATAGACAGATGTCTGAAAGTGCTATAAAGGACTTGGATGACATAATTTTTGTTTGGTGGATGTATTAGTCTTTTATTCTACCACAGACTGGGTGGCTTAGACAACAGACATTTATTTCTCACAGATCTGGAGGCTGTGAAGTCCAAGGTTAAGGTGTCAGCAATGTAGGCTTCATTCTGAGGCCCTTCTCTTGGCTTGTAGATGGCAGCCTTCTTGCTGTGTGCTCACATGACTTCTTTGTGTGTGTGTTTGTGAGAGAGTCCTAGCTCTCTTATGTCTCTTCTTATAAAGACACTAATCCTATCTGATCAGGGCCCCACTCTTACGCCTCATTTAACTTGATTACTTCCTTGAAGGGTCCATCTCCAAATATAGCCACACTGGAGGGCTAAGGGCTTCAACATATGAATTTTGGGAGTTCACAGGCATTTATTTACTTCATAACAGTGAACAAGACCTAGAAACAGTACATCTCTTAATTGAGGCCATCTGTGTGGGATAGTTCGGTGGCCTTTCGAGAATCCTAAAATTTCCATTGTCGCTTAATTCTTTTGCCTCAATGTGTTTAGATTCCAGAAGTTTCCCCATGACAAATGAAATGCTTCAGAATTAGGAAAACAGTAACTACTTAATCATCATGAACTTCTAGGCTTTTAACTCTAGGGCTCCTTATTTAGGCTTCAGGGGATCTCTGAATTCCCCCAAATTTAATGAAATATTTATGTACATACATATGTATTGTTTGTGATTTTTCTCCCCTAGGGAGAGAGTCCATAGCTTATATAGAATTCTCAGGTGGATTTTGTGATTTCCCCAAAGGTTAAGTATGAGGATAACGGAGCTTAGGATAGGGGACTTTGAATGGTGGGGGAGAAATGTACAACACTTTATTGCAGTTTGTTTTGTTTTGTTTAATTTTATGTGTCTCTTTCTCTCCATTATCTTTTGTCTTCCTTGAGAGAAAGTCATACTCATCTGTGTATCCCTGATGCCCAGCACGGTGTCTAGCACAGAAAAATTATTCAACACATGGTTTTGAAATCAGAAATGACGCTTGCTGCTAGGGTAAGGTGGGAGCTCAAGGCAGTGGGGGCATTGAAATACAGGGCTCTGGGTACCTAGGTCCCCGCCTAGGTGGGCATGGACAGAGAACACAGAGGTACAAGAGTATCCAGAGGAAACTTGAGTTAATTAATGCTTATTACAGAGCTCAACTTCATATAAACATATTCTTTTGGGGGGGTGTCATCCTCAGTAGAAGGTAAAATCCAAGTCTAACATCTCAGCTCGTCTTGTTTCCTAGTTAAGATGTGCCGTTTGATCAATAAAAATGAATAATTTAAATTCAATATCCCTCTGTCACTATCAACAATACTTTTGTGAGTGATGTAGTACTATGGTAATGCAATTTGTTAGTCGCTGCCACACTTTCACATGACAGTCTGCTGAAGTTGTAAACTTAATTTACTCTAGGCATTTGACATAAGTAACATTGATGGGTTTTATCTTTAAAAGTATCGATTTCCCCCCGCCCCAGAATATCTCCTCTGTGTTTGTGTTTATTGAATAAATAGGCACCTGTCTGGTTAAGGAAAGCTTTTTTAAGCTAAGGAAGCTTCCCACTTGGTTTTACGCATACCTTTGTTGAACAACTTAGACTCAGAACCTCCGAGTTGGGAGAGACTTACGATGTTGTGTTGTCCTGTTTGCCCATTCCAGGGACAGCTTTTTATCATCTAGGGCACGGACTCCACTGCTGGATAGCTCTCACAGAAAGTTCTCCACAGTGGAGACAAAAACCTACTGTTCTGCAACTTCAACCCCTTATTAACTTTCCTGAGTGATACATTGTAAATCTATCCATCAACTGCTTGCCAGTCCTTTCATGTATTTGAAGGCTGTTTGCATGTACATCCAAGATTTTTCTTGTCCAGGTTAAACTTTCCTAGTACTTTCAATTCCTTTTCATTCAACAAGGTTTCTAGATCTCCTTACCCATATCATACTAAAAAGCTGAGAAAATATTTACCAGCAATCCGATAAGTGGTTAATAACTAAAATATATAAGGCACTCACACAACTCAATAGCAAAAAAAATGAACATTTTCATGTTGATATTTATTATCAGGATATTGATTTGTAGTATTAGTGGCAGTGCCATGGAATTCTACTGTATATGGTCAAATAATGTCTTTATATTGTGCTGTACATGTAGTGTGATGTTTGGTGGTTTCCTCACTAATACTCGTTGTCTCTTGTCTTTTGGTAATAGCCATTCTAACAGGTGTGAGGTAATATCCCATTGTGATTTTGATTTGCATTTTCCTGATTAATCATGTTGAGCATCTTCTCATGTGGTTTCCTCTTGATAGGAGGTAAAGAAAGCTTAGCTTTCTGTTGCCTTGTGAGCATCTATCTTTGTTTAAATTGAGTCAATACAAGTTGGACTATACCAAAGAAGGAAAGTAAACAAATATTAAGCCTAATTTGGTTTTACTTTCCTTTTTGAACATGCTGGGTCACAAATAGGAAGAGTATATGAACAAAGAAAGTATAATTGTTTGATAATTCATTGAATATATTAAAAAGAACTCATATATAAAGAGAATATTTTTGAAGAAAATGTCTTTATGAAGAATATATTCTTTTATACATTTTAAGTATAGTTAATATATTTTTGAACATATCCTTGAATATACTTTTGAGTATGTTCTTGAATAAATTCTTAATATAGTCTTCAATAGCTCCTTGAATATAGTGACTATATTTTAAATATGTTCTTAAATATATCTTTGGATGCATTCTTGACTATGCTCCTTTTTTTTCTTTAACGTCTTTATTGGAATATAATTGCTTTACAATGGTGTGTTAGTTTCTGCTTTATAACAAAGTGAATCAGTTATACATATACATATGTTCCCATATCTCTTCCCTCTTGCATCTCCCTCCCTCCCACCCTCCCTATCCCAGCCCTCTAGGTGGTCACAAAGCACCGAGCTGATCTCCCTGTGCTATGCGGCTGCTTTCCACTAGCTATCTATTTTACATTTGGTAGTGTATATATGTCCATGCCACTCTCTCCCTTTGTCACAGCTTACCCTTCCCCCTCCCCGTATCCTCAAGTCCATTCTCTAGTAGGTCTGTGTCTTTATTCCCGTCTTACCCCTAGGTTC
Source organism: Globicephala melas (assembly GCF_963455315.2). Classification (NCBI taxonomy): domain Eukaryota; kingdom Metazoa; phylum Chordata; class Mammalia; order Artiodactyla; family Delphinidae; genus Globicephala; species Globicephala melas. The sequence continues at coordinate 10,459,606 of NC_083335.1, read as the reverse complement.
TTCATGACCTTTTTTTCTTTCTTTCCTTAGATTCCATATATATGTGTTAGCATACGGTATTTGTTTTTCTCTTTCTGACTTACTTCACTCTGTATGACAGACTCTAGGTCCATCCAACTCACTACAAATAGCTCAATTTCGTTTCTTTTTATGGCTGAGTAATATTTCATTGTATATATGTGCCACATCTTCTTTATCCATTCATCCGATGATGGACACTTAGGTTGCTTCCATCTCCTGGCTATTGTAAATGGAGCTGCAATGAACATTTTGGTACATGACTCTTTTTTTTTTTAATTCCCTCCCTCCCTCCCTCTCTTTCTTTCTTTCTTTTTGTTAATTCTTTCTTTTTATGGTGTTGATCCTGCTTTGCCTGCCTCAATTATTGTATTTCTCATTTTACACAGCTAGCAAGTGGCAGGCTGTACTCAGTGCTTCTGAATCCAAAAGTCGGGAATCTATGTTACGTCAGTTTAGCTTCCAGTATTTATTCCAGTTATAAACAACTTTAACTGTAATGTATAATATTAATATTCTAGTTAAATTCCTCTGAAGAAATAATTTAGAATATTTAAAAACATTTTTGATCAGATATTTGATTACATGAAAGTTGATTTTAGATATACTCTTTAATAATAATTATATAAAAAGACAAATGTGGACTTTTCTCATTTAACAGATAATGCACACTGTTTAATTGGGTAAGAAAAAATAGGATATATTAACAGAACTGTTAAAATTAGATATACATCTAGTACTTTAAAAATATGGATCTGGGGCTTCTCTGGTGGCGCAGTGGTTGAGAGTCCACCTGCCGATGCAGGGGACACGGGTTCGTGCCCCGGTCTGGGAAGATCCCACATGCTGCGGAGCAGCTGGGCCCGTGAGCCATGGCTGCTGAGCCTGCGCGTCTGGAGCCTGTGCTCCGCAATGGGAGAGGCCACAATAGTGAGAGGCCCGCGTACCACACACACAAAAAAAAAACATATGGATCTGATGAAACAGATAATGAGGCATATTTTCATTTTAACCAGTGGTTCTTAATATAATTGTCTAGTATGGGTAAATAATACGCAATATATGTCTAAGAAGGGGACACTTTGAAACTGTATAATGTTAGAGCTTTCAGCTGAGTGAGGAAAACGACTGTATGTAAGTCAAGGGCGCACTAGAGACTTCTCCTAGCACCTAAACATGCTCTCTTTATGATTATTTGGAGGCTTTCAACTGTGTGTGTGTGTGTCTGTCTGTCTGTGTCTGTCGTTTTCCAGCTTAACTGAGATATAATTGACAAATAACATTGTTTAAGGTGTAAAACGTGTTGATTTGATACACTTATATATTGCAGTATGATCACCACCATAGTGCTAGCTAACACCTCTATCACAACACATAATTACCATTTCTTGTTTGTGGTGAGCACATTAAGATCTACTTTCTTAACACTTTCAAGTATATCATACAGTATTGTTAACTCCATTCACAGTGCTGTGTATTATATCCCTAGAACTTATTCATCTTCCAACTGGAAGTTTGTACACTTGACCAGCATCTCCCCATTTCCCCACCCCTCAGCCCCTGGTAACACCTGACCTACTCTCTGTTTCTACGAGTTCAGCTTTTTTAGATTCCCCGTGTAAGCATATCATACAGTATTTGTCTCTCTCTGTCTGACTTATTTCACTTACCATAATGCCCTCATAGTCCATCCATGTCATAATGGCAGGATTTCCTTCTTTCTTATGGCTTCTAATTGTTCCATTGTATGCATGTATCACTCCTGCTTTATCCATTTATCTGTTCTTTTTTTTAATTTAATTTAATTTTTATTTTTTATACAGCAGGTTCTTATTAGTTACTTATTTTTTTTACATCTTCATTGGAGTATAATTGCTTTACAATGGTGTGTTAGTTTCTGCTTTATAACAAAGTGAATCAGTTATACATATACATATGTTACCATATCTCTTCCCTCTTGCATCTCCCTCCCTCTCACCCTCCTTATCCCACCCAGTAGTGGGATTGCTGGGTCGTATGGTAGTTCTATTTGTAGTTTTTTAAGGAACGTCCATACTGTTTTCCGTAGTGGCTGTATCAATGTACATTCCCACCAGCAGTGCAAGAGTGTTCCCTTTTCTCCACACCCTCTCCAGCATTTATTGTTTGTAGATTTTTGGATGATGGCCATTCTGAGCGGTGTGAGATGATATCGCATTGTAGTTTTGATTTGCATTTCTCTAATGATTAATGATGTTGAGCATTCTTTCAAGTTTTTGTTGGCAATGTGTATATTTTCTTTGGAGAAATGTCTATTTAGGTCTTCTGCCCATTTTTGGATTGGGTTATTTGTTTTTTGGTTATTGAGCTGCATGAGCTGCTTGTAAATTTTGGAGATTAATCCTTTGTCAGTTGCTTCATTTGCAAATATTTTCTCCCATTCTGAGGGTTGTCTTTTCATCTTGGTTATGGTTTCCTTTGCTGTGCAAAAGCTTTTAAGTTTCATTAGGTCCCATTTGTTTATTTTTGCTTTTATTTCCATTTCTCTAGGAGGTGGGTCAGAAAGGATCTTGCTGTGATTTATGTCATAGAGTGTTCTGCCTATGTTTTCCTCTAAGAGTTTGATAGTTTCTGGCCTTACATTTAGATCCTTAATCCATTTTGAGCTTATTTTTTTGTATGCTGTTAGGGAGTGTTTTAATCTCATATTTTTACATGTACCTGTCCAGTTTTCCCAGCACCACTTATTGAAGAGGCTGTCTTTACTCCACTGTATATTCTTGCCTCCTTTATCAAAGATAAGGTGACCATATGTGCGTAGGTTTATCTCTGGGCTTTCTGTCCTGTTCCATTGATCTATATTCCTGTTTTTGTGCCAGTACCATACTGTCTTGATTACTGTAGCTTTGTAGTATAGTCTGAAGTCAAGGAGCCTGATTCCTCCAGCTCCATTTTTCGTTCTCAAGATTGCTTTGGCTATTCGGCGTCTTATGTGTTTCCATACAAATTGTGAAATTTTTTGTTCTAGTTCTGTGAAAAATGCCAGTGGTACTTTGATAGGGATTGCATTGTATCTGTAGATTTCTTTGGGTAGTAGAGTCATTTTCACAATGTTGATTCTTCCAATCCAAGAACATGGTATATCTCTCCATCTATTTGTATCATCTTTAATTTCTTTCATCAGTGTCTTATAATTTTCTGCATACAGGTCTTTTGTCTCCTTAGCTAGGTTTATTCCTAGATATTTTATTCTTTTTATTGCAATGGGAAATGGGAGTATTTTCTTAATTTCATTTTCAGATTTTTCATCATTAGTGTATAGGAATGCCAGAGATTTCTGTGCATTAATTTTGTATCCTACTACTTTACAAAATCCATTGATTAGCTCTAGTAGTTTTCTGGTAGCAGCTTTGGGATTCTCTATGTAGAGTATCATGTCATCTGCAAACAGTGACAGTTTTACTTCTTCTTTTCTGATTTGGATTCCTTTTATTTCTTTTTCTTCTCTGATTGCTGTGGCTAAAACTTCCAAAACTACGTTGAATAAGAGTGGTGAGCGTGGGCAACTTTGTCTTGTTCCTGATCTTAGTGGAAATGCTTTCAGATTTTCAGCATTGAGGACGATGTTGGCTGTGGGTCTGTAATATATGGCCTTTATTATGTTGAGGAAAGTTCCCTCTATGCCTACTTTCTGCAGGGTTTTTATCATAAATGGGTGTTGAATTTTGTCAAAAGCTTTCTCTGCATCTATTGAGATGATCATATGTTTTTTCTCCTTCAATTTGTTAATATGGTGCATCACGTTGATTGATTTGCGTATACTGAAGATTCCTTGCATTCCTGGAATAAACCCCACTTAATCATGGTGTATGATCCTTTTAATGTGCTGTTGGATTCTGTCTGCTAGTATTTTGTTGAGGATTTTTGCATCTATGTTCATCAGTGATATTGGCCTGTAGTTTTCTTTCTTTGTGACATCTTTGTCTGGTTTTGGTATCAGGGGGATGGTGGCCTCGTAGAATGAGTTTGGGAGTGTTCCTCCCTCTGCTATATTTTGGAAGAGTTTGAGAAGGATAGGTGTTAGCTCTTCTCTATATGTTTGATAGAATTCGCCTGTGAAGCCATCTGGTCCTGGGCTTTTGTTTGTTGGAAGATCTTTAATCACAGTCTCAATTTCAGTGCTTGTGATTGGTCTGTTCATATTTTCTATTTCTGCCTGGTTCAGTCTCGGCAGGTTGTGCATTTCTAAGAATTTGTCCATTTCTTCCAGGTTGTCCATTTTATTGGCATAGAGGTGCTTGTAGTAATCTCTCATGAGCTTTTGTATTTCTGCAGTGTCAGTTGTTACTCCTCCTTTTTCATTTCTAATTCTATTGATTTGAGTCTTCTCCCTTTTTTTCTTGATGAGTCTGGCTAATGGTTTATCTATTTTGTTTATCTTCTCAAAGAACCAGCTTTTAGTTTTATTGATCTTTGCTATCGTTTCTTTCATTTCTTTTTCATTTATTTCTGATCTGATCTTTATGATTTCTTTCATTCTGCTAACTTCGGGGGTTTTTTGTTCTTCCTTCTCTAATTGCTTTAGGTGCAAGGTTAGGTTGTTTATTCGAGATGTTTCCTGTTTCTTAAAGTAGGAGCATATCGCTATAAACTTCCCTCTTAGAACTGCTTTTGCTGCGTCCCATACGTTGTGGGTCGTCATGCCTCCGTTGTCATTTGTTTCTAGGTATTTTTTGATTTCCTCTTTCATTTCTTCACTGATCACTTCGTTGTTAAGTAGTGTATTGTTTAGCCTCCATGTGTTTGTATTTTTTACAGATCTTTTCCTGTAATTGATATCTAGTCTCATAGCATTGTGGTCAGAAAAGATACTTGATACAATTTCAATTTTCTTAAATTTACCAGGGCTTGATTTGTGACCGAAGATATGATCTATCCTGGAGAATGTTCCATGAGCACTTGAGAAAAATGTGTATTCTGTTGTTTGTGGATGGAATGTCCTATAAATGTCAATTAAGTCCATCTTGTTTAATGTATCATTTAAAGCTTGTGTTTCCTTATTTATTTTCATTTTGGATGATCTGTCCATTGGCGAAAGTGGGGTGTTAAAGTCCCCTAGTATGGATGTGTTACTGTCGATTTCCCCTTTTATAGCTGTTAGTATTTGCCTTATGTATTGAGGTGCTCCTACGTTGGGTGTATAAACATTTACAATTGTTATATCTTCTATTTGGATCGATCCCTTGATCATTATTTAGTGTGTTTCTTTGTCTCTTGTAATAGTCTTTATTTTAAAGTCTGTTTTGTCTGATATGAGAATTGCGACTCCAGCTTTCTTTTGGTTTCCATTTGCATGGAATATCTTTTTCCATCCCCTTACTTTCAGTCTGTATGTGTCTCTAGGTCTGAAGTGGGTCTCTTGTATACAGCATATATATGGGTCTTGTTTTTGTATCCATTCAGCCGGTCTGTGTCTTTTGGTGGGAGCATTTAATCCATTTACATTTAAGGTAATTATTGATATGTATGTTCCTATTCATATTTTCTTAATTGTTTTGTGTTTGTTATTGTAGGTCTTTTCCTTCTCTTGTGTTTCTTGCCTAGAGAAGTTCCTTTAGCATTTGTTGTAAAGCTGGTTTGGTGGTGCTGAACTCTCTCAGCTTTTGCTTGTCTGTAAAGATTTTAATTTCTCCATCAAATCTGAATGAGATCCTTGCTGGGTAGAGTGATCTTGGTTGTAGGTTTTTCTCCTTCATCACTTTAAATATGTCCTGCCACTCCCTTCTGGCTTGCAGAGTTTCTGCTGAAAGATCAGCTGTTAACCTTATGGGGATTCCCTTGTATGTTATTTGTCGTTTTTCCCTTGCTGCTTTTAATATGTTTTCTTTGTATTAATTTTTGACAGTTTGATTAATATGTGTCTTGGCGTGTTTGTCCTTGGATTTAACCTGTATGGGACTCTCTGTGCTTCCTCGACTTGATTAACTATTTCCTTTCCCATATTAGGGAAGTTTTCAACTATAATCTCTTCAAATATTTTCTCAGTCCCTTTTTTTTTCCCTTCTTCTTCTGGAACCCCTATAATTCGAATGCTGGTGCATTTAATCTTGTTCCAGAGGTCTCTGAGACTGTCCTCAGTTCTTTTCATTCTTTTTTTTTTATTCTGCTCTGCAGTAGTTATTTCCACTATTTTATATTCCAGTATTTTATCTGTTCTTCTGCCTCAGTTATTCTGCTATGATTTCTTCTGGAGAATTTTTAATTTCATTTATTGTGTTGTTCATCATTGTTTATTTGCTCTTTAGTTATTCTAGGTCCTTGTTAAATGTTTCTTGCATTTTCTCTATTCTATTTCCAAGATTTTGGATCATCTTTACTATCATTATTCTGAATTCTTTTTCAGGTAGACTGCCTATTTCCTCTTCATTTGTTAGGTCTGGTGGGTTTTTATCTTGCTCCTTCATCTGCTGTGTGTTTTTCTGTCTTCTCATTTTGCTTACCTTACTGTGTTTGGGGTCTCCTTTTTGCAGGCTACAGGTTCGTAGTTCACATTGTTTTTGGTGTCTGTCCCCAGTGGCTAAAGTTGGTTCCGTGGGTTGTGTAGGCCTCCTGGTGGAGGGGACTAGTGCCTGTGTTCTGGTGGATGAGGCTGGATCTTGTCTTTCTGGTGGGCAGGTCCACCTCTGGTGGTGTGTTTTGGGGTGTCTTTGGACTTATGATTTTAGGCAGCCTCTCTGCTAATGGGTGGGATTGTGTTCCTGTCTTGCTAGTTGTTTGGCATAGGGTGTCCAGCACTGTAGGTTGCTGGTCGTTGAGTGAAGCTGGGTGTTGTTGTTGAGATGGAGATCTCTGGGAGATTTTCGCCGTTTGATATTACGTGGAGCTGGGAGGTGTCTTGTGGACCAGTGTCCTGAAGTTGGCTCTCCCACCTCAGAGGCACAGCACTGGCTCCTGGCTGCAGCACCAAGAACCTTTCATCCACACGGCTCAGAATAAAAGGGAGAAAAAGTAGAAAGAAAGAAAGAAAGAGGATAAAATAAAATAAAGTTATTAACATAAAAATAATTATTAAGAAAAAAAATTTTTTACATAAAAAAAAGAAAAAAAAAACAGACAGACAGAACCCCAGGACAAATGGTGAAAGCAAAGCTATACAGTCAAAATCTCACACAGAAGCATACACATACACACTCACAAAAAGAGGAAAAGGGGAAAATATATCTTGCTCTCAAAGTCCACCTCCTCAGTTTGGGATGATTCATTGTCTATTCAGGTATTCCACAGATGCAGGGTACATCCAGTTGATTGTGGAGATTTAATCCACTGTTCCCGAGGCTGCTGGGAGGGATTTCCCTTTCTCTTCTTTGTTCGCACAGCTCCTGGGGTTCAGCTTTGGATTTGGCCCCGCCTCTGCGTGTAGGTCGCCTGAGGAAGTCTGTTCTTCACTCAGACAGGACGGGGTTAAAGGATCCGCTGATTCGGGGGCTCTGGCTCACTCAGGCCGCAGGGAGGGAGGGGTTCGGATGTGGGGCGAGCCTGCAGTGACAGAGGCCCGCGTGACATTGCAGCAGCCTGAGCTGTGCCGTGCGTTCTCCAGGGGAAGTTATCCCTGGATCCCGGGACCCTGGCAGTGGCGGGCTGCACAGGCTCCTGGGAGAGGAGGTGTGGATGGGGACCTGTGCTTGCACACAGGCTTCTTCGTGGCGGCAGCAGCAGCCTTAGCGTCTCATGCCCGTCTCTGGGTTCCATGCTGATAGCCGCGGCTCTCGCCTGTCTCTGGAGCTCGTTTAAGCAGCGCTCTTAATACCCTCTCCTCGCGCATCTGGAAACAAAGAGGGAAGAAAAAGTCTCTTGACTCTTCGGCAGGTGCAGACTTTTTCCCGGACTCCCTCCCGGCTAGCCGTGGTGCACTAACGCCCTGCAGGCTGTGTTCGCACCGCCAACCCCAGTCCTCTCCCGGTGCTCCAGTGGAAGCCCGAGCCTCAGCTCCCAGCCCCGCCCGCCCCGGCGGGTGCGCAGACAAGCCTCTCGGGCTGGTGACTGCCGGTCGGCCCTGATCCTCTGTGTGGGAATCTCTCCGCTTTGCCCTCCGCTCCCCTGTTGCTGTGCTCTCCTCCGCGGCTCCGAAGCTTCCCCCCTCTGCCACCCGCAGTCTCCGCCCACGAAGGGGCTTCCTAGTGTGTGGACACCTTTCCTCCTTCACAGCTCCCTCCCACTGGTGCAGGTGCTGTCCCTATTCTTTTGTCTCTGTTTATTTTTTCTTTTGCCCTACCCAGGTACGTGGGGAGTTTCTTGACTTTTGGGCGGTCTGAGGTCTTCTGCCAGCGTTCAGTGCGTGTTCTGTAGGAGTTGTTCCACGTGTAGATGTATTTCTGATGTATCTGTGGGGAGAAAGGTGATCTCCGCGTCTTACTCTTCCGCCATCTTCCCCCTCAGGGCCCCGACTATGCTCTTGAGTATGAAGAATTCTTGTGAATGTAACCATGTTAAGATACTCTTGAAAAAATGTTAACAAGACTTCCTTTTTACAACAGCATATTCCCATGAATGCATTCTCCTTGCACCCTCAGTCTCACTTTCTCTTTCTGCCTCTCATTCTCCAGCTATAGCTGGAGGGAGCTAAGGCAGAAATAAATTGAATATTCCTCAAAATGCTGTTATGAAGGCAAAATACAAACTAAAACTAAAAAGGTGAAAAAGCAAGGAACTTAAGTCTATCGACCAGTCAGCAACTGACTACAAAGCTGACGGGCAAATTATGGTGTTTTGACTTAGACTTATTTGGGTTGGATGGTATTTATGGCTGGAAGACATGGCATGTCCTCTGGTGCTGGTGTTGGGGAGTTCATTACCTTCTCCTTGGTCTTCTCTGTCCCCCAGGTGAATTTCCTGCTGCTGTCAATCAATAAACAGTGCCACTAAATCATAATTATTAAAACGATGTCTAAAATAAAAATGGTATCTGAACATCAGCTTGAGAAAGTACCCTCTGATTAAATTAAACCACATTAGAGCATAGACATCATGATACCTACTTTTGCTTCTTTGAAACTTGTTTTTTGTTTATTATTTAATTTAGCTTTGTTTTTGCTTATTTTCCTTTATTTACACCTTATTGCAGATAAATAAGGTTTCTGGAAAAGTGATCTCGAGTTGAGTGAAATATGAGAGAGAACTGTGTTTCTGTGGTCCTCACTTATAGAATAATTTGTTTGGCAGTTTATTTTAAAGTCTAAAGAAATTCCCAAAATTTGTTATACTACTGTTAGAATCATTTACATTGTTTGATCTCTAGCTACATTTTATCTACAAAAGAGATCAAATTTACTTTTGAAATTGAGTTTATTATCCCAGGTAGTTCTGAAGGTTTTTTTTTTCTTTTTCTTTTTCTTTTTCTTTTTTTTGCGGTACGCGGGCCTCTCACTGTTGTGGCCCCTCCCGTTGCGGAGCACAGGCTCCGGACGCGCAGGCTCAGCGGCCATGGCTCACAGGTCCAGCCGCTCCGCGGCATGTGGGATCTCCCGGACCGGGGCACGAACCCGTGTCCCCTGCATCGGTAGGCGGACTCTCAACCAGGGAAGCCCAGTTCTGAAGTTTTGATACGTGTAAAGCATTGAGTGGGCTCGGGAAAATTGATTTTAGAATATATATGTTTTTGTCCTGTGCTTTAGGAAGCATTGCAAGTGCAAACATGTCAGAACACCGAGGCAATCTGGTTCCCCAGCTGGGGAGAAAGAGTTCATATCTGGATCCCAAGGAGGGTGATAAAGATTAGGGGTGGGTACTACTAAGTCTGTGGTCCCCTAATGTTAGAGTGCTCCACAATCACCTGGAGGGTTTGTTAAAACGCAGATGGCTGGGCCCCGCCCCAGAGTTTCAGATTCAGTAGGTCCAGAGTGGGTACCAGCATTTTGCATTTCTAACAAGTTCCCAGGAGATTCAGATGCTGCTGGTATTGGGGTCCACACTTTGAGGACCATTGCACTAGATTTCTATATCCCTCGCTGGCTCTACTGAAAAATAAGCAGTAAGAGAATTTCTCTTCAGAACCCTCCCCTTTAGGAACCTACTTCAAGTACACTGAATCATATTTATATCTACGTATAAATATGTATGCATATATTCACACATTTATACTGCACTAATTTTACTGTTGGTGTCTCAAGGTCTGTGATTGGGTCTTATTTGCTTTTTAATTTCAGGCCTCTAGTTGAATAAAGGTTTGATAGATGAAATTTTGCTGTTAATTTTTTCTACAAAATGATTCATCCAAAAAAATTCTTAGAATTCAGTGCTAGGACAACGTTACTTTATCTGAGTTGCCTTGTTATTAGATAATGAGTGTTGCATAATCACTCCACACCACTCTTGCACTGGCTGCCAGGAAGCTCAGAACAGTTTTTTTATACAACCCACTGTGCCTATCATTAATCATATAGTCATATTAATTAATTATATTTTCTTTCACAAATATCTCTTTCTTCTCTTTATTACAAACATTTGGTTCCATTAGTCTAGTTAATGGTTCATGTTTCTCTCTCTCTCTTTCTCTCTCTCTCTCTCCTGTCATATCTTTAATTATAAGGTATCTTGACTCCTTTACCAAACATAAAAAATAAATCAGTGGGGGGACAAATAACCCATTAGTGCCGGTAATGGTAGGAGGAGCAGCGGATATGATCATTTGGGTAAGTGGACTTCTGCACCCCATATGCAGGCACCAATTCCAGAACTCCTCTTCTACCTTCCTTGGGGTAGAATAAATGTCATCTTGGCATTGCCTGTCTGCTAGAGTGAGTATGATGTGTCTGCTTGTACAGCGAATGAAACTCATTATATATCACCCTACATTAGTCCTTTGCCAAGGCAGGAAAAGGGGCATGAAATAGCTCTCCTGATTCCACATATTTAAAAATACTGAGATTATACCTAGACCTAATTATTCTAGATATATGTTATTCTTTTCTGCTTTTGGACCTTAGGTTTAGGAAACAGGGTTGAGGAACAAATCTTCAAAAAAAAATAATATCCTATTTTCCATTGAAGAGCTGTACATAATCAGAGACAATGAGAAAAACTGCATTATTCAGAAAGAGGGCTTTCCATAATACCCTGTAAAGCATCCGATGCTCTTCAAAACTGACTTATTGATGTCGAGGGAGTGAGCATAATGAATACAGTACAGACATGATCAAGAAATGTGGCTTATGTAAAAAAACCTACTTGCTACTTGCTGAACCCATCAAATAAGACATGTTGTCCCAGTAGGCAGGCTTATGGAAAGAGCACTGCAAGAAGCTACACACTGCCACTTATAACAGAAGCTGAAATGAGACTCTTATCATCCAACACAGGACACACAGTATCTCTGTATGTTCACCCAACCCTCCTATAACTTCAGCATCATTATCTGTTTCTGGACACAGTCTTGGTGTTCAGTTAATTGCCATTCAAGATTCCCAATAAGCGAAAGTTTGTGAGGTTAGCTAGACTTGGCAAAGTATCCTGGTTTGTGCTCTACTATTTCAACTCAAAGAATATTTATTGAGCACCTATGAGAGGAATAGGTCCAGTGCAAACATAACTACAGCTGATGTCAGAATAGGATAAAGGCCTTGAAAGGAGTACACAATAGTATGGGATTTCAGAGGAAAACAAGATCAGAACTGATTGGGGGAGTCAGGGAAGGCTCTAAGAGGGAAGAATATGCACAGCTTAAAAAAAAAAAGCAGAAAACGGGGTTTGGTGGAGTGAGATGGGGTGGTGGTGGTGGAGTGAGATGGGGTGGTGGTGGTGGATTTCTTTTATTTTATCTTTATAAATTTATTTTTTAAAAAACTTCTGAAAAGGAATAAACCATATTTTGGGTAGGATGAAATGGGTACAGGAGAATTATAATTTTTTTAAAAAAATTTTTATTGGAGTATAATTGACTTACAATGTTGTGTTAGTTTCAGGTGTACAGCAAAGTGAATCAGTTGTACATATATGTATATCCATTCTTTTTCAGGATCTTTTCCCATATAGGTTATTACAGAATATTGAGTAGAGTTCCCTGTGCTATACAGGGTAGAGGATTTCTTAATAAAAGAGTAACAAATTCAATAGGTCCCAAGTCTCTCCCCCAAAAGACTATGTTATGAAATTTTTATTTTGTATATTACATACTTTCTTCCTCCCTTATTTTCTCAAGAACCCACCTTAATACGTGTTTTTTAATGCAGTGTTTCTAAAAACGTGGTACGTGCAGTGTCACCCAAAGTGCGTAACTGATAATTATATTTGGTACACAAGTCAATATTTTATATTTTAATAGCACGTGTGTAGCTTGATACACAGTGGAAAAAACCCATGGTTTCATGGATATTATAGCTTTAGAGGTATAAAAAGTAAACAAAGGACTTGATTTAAAGAAAATGTGGAAAGAATAATAAGGTCTGCAGAACTCCTCTTCCTAACTACAAGCCTACGTTTGAGCATTTGAAAATATTGCAGAAACCTTAAGTCTATGACAATGAAAATTAATGCAAAATTAAGCTCCAAGTAGAAGGTTCCATTTCTGCCCGTTAAAATGATCATAAGGTTTTGTTTTAAAGAGGTGTATGGTACGGGAAATATAGTAACGAAGAAAAATACAGTTTTCAGTCATATTGTCCCTAAACTCTCCTAATGCCAGACATTATTTGGCAAGAACAATGCTATCCGATAATGAACTATTTTCCATTCAAGGCAGCAAATCAAATATTCGTTTCTCATTAATAATTCAATGTGACAAATTTATTACTTTGAAGGTGCTACAAGTCAATTAGACAATGGGAAATTGTGTCTTCCTTTCAGCCCATTTAATTGGCTTCCGAGTGTGATATTCATCAAAACCTTGACTTTTAATGTAAACTTTATTATATGAGCTGGAGTTTGAGTTTGACACAGGGCACACTTGACTAACCCTCAGCGGTTGGGGGCTCTGGCATCTTCAGAGAAGCCTGGTCAATCATTGCTGACATTTTGCCGTAGAATATAAGGACCTGGTTGTGCAGGGTCACTCCTGCTGATGCTGTGCATGGAGAAAAGCCTTTAAGATCTTTTTGAACTGTATACATTTTTTGGCATTTGCACATTTATCTTTGATGAAATCTCATGATTTTCCAAATGATTGGACTGGACTAATTTCAAGTTTCCCCAAGTGTGGCATATGTGCCACTAGTAATATATTCTTTTAGGCAGTACACAGATGAACATTTTTATCTGGATTTTTGGATTATCTGGGTAATTGTAGATTATTTTATAATAAATCCATAAACATTGAAATAAAAATGTTCATCGGTGCACTACCTAAACGATTTCATATGGCTAGCACAAAGACCCACGATTTTATAGATATTCTAGCATAGAATGAGACTACGGTAGATATTTGAATAAAGGTTAATTTAAAGAAAATATTGAGTAAATCATAGTACTGCTGATACATAATGCACAGAAAATCATAGTACTGGCAATTCACGTGTGGAAAGTCTTGTGAAGTTCGATATGAATGGCTGAATTTGGGGAACGCTGCAATCTGTGAGCAAAGATTGGCTTTATACATCAGGTAGAATTGATAGGTGGCGTAAGGGGCGTCAGGAGTCCTTCTCAATCTAAAGGGCTTTCCCTCATCAGTCTGCCTGAGGAGATCCCCATCATCATGTTTGCATCCTAAACATCCCATCCTAAGGCTCTTGCCAAGGAAATATGTATTTAAACTGGGTGAAAACTTTGTCACAGAAAAATATACCAATATATCATTAATGGTTAGTTTAATCTGTTTATCAGACCCATTATTTCTTACTGCAACAGAGAGTAGGATCCTGAGTAAGAGGGACGCGGGAGCGGCAAGTCCTTGTTGCTGGGATGGGGAAGGAAAAGTCATGAGCGTGGATTTCTAGTCTACCTATATGTTTGGGTAGGTGCCTCAAAAGGAGACCCTTTGCTTTCAGGACCTCACGCTATTGTCTCAGTTTTACACTCACCCAGATAGGTCTTCCTTTAAGAAACTATACTATACTAATCCAACCCGAGGGAACATACAAATTAGGGGAAGACTATTCACATGATAAATGGTGATTTTGTTTACCATGGGTTTCAATGCTGGGCTCTTTTGCATACAGAGCTTCTTTCACTCATTGTACATTGTTAGATCATAAGCACTTGAGAAAAAGACCAAAGTGGACAGCAAAACTTTAGACAAAAATGTTAGGACCAAATGTCTATGGAAGTTCATCTAAAATGAGGAGAGGGACTTCCCTGGTGGCACAGTGGTTAAGACTCTGTGCTCCCAATGCAGGGGACCCGGGTTTGATCCCTGGTCAGGGAACTAGATCCCACATGCATGCTGCAACTAAGAGTTCACATGCCGCAACTAAGGAGCCCACGTGCCGCAATTAAGGAGCCCATGTGCCGCAACTAAGGAGCCCACCTGTCGCAACTAAGACCCGGCACAACCAAATACATAAATAAATATTAAAAAAAATAAAATGAGGAGAAAACATTTTGGAGAGTTAAGTGAAGAAGGTGGAGTTTACTTTTCAAGAGTTTAGTTTACTTGTGACATAGTCAGGAATTCATTGCATTAAATGACCCTTATGCTATAGGGATTTGATTTTCTTAAACCATATTTTTCCCTTTGTTTTCTCAATGCTTCCTAGACAACAAAATGACCTTTAGAAGCTTCCTTGCAGTCCTTTGCCTCTCAGGAGATGCTTTACTTCAGTCATTCCACTTGCGTCTTTGTAGGGTGTGTTTGGCCATAGAGATCCATACTCGCTTCTGTTGAAGTAGGTGCTCGTCCTATTTTTGGATCTGCTGACGGTCTTAATCTTTTAAAAAATTTCTTTAAAATGTATTCTTCACCCCTAGAGGTCTTTCTCAAACCTCAGAAATAACGTGACTACCCTGTCAATACAGGATACTTTAAACAGTAAAATTTCCATTGAAGTGGAGCCCAAGGACCAACAGAAACTCAGACGGCCTCTCAGCCCTCTGCTGCTAGAATGCTTCAACTTACTGAATAGCTCCAAGATTCAAACTCTTTCCCTCCCACTCTGACAGCTGTTGGGTATATGGATGTGAGATGGGTGGTGTAGTAAAGTGTACCATATACAGATTGAGAACTGAGAGTGGGAGGTACTCAAGGGACAGGAGCAGAAGAGAAGTGTACATGGTAAGGTAAAGAGAGATATTGGGGTATATGGAAATATGTATTTGAAGCCATGGAGCCCAGTAGAAACTATTTTCTCAGTGATGTGTTTTTTTTTTATGTGTTCTTTTGAAATAGGTAAAGGTTATTAGCCACTTGCCTCTGTCTCTCCCAGCTCTTCTTAGTTTGTCATGTGGTTATATCAGGACTGCCACAGTACTGAGCCAATTTCATTAGAGTCAAGGTGTTTAGTAGTGTCCCTCTGCACCTCCTGAATACCCCTAAACAGCTTTGTGAAGCTTAGAATTAGGTCAGTCTTCATACCCAAGGATCTGGTTACACTGTCTGATAGTCCTGTCTGCTTTTCCTTTCCCCCAGATCAGAATCACAATCTGAACCTTGACTCAAGAGATGTTTCCACTGAGGGCCTAGGACCATCATTCTCCTTTGGATACTGTACTAGTCAGGGTTCTCCAGTGAACCTATAGGAAATATATATCATATATATGATACATACATATCATATATATATCCTGTTGGTTCATATATGCAATATTTGAAATGAACTAATAGGACCTGGTGTATCCTCACTACTATGAAGAATTGGCTCACACAATCATGGAGGCTGAGATGTCCCACGATCTGCCATCAGCAAGCTTGACGCCCAGGAATGCTGGTGGTGTAATTCCAGTCTGAGTCTGAAGGCCTGAGAGCCAGGGGCATCAATGGTATAAATCCCAGTCCAAGGGCAGAAGAAGACTGGTGTCCCAGCTCAGCAGGCAGGCAGGAGGCAAAAAGGGTAAATTCTTTCTTCCTAGACATTTTTGTTCTATTCAGGCCCTCAACAGATTGGATGATGTCCACCCACATTGAGGAGGGCAATTCAAATTCTAATCTCACCTGGAAACACCCTCACAGAGACACTCTGAAAAAATGTTTAGTCTGGGTACCCCTTGGCCCAGTCAAGTTGACACATAAAATTAACCATCACAGATTCTTTTCTCTCTGTCTTAAAGGTATATTCTCTGAACCTAGAATCTGAAGTTAGGTTCTATGCAGGGTCAAAATCTTTGAGAAGTGTGTTTCCCATCAACTGATGAATGGATAAAAAATAATGTATTATATATATATATATATATATATATGAATATTATTTGAGCATAGAAAAGCATGATGTATGCTACTACCTGGATGAACCCTGGAATATTAAGGAAAGACACCTGACACAAAAGGCCATGCATTGTGTGATCCCATTCATAGGAAATGTCTAGGAAACACAAATCTACAGAGACAGAAAGTAGGGCAGTATTTCTCAGGACCTGGGAGGAGGTAGGAGGTGGACAGTCACTGCTAATGGGTATGAGTTTCTTTTTAAGATGATAAAATGTTTTTGAATTAGCAGTGATGCTTGCACAATTTTGTGAATATACTAAAAAACACTGAAGAGTATACTTTAAAATGGTGACTTTTATGACAGTGAATTGTATCTCAACAGAGTTGTTTTAAAAGTATGTATATGGCCTATCTGTGAGATCTTAGGCAAGTCACTCAAGCTTTCTTCATCTTGGTTTCTTCCTCTGTCAAAGAAAGGAGAGAAGAATCCCTGACCTTTCTATCATGTGTGAGTAAGATGAAGATTAAATGGGATAAAAGATATAAAGCATAAAATGCTTTATAAATTCTAAGTCTCATTTCTTTTATGCTTCTGATTCCTCTCCTACACTTATGGCCAAGTGTCTCTGCCACCTACCCCAGCAGAATCTAGGTGGTCTGAGTGTAGTTAGGGTTGGGGTCATAAGGTGAGAAAGGCCAAAACTTCATTCTCTTATCAGCCCCTGTATGTCACTGCTCCCCAGCCCTCAACATACACACACACGTTCCAGCTGAATAACATTCTCTCTGTTTCTCCTTTACGGGGTACAGAAAGTCCTGTTTCCTTCCTTCCTTCCTTCCCAGAGGGAGAATGCAAGCGATTGCATTAAGATACATGGCCAGCTTTTAAGAAACTTGATTTTAGGAGGAAAAAAATAAACACAGTCTACAGTTGAAAGCACAACAGGGTGACCAGCAAAGTGGGCTACGTGGCTAATCTCCCTTTTCTTCTTTTTTTAGTAAATGTATTTATTTTATTTATTTATTTTTGGCTGCGTTGGGTCTTCGTTGCTGCATGTGGGCTTTCTCTAGTTGCGGCGAGCGGGGGCTACTCTTGGTTGCGGTGCATGAGCTTCTCATTGTGGTGGCTTCTCTTGTTGTGGAGCGCCGGCTCTAGGCACACAGGCTTCAGTAGTTGTGGCTCGCAGGCTCTAGGGCGCAGGCTCAGTAGCTGTGGCGCATGGGCTTAGCTGCTCCGCTGCATGTGGGATCTTCCCAGACCAGGGCTCAAACCCGGGTCCCCTGCATTGGCAGGCGGATTCTTAACCACTGCGCCACCAGGGAAGCGCCTTCCTTTTCTTCTTAGAGCAGCACGTTTTTACACTGTTCAAGTTGTTTTAGATCACATAATGGGCAATAAACCCCCCCAAGTTGTCGTGTGCGGTTAATTCTGCCTTCCTGACTGAAGCCAGGAAGACTGGGGTGTGGGTGGAACCTGGCACTCCTAAAAGAAGCACAGTGAAATGTAGCTGAAGGATTTGTCTATAAATACGTATAGACACATGCAAACTTGTGCACATGTGTCTTCCCTTATTATATTTGATTGTGCCATTTGTGTATAACCCCTTGGGGTATAAATCAGTTTAACATTAATTAAAATGTATGAAGCCTCATAAAATGGTATTAAAATGCCAGGCTTCAGTTGCCACCCCTTTAGAAAAGGTCTATAAAAAAGGTAAATCTTGCCTTGCTCATCTTTTTCACCCTGTATCTTTTACATTCGTACATAGATATACACACAGAGTTCACAAACCTCTTTTCTGCAGGACTTTGTATGAGTCTCTCCAATAGCTCCCTGTTGCCATTGGGATCAACTCTGAGTGCCTCGGCCTGGTTTTTATGGCCTGCCATAAACTGGTCCTACCTTAGCGATCCAAACCTGTCTCCTTTTGCTCCCTAACAAAGATCTTCCACTTCAGGTCTGCATCCTCACTGCTTCCGGCTCACCTCATGTCTATTCTCCCCTCCTCAATCCCTATGGTCTATCCTTTCTACCCATTTTCAAGAAGTCCTTTTTTCCTTTGCCTCCATGAAGGCACTTGGGAACTACTTCATTCCATCGTAATCTCTGTCTTCTCTGAGCTCTTATGGGACCTACAGTCTCTGCCGAGTGTTCTCAACCATGTTATTGCAATACCAATGGTGAAACGTGTTTTAATTTGGTAATAATAATAATAACTTATTTGGGGATGGATTTTATATATATATGGGTATACAGATATGTATATCTGTATATGTGTGTATCAAGTGGCTTAGTCCTATAATGGACATCCCTTTCAATCACTTTTATTCAAATGGATATGATTATCTTAAGCATGTATAGATTCATTCATACATTCATTCAGTAAATATTTATTGAGTCCCTACTCTATTCCAAGTATAGGGAACATTTTTCATTATATATGTTGTAGAGGGGAAGAAGGTTGAGAACGGCTTGCTTACACCACACAATTTGGCACCTAATTATATATTGTCTGATATTAGTCTCTGATTGTTTCTTGGGGTTAGGTTTTGCTTCCCCAACCCCAGCTGAAGCTTTTTGAAGTCGGTGAAGTCTATTTGAATCCTCTGCAGCTACCAGTACAGGAATGGGCATTCCATATGTAGATGCTTAATAGGTACTAGCAATTGGTTAAAATATTATTAGTGAGAGACTAAGATACTGGGAAAATTGAAGTGCACATGAGAAGCCAGAGAAGCTGGTATTTATACTGTCCAATTAAAATTATAAGCTATTAAGTTGTCATCACTCCAGCTTTTGTTTATTTCATTTTGTCTCCACCTGAAATTACATTAATTAATGAAAGAATTGTAAATCTCAATGTTCTAGGAGGTTTAATTACTTCTCTTTTTATGTATCTAAAATTTGCTAGTTTAAGAATTTAAAAATATATTTAGAAAATAGAATGTATGTAGGTGGAAGGGGGATTTTTTAATAAAATGTATAATTTTCTAGTAATTTGCCTTAAAATGCAAAGTAGAATCAGAGAATTTTAGAGCCGGAGGAACTTTAGCTAATATCTAGTCCAAATCACTTATTTTGTAAATGAGGAAACTGAGGTCCAGTGAGGGTAAGGACTTGCTCAAGGTCACACAGTCTGGGGACAAAATGAATGTTCTCAGTTATCTGGATGCACATGGATGGCTCTAGTACCCTGGATTTTATTTGTTAAGAAAGGCAGAAGCATAGAAAAATAGAATGAATACATGTCTATTACCTGGGAAATAACCTGCAAAATGACAAAGCTGACACACTCATCGACATGGTAAATTATAAGTGGCTTAAAGGAATTGCTAACCATTTTTCGGACCAAATGGCACAAAATGAGGAAAGATAATAAATAATCCTGAAATTACTGATGTGGTGATGATCTCCTGAAGAAGACAAAAGGCTAGATAGCTAGTTCCATGCTTCACACTTAATCATGGATTATTTCCTAAACTTCTGGCATGATTTCAGGATACATTGAACAAGGAAGTATCTTAAATAAGAAAGTAGGCCATTCTTATGGTTTTCAGCATAGGTCTGTTTCAATCCATTTCTTTTTGTACATCATCCCTCCCAAGCTTCAGTAGAAAAGTAATTTTGTCTTTACTATCTGGCTGATAATTATTTTCCTTTTTAATTGTAGCCTAAGTTCTACATGTATACTGCACTCTACAATCTTGCTATTACAGTATTGACTGAAGAGTAGCTTTTGGTATAAAAAGGACTAGGATCGAACCTTATTTTAATTCTTTTTGGTTAATTGTGGTAAAATTACATCCTTCAAGAGAAAATGTGGTTACCAACAAAGTCTCCCTCTCCGTGCTTTGTGACCACCTAGAGGGGTGGGATAGGGAGGGTGGGAGGGAGGGAGACGCAAGAGGGAAGAGATGTGGGGATATATGTATATGTATAACTGATTCACTTTGTTATAAAGCAGAAACTAACACACCATTGTAAAGCAATTATACTCCAATAAAGATGTTGTTAAAAAAAAAAGAAAAAGAAAAAAAAAAAAAGAAAGACAGAGTCTCCCTCTGAGGTGAGTTTGCTCATCACAGAACCCTTTGGAGCTGGACTGGACCTGGACAGCATCCAGTGCAGCATTTCCGAGTGTCAAAGTGTGTTCCTTGGAATGTTACCTCTGGAATGTGACCAGTGAAAGAGGTTCCTTGATCAGTTGAGTTTTGGAAACACACAGCCCAGTCTGTTTCCTTCTTAGAGGTTCTCACTATGTGAGAACACTTTAAGTTTCTGGGAAGCAGTGCAGTAAAGAAACCTGCTTAACTCTAGCCAGTGTTACAGTCTTTTGTGCATAACATCTGCTAACATCTCAGCAAACAAAATTCTTGAGGTATACACTTGGAAAAAAAAACGGTTTAGGCAATATTTTATTTACTGATTAGAAAACTGAGGATGTGCAAGGGAAAGTGACTTACTCAGGGTTGCTAGCTCCATAGTAGGAGAGCTGGGGCAGTACATCAATCAATCTTTTGTTGCTAAGTACAATATACTTTGGCACCTTTCAGTGGAGGGTATGATGCTGGGTAAGGGCAGGACAAAGAGCTACTGTATCCCTTTTGTTTCCCTTTTTATATACCATAGGCTTCTTTCTCATGGTGTCTTTCTCTAAACAGTTACAATGACATCCATCAATAATGTCATTTGGTCCTTTAACTTTTCTCATCAATGTTTTAGGCAATAAACTCTGATCTATACCTTTTGAGTATGTGATTTCTCTAGTTCTTCACATGACTAATCTTTATCTTCAGGTCTCAGCCTAAATACTACCTCTTTAGTGAGGCCTCCCCAACCACTCAATCTACGTTGCCCTTTCCCCTCCCACAGTCATTATTCTCTATCGCAGCACTGTCTTTCCTTTATGGAACTGCACAGTCTTAGGTATGTCAGCTGTTTTGCTCTCCATGTACCCTCGGCACAGAGCCTGGCCCACAGTAGAGAGTCGATAAATATTTATTGAATGAATGAATGAATAAAACAAGGAACTAAAACTGTCTCTGTTAAGTTTCCACCATATGATCAAAATGCCTCTCCACCTTCCTTGACGCTCTGGGTTCTTTAGAACATTTTTTTCATTGGAGGATCTGCTGGGTAATTTGTGGGATTCCTAACCCATCAATGTGACACGATTTCCCTGCGCATTCTACCCATGGACCCATACCTCTTCAGGTCAAATAACACCATTTATCTCCTTCACTCCAGTAAAGATGTGATTCAATATTCCCTAAAGAGAGCATTTGATGATTTCTAGAAGTTTAGTGGGGGAGACTTAGTAGAAACATTTGCCAGGAAGGTAACAGACCAATGTCAGGTCTTTAGCACAGAAATGATATACTTTGATTGATGTGATAGATTAGATTCCTGTTCAAAAATATCTACTTCCTTCTCCCAAATCCATGGGATGAGTACACCTTCCCACCCATTGACTTTGAACTCAATCATGTGACTTGCTTTGGTCAGTGGGATATTAGCAGACATGATGTAAACAGAGACATGAAATATACATGTGTCTCTTGTGCCTCTTCCATCACATAAGAGCTGTACCTGCAGCCTGGGTCCCAGAATAAATAGTCGTAAGTGGAGCTGAACCTGTCCCCTTTAAGCAGCCAAGCCCAGCTGAACCTGCAGCTTGACACAGAACTGCTCATCTGAACTCAGTCTAGATCAGCCAACCACTGTCAATCTACAGGCTCATGAATGAGAAGAAATGGTTGTTCTTTAAAGCCGTTGAGTTTGTGGTGATTTTTGTTTAATTTTTTTTTCTTTTACTAGCAATATGTGACTGACGATTGACTTCTGGTCAATCTGTTAATTTTATCAAGGCATTTTAGGTATCTTTAAGTAACTTCATTATGGTCTCTTTAAGATAATGCTTGCTAATGCCGTTCCAGTCTAGGGAGAGATCCACTTTTGAAAGTTGTGATAAGTTACCTGGAAGCTTATTCATTCAGTTACTGCCGAAGATTGAGAGGTGTGATGGAGCTAAACTGATAGGACAAGAAATAAGAAGGTTGAATGAGGACAGGAGCCATAAAGAGGAAGAAACTGGCAAACTGGCAGCCGGTTGTTGAAGGGGAGAAACGCCTCTTGAGGATTTTTTTTCATTTTACTAATAGTATTTATTTATGTTAACTGAATTTTTATTGAGATAATTGTAAATTCAAATGTCATAAGAAATAATACAGAGTGATTTGATGTACTCTTTACCAGTTTCTTCCTGTGATAGATAATATCTTATAAAACTATAGTACAGTACCACAACCAGAATATTGATACAATTCAGCCATCTTATTCAGATTTCTCCAGTGTTACTTATACCTCTGTGTGTGTGTGTGTGTGTGTGTGTGTGTGTGTGTGTTCAGGTCTGTGCAATTTTATCACACGTGTAGGTTTGTGTGTCTACCACCACATGCAGATGCAAAACATTTCCATCACTACAAGGATTCTTCGTGTTGCCTTTTATAACCACAGCAACTCCTTCCTGTCCACCCTTCCTAACCCCTGGCAACCACTAATCTGTTCTCCATTTCTAAAATTTTGTCCTTTCAAAAACATTACATACAAGGAATTGAGGATTTTGATGAGTTGTTTTCTCTTTGATGTAAACCTCCTTCTCACCACAAAATCTCCAGTAAAACCTACACCATCCACTACTACTTTATAGAGGGGTTTTCTTTTGATGTGGTGTAGTTCTGACTCCTGCTTTGAGGTTGACATGGGGAGTACCAGAGGCTAACCAAAGGCTTGGGTTTTAACACCTACGTTCGAACTGCTGAAATGTTGAAGCCCTGGAATGGATCTACAAAAGGCAGGAAAGAGGACCACTCACAGGGAGAAAGTGGTTCTTCTAAAGCATAGTAACAACTTTGTAAGCTCTAGGTGCTCCCAGGTATTCCTTTCTTAATTCACTGCCTGCTCTCCCCAACTTGCTTTTTTCCGTTCTTTTACTCTCTCCTTTCTCTTTTCTGCCCAGATCTGTTAGTATTCGAGAGATACCATGAACGTTCCTCCTGCTGGTTCCTAAATCTTAACTACTGGTCTGTGTTGGTACCTGAAATTCTAAATTAGGGATTCATTCATCTGGATTCAGGTATCATTTGTTTTTAAATGCAAAGGATGGGTATACAGTGCATACTCAATAAACATTTGCTGAATGGATAAACATTTTAGTAGGAATTTGCTTATAAGAGAAGTGCATTGGAATAGGCATTTTGATGGGGGTAGGATACAATGTAATTCTTTTATCTTGTTTTATTTATTTTTAGATTATGAAATATTTCAAACAGAAAAGTATAAAGGTCAATATACTGAACACCCATGACTCTAACCCAAAGTTAATAAATGCTAATGTCTTGCCTTTTTGTAAGAAATAAAGTGTTCTGGATGGAGTTGTTGTCCCCTTTGTACTCCAGCCTCCCTGATTATATTGCTCTCCCCTCTCTCCTCAGAGGTACCCTGTAGCCTGTAGTCTGTGTCTATGCTTCCCATGCATGTTAGTATATTGTGTGTGTGTGTGTGTGTGTGTGTGTTCACAGATAGTATACGATATTATTGTTTTTTGAACTTTGTATAAATGACTTCTGGTACACGTCATTCTGCACATTGCATTTTTCATTTAACGTTATGATTATATTTATCCACTTTGAAACATGCATGTCTAGATCAGTCATACCTTGTATTACACGGTATTACTATAACACAATTGATTCATTTCTCTTTTGATGAATACCTAGATTGTTTCTTAATACAGTGCTGTGTCAAACACCTTGAACATGCTCTTTCTTAATGTGTGCAAGAGTTTTTCTAAGATAAATGACTAGAAGTGGAACTACTGGGCATTGGGGAATGTGCATATTCCAATTGACTAGATATTGCCAAATTACTCTCCTATGTGATATCCCAAAATACAGGCAAACCTTGTAGATGATGCAGTTCGGTTCCAGACCACTGCAATAAGGTGAGCCACATGAATTTTTCGGTTTCCCAGTGCATATAAAAGTTATTAGTACACTATACTGTAGTCTATTAAGTATGCAATAGCATTGTCTAAAGAAATGATAATGGCCTATATGGGAAACGAATCTAAAACAGAGTGGATACATGTATATGTATAACAGATTCACTTTGCTGTACACCTGAAACTAGTACAACATTGTAAATCAACTATCCCCCAATATAAATTTAAAAAAAAGAAATGTACAAACCTTAACTTAAAAATACTTTTAAAATTAATTATTGCTAAAATGTGCTAACCGTCACCTGAACCTTCAGTGAGTCGTAATCTTTTGGCTGGTGGAGGGTCTTGTCTTGATGTTGACGCTGCTGACTGCTCAGGGTAGTACTGCTGAAGTTTCGGGGAGATGTGGCAATTTCTCAAAATAAGACAACAATGAAGTTTGCCGTGTCAATTGACTCGTCCTTTCCCAAATTTCTCTGTGGCATGCAATATTGTTTGATAGCATTTTACCCACAGTAGAATTCTTTCAGAATTGGAGTCAACCTTTTCAAAATCTGCCCCTGATTTATCAACTAAGTTTATGTAATATTCTAAATTCTTTGTTGTCATTTCAACACTCTTCACAGTATCTTCACCAAGAATAGATTCCATCTCAAAAAACCACTTGTGTTGCTCCTCTTCCACTAAGGTTTCATCATGAGATTTCAGGAATTCAGTCACATCTTCAGGCTCCACTTCTAATTCTAGTTCTCTTGCTATTTCTACCACACCTGCAGTGACTTCCTCCACTGAAGTCTTGAGTCCCTCAAAGTCATCCATGAGGGTTGGAATCAACTTCTTCCAAACTCCTGTGAATGTTGATATTTTGACCTCCTCCCATGAATCACAAATGTTCTTAATGGCATCTAGAATGGTGAAACCTTTCCAGAAGGTTTTCAGTTTAATTTGCTCAGATCCATCAGAGGAATCACTATCTATGGCAGATATAGCCTTATGAAATGTATTTCTTAAGTAATAACACTTGAAAGTCAAAATTACTCCTTGATCCATGGGCTGCAGAATGATGTTGTGTTAGCAGGCATGAAAAAAGAAACCCATGAATCTCATTGTCTATCTCTATCAGAGCTCTTGGGTGACCAGGTGTATTGTCAATGAGCAGTAATATTTTGAAAGGAATTTTTTTCTGAGGAGTA
Source organism: Globicephala melas (assembly GCF_963455315.2). Lineage (NCBI taxonomy): Eukaryota > Metazoa > Chordata > Mammalia > Artiodactyla > Delphinidae > Globicephala > Globicephala melas. The sequence goes on along the minus strand of NC_083335.1, from coordinate 10,434,128 downwards.
GGTCTCAACAATGGGCTTAAAACATTCAGTTGTAAATAGATGTGCTGTCATCCAGGCTTTGTTGTTCCAAATATAGAGCACAGACAGAATAGATGTACCATAATTCTGAAGGGCCCTAGGATTTTCAGAATGGTAAATGAGCACTGGCTTCAACTTCAAGTCACCAGCTGCATTAGCCAACAAGAGAGTTGGCCTGTCCTTTGAAGCTTTGAAGCCAGGCATTGACATCTTCTCTCCAGCTAGGAAAGTCCTAGATGGCATCTTGGAATATAAGGCAGTTTCGTGTATGCTGAAAATCTGTGTTTAGTGTAGCCATCTTCGTGGATTACCTTAGCTGCAGCTTCTGTACCAGCACTCGCTGCTTCACCTTGCACTTTTATGTGATGGAGAGGGCTTCTTTCCTTAAGCCTCATAAGCCAACCTCTGCTGGCTTTAAACTTTTCTTCTGAAGCTTCCTCACTTCTCTCAGCCTTCACAGAACTGAAGAGAGTTCAGGCCTTGCTTTGGATTAGGCTTTGGCTCAGGGAATGTTGTGGCTGGTTTGGTCTTCTATCCAGACCATCAAAACTTTCTCCATATCAGCAATAAGGCTGTTTCGCTTCCTTATCACCTGTGTGTTCACTGAAGTAGCACTCTTATTTTCCTTCAAGAACTTCTCCTTTGCGTTCATACCTTGGCTAACTGTTTGGCTCAAGACACCTAGCTTTTGACCTATCTCAGCTTTCAACATCTCCCTCACTAAGCTTAAGCATTTCTAGTTTTTGATTTAAAGTGAGAAACGTGTGAGTCTTCCTTTCACTTGAACACTTAGAGGCCATTGTAGGTTATTAATCGGCCTAACTTCAATATTGTTGTGTCTCAGGGAATAGGGAGGCCCGAGGAGATGATTGAGATGGGGGAATGGCTGGTTGCTGGAGCAGTCAGAACACACACAACATTTATCAATTACATTTTCCATCTTATATGGATGTGGTTCATGGAGCCCCAAAACAATTACAATAGTGACATCGAAGATCACTGGTCACAGATCACCATAACAAATATAATAATAATGAAAACGTTTGAAATAATGTGAGAATTGTCAAAATGTGGCACAGACACAAAGTGAGCAAGTGCTATTGGAAAAACGGTGCTGATAGATTTGCTTGACACAGGGCTACCACAGACTTTCCACTTGTAGAAAATGCAGTATCAGTGAAGCACAATAAAGTGAAACACAGTGAAATGAGCTATGTTTGTATATGAAATTCCACCAGTGTATGAAATTCCTCTTTTCTCTATTTTCTTGACAGTATTTGGTATTGTCAGACTTTGCCTTTTTTCTAGTAGTGGAAATGGTACCTTACTGTTTTAATTTGTATTATCTTGATAACTGTTGAGGTTGAATGTATTTTCGTATGTGTATTGGGCATTTGAATTCCCTCTTCTGTAAAATGCCAGTTCAAGTCTTTTGCTCATTTTCCTATTGTGTTGTTTTTCTTACAGATTTTCAAAAACTCATTATATATTCTGGATCTCTATCTTTTGCCAGTTATATGCTTTGTAAATCCAGTCTGCGGTTTGTTTTTTTGATGTGTTTATGATGTATTTTGTATATAGAAGTTTTACATTTTCATGTAGTGAAGGCTATCCATCTTTTATTCATAGCTTGCATGTTTGAGCTTTGTTTAAAGAAGGCTGAGCACACTGAATACCTGAGGGAACAGAGGACTAGAAGGGCAGATGATAGAGGGTGGAAACAGATATCGCCTTCATTCTTGTTTTTCTCTCCTTTCTTCTTCTATTATTTCTCCATTTTTCCTTACCCTGAAATCGATGCCTTTAACAAACAAGTTAGGCAGCTTTTTTGCTTTGATTTGTTCATTTTTGTATCTAGGTATCTTTGGCTCTTTTTTGCTGGGCTGCTTTCTTCAAACTTTTCCATCTACTTGGTGCCACCAGTAAATGCCAGTGGAGAAGATTGCTTTGTGCTCAAGAATAAAAAATGAATAAGTACACCTCGTGACTGAAATAATTGTGCCGAATGAATTACCTCATATGATGAAAAGTAACAAGCAAGAGATCTCATCTGGCGCATCTCTATTGTTTTTAGGGAAAGGAAGACTTTTTATACAATCATTTTCTAAACTTCTATTGCTTTAAATCACTACTGCATTACCACAATGCCATGTCCATAAACCCCCTCACAATCTAATCAAAATCATTGTAACCTGGCTTGGGGATCAGGGAAGAACTAAGAAAACTGAAGGGCAATGTTGCGTCAAGCTTTCCCTTGCTCCCCCTAATGCTTCCTCTCTGCCCACACCCTCTACTATACACTGCAGCTTGAATTATTTAGTTGCTCAAATCAATCCATTTTTCTCTGTTTGGTGGTTGTACAATAAAAGAAAGATTTACTGCAGCAAGTGAATAATAAAAAACGAATTAGCTGAAAACAAACAAAAAGCTGCTTACGTGGCAATCCTCTGTGTTAATCAAAACCTTGACGACAGGTCGGAGGATCGATATTTGACTACAAGATGAAAAGAAGCAAAGCTTCCATTGAGGGTCAGAGAAGAGGGAGATCTGGGGAGAGACAAAAAAGACCGAAGGGCCGGGCTCATCAGAAGTGGCCCATGGCAAAATTTCATCCAATTCTCCGGTCGACCTCTTAGGGAGGCCTCCTGTGTTTGAGAAATGACAGTGTTTTTTATGCACATATCAAAGTTCAGCTTGATTGTCTCATCTGGGGAAGAAAGCCATCTGTCAGTATTCTCCAAATAATCTACATAATTGACTTTCAAACAAGCCTCAAAGAAACGGGCATTTATCACCCTAATTGTGGCAGGCGGAGTGTGTGTCACTGCCATTTTATCACGATAATGGTAAATGGCACCTGAGTTTCTTCTCTGCTGCCTTCTCCCAGATTTCTTTCTCCTTGTACAAACAGCTACATTCCCCTTAGAGACCAAATTCAGGAAAAGGTTTCCTGGGCCTAGAGCAGTGGGAAATTTTGCTTGCCTTGTGACAGTCCCCGGAATCAGCCACCAGCTACCTGCCACTCTTTGCTCTGTTCCTAGAAACTCGATTCAGGGGTAGTGAGTAGGAGGGCATCACTAAGAAACTCTGTGCCAGAGATGGACCCCTGAGAAGGTCTATTCTCTGAGCCCAGATCTCCTTGTTTGAAGTTCCCTTTGGGTACCGATGGTGGGACAGGGGAGGGACACCCTCAGAACTAGCTTGGCCTTAGCTTCTAGCCCAAGCTAACTGGGCTAAATGGCCTCCAGTACACAAACAGAATATCTTAAGGGATGGTGTGCTTGTTCCCATAGACCCAGGGTGGGACTGGGGTGGTGTCAAGATTATCATGAGGTTCTTTGGGAATTCCCTGGTGGTCCAGTGGTTAGGACTCTGAGCTTCCATTGCTGGGGACCTGGTTTTGATCCCTGGTTGGGGAACTAAGATCCCACAAGCCATGTGGCCAAAAAATAAATAAATAAAATGAGTTTCTTTCTTCTACAACTGAATACTGTAACTCATATCTGTAGGAAATTGCTACTCCACAAAGTATATATCAAAAACTTTATCCATTCATCTGTCGATGGACATTGTGGCATATATATACAATGGAATATTACTCAGCCATAAAAAGAAACGAAATTGAGCTATTTGTAGTGAGGTGAATGGATCTAGTCTGTAATACAGAGTGAAGTAAGTCAGAAAGAGAAAAACAAATACTGTATGCTAACACATATATATGGAATCTAGAAAAAAAAAGGTACTGATGAACCTAGTTGTAGGGCAGGAGTGAAGAGGTAGACATAGAAAATGGACTTGAGGACATAGGGTGGGAGGGCGAAGCTGGGGCAAAGTGAGAGTAGCATCGACATATATACACTACCGAATGTAAGATAGTTGGCTGGTGGGAACCAGCAGCGTAGCACAGGGAGATCAGCTCGGTGCTTTGTGATGACCTAGAGGGGTGGGATAGGGAGGGTGGGAGGGAGACGCAAGAGGGAGGGGATATGGGGACATGTGTATGCATATGGCTGATTCTCTTTGTTGTGCAACAGAAACTAACACAGTATTGTGAAGCAATTATACTCCAATACAGATCTATTTTAAAAAAAAACAACCTTTGTTCTCAGATCTTGCCTCAAATTCACGATCCAGGACAACTCTGCCTTTAAGTGTAGTCTTTTGTCGTCTTCAAGGCAAAGGCCACTCTTGGCTTTACCTTTCCAGACTCTTTGAAATGTGTCTCTTAACCAGGCTAGCTTGAGACGTCCCCATCTTTCCTGCGTGTCCACTGAGACCGAAGACCTCACACTGCCCGGTATTTAGCAGAGAGGACCACAAAGCAAATCGCTAAACTAGGGTTAAGTTGAAACTTTCTCCCCCAGAGGACTGTAACCACAGCAGAAATGGAAGTGTGTTTGGATTTCTAAAGAATGTTTGAAAATGTGTTTGCCTGTCAGTAGTCCCATTTCCCCACGGACAGTAAGTTACTCAGTAATCCATTAAGGGGGTGGTAGAAATTGAGGCAGAAGGCTCTTGTTAAAAATCCACTGAGGGCAAAAATATAAATGAAAAGAGCAGTCACATATCTGAGAATGATTCTCCTTTCTTGTGATCTTGAACCAGTTTTGACCTCTAGCTAGCATGTGCATATTTAAGCATCTGTACACGACAGCTCTACAATCTTCTACCTACCCAGAATTTCATATAATCGTAACTATTTCGCAGTGTTGGAAGAAGGAAATATTTAAGGCTTGAGTCACTGGATGTAAGACATCCTTTTTGTCCCTACCCAGTTAACTCCAATATTGAACTGTCTTTTCTGCTCTGTTTTCTCTCTGATGCGCACAGCATGTGGCGTTCTGTGTTCTGATTAAAGAGTGGAAAACAACAGCAGCATCTGTGCTGAATGGGGCAGGGAAAATCCAACTGGTGCAACCAGTTATGATGGGCAGTGTTATTCAATGACCTAGTAAGGCAATAAAGGTAGAACAAAACCTGACGCAGGGAGGCAAGTACACTTGTTTCATTTGGCATGAATGTCTCTCCCCAGTGGCTTTCATCCGTGTACTACAGGACAGTGGTGTCCTTGGAGCCTTCCCTGTTGCCCAGGGAAATTGTGATCACCATGTAAATTGCATGTATGTCACAACTGAGGAATCAGACCTTGAGAGTGATGTGTGCTGTGTGAGAGTAGAGCCAAGGACCACCTGCTTGAGGAAGACATAATAGACATAGTATGTCAGGCCACATCAAGGAAAGATCATGTGTGTCCTGGAACGTCTGAGAATTTTTCTTGTGGAGCAAACAGTTTGACTTAAATGATTTAGGGCTGAAGGGCAGTGAAATGAATACATAACTTTGGATATTTTTATAAACACAGTGAGATAGTGAAACACTGCCACGGGGATTGTTTTGTATTTATTGCTCACTTGTTTAATGTTGTTTTGAGCCTTTTAATCCCTTCGAGTGTGCTGTCCCCAGTACTAGTATGTCTGCCCAGATGCAAAAGAGTAAATACTGTGCAATTCCCTGCAGGTGAAGTTCCAGGACGGGCAAAACTAATCTATACTGATAGAAGAATTTACAACACTGATTGTCCCTGAGTGTCCACGTACATGGAAATGACTAGAAAGAGGCAAGGGGGACTTTTTGGGGTGATGTGGTATTCTAGATCTTGTTTTGAGTAATGGTTACAGGGGTGTATACATTTGTCAAAATATCGAACTGAAAACTTAAAATCTGTGTATTTTATTGTATGTGAATTCTGTCTCTACAAAAACAGAAAAATGCAGAAAAGAAGTATTTCCAGATCACAAGAGCACTGAGAAGCACCGATGTTCTGGCTAATTCAAAGTTCAGCTACTTTGGTTTGGGGCCATTTGTCATGGGTTTGTCAGGGGTTCCATGAAAAATTTCCTTTACATATAAACTCGCTTCAGCAAAACCAAACAAAAGGTCAGCTCCCTTCATATTTTGTGGCATAATTTTATTTTTTGTTTTAAGTGATATATTTCCCCAAATCAGAGCTATTCAGTCTTAAATGTCATCCCATGTGGAATTTATTCCTTCTGCAAAACTTTCCTTCTGGCGCTTCTCAGCAAGGATATGGTGCCCTTGAGATCTCGGGCTTCTCTCTTTGTTGATTGTCTTTCCCACCAGAAGGTGTACCTGGAAGCTGGGCCTGTGTCTGATTTATTGCTGAATCCCAGCACCCAGCACAGGGCCTGGCCCACAGGGTGAGAAACTAAGGCAACACTCATGAAATAACGTGATCATTATACAAAGGGAAACCTGTGTGTTTAAATAAAAAAATAATTGATTCAGGGGATGGTGTGCACTTTCTGAGAGCTCACAAAAAAGACATCTGGGTAGGTGACTCCTTACGTGGTGTAATTTGCTGTAGCTCTTAAGATGCTACATCTTACCCCCTGTATTACTCTTTTTTTTTTTTAATATCCCTTCCGTCTTTTTTTTTTTTGGCCACGCCACACGGCATGCGGGATCTTAGTTCCCCCACCAGGGATTGAACCCGTGCCCCCTGCAGTGGAAGCGCAGAGCATTAACCACTGGATGTCAGGGAAGCCCTCCCCTGTGTTACTCTTATTACCCTATTGCCCATCCCTCCAACCTGCCTTGGACCTCTCTATCATGAGTAAAATTAGATTAGACAACAGAAGTGGGGACACCACTTTTTCCAGAAGGCTCTAGAAGAAGTGCATCTATGCTAGTTTCTTGTAGACTCCTTTAGTCCCTTTCCATTACTATGCCAATATGGGTTAGCATTAAAATTGAGTTAGCTGATACATGGAGAGCAGACAGTATGAACTATAGGAAGTGAAGACAGTTCTAGTCTTTACACATTTCCGCTCAGTGGCTTGGAGTAGTGGGGTGTTAAGGTGTTAGGCTAGAGACCACAGGCCAAGGGAAAAATTGGGCTTCCTAGGGTGGTGGAGGTGATGGTAAAGACACTTCAATTGTGTGATAGTGAAGGATCCCTTTTTGAATGTTTGCAAAAGGCAAATTTCAGACAAAGAAAAGACTTATTACCTCAAAAGGTGTGGTGCAGGCTGCTAAGAATATAGTTTTTAGGAAGGCTCAAAGCCATGGATAGAGACCCATGCTGAGTTAATGAGGCACATTTGAATACTTGAAGAGTCTCACACATCTCTACCCGTGAGGTTAACTGGTTACAGGTTGAAGGAAACAACCAAGTTCTTCTACCATACATCCTCCAGGTTCTTCTACTATACATCCTCAGGCTCTGAGTACAATAAATACTTGCTGTGTAGCTGAGTTGGTGAATGTAGAAGTGTTTTCTAATGGTAAGAAATGTCGGTAAAAAAGCAAGGCTGCTGATCACTGGAGCAGCCTCTCTATGGAAACCTAGGACCATGAAGGATAGTTTGCTCTTTAAGGCTATTATGAACTTATCCTCCTCATGAGTGTCCCAGCTCTCAGCTCCATAAAACCTGCAATAACTGCTGTTTTATGACTTACACCTGGTCATAACACAAAAGATTGATTGCCGCTCCCATCCTACAAGGGAGGAAGATGGCACTTTCAGATATATGGCCTCCCAATAGATTTTTCTTGAGATGAGCTAAAATTCTGTCTTCAAGATTCACACAAGCAAATGTGATCTGTGCCCAAGTCAGTAAATAACATACCCAGTTTTTCAAGCTTACATTCTGAGCCTTTTGAGTTTGTGGTATCCTTATTAGAGCTAATAATATGTTAGAGATGAACTATGTTTTTACAAAAAAAAATTTAGATCAAAGTCTTTTAGGCAAAAAAGTATGGCCCCTCTCTCTGTATTCTTCCATTTTCTAATCTCCTCTCCCCACTCTTCACCCAGTTGAGGAAAATTTCTCTTAAATCAGCTTGATATTCTCAAGACTAGCATAAGCTGTTGACAGTTTTATGCTACTAATAAAGATTAAAAAATAAACTCTGTAACTTTCTGTATTCCGAAATCCATTACAAAAAAAAATCCTTCTTGTGTGGGAAATGTTAAATGCTGCTTTGTCAGAGGGTGCTGGAAATATGATGGGAAAGAACGACTTCCATATATCTAAATGGCATTCGAAAGAACAAAAATCAGGGGCTATTAATGTAGCTAGATCTTGGGATTCAGGTAATATGCCCTGTAATTCATTCTGACTGACAGTTGTGAGGAGAAATCAGAGTAAGGCTGGCCAAAATACCATCGCTTGAAAAAAATCAGCAATAGGACCTCAAAACTAATCCCTCACATATCAACCTCATCTCTCCAAGGGGACTCTTTTCCAGCTAAATGCTGAATTTAATTCTATACATCACATTTCTTTGGAGAGATTTAGTACTTTAATTATATTTTTTATGTGTCACAGAACTGTAAACATAAATTACATTTTTGTTTTCTTTATCTTTAAAGGAGAGCTTAGAAAAATAATGATTGAAGGTGTATGTGATTTTTCTTTGAGTCTTTGTTGCATGTGTGGAGGGGACAATAGTTCTCTGTATTTGTGGCTGAGGAACCCTCTGGCCATACTTCCAGGCCATCTCAGGAAGACTGGAAAGTCCAAAAGCCAATCAATCACCTATCTGTTTTGCCTACAGAGATGATGATTGTTTTAACATTTTCTTCTTCCTGAAATGCTTTGAACTAAGCTTTCATTTCTATACAGTATAGATGTTATAGCTGCATCATGGGCCAGATGAAAATCATTGGAATATTTTTTTAATTTTAAAAATATTTTAATTGGAATATTGTGACTCAGACCCAGAAAAATCTTTTTGACATAAATGTTGAAATCAGTGGTAATGTATAATATAGGCAGAGTTAATAATCTAACAGAACTGTCTGGGCATTCCTTTGCATATCAATGAAACCAAGCAGGACCCTGTGGGGCCCTCCCCAATACAAAAGCCTTTCTAAGTCCCTTATTTCTTATTTGTAAGAAAAAGATTTCAGCCTCCTAGACCTTCCCTGAGTTCCAAAGGGCAGATTCAAGCAGTTACTAATTAGAGTGAGGGAATGCAGAAACAAAGGAAAAGCACTGAAGAAACAATACTGCAGCAATGGGGCAGGGTCCTGGTTCCTCCTCAAGGGATATATATAACAATCTGGTATATATCTCTGAGTTCTTCTACAGGAGCTAAGATCCCGACCCAGCTGGAGGCTGGTAACTTCAGGCTGAGCACAGGCACATGGACCCCAGACTGATTGGCACTAGAAGGCTGATGGTTGAGATTCCTGGAACATCACCCTGTTACCTCCCCACCAACCAATCAGGGGAAGGTCGCACATCCTGCAGCCCACCCCCCAAATTTTGCCTATAAAAACTCTTCCCTGAAAACCATCAGGGAGTTCAGGCTTTCTCAGTATGAGCTGCCCATTCTCCTTGTATGGCCCTGCAATAAACCTTTCTCTGCTCCAAACTCCAACTCTTCAGTTTGTTTGGCCTCACTGTACATCAGGCACATGAACTTGGGTTCGGCAACATCAGTACTGCATGGAGTGGAGTGAGATATTTAAAAACCAGTTGGTCTTAAAAGAAATCTTCTTGGGACTTCCCTGGCAGTTCAGTGATTAAGTCTCCATGCTTCCGTGGCAGGGGGCGTGAGTTCGATCCCTCGTTGGGGAACAAAGATCCCACATGAGGCAGGCTGTGCCCCCCCCCCAAATCTTCCTATTGTATCATGTCAACAGTTGTTTGTAATTGAGAAGTTTTCTGGAAAGCTGTGTTACTCAAACACCAACCTCTTCCTAGCCTTCATCTAGCTTGCCAACAATGCTTAATGTAATGGGTCACATCTGTCAAGGAGGATTATAAATTGTACCTGTGATGCCCTGTAATTAGTAACTCCCAAAGGGCTCTAGCTGCTTTTTCCCTGAGCATTTGCCTTGGTAACATCTTATAGAAAATATAACTCAGAACCAACAGTATTTAGGTCCAAAAACACTGCCTGTAGTGAAATAGAAGCATTTTCTTCTAATCGAAAAATCCCTCTTTTCTTGTTGCTCTCACCGAGTTTACCAGAGGGTCTTTCAACCAGAGACCCGTGTGGAATGTGCTTCAGCTTGTTGAAGAGAGAGATTTGGTTGTTGACTTGGTTTCAGAGCAAAATTCACCCTTGAATCGTGTGAAAAGTAAATATGTCTGTTTTCTTTGTGTTAGGGCGATTTGAGGATGAATGTGAGTCTGTGATTGGAGACTTCACACTGGGAAGTTGACCTTTTGCTTGCAAAGGAGCTTTGCTATTTCGTTGGCTCATGGGTACCTCTGCAAATGCTGGCATGCTGGGTTGTTTGCAGATCAGAATTCATTACTTGCTGAAACCTAAGGTGCAGTATGGAAAATGTAGGTTTTGAAAAGAATTTTCACTAGTTTGAGAATCAGTACACCCTTTCCTGGATTTATTTTGGTGAATTTCTGGTGAAAAATCATTACCCCATAAATGGCTATATACTAACAATAAACTAAAATCAGACCCTTGCCTCATACCATTCAATAAAAACTTGCTAGATGGTTTAAAAATTAAAATGTGAAAATAAAACTATAAAATAACGAAAAGAAAATATAGGTATTTATTGTATTTATATATTCTTGTAGTAACATATCTTTCTAAGCATAGCAGCAAAGTCATAAAATCGGGAAGGTACACACCGAGAAACTGAGTTAATGCTACAAAAACAAACATATTAAGTGCCATTTATAGGTTAAAAATCCATAATAAACAAAAATGAAAGGAAAATAAAAAATGGGAAAATATTTGCAGCAGATATTAAGTATAATTGGTTTGTTTAAACAGTTCTTATAAGTTAATTTTAAAAAGATGAAAACATAAATAGGGAAATGGACAAAGGACATAAAAGGTAATTGACAAAGGAAGAAACAGAAAAAGGCCAATAAATAAATGAAGAAATATTGACCTTCATTAGTGATCAAACAGTTACAAACTTAAATCCATCCATCACATTGGCAAATTCAAAAAGTTGATAATAACTTGTGTTGACAAAGATTTGAGGAAATTGAACTTGCATATACTGAAGTCAGAATGTAAATAGGTAAATATCTTTATGGGGCAACGTGACAATGTGTATCTAAATCCACAAATTATGCAATTCTACTTGTAGGAATTTACCTTCAGGAAATAATTAGAGATGTGTGGAAAGCAATACTTATAAAAATGTTTACTGTTTTTAATGGCAGAAAATTATAGGAAAAAGACAGTAGGAGATTGGTTAAATAAGTTATGTACGTTCATAGCTTGAGATATTATGAAGTCGTATAAAATCATGTTGTAATAGAACATTTACTGACCTGGAAAAGCAACCACAATATGTGCTGTGTTTAAAGAAATGAAAGCAATTTATAAAACAGTAAATACAGTACTACACATACACACACACACACACACACACACACACACACACACAGACAGAGATTGAGACACAGACATAGGGTGTTATAGAGAAAGACTTAAGACAAGAAGTAAATGCTCCTAGCACAGGGAGATCAGCTCCGTGCCTTGTGACCACCTAGAGGAGTGGGATAGGGAGGGTGGGAGGGAGACGCAAGAAGGAGGGGATTTGGGGATAGATGTACATATATAGCTGATTCACTTTGTAATACAGCAGAAACTAACAGAACATTGTAAAGCAATTATACTCCAATAAAGATGTTAAAAAATAAATAAATCTTAAAAAGCTTATTGCCATTTCCAACAAAACAAAGCAAAACCAAAAAAAACAAAACAAAAAAGAAGTAAATCCTCCAAGTAAATAACTCTTTTTATCTTGGGGTGATGAGATTACATGCATTTTTCTTCCCTTTCTTTCGAGATGTATTACTTTTGAAATTAGGAATTAGAAACAATAAAGTTATTTAAGCAAAGAAATAAATGCTATAAAAAGACACAGCACCCCAGTCACGGGGAAGTATTATCCACGACCAGCTTTCAGGAAAATGGTTACATAGGCCAAGATTGCCTTTAGAGTCCCACTGCCTTTTTTGTGCATCCTTCTTTCTTTAAGTCATCATGTCCTACCAACTTCCCAAGTCTTCAGTGTTTTCATTCATTCGGGTATTCATTCATCCATTCAACAGCCATTTGTTCTGTTCATACCACATGCCAGGCTCAGTAATTTTCCCTGACTTACGCTCTATATGGTAAACAATTTCCTAGTTGTATCTTATCTGAATTTGCTTATCAGTCTTGGAGCCTTTCTCTCAGACCTTGTTAAGCGACTGACTAGGAAATCTTTTTAACAAGTTCTCTCTGAGTTAAATAGGTGATGTTAGTATGAAACTTGAACTTTAAGGAGGACGTTAAATGCCTTAACTCAAATAGTGAGTAATGTGAAAATTGCAGACAATTCTGCGTGGATAGGCTTTTGCCAGATGACACCACTCTCCTGCCCACACATATTCTAACTGGACAGCATGCTTCCAACTGTGTTCCCTCTACAAGGTCTGGGCTCCCTACTTTAGCATCAGTCCCCTGGCCTGATGTTCCATTGTCAAGAGTGCCTCTAGGTATTAGTAATGCATATCAGTTCTTCTACTTTCTTTGTCCTGATCTCCCTCCTGTGGCTTTCCTCGTTCTTGCCATCTGCCCTGCTCTGCCTTGTGGCATTTACATCTTCTATTCCACCACCTGCCCTTTTGATTCTAGCTTCCACACTTGTTCTGATCCAAACATTTACTCTAAATTTCCTCAATACCAGCATAAATTTTCTATCACTGCTGTAACAAATTCCCCCAAATTTAGTGGCTTAAAACAATACAAATTGATATCTTATAGTTCTGGAGGTCCAAAGTCCAAAATGAGTTTCACTGGGCTAAAATCAAGATGTGGGTAAGCCTGCATTTTTCTTCCTGGAGACTCTCGGGAAAAATCTGTTTCCTTGCCTTTTTCAGCTTCTAGAGGCCACTTTCATGCCTTGGCTTGTGGCCCTGTTCTACTATCTTCACAGCCAGCAACATTGCATCTATTTGACCATTCTTCTGTAGTCACATCTCCCTCTGACCATAGCTGGAAAAGGTTCTCCACTGTTAAGGACCTGTGAATTGAACTTTAGCCCCCCAAAATATATATCTACATCCTAATTCCCAGAACCTATGAATGTTACATTGTTTGGAAAAAGGTTCTTTGAAGATATAATTACAGATCTTGAGACAAAATTTACCCTGGATTATCTGGCTGGGCTCTAAATCTAATGACAAGTGTCTTTAGAAGAGAAAGGCGGAGGGAAATTTGACATAGACGGAGAGAAGAGACAGAGAAGAGGAGGAGGCCGTGTGATTACAGAGGCGGAGATTGGAGTGACGCAGCTACAGGTCGAGGGACACCTGGACCCACCAGAAGCTGGACAAGGCAAGGAAGGAGGCTCCCCAGAGCCTCCAGAAGCAGTGTGTCCCACCTGACACTTTTTTTTTTTTTTTTTTTTGCAGTACACGGGCCTCTCACTGCCGTGGCCTCTCCCGTTGTGGAGCACAGGCTCCGGAAGCGCAGGCCCAGCGGCCATGGCTCACGTGCCCAGCCGCTCCGTGGCATGTGGGATCTTCCCGGACCGGGGCACGAACCCGTGTCCCCTGCATTGGCAGGCGGACTCTCAACCACTGTGCCACCAGGGAAGCCCTCCCACCTGACACTTTGATTTCAGATTTCTAGCCTCCAGAGCTGTAAGAGAATAAATCCCTGTTGTTTCAAGCCACCCAGTTTGTGGTAATTTGTTACAGAAGCCACAGGAAACTACTACAGGACCCATTACACAGAGTCCTCCAGGATCATCCAGGATCACCTCCCCATCTCAAATTCCTTAACCTTAATCACATCTGCGAAATCCCTTTTTCCAGGTAAGATAATATACTCACAGGTTCTAGGGATTAGCACATGGACACCTTTGGGGGGGCATTATTCTGCTAACCACAGTAGGGATGAGACTGTTCACCCCTAAAACCATTTTTGCCCATGCAAAGAGCCACCTCACAGGCTACTTTTTGTATTTGGCTTTCATTCTGACTTAATTGTCTAGGATCTGTCTCTGTGGAATAATAGAAAACACATAAATGTGGAGTCAGGCAGACCTATGTTTAAACCCTGGCTCTGTATTTATTCTCTGTGTATCCTTGGGCGAATTATTCAAGCTCTATGACTTTGTTTCCTCATTTGTAAAATGTGAGTAGTCATGCACATATCACAGAGTCATTGTGAAGATTAAAGGAGGTAGCATATGTAATATGCTTGCCACATATACGGCATTCAATGAATGTTGCTTGTTTTTTTCTTTTTTGGCTATCATCCTATAATCTGTGAACCTGTGGCCATCTATGGTCTTGAAGGAGATGGTCTGGTAGAGGAGATATTTGTATAGGAGCTGTCTAATTTTCCTTCAAATCCCACTGTAGGTATAGTTTCTAATCTGATAATAAGGTTCCCCCATTTTATTTTGGACTGTAATTCTACCTACACAACACTAAAGGTGTTGGGTGGAAAGGAAAACATCCTACCAGACTGGTTACTGGGAATAACTCAGCTATAATAACAAATAAACGAATATTTCTTGTGTACCTACGATGCATGAAGTGTTGTTATAGTCACTAGGGAAGGAGATTGACACAACACTTAAGCTCCTGGAGAGGGGAAGACTGACAGGTAACTAGGTGATTCTAATGTAGTGTGATTGGTGTCAAGATGAGAACAAACACAGAGGGACTTAGGGATCACAGAGCAGGGAATAAAGGCTCCCTGGAGTAAGTGCTGTCTAACATGAGATCTGAAGGGTAAATAGAAGTTAATTATGTAGAGTCTCTCTTACCCTTCACAGAAAAGAAGGGGAGAAGAATAAAAAAGGAAATCTTGTTTTAATAAATTCAGTTGACTTAAACATTAATATTAATAAAACAAATTTGGTCATATAAATATAGCCATTCTTGTTTATTTAAAAAAATTTTTAGATATAGTTGCACTACTGTGATAAGAATAAATGGTCCATTGATAGACTTCTTTCAGGTCACTTGGAGAAAAAAAGGGCTTTTATTACATTTTGTGCACACGAGCCCAGTGGGCCGGCTGGTGGTTAGGGAACATACAAATACTATACGGAAGGTGCCCTTGAATATAAACTCTGACTTAGAGAAGAGGGTGGCTGTGTTGTGGTCATGGTATGATGCTGGGTAGGTGATGGTGCCAAATGTTTGGAAGACATAGTTTATGGTTTATAGGAATAATAATCGCAGCAAAAAATATTGGGCTGCCCAAAAACCTCGTTCAGACTTTTCTGTAAGATGGTACCAAAATCCCAAACGAACTTTGTGGCCAACCCAATATGTTGTGAATTCATTACGAGCTAGGTACTGTTCTAAGCACTTTTTGTATATTAACTCATTAATCTTTTCAGTGATGCATGAGGTAGGTAATACTATTATCTTTATTTTAGAGATAGGAAAAGTAAGATACAGAGGTTAAATAACATGGTCTAAAGTTAGTCAGCAAATGACAGAGCTGGAATCTGAGTAAAGACAGTTTGACTTGAAAGCCTGTGCTCTTAATCTCTCTCTATAGTAAGTACTGCCCCTTTGGGGAAAAAGGGACCTTGTGGGAATGTATGGAAATGACATATAAAAAGGGAAAACAGAAGCAAAAGTCCAGAACTTCCCTGGTGGCGCAGTGGTTAAGAATCTACCTGCCAATGCAGGGAACACAGGGTCGAGCCCTGGTCCAGGAAGATCCCACATGCCACGGAGCAACTAAGCCCATGCGCCACAACTACTGAGCCTGCGCTCTAGAGCCCGCAAGCCACAACTACTGAGCCCGTGTGCAGCAACTACTGATGCCCGCACATCTAGAGCCCATGCTCTGCAACAAGAGAAGCCACCACAATGAGAAGCCAGCACACTGCAACGAAGAGTAGCCCCTGCTCGCTGCAAGTAGAGAAAGCACACACACAGCAACGAAGACCCAACGCAGCCCCCAAAATTAATTAATTAATTAATTAATTAATTTTAAAAAAAGAAGCAAATGTCCATATGACCATATGAACATATATCTAAGTGCCAAGAGGTTGGTTGAATGAGTAGTTACTGAACCTGGGGTTGGGACGGAGTGGGGGTTACTTGATCAGGAAGATTTATAGAAAATCTTAAGTAGTGTTTTGTTAAGAGAGGAATGCACAGTTGACCCCTGAACACATGGGTTTGAACTGTGCAGGTCCACTTATACACAGATTTTTTTCACTAAATACATTCTACACTACTATATGAACCGCAGATATGGAGAGCTGACTGTAAAATTATTCTGGATTTTCGACTGTGTGGAGGGTTGAGGCACACAACTCCCATGTTGTTCAAGGTCAACTGTATCTCATGTAGCAGACAATTCCCTTGGCTTCCAGGCATCGCACCTGGTTTTCTTCCTATCTCTCTGGCTGCTCCAGTTCCTTCTGCTGGTTCTTCCTTCTCTCCCCAGCTTCTTCTTTTTTTTTTAATAGATCTTTATCGGAGTATAATTGCTTCATAATACTGTGTTAGTTTCTGTTGCGCAACAAAGTGAATCAGTCATGTGCATACACATGTCCCCATATCCCCTCCTTCTTGAGCTTCCCTTCCATCCTCCCTATCCCACCCCTCTAGGTCATTGCAAAGGACTGAGCTGATCTCCCTGTGCTATGCTGCTTCTTCCCACCAGCCAACTATTTTACATTCTGTAGTGTATATATGTCGATGCTACTCTCACTTCGCCCCAGCTTCGCTCGCCCTCCCACCCCATGTCCTCAAGTGCATTTTCTATGTCTTCCTCTTTATTCCTGCCCTGCAACTAGGTTCATCAGTACCATTTTTTTTTTAGATTCCATATATATGCATTAGCATATGGTATTTGTTTTTCTCTTTCTGACTTACTTCACTCTGTGTGACAGACTCTAAGTCCATCCACCTCACTACAAATAACTCAATTTCGTTTCTTTTTATGGCTGAGTAATATTCCATTGTATATATGTGCCACATCTTCTTTATCCATTCATCTGTCGATGGATATTTAAGTTGGTTCCATGTCCTGGCTATTGTAAATAGTGCTGCAATGAACATTGTGGTACATGACTCTTTTTGAATCATGGTTTTCTCAGGGTATATGCCCAGTAGTGGGATTGCTGGGTCATATGGTAGTTCTAGTAGTTCTATGGTAGTTTTAGTTTTTTAAGGAACCTCCATACTGTTCTCCATAGTGGCTGTATCAATTTACATTCCCACCAACAGTGCAAGAGGGTTCCCTTTTCTCCACACCCTTTCCAGCATTTATTGTTTCTAGATTTTTTGATAGTGACCATTCTGACTGGCATGAGGTGATACCTCATTGTAGTTTTGATTTGAATCTCTCTAATAATTAGTGATGTTGAGCATCTTTTCATGTGCCTCTTGGCCAGCTGTATGTCTTCCTTGGTGAAATGTCTATTTAGGTCTTCCACCCATTTTTTTGATATTGAGCTCCATGAGCTATTCGTATATTTTGGAGATTAATCCTTTGTCTGTTGTTTCATTTGCAAATATTTTCTCCCATTCTGAGGGTTGTCTTTTCATCTTGTTTATGGTTTCCTTTGCTGTGCAAAAGCTTTTAAGTTTAATTAAGTCCCATTTGTTTATATTTGTTTTTAGATCTGTTACTCTAGGAGGTGGGTCAAAAAAGATCTTGCTGTGGTTTATGTCAAAGAGTGTTTTTCCTATGTTTTCCTCTAAGTGTTTTATAGTGTCTGATTTAAATTTAAGTCTTTAATCCATTTGGAGTTTATTTTTGTGTATGGTGTTAGATGGTGTTCTAATTTCATTCTTTTACATGTAGCTGTCCAGTTTTCCCAGCACCACTTATTGAAGAGGCTGTCTTTACTCCATCGTATGTTCTTGCCTCCTTTGTCATAAATTAGGTGCACATATGTGCGTGGGTTTATCTCTGGGCATTCTATCTTGTACCATTGATCTATATTTCTGTTTTTGTGTCAGTACCATACTGTCTTGATGACTGTAGCTTCGTGGTATAGTTTGAAGTCTGGGAGCCTGATTCCTCCAACTCCATTTTTCTTTCTCAAGATTGCTTTGGCTATTCAGGGTCTTTTGTGTTTCGATACAAACTGTAAAATTTTTTGTTCTAATTCTGTGAAGAATGCCATTGGTGGTTTGATAGGGATTGCATTGAATCTGTAGATTGCTTTGGGTAGTATAGTCATTTTCACAATAGTGATTCTTCCAGTCCAAGAACATGGTATATTTCTCCATCTGTTTATGTCTTGTTTTATTTCTTTCATCCGTGTTTTATAGTTTTCTGAGTACAAGTCTTTTGCCTCCTTAGGCAGGTTTTTTCCGAGGTATTTTATTCTTTTTTTTCAATGGTAAATGGGAGTGTTTCCTTAATTTCTCCTTCTGATTTTTCATCATTAGTGTATAGGAATGCAAGAGATTTCTGTGCATTAATTTTGTATCCTGCAACCTTACCAAATTCATTGATTAGTTCTAGTAGTTTTCTGGTGGCATCTTTAGGATTTTCTATGTATAGTATCAGGTCATCGGCAAACAGTGAAAGTTTTACTTCTTCTTTTCTAATTTGTATTCCTTTTATTTCTTTTTCTTCTCTGATTGCTGTGGCTAGGACTTCCAAAACTATGTTGAATAAGAGTGGTGAGAGTGGGCATTCTTGTCTTGTCCTTGATCTTAGTGGAAATGCTTTCAGTTTTTCACCATTGAGTATGATGCTTGCTGTGGGTTTGTCATATATGGCCTTTATTATGTTGATGTAGCTTCCCTCTATGCCCAGTTTCTGGAGAGTTTTTTTTTTTATCATAAATAGGTGTTGAATTTTGTCAAAAGCTTTTTCTACATCTATTGAGATGATCATATGGTTTTTATTCCTTAATTTGTTAATGTGGTGTATCATATTGATTGACTTGTGTATGTTGAAGAATCCTTGCATCCCTGGGATAAATCCCACTTGATCGTGGTGTATGATCCTTTTAATGTGCTCTTGGATTCTGTTTGCAAGTATTTTGTTCAGGATTTTTGCATCTATGTTCATCAGTGATATGGTCTATAATTTTCTTTTATTGTGATCTCTTTTTCTGGTTTTGGTATCAGGGTGATGGTGGCTTTGTAGGATGAATTTTCTCCCCAACTTCTTAATGTCCGAATCCTCCACTGCTTCTCACTTCTGTCCACAGTCACTCCCTCAGTGTTAGCGTCCTGTCTTGTGGCTTCAAATACCATGAACGTGCGGTTGAATCCGAAATTTATATCTACAGTCCAGATTTATCTTCTCAACTCCAGATCTGTATATCCAACTGCCTCTTTGTACCTCCTCTTGTATATCTAATAAGAATCTGAAATGTAACAGAGCTGAACTGCTGATATTTTCCTCACAATCTGATCCTCCCATTATGTGGCCCATTTTAGCGGATGGCTATTCATTCTTCCGGTTGCTCAGGCCCAAAACCTTGGCATCATCTTTGACTCTTTCCTTTTTGTCATCCCGCCACCTCAGTCTAAAAGCCATCTTAGTAGTTTATCCTTCAAAATATAGTTACAGTCTAACCACTTTTTACTATCTTTACTGCAATCACAACTGCTTGGATAGTTGCAATGGCCTCTTAACTAGTCTCCTGATTCCACCCTTAACCCTCTGACCCACAGCAGCCTGAAAGGTCCTGGTAAAGCCTAAGTCAGATCATGTCACTTTTCTTATCAAGACCTTCCAATGGCTCCTCATCTCACTTGAAGCTAAAAGGAATGTCTGTACAATGGCCTGTGGCCTTGCCCTAGTGGTTTTTAATCATTATTACACATTAGAATCACCTGGAAAATTAAAAAAAATAAAGCCCCAATATCTGGACCCTGCCCTTAAATAAATTGAAGCCATATTTCCAGGGGGGGATAGTATGTGGTGTGGTCTAGGTATCTGCAGTTTTTAAAAGTTCCCCAGGTGATTCTGAGGCTCAGGGAGAGCTGAGAATCTCTAACCTCCTTACCTCTTGATCTTATCTTCCGCTCCTCACTATCTGACTTATTCTATTCCAGTCTCATTGGTCTCGTTGCTGGAAGAAGCCAGGCGCACTCTTCCTGGGGTCTTTGCACTAGCTGTTTTCTCTGCCCAGTGTGTCTGTCCCTAGTTCCCAGCATGGCTCACTCCCTCACCTTCTTTAGGTCTTTGCTCAAGTGCTATCTTCTCAGTGAGGCCTTCTCTGGTCTTCCATTTACTGATAAAACACATCCATGTATTCTGCTTTATATTCTATCTATAGCACTTGTCATCATCTTACATAACACTGTTTTATTTATTGCATATCTCCCTCAGCTAGAATGTAAGCTCTGTAAGGGCAGTGATTCTGATCTGTTTTGTTTACTGCTGTATCCTCAGTGCCTGGTGCATAGTAGGCATTCAATAAATAAATTGTCGAACAAATTGATTCTTTAATAAAACAACGCACAATAAAATGAAGTTAAGCTTCTTTCTCAAGTTAACCAGGCATTCCTAAGCTTTTCTCATTCATGAACCTTTTTGTCAGTCTGGTAAAGCTTCTGGAACTTTTCTCAAAATAATGTTTTTAAATGAATACAATAAGACCCATAGAATGTAAAAGAAGACCATTTATTCTGAAATACAATTAGAATAATTATTTTAAAATTGTAATATAGTAATAGTATATATGCCTCCATATTAAGGTATTCCATCAGGGGTTGGTAAGCTTTTTCTCTAAAGGGCTAGGTAATAGACACTTTAGACTTTGTGGACCATATAATCTGTTGAAACACCTCAACTCTGCCATCTGTAGTGGGAAAGCATCCACAGACAATATGTATATGAATTAACGTGGCTGTCTTCCAGTTAATATTTTATTGACAAAAGCAGAGAGTAGGCATAGTTTGCCAAATTATAAGATCTACTGATGGGTCTAATAATTATCATAATTTTGAAGTAGCAACAAGCATAAATGGTATTTTGAGATATCTGTAACACCTGTAATGTGATATGAAAATATCTGTGATTTTTTTTATTGGTGACAAACTCACAGTTACTGCTAATATTAACTGAGATTTGTACATTCATAGTTGAAGGAAATGCTATATTATAGTTAGACGTTAGTGAAAGTGCAATTTAATTTTCTCCCATCCAAATTCACAGGACTTCTTAATTCTCTTCATGGACCCCAGTATAAGAACCCCTGAGCTAGGAGTGTTGAGCAACAGTCAAAATGCACCTGTTAACAATGGAATAAACAACTGGAGGTGAAGGACAACGCCTTCTGAGTTGCGTAAGCTTGGAATAGACACAGATCCTGGTCACACAGAGCTTTGAGGTGGTGATGTGAGGGTGATGGCAAGAACTGATCTCCAGAATATCCCACAGCCCCTAGTAAAGAGTGTTAGGAGCAGCTACTAAAAGGAAACAAGTCTAGAAGGACGCAAAGAGGGCTGACCACAATTCTTTTGAGAACAGAAAAGGAATGAGACGCCTGGGATCTTCCAGCAATCTTAAAATTCTGAGAAAGTTGCACAAACTTATTGCATTGCCAAGATTGGAAGGCTTCAATGAGGCTGGCTGTGTTGTACACATATACACAATGAAAAGGAATATTGGTCAGAGAAGCAGTGGAAGGCCCGTAACCTTGGCCAGAAAATGGTTGATATCTTTTCTGTGATTCACACGTTACCCAAAAGCCTCCAGTTTCTTAGAATTGCTAATAAAAACTCCAAATATCGCAGCAATAACTTTCAAACACCTTCATTTTCACTAATGCTGCCTCATATGCAATTCTGCTTTATAGTGCATTCCAGTGTAATTGTAGCTACTGCATTGATTGGCTCAGAGAATCTATGTGGATTTCTAACCAGATCCGAGTAAGAGCTTTTTCAGGACCCAGAAACTTTAAAATGGTAGTTAAGAGAAAAAGAAATAAGCCTGGTATTTTGAATTTATGGCAATAATAGAAAAATTGCTAGGTATTTTTGATGAAGGAGTTTGAAGTAAATGTAACACTGCATATATTGACTTCATATTTCAGTGCACATCCAGATTTATTGATTAGAGAAGGACTGACTCAAGCCAAGATTGATTTGATAGAAATCACAGCCTGCTTATTTATCATGTGGAGAAAATTTACACATCTACCTAGGCATAGGAGTATTACTTTATCGACTCTGAATTAAGTCTTGGCTGGATGTCAAGTTTTCACCTGAAGCCTGTAGACCCCTTTCAGGACAATTTTTGTTTGCATTTGAGCAAAAAGTATGAAAAGAATTTTTTTTTTTAGTTTAAATGCCCAGAAGTGCTTCGAAAAATCAAAATATGGTAAAATCTTGTTAACGGGTGTTTGTGATGATACTAAGATTGTTGGCTGAATGAAGTTTTTTAAATATACTATTTGTAAAGAAAACAAATGAAGAATAATGTTAAGACAAAATTTCAAGCACTTTAGAAATACTCATTTATAAATAAATATTAGTGTGCCAATTAGAAGTCTCCACTTAATAAGGCAGGATGTTAAAGCAAGTAGTCTAAGAATAACCATTCAAAGGTGGCTAAGTAAATTTACTTAGACGTACTCGGTTAGATTAGCAGTAACTTAGCTAACATATAGGAAGCACTTAGAATAGGCCAGGATTATGCTACATACTTTCACTGATGATTTTTAAAACCTTTAGAACAGGTCTATTAAGTAGGTATTGGTATATTCTCTTTTTACATTTGAGAAAACAGATTCAGAGAGGCTCAGTGACTTGCCAGAGGTCTCAAGCTAATACATTCCTGACTCCAGAGTCTGTGTTCTTAACTGTTTCACTCTACTGCCCCTTGCTTGAAAGCAAAAACCTTTAAGTTAAAATATTATGCTAAAAGATAGATATATACTTATGTATAACTGAATCACTTTGCTGTACGCCTGAAACTAACACAACATCGTAAATCAACTATACTTCAATTTTTTAAAAAGGACCAGGAAAAAGTATTATTCAGTTCAGCTATTTTCTTAACTGTGAACAGACTCATCCAGATGTTTTGAGTCATAGGCATTTTACCCTAAATGTGATGGGTCCTCCAGTTTGGGGTGTTCTTGAGTGAATAATTCCTCCCTTGGAGTAAGGAGTAGGTAGGGGAGTAGGGGAGAGAAGGACTATATCAAAAATATTTACCTGAAAATCCACATTTTTTTGTCTTTCAGGAATTAATCACTCTGGGCACTGGTTCCTAACTAAAACTAAGTGGTATTCGATTTTGGAAGACAAGGCGTTAACCCAGTTTGTTACTGGTTATTTCCCTTCGGCACAACTGCATTGCAAGGGAAAGAGCTGCTCGTAAGTGTTAAGGGCCTTATTACTGTTCAAATGCCCTTTTCTTAATACTTTTTATGCTGGCAAAGGTACATTACAAATGAAATACAGGGGAGGAATAATTCAAACTCCTCGGATGGTGGCATTTTGTAAACCTCGAAGCCACAGTACAAATCTCTCTCAAGCCTCTGGAAATCCATCTTCGTAGCGTAGAGTAGGTGGGAAGGAGCTTGCAAATCCTTTTCAATCTGACAGCTCAAAAACCTAACTTGTTTTCTGATGCCTCCGCCGTGATATGTTGCTGGTGGTGTGTTTTTCACTTCGGAAGCGAAGGACTCTTGCTAGAATCTGGGGGTCCAAGCAGCTGGCCTTCATGTTAAATTCTGGGCAGGAGAGACAAAGGAAAGAGCAGAATAAATTATATGTCAGGCCTCTTCTGGTGTTTTGTATGAAAAGTATTTGATGATAAGCATTATGGTTTAGGAGTTCCTGTGCCTTTAAACACAATATCCTCTTTGCAAATTCTCAAAATGTATCTTGCTTGCTCTCTGTACAAATCCATTTGCTCCAGTCAGTCAATCCTTTTCTTAACCCTTCCTCTTCAAGGAAGTCTATCTCCATACAATTTGAGGTGACAAATAACCTGTCTGCCCCCAAATGTTACTCTTATCCTTCCAGTGAGCCTGAAATTTCTACCATAGTGTTCTATTTATTCGATTAATTTTTCCACTTATATCTGTCTATCCATCTATTCATCCCTCCATCCCTCCATCCCTCCATCCGTCAATCTATCCCCCAAATGTTTATTGTCTGCTCTGTGCTAGGCACTCTGCTGGGTTCTGGAAATTGTTTGGTGATTAAAGCAGATGTGGTTTCTGCCCTTGGTGTCCAGCCTATTGGGAGAGATAAACAGTAAGGGAAGGAAGTAATTGACTTCAAATTGCGCCAAGTGCTATGATGACTCTGAATGCAGCAGGGAACAATGATAGAAAATACCAGGAAGGGAACTAATTAGTGTGCTCAGGTGTCAGTTCAATTGAGACTGAAGCCATTCCCGTAGAGGGAACTCGGTTTAAAATATAAATACATTATGTAGCAGGAGTAATGCACTAAACTCACTAGCGTGATCATATTAACAGAGGATAAGACTCTGAGGGTGTGGGTCTCAGAACAGTTTCTCTGGGTGGTGTGTGGGTCAGGGAGAGGAAAAGTAAAGTAACTGAAATTCCTTCTATGTGCGAGGCTCTGGACCAGACGCTAGTGTTTGAAAGGTTATTCTCTTTTCGTTCTCATTGCAACACTAAGAGATAGGTATCAAATCCATTACAAGGATGGGAAAACAGGTTCTGAGAGGCTAAGCAGCCTGACCAAGGTCACAAGGTTAGTTGTTGGCCTAGCCTAGGGGTAGGAAGGTTGAGGTGTTGTAGGGAGATTGGGTCAAATCTCAGGCTCGCCAAAAGAGTAACAGAAGCAGAAAGAAGGGAGAAGGGATATAGTGTCACTGACCGAAGATAAATTAAAAGACCTGGTCCTGTCTTTGAATTGCTTACAATTCAGCTGAATAAAGATGGAGAACTCTTGAGAAGGGACAGGAGAATATAATAAGCAACACTGATAAAGTCCAAACTGGTGTATTATTCCTGAAGAAGATAAACAAGGAGCATCAATGGGAGGAGTCAAGATACTTAGAAAGGGTGACTGGGAAGAGTTAGACACAAAACAGTGATGACTGAACTCTCTAGAAGGTCAACAGACCCATTAAGATCATTGAGTTATGAATCACTGAAGGCTCTATGGGTCTGGGCAACATCCCAGCTGTGGGTACTGTTTCAGGTCAAAATACAGGATACCAATTGTTGTCCCCAGCTCCACTTCCCATCACTAAAATGTGACAGTGATTAAATGCAGAATGCAAATATTACAGTACGTAAGTACAAACTTAAAACAATAATAGCCTCTTGTCAGACAATATGGAAAGGCGAAGTTGCATGGAATTTGTTATTATACGTGCAAATGCAGCAATATTTACAATGGGTTGACACAGTGCCGCATAACCCAGGACGAGGCAAGGCAAGGATTATGGAAAGCAGGACTGGAAAATTGTGAGCACAGAACACTGCCTTTTAAGGAATCACAAAGGAAGGCCCAGAGAGGAAGAGTTTCAAGGTCAGTGCTCCTCGGACATTTCTAAATAGCCCTTGTGCTCCAACTTTCATGAATCAAGGCAAAGGCCAAGGCCAAATTATCAGGTTACTGAAGTTGGCTTTTGGACTGAGGTCCCCAACCTCAATTCTGATTTCTTACTTATACTTCTTTAATGGCTCATTCTTCTACCAACGCTAGGCTCTGTGGGGCCAGAAACCATGACTCTGTTCTGCTCACCACCGTATTTCTAGTGTCTAACTGTGCCTGTCACATGGTTGCATGCTAGATAAATATTTGGTATTTGAATGAATAGTTGGTGCTCATGGCTCTCCTCTCTTACTGAGGAAATACCCCTAGGCTGTCTGCATCTCTCCTTGCCTAATTATTTTCACGAAAACATCCTTATTCTATATTTTATTCCCTCAGGGACTTTCAAAAGACAGACGATTTTAACCAGTAAGATTAGTTGTTTCAGGCACAGCATTAATCCGGGTCCAACCAGACAAAAGACAACCGCTCTGAGCGGTTAAAACAGAGGTGATGATATGCAGGGAACTGGTTACACAGATGATGAGGTACATATAAGGACAGTTTTATCTCCCAGATGAAGAGTATGTGGAAAGCAGCTCTCCTAAAACATAATTCTATATATGCTCGCACGATCTAAGGGATGGGAAGAATCTTAAACTTCATTCAACTCAGGCTCATCAGACAGCTTTTAGGTTACAGATGTCAACTGCCTGCCCCAATATCCCTTCTCCTCTTTCTCTTTAGATCCAAAATGCTAATTTTCAGATGGATACCTTTCTACCTGGAATGAAAGATCCTACTCTCCTGCCTTCTTTGCATCTAGCCAAGGCCATGAGACTAACTTTTAGGCAGTGATACGGAAGCAGTGGTTTCATCTGGGACTTCTAGGCATGTTTCTAAAAGGGAGTTGGCACATTTAAGAGGGGCCCCTTTTTGTTCTTCTGCATTTCCTCCTTCTTCAGGCTGACACGGAGGATGTGGTGGTTGGAACTCCAAGGAACCAGGAGGAATCCTTAAGGGTGGAAGACAAGTGATAGGATGATGCAATGGAAGGATAGGAACCTAGGTGTGTGAGGACACCATGGAGTCACCCTGAAGCTTTGCACTGCCTTCCTCCAAACCTCTTTCATATAAAAGAGAAATATACCTCTCTATATTATTTAAGCCATTATCTTATTTTCTGATATATAGTTTTTGCTTTCTTTGTGTTATGTGCAACTGAATAGAATCTGAACTGATCCAGCTATATTGTCTCTATTGCATCTGGGACAAATGGCCATTTAACTATGGCTTGGATACTTCGGTGGTGGGGAATTGACTAACCCTTGAGGTAGCCTATCTATCATGGGACAGCTATTAATAATGAGAAATTTATGGAGTGCAAATTTCTGTTTATGTAGAGTTCTCCCATAGGTCCTAGAATGATTTTGGGGTTCACAACCTTCTCATCCTTTTTCCATGTGTCACGTGTTTGAAGATGTGTTCCTGTTCCTTTGAGGTGGCTCATCGAGGCTAAATGTCCCTTGTTCTCTCAACTCCTCCTCCTAAGACATGGCTTCTTCATTTCAACAAGCTTAGGCTAGCTTCCTGTGTAAGTTCGCTCAACAAACACTTAAGGGAAAGTGCTCCAGGCTATAAAATTTAGCTGTGTTGCCTGCAGCCCTATTTATTTAACAGATTCCATTGAATTAAAGAAAAGATACTTTTGACTCGCTCTATGCCAAATGAACATGCTTCAGTTTACATAATGGACCTCACTATTTCGGGTGGGCTAAAATCTGGGTTAAAACAAACATGATCATTTAATCCTCTACTATATTATAATCAGTGTGTGCAGCAAGAGACGTAAAGTTTTAATTCATTATTAACCACACTGTACACAAACTAGCTTCTCCTTTTACATAGTAAGAGGCAACATTCCCAGAGTCATTAGCTGTTGCCTTATCTGCTTAAACAAAGCTCCCTTCCTACATGTTTTCTGTAGAGGTAGCCCATCCAGGCGGTCGGGCACTTATCTCCCGGACTGTCCGCTTAGCACCTGTCAATCACTTCTAACGGAAACATACTCTAGTAGTCTACTGAGAAACCACTTTGCATATGCATTAAAAGAACTTTAGTCTTTCAAAATGTGTGTCTAAGAGTTATGCTTCTCCCCCTATCACTCCACTAGAACAACACTGACAAAAGTCCCTGACTCTACCTGTCAAATTCAGTAAACTAGCATGTTTCCTCTCAGCTGACACGTCTCTGTGGTATTTGACACTGATGACTAATCCAGTTAGAAAATTAGTTCCTCCCTTGGTTGCTGACACCACATCCCTACTGGTTCTTCTTCTCTATGGCTGTTCCTCAGTCTCCCCTATTAGGTCCTCTTCCTCTAATCACCTTTTTCTTTTCTTTTTTTTTCTTTTTTTTGGCTGCGTTGGGTCTTCGTTGCTGCGCCCAGGCTTTCTCTAGTTGCAGAGAGTGTAGGCTACTCTTCGCTGCGGTGCGCAGGCTTCTCATTGCGGTGGCTTCTCTTTTTGCGGAGCACGGGCTCTAGGCCGTGGGCTTCAGTAGTTGTGGCACACAGGCTCAGTAGTTGTGGCTCGCGGGCTCTAGAGCACAGGTTCAGTAGTTATGGCACACAGGCTTAGTTGCTCCGCGGCATGTGGGATCTTCCCGGACCAGGGATCGAACCCGTGTCCCCTGCACTGGCAGGCGGATTCTTAACCACTGCACCACCAGGGAAGTCCTCTAACCACCTTTTAATTGTTGCTGTTCTTCAGAGCCCTGACCAAAATCCTCTGTACTCCTCACTTTCTACCTTTCCCCTAGGCAATCCCATCCATTTCCACAGTATCAGCGTAGTCTGATGACTTTTGTGTCTGTATCTCTGACTCTTACTTCTCTGTTTTAAGCTCCAAACCAATATTTTCAGCTGACACAGGGGCAGCATTACCTTGGTGACTCATAGGCACCATAAACCATATATCCTCAAGACTCAGCACCTTCCGTTCCAACTCAGACACTCAAGCCAAAAATCTGAGAATCAGGTACTTTCTTAACTTTCTATAGCGATTCCTTTTAACAACCATGTCATGTAAGTATAATATTATTCCCATTTAGATATGTGAAAACTGAGGCTTAAGACGGTTAAGTGGTGTGCCCACCAAGCCCTCAGTGACCACATGGCAGATTCTAATGCATTTCAGGATGACTCTGGAGCTGAAACTCTTGACTGTGTTAAATTCCCCTTACTAGGGGATTCTATTATAGGATATTTTGTCTTCATCCTGAAAATCAGAGGGCAAGACCCTGAAGGAAGAGAACGCTCAAGGGGAAAGGGTTACAAGGACTTACTGTGTAGCACAGGGAACTATACTCAATGTCTTGTAATAACCTATAATGGAAAAGAATATATATATATGTATAACTGAATCACTTTGCTGTATACTTGAAACTAATACAACATTGTAAATTAGTTATACTTCAATTTTTTTAAAAAACAGGAAAGGGTTATTGAGGTGATTAGGTTAAAAGGGAAGGTGAAGCCCCCGAGCAGCCTGGGAGAAGCACGAACTCAAGGAGGGTAGAGAGCAAAAGGTCATAGAGGGAACAAGGGAGTAGAGCCTGGGCAGCAGGACGGGAAGGGCTTCAGGCCAAAGTTGTCTTCCGTAGGGTCTTGGGGCGAGACAATTGACCTCACTGAGTTTCAGTCATACCTGTAGGTAAGTGGTTTCCAGGTGGGGAAGGGAAAAGCTTTTGGTAATCCCAACCTTTGATTCCCCTATAACTTGTACTGAAATTAAAAGGGCCTACTGACTGAACCACAGGACTGACTGATCCGCAGGACTGGTAAACAGGATGAGTAGCTGCAGGATATAATCAATGGCAATTAGTTTGGAACAGAAGCCAAAAGGTCCAATTTTCATAGAAAGCTCAGCCACGAAAATTATAAGCAAATTGAGAGAGTAAAATAATTATTCTTAAAATATTTTTGCAAACTCAGTTTGGTTAAGCATCTTTTCATTGCTGTCATTTTTATCTTCTCCTCCCCAAATTTCTTTAATCATTTTTTTTTAACTTCAGGTTTTAAACTAAGCATTCCTTTTAGGAATAAACTCATATTCAGTACATGAAAGGCATTGGGACAGCAAATTTCTTTAATCTCAACATTCTATTGGTATCTGTTACTTGACCAAAGTGATGTATTCCAACGCTGTTGACTATAAGACAAATCCTGTTTTACTGTTGCGTCACATTAGAACACTGAAGATGTGTTCTCATGTGTATCACCCCATTGCCAAATAGAACGTGTTACAAATACTGAGAGAGGTAGGTACCAAGAAGACATTTCTTAGATGGCACTGATGCCATGATTATTTGAGGGCAGGGTGGGGGGTATTTTGTTTGGAGTCTCCCTTCTGCCATAGGTCCACTGATCCTCTCAGCCTTCTTCAAGAAACGGATTTATCCTAAGCCTGGGGGACTTCCTGAGCCTACATCTTCACTCTTTCTATGGGTCAAAATAGTATCTAGAAAGTATAGTGTGATGCTATATCTCACCACTAAGTACTATTTTTTAACACAAGGTACTCCAGCATGGAAATCCCTTAGATCTTCAAAAAGTAAATTAAATAAACTTTTTAAATCAGTTATCTAAATTAGAACTCAGGCAAAGTGAATTTGTTTGAAACAAGGAATCATTTTAGTTAAAGTTCAGGTTTCTATCGCCTCCTTCTTAACAACATTGTCAAAATGCTTTCATGTGGCTTATGGTTTAATTTATAAACTAATTAGAAAAAAAAAGCCAAATACTTAGTCCTAAATAGCTACTGATTTATTATTGAGGCAACCGAGGCCATGCAGTCTTTATAAATTGATAAAAGGCAGGACTGAGAATTTCTTTCATGTGTTTCAGTTTCTAAATGTCATATTTTTTATCTGTAGACAAGCTACATAACCTTTGGGTTGTTATATTTAAAATAATAATTTATCATTGCCCTGTTTCCTTATGGCATTATGTGAATTTATGAATTGATGATTAGAAAATGCTTTGAGATTCATGGATGAATCTGGCTTTTTAAAGGTGCCTCACAGGCATTCAATGATATAACTAGTTTATGAATTCTGAATTTTCATATCCTTTCTCTGAATTATTTTGTCCCCTTCTCATACATTTATAAGAATTTAAGACCTGCCAGGTTGGGTCATATCAGTATTCTCTATAACCTAAGACTGTACTTTCAACTGTGGCAGTAAGAGAAATTTTGTGGGAAGATGGATATATTTGCTTTTCATGACATCAGCCTTCAAAGTTTAGGAGCAAGTCCTACTAATCTTAACTGTTCCCCAATTCATTAAGGATCTGTCTTCCATAAATTTACCTTAACATCATTATTAAGTATTTTTCAGTTGGACTACTCTGCTTTTCTATGTGCTGATAAACAACTGGCTTTACTAATCTTCATCCATTGAATTGCCTGATTTACTGACAGAATAAGTTGGATGTTTTGGTATTTTACGGAAGCAGTCAAAGGCGCAGACCAAATAAGAAAACTGAATATAGAAAATGCTTGTTGACAGTTAGGCCTGAGGGCACTGCCAGGCTCCCCTGGTATTCGACAAGATCTCTTTTCAGGGAAACCAAAGGGCATGACAAGAACAATTGTCAGATCAGGTCAGCATCAAACATTAGCAACCATGGAAAAATGGAGGGACTGGTGGCAGACCTGGGTCAGGAGCCAAGTGTCAGGTGGTATCAGACATATATGTGGGTATAAATGACCTCTGACCTTCTTGTCACGTGTGAACTGGTTGGTCATTGATATCAAGATAATAGTTAAAATTGGAAACTCCTCTGGCCAGGGCCATGGGCTTCCAGATGATTCAGTTACTGACAGAATCACTTATTTAATTTGGAGGACAAGAGAAGGAGGGGATATTTATAGAAGTATAGAATCCCAAACTAGCAAGGAAATGGGCCTGCTCTAATCCTTACTGACCAGGCTTCACCTGGTGTATTAGAATCCTTTTTGGACACCATCCTTTAAAGAGATATAATCAGGGGCTTCCCTGGTGGCGCAGTGGTTGAGAATCTGCCTGCCAATGCAGGGCACACACCCGTGCGCCACAACTACTGAGCCTGTGCTCTAGAGCCTGAGAGCCACAACTACTGAAGCCTGCGTGCCTAGAGCCCATGCTCTGCAGCAAGAGAAGCCACTGCAGTGAGAAGCCTGCGCACCGAAAAGAAGAGTAGCTCCCGCTCACCACAGCTAGAGAAAGCCCGCGCACATCAATGAAGACCCAACCCAGCCATAAATAAATAAATAAATAGATTTTAAAAAAAACACTTAAAAAAAAAGAGATATAATCAGACTGGAGTCCTTTCAGAAGAGGATTGCTAGTGCGATGAACGGACTCCAAGCATGACGTATGGAACCCAGGATGTTTAATTAGGAGTGAAAAAAAGTTTAGAGAGGGCTGCTTTATCCACAAGGGATTAGATTTGTGGTGTGGCTACTTATGACAAATCTAGGAACAGATTATAGCTGAACACAGGGAAACATCTTCTATCAGTTGGAGCTGCTCTAGCAAGAAAAAGGCAGCCTTGATGGTGTTTCCTCTTATTCTAGGTCTTCAGGTACATAGATGCAGGCTGAACAATGGGCAGGAAGAGGGAGAAGTGATCCCTGAAGTGCATGAATGCTTGGAGCCAGTCACTTGTTTGTACAGTACTGGATCTCTATGACTAGTTAGTGAAGATTAAACAAAAAATTGAAAGTACTGATATAGGTTTCCAGCTTTTAATTTTTTTTAACCAAGTAAGGCCTGATAAGATTTTTGGAATAACACTGTTCTGGCAATGGATAGCACTTTTCTTCTCTTCCTGAGTCTGACACCCATTGGAAATTGGAGCCAGGCTGCTTGAGTCTGAATATAGACTTGTGGCACTTACTTGCTGAATAACCTTAGTAAAATTCCTTAAACTTTCTGTGTGTCAGTTTCCTCATCTGTAAAATGGGATAATAATACTTCACTCAAGTGTAAAGCATGTGAACAGTTCCTTGTTCATAATAAGTGTTCTGTAAGTTTTAGCAATTAGCTCTTAATTGAGGTATAGATACAGGAGTTAGCTGGAAGATAAAATATAACTGCTAGCACAGATAAAGCAGAAATGGAGATTGGGGCTTTCGATCTGCAGCCAAGTGGCTGTGGTAGTACTTCAGCCCTGCTCAACTTATCCACCTGGCCATTATTCTAGTTGGACAATGGTTTGGCGCAGAACGTGAACATCCATGGACAAGATGGCTCCAGAAAGTGAGAAACTCAGAAGGGGCCAAGTTGAAGATGCTCAGCTCCTTCTTTCAAACTTATTAAATCAAATAATTCATTCCTTCTCCTACGGAGACAAGTAAATGAGGGGTGAGAGAGGGAGGAATAGTATTTTAGTGGAGCTCTTTCCCTATGGAGATCTGAGACAAGAAATGAAGGTTCACACTCTAATGAGGACACTAAGGAAAAAGAAAAGCCTACCATTTTGAACATCATCATTTCATACCTCAAAAACAGAATGAAACGAAGTCCATTAATAAATGTAGCTTTCTACTACATTGGCCCGATTTTTCATAGACCTGCAAAATTTCATTAGGATTTGGCACTGGTCCCTGGACTAGCCTTTGGGAGCCACTGAACTAGATGACTTTTAAGAGCCTTCTAACCATGAGATGTTGTAATTCTATGATAGAATTTCATTTGTACCTGGTCTGCAGAAGAGAACCAAGGGACTGAACCTGGGTCAAGGGACAGGCAGATCCTGAAAATGTGTTTGTGAAGTGGTTGGCAGTCAGACCCGGAGCAGGATACCTTTTCTCCTTGGAATTCTTAATCATATTTCCCTACTGTCAATATGAAGGCCAAAGGGTTGTTGTGAAGAGAACTTGATGTTGAACCTCTGTGCCCCATCTTGGGCTTTGGGATTTCCATTGCCAGACTGTGTGCCATGATAGTTGGCAGAAAAGACAGATATGTCAGTTTCAGCATCTCTTACAGTAATAACCTTTCAAATGTGTTATTTCTTTGTCTTAATATTTTATTATCGGCTTCTTGTTCTCCTCATCCCACCTGTGGCCCCTCCCCCACCTTGTGAACTGATAAAGCTACATTGCAGCAAATTGAAACAGAAAACCACATATCCAAGGTGGTTTATTGTTAATGTGAAATTCTATCCTAACCTGGAAGTCGAGGGGCAGGAATCCCAAGCCGTTTCAAAATTCACATTACAAGACAGACAGTCAGATGCCCCCAAACCACAACATCTTGTACTCTATTAATCGTACACTGACAGAGCCCTTTGGTTGCATTTGTATTTCCAAATAAATACAAACATATGTCACCATTTTTTATTGATTTTGGACTTTCCTAGGAAGGGAAATGCTGTTAAATTATAATAAATGGTGTCAACGAAAACAAATAACGCAAAACCCATTAAGAAGGCATTTGTTCAGAGCTTGCTTTGATTTGTTGGCATCAGTTGAAATCATGTCAAAATAATGTCTTTGGAAACCAAATAAAAATTTGTTTGCAAATTTGTCTGCGGCAAGCATTTCTAGAGCATAAAAATCCTTAAGAATCAATATGGTTTTATTCAGTGTGCAAATGTACCAAAAAACATTATGGCAAAAATTCCATTGCTGAATTATGTGATAGTGCTAGTGAATTAATAAATAATAATAGATGATAAATAATATAGTGACGGAATTAGATAATACATTTATGAAGAAGTAGAGGGAGAGAAAGATTAAGGGGGATAGCCTTGGGAGAAGATCAATTTTCAGATAAGCGAAACTAACATTTTATA
Organism: Globicephala melas; assembly: GCF_963455315.2. NCBI lineage: Eukaryota > Metazoa > Chordata > Mammalia > Artiodactyla > Delphinidae > Globicephala > Globicephala melas. Next base: position 10,399,823 of record NC_083335.1, on the reverse strand, counting down.
TTCAGAATATTAATGGAGTTTAGTCCGCTGACTCACAAAGTCCAGTTCAGCTAAATTTCACTGCTGCCTTTAAAAAAGGAAAGGGGGTGCAAAACGCCTAGCTCTGAAGTGATCACCATTTGAGTTCTAATATTAGTCAGCCCGCATCGGTAATTTGTATAACTGTGTTTGCCTTCCAGGTAATTGGGAATTTAATTGCTATCAGAAAAGAATTTGAGTCTTATTTCCAAATGATGTCAGTGCAATGTATCCCAATTTGCAGTTTTGAGAGTCACTGTAATTGGGCAAATGAGAGGGCTATAGGGGCAGCTGGACTTCAATATAAAATCAGAAAAAAGTGCTCTTCTGCGACTATCCACATCCTCCTTTCACTGCCTCCCAGGGCCCAGTTTTTAAAAAAACACCTCACCTGCAGAGTTTAAGCTGAGTCTGCCATCCTTGGCCCTCTCTGTTTCCTCCTCCCACTGAAACAGATCCGTCCTACCTCCCTCCCACGCCACCTTCTAATCTCATTCCTGAAATGTTTAAAGGAGCTAATTTGATAAACTAGTTAATGTCTTTGTCTTTCTCTCTTATCTCTCTCTCCCAGATATTTTATTTTATTTTTGCAAAGTAAAAACAACAACAACAAAAACCAACAACCGAAAAAAACCAAGTACCGAGCTGAATTTCAAGCACCAATTACTATCACCATAGTACTTAGGAAAATAAAAGAAAGGGCACTTTAATGCCCCCCTCGCCCCACAGTGAAAGTAAGAAGGATGGACCCCGGAATAAAGGACAGTCCTTTTATTTGCATACATTTAGCTTTATGACAAACTCTCATTACATTGACCTTATTTTTCTAATTTTGTAAAAAATCTGTGAGACTTCAGCCCAGCCCAGCACGATTTCATAGACTGGTGTGTGAAAACCGCTGTTTTAAACTGATAGCAATGCTGTGGTGTTCAGGGGGAGGGCTTTGGTTCTTGTTACTGATTTTCTGTGGTGGAGTGAAGTATGGTTATGGAAACAAAGCAGGAAGAGGCTATGGGGCTCATCTTAGGGACGGGATAGTAACCACAAGCTCTGGGGTAAAGTAGAAAGAATGCATAGAGTACAGGAAAGACAAATAAGGCCTGATCAGTGGGGAAGGGGGGTGGAGGGGGGCGGTCACAGAAGCTTTACAAATCTGGCTGCTCAAGAACAAATGCCTATAAGTTCTTTTCCTGGCGCTCACAACCTCTTTGGCATGAATGATTGGAATTGTAGGGCTTTGTATAGTGGGGCTGGCCTTTGCTGTCCACATCACCCTGTGCAATCAGCTTCCTTATTATGGTGATTGGATACTGCAATTCCCCTTCCTCTGTAAGGCACCACTGATATTACCCCGCTCCAAATCGGCAAGACAGCATTTTAAAATTGATTTGAATTTTGCAAGGTGTTCTGTAAGCAAAGTCTTTCAGAATCAGGGAGAGCGAAGTTGCTGTTATGCATGTTATATGTACATCGTATATTTGTATGTGTATGTGTTGGAAAACTTCCCATACAGATCATACCAGTTTCTTTTTTTTTTTTCTTTTGCAAAAATAGGACCCAAAGAGCTAAATCAAAGCTTGAGCTAAGTGCTGTCAGGGTTCTGGCTTCGAGGGTTGTTAGAAGTGTTGCTGAGGAAAACTCCAACAGAACAATGCCCTGTTGTTAGCTGTGAGTGAATCCTAGAGACCATGAGAGGGAGTACTTTAGCTGCTGTGAAGACTCAGAGGGAGACAGATAATAAATGTACAACAAACAATCCAGTGTCAGAAATGATCACTATTGCAAACTGAGACCGAAAGCCTATTTTCCAGCAGTTTCTACAGAAGAAGTCCCAACTCTGGCTATGGCCAATATTAGCTGGATAATTCTCTGAATCTGGCTAATATGGAATCTTGCAAGGATAAAGAGGATTTGCTCACTCACCGGTAAGAGAGGTACTAGTCATGCATGCTTAAATGTGCTGATAGCTCTGGTCTTTAACGGTACCGATTTAACGAAGACGATGTTATGCATTTTTAATTGTTTGCCTATGATTTGACATTAGCCATGCCTTTCCGACGAATATGAAGGTTTGTTGGCCAGCACTGACATTAGCTGAAACCAAACCTGGATCTTTAACTTGCTAGTTCCTCCCACATTCCCCTTGCCTTTGCCTTCCATGGTGCCTTGGTCCTCTATTGACAGGCCCCACTTGCAGCCCAGACCACTCCCAACCCTATTCCTAAATCAATTTTTAAAATGACAGAAAATATACTACCAACCTCAGACCTATTTAATGGAGCTGGAAGCACTGAGCCAGGAGTGAGCTTTATGTATTCATTCCACCCCCGAATTGCAGTACTCCTCATTCCCCTTTCTAGGTGACTTTTTTTTTCTTTTCTTTTCTTTTCTTTTTTTTTTTTTTTTTTTTTGCGGTACGCGGGCCTCTCACTGTTGCGGCCTCTCCCGTTGCGGAGCACAGGCTCCGGACGCGCAGGCTCAGCGGCCATGGCTCACGGGCCCAGCCGCTCCGTGGCATGTGGGATCTTCCCGGACCGGGGCACGAACCCGTGTCCCCTGCATCGGCAGGCGGACTCTCAACCACTGCACCACCAGGGAAGCCCTCTAGGTGACTTTTGCTTTAATCTCCCACTATACAGTTGATCCAGTAATTCTGCCTTGTCTCCCCCTAGGACTGTGTCCCCACCCTGAACATTGCCTACCTCCTGCCAATCTTCTCTCCCTAGACCTTGCCCCAGCCTACTCCTTGGTATCCTGTCAACTGGCAAGATATGGACAAGTCATGATGCTGACAGACACTATGCTTGACTCCTGGGTTGGAACCTTTCTAGAATTTCTTGTTGCTGGGTTGGATCTCCTCCTTCTGACCATTGTTTGAAGCTGTGGACACTGCTCTGGAAATCCCAACTGTCCTGGCTGAGGCCAATCTCTATATTCTGCTCCGTTTCCTCAGTACCTAGCCTAGTTAATGGGTCTTTGCTTTGGTCCAGCTTCCCCTTCCATCATCCTCTGTGGTTGAATGCATCTATGATTTGTCTTTGTACATGATATGATGGGTACTGCCGAAAGCTCTATCCCCAAAATCTCTATCAGTGACACCTGAAATCTATTGCTGTTAGAGATTCAGCTCTTTGAGTTAGGGGATTGTGTGTATAGCAGACATCTGTAAAAATGCATATATTCCAGGTGTCTTAGTAAGGGTAGGCTAGGCTCATTTGTGGTAGTAAGTAAAACCAAATATGTAATGTCTCAACACAATAGTTTATTTCTTGCTCACACTCTGTATGAGTTTTCAGGCTGGCAAAATGGTTCTCCTCCCCACAGTTGTTTAGAGATTTGAATTTTCCCCATCTTGTGGCCCCTCAACCCCCCAAGGCCTCATTGGCATCTACACCTAGCTGGTAGAAGAGAAGAGTGAGCCCGAAGAGTCAAACCCTTTTCTTAAAAGCTTTGGCCTGGAGGTGGTACCTAGAAGTGATTCTCACATGTCATTGGTCAGATTCAACCACATGGTCACATCTAATTGGAAGGAAGGCTAGGAAATGTAGTCTAGTCATGTTACCAGGAAAAAATGGCAGAATAGATTTTGGAGGACAGCTAACAGTCTCTGCCATACCAAATAGGATAACACTAATTCATTTTCAGTCTTTGATACCTCAACAGTTTTGTTCATTAAATTACTAATACTTTAGGAAACAGATTACAAAAGAATAGGATATAGGCTAGATTAGGGGAGCAAAATAGGGGGGAGTTGCCAATACATGGGTCAGTGATGGAAAAAGTCAGGTTTCTCTGAGGTGACAAATTTAGGGGGACAGGAAAGCCAGGGATCAATACAAGAGTACCGGAAATATAAGAGACAAAGGGATGGAGACAAAGTAAAGACGAAAAGGATGTCTCGATTTTGTTTCAGGTTAAACCTGATTCAATATCTATATCCAAAATGCTTGCCAAATGAGGGTCTTCAAAACGTGAGTAATCTAGTTTTCTGCCTATTTCTACCAGTCATCTGTCTTTGTCAAGGAGTGGGAGCAAAATACTTACAAAGCCCTGGTTCTCAGTGTGCTCTACTAGGTTCCCTCTTCTCATAAGATTTTTAATTTGGTACCAAACCAGAAGAATTAAAATTCCATCAATATCATCATTCTTTGATCTTTGCTCAGGTCACAGTGAAGCAATAACTTTTTTCGTTTGTTTGTTTGTTTTTTGCGGTACACGGGCCTCTCACTGTTGTGGCCTCTCCCGTTGCAGAGCACAGGCTCCGGATGCGCAGGCTCAGCGGCCATGGCTCACGGGCCCAGCCGCTCCGCGGCATGTGGGATCCTCCCGGACTGGGGCACGAACCCGTGTCCCCTGCATCGGCAGGCAGACTCTCAACCACTGCGCCACCAGGGAAGCCCTAGCAATAACTTTTTTATAGCTATCCATTTGGTGTCAGGCTGCCCACTGGGAGCCTTATTATGTATGAGGCAAAATCTTTTCATATAGGATTAGGTTTTGTTTCCTGTTGTACTGGTCACTTTATACAAACAAGGACTGATGTCTAGTTCATTTATATCCTCCCTTCTTTCACAGCCCTACAGACTGTGAAAGATTGATCCATGCTGGTGACCTACCGACACATCCTTAACCACCTGGGTTGGAGCATGAGTTGATTCAGCAGGAAACAGGGAAGTGAGTGGAAGGGTGGAGGTTGCCAAGAAATGAGCCTCAGCTGTTGTCTGCAGTGCTGTTAATAGGGCTGAACCTGATTTGTGTTCAGCTTGAAAGCACTTTGCAAAGGCAGACGAGAGGCAAAGGTCTGGAGATGCGGAGGCATAGAAACCATAGCTTTTGCTTCTTAGCTTGTGTCCTGGATGTGTTCACTGGATGGCAAAAGAATCATTGAAAGTGGATAGTAATGGGCAGTCAGTCCATCCTGGATGAATAGATTCATAAGGGTTTTAAGGCCTTGTTAGTAGTAGATGGTTGTCCCTGCAATGTGATGTGAGGAGTGCTCCAAAATATGCTTTTCTTATAGTGACTTAAACCCCATCATTAAAGATCATCCTTTAAGAACTTTCAAAAGCAATTTTTAATAAACTAACTTCATTTAATAAACACTTATGTAGCACTTACTGTATGCTAGGCACTAAGGACCTTAGAGATGTTAACTATATATAGTTATTCCCTGTTACAACACTTTGAGGTAGGTATTAATTTTAGTATCCCCATTTTAGAGATGAGGAAACAGAGAGAGAGAGAGAGAGAGAGATCCGAGAACACACAGCCAGTGAATGGCAGAGCCAGGACTGCAAACCCAGGCAGGCTGGCTGTAGAGTCTGTGCTCTCAACCATTAAACTATGCTGCCTCTCATACCATAGGATATTACGTTTATTTGGGGGATGTGTGACCCGTTCTAGCAATTTTTTTAACCTAATTATACTATCATCCCTTCCACCTAGTAGAGAGCAGGACTCTGAATGCTTTGAAGGGAAGGGATATAAAAGCGCCTGATGACACTGTTGGGGAAATGAGGGTGTCAAGATGAGTGTCTTGTTAAAGGGCTAGATCCCCCAGCACCTGTTCTCCCTAAACATGTATCATTCACGGGACCATGATTTCACCTCTTTCTTCTAGTCTGTATGAATTTGATTCCAGTGATAAGCACTTTCAGTCCCATCTTATTTTGTTATTTTACTTTATTTTATATACTCAGAGGTGGACTCCCATTCACCCAGGGAACAAAGAATGGTTTGGGCTGACTGGAAGGCCATGGGCGACCGTCTTAAAACCAGTTCCCAGTTCTGTACTCGGAGTCGGTGCACCTTGCTTTCCTGGGACAGCCCCTGGAGGCTGCCTTGACAGGATTACTTCCTCTTCCCTGAATACTTTACTACTGGACACTGCTCTCTGATCACTCAAAGTCCCCATTAGCTTTTCCCCATCCTGTTTCTTCCTCACTCTCTATAGGTGACTGACTGCCTCCTCTGTCGGCAGCACGTGGCAAAGGGTCACTGCTGTCTCTCTAGAATGTTTTCACCTGTTGTCACATAGCCCATTATTTTCAGTCTAAAACTGGCTCTTCTACATGCCCCTGTCTATGGTTTTTCAAAACTTCAATTTTCTGTAGACTTACATGTTTCACTCAGTATTCCAGAGGACTATCTGATGGTCCCTGGAACAGTTGCCCCAACCAGATACTATAATTAAGTCAATCAGCCCACAGAAATCCAAGCACCTACTACGCACAGGACGCTGCATAAACCATCGCATGCCCCAGGCACTCTGAGCTGACCTCACTAGACCGTTACATTCTCTGCTCCAAGAGAAAGAGAAGATATCTTGACCGACAAACAGACCTTTCGTTCCCTGTGTGTAACTCGGAATTCAGCTCCTACACTTGGGCGCTGAGCTCATTGTCTTCATAATTAATGCTAAAAAGAACAGATTCTCGGCAAGAACACGGGAACAAGAGGCTAAGTCTCCAGAGGGAGCCTTAGAAGTGGATTCGGTGCATTTTCCCCACACCATTAATCCCCCACGGTCACACGTGGGGAATACAAATGCCCTTCTCTGGCCCTCCGGTTCAATTTCACCAGAAGACAATTGACCTATCGCTCCTGTGAGGAGCCAAGCCTTGAACAAAGCAGCTGCCGAAAGGACTCTGTCAAGCTGGAAATGAATTATTAATATGGCTCTGAAAGGGTATGGCATCGGAAACCAGGTTCTTTATTATTTACATTAATGAGCCGGAAGACGACGCAGTGAACAAAAATCCCAAGTTTGGAGAATGCTACAACGAATGAAGAAACAATGCAATCCAACAAATGTAATTCCCACTAACATGTCTCTGAACAAAGAGCCCCAAAGAGGGAATCGTTTCAGAGCAGGAAAAGCCTAGAGCAGGGTGTCAAGTCATTACTGAAATTCCCTACAGTCAGTTTGTTTGAGAATGAAGTTCAGACTTAGGAAGGAAGAAAAAGACCGAGATTGCCTGCTGGACAGACAAAATACAATGCACCTATCAAAGGGGGCAGCCTTATCTCTCTGAGAGATGTGTGCCCAGTACAATATGCCATTCGCTTCTTATCTGGGTTGAACGGTAAATTATCCTAATACAATATCATATTCTGCTCCTCAGAGAGATTCCAAATCTTCACAGCTTGATTGGCAGAGGTGTGTGTGTGTGTGTGTGTGTGTGTGTGTGTGTGTGTGTGTGTGCAGGCTTTCTGTGTACTTCCTCTAATGCTAGATGCTTTCCTTTCGCTGCACAGAGAGCCCTCTTTCCCATCAATAACCTCCCTCCCTTTATGAGACGTGGTCTTTTGTTTAACCCTCTCTGTCTGCACTCCAGCCCCGTATTCTGTTTCTCTGGTAAGCCCCAGTGTGGCAACGCCACAGCATTTATCCCTGCCTCCACAGCAAGCCCAACTATCTCCTCAGATGAGAGACGAAGCGACATTTTGCCCAATTAAATTAGATCCTCCCCCCAGACTGACATTTCTATTTTGTTTGAATCGTAATTTTGTTCTCTATTATATCTCTCAGTTTCTGGATATTATACAGAGCTCCCAGTTTCTGTCTTATTCTGGCTTCAATCATCTGTGGCCTCTTGATTACTATTTGTTTATCAGGCTTCTGACCCACTACTTGCCCTCACCCTCCCTGTTGCCTTTTGTTCTGACTCTACCTTGCCTAGCCTGCTTGACCCAGACCCATTGCCAGCTGTGATTTCTAGAACTTGAATAACTGCTAGTAAAATTCCTTGCTTCACTGGCCCGCCTCTTCTCCTATGTAGTACTTGGACTTGCTATAATTGATACTTCGAAGTGTGCCATTATGGATACTTCTTTTTTTTTATAAATTTATTTATTTTATTTGTTTATTTTTGGCAGTGTTGGGTCTGTTGCTGCACGCGGGCTTTCTCTAGTTGCGGCGAGCGGGGGCTACTCTTCGTTTCGGTGCACGGGCTTCTCATTGCGGTGGCTTCTCTTGTTGCAGAGCACGGGCTATAGGAACACGGGCTTCAGTAGTTGTGGCACACGGGCTTAGTTGCTCCGCGGCATGTTGGATCTTCCCAGACCGGGGCTCGAACCTGTGTCCCCTGCATTGGCAGTCGGATTCTTAACCACTGCGCCACCAGGGAAGCCTCATTATGGATACTTCCTGTACAACTCTGTACTTTTATTTTTTTTCCAATACAGCTTTGGGTCAATTTGAGGAGAGATAGGAGGATGGCTGAGGGTGTGTGTGTGTGCCTGTGTGTGTGGTGTGTGTGTGTGCGTGTGCGCATGCATATATACACATCTAGGAGCCCATTTGGAAATTACTTGGGTCACTTTCTGTTAAATACCTATTGCAGTAAGGCAGGACATTTTAATGTATTTTTTATTTATTTATTTTTATTTTTAAATTTTTTTTATTTTTAATTAAAAATTTTTATTGGAGTATAGTTGATTTACAGTGTTGTGTTAGATTCTGCTGTACAGCAAAGTGAGTCAGTTATACATATACAGAATATGATACTGTATTAGAATGATTTACCATTCAACCCAGATAAGAAGTGAATGGCATGTTGTACTGGGCACACATCTCTCAGAGAGATAATGCTGCCTCCTTTGATAGGTGCATATATATCCACTCTTTTTTAGATTCTTCTCCCAAATAGGTCATTACAGAGTATTGAGTAGAATTCCCTGTACTATACAGTAGGTCCTTATAAGTTATATATGGACAGGACATTTTTAAATGATCTTAAACAGTGTCAGTAATATTGATTCACAGTGATAGACTTGGCTGTGGCTATCCTAACCTTGACTCTTGAGTCAGGAAGGCCTTTGGCAAAATTTGGGAAAGAGGTTTGATTTGATTTCGCTGCTTTTATTAAGTGGAGCATAATGTAATCCATATGCATACTTTCTGAAGTGGCAACAGTTATGACTGGTCATAAACGATCTTTGGCATTTTACAGTTTAAAAATTGTCTTAAAATATGCTATTCGGTTTAATCTTTTGATTGCGTTGAATATGAAATTGCTGATATTTGAACATTTGGATCTTCAAAAATGAAATGGCAATTTCATACAGTTCACCCTCACAGTTTACAGATGAGGAAACTGAGGCTTAGAGACATGAAGTGGCTTCTCCCAGGTCACACATTTACACACTAAGTAGTAGAGCTGGGATTCAAATTCCCCTGTCGCACTCGTTTGCTCCATTGCTTCCTACCTCTGTTTCAAATTCAAGATTCTCTGAAAAGGCACTGGCTACACGTTCCAGAGCTCAAGCATTTGTTTTTATCTATAGTGGCCCACTGGAATTAATGATTTTGAAACGACCCTGTACATTTAAAGAACAGACCCAGAAACCTCAAACTGACCAAGACAAAAAATGAGCAAAGCCTCACACAAATAGTAATGCCCCACCTATGTGTCCTCTGCCTTGGAATATGACAGTATCTGGATATCTGTCTCACTCTGTTTCTCCCTTGCTCGCTACTTTTTTTTTTTTTTTCACTTTGCTGTCTCTTTTTTTGTCGCCTTCTATTATTCTCCATCCTCCATCCCCCACCCCCACCCCCCACCCCCAATCTTGTGTCTTGAGCCTAAGCTCCTGAGCTTCCTTCTCTCTTCAGGGGTCTTTTTCTTGGCCAAGATCTGATTGTACCAGTTGACCTCAATTCCATTCATCTCAGCAAATAATGTCTTGGAACAGGAAAACTGGAGTGTGGAATCAGACATCACAGCAGGGGCTACAGCCGCTTGCTCTCTGAGAGCTTCCTGTTTTCTAACAGGAAGAGTTTCAGGAAGAGGCGGGCAGGCGCCCCGCCCTGCATTGCTGCTAATGCTGTCCTAAGGGAACACCCTTCAGACCTGAACAGCCTCCTCTCTCTGCTGGACCACAATATTGTCTTCAAGTGGTGCTTCACTTAATTAAGTCAAACTGGCGAGCACCGTGCATATTAATGAGCGCCCTAATGAGCATTAATTTTTGATGTTCTTTGTTAACAAGCATTATAAACTACGACAAATTTTGGTTTGACTTTGTGCCAAAATGAGGATGAGTCGTTGTTTAAAGCTGTAAATCCAAAAGCTTCCCCTGGGACGTGGAGGGCTGCTTATTAATACTTCTGGAGCTCCCAATGTCAAATAAGACAAATAAATGGCCTGATATGATTCCCACTGGCCCTTCCCCTACTTGCCTTCATCACACCTTTCTTTTCTAAAGAGACTCCTTAAAGCATGCGTGCACACACAGACACACAGGTTTACTGAAAACCACTTTTCACTTTAGACTGTTGGAAAAATGCTCACATCTTGGGAGTTACTAGACCTAGTAATTGCCTGCAAATTTCAGATAATGAAACTTCCAGCTTCAAAACACAAACGCTTGGCAGGGATAAATAGATGGATGGAGAGATGTTTCTTTTAATTGAGAATTGGAAAATTCATTAGGCTTTTTTTTTTGAAGTCACATTTTGCTCTACTGCTGGTTGTTGAATAAGTGCAAGCCATGATGTGTTTAAGGCACACGTCAAACCCAGAAGGAAGAATAGGCATGAGAGGAGGGGCAGGAAAATGTCTTTTGCCTCCAAATCTTCCTCCCTATGGGCCTGCCACGGTGTCCAAATTCCTGTCATTAGATTTCCTCTTTAGGGGTTTTCTCTTTTAATGGAGCTAATGCTTTATATTACCTGGGAGGAGTAACCCATTAGTTACCTGGTAACAGGATTTGATTATTTCATTACATTCATTGCTATCCCGCAGGCTGTGGAATTAGGGACCTAAAATACAGAATGAGTACATGTACTTTGTTGGAAGAATAAGGCTGGGGTTTCTTCCCATCCTGATGAGGTGCTCTGGGTAGCCAGAGGGAAGTCATGTAGCAGGAGGTTACCAGGTGTCTGAGTGTGGATGGGCACCAAATAGAAACTTTTTCCTGCTTTCCAAATTTCCTGAATCTGCTAGAGATATTTCCATCGAAGGTCTACCAAAATGAGGATAGGGGCTGTATCTAGAGTGTAGAGATTAAGAATATGGCTTTTGGCTTCAGGTAGTACTAGGTTCAAATCCCGGCTCAAACAACTCCTAACTGGGCAATCTTGGGGAAATCCCTTAACTTTTCTGAGCCTCAGCTTCGTCATCAGAGACATAGGACTACCCATAGCAGCATTGATCTCACAGGGATTGTATGTGAGATCATACACATACAATGATCACATACAATGATTGTATGTATGGACTAACATCAGTTGATTTGTGCAAGAGTTTAGCACAATGGCTGACAATAAACACTCAAAAACTAGTGGATGTTATCCTTTTGTAAAATGGTCTTTATCATCTGATGTGTGGAATATACAAGGCCTCGAGGCTCTCTCTCTCTCTCTCTTCCTCCCTCGGTCTCCATCTCTGTGTTACTTGTTTTTTTCATTGCCTTTGTCGTGGGTGATCTATGCAATATGTATCTCCCTCAGATAGTCTTCCTTCATCAGCCACTGTGTGCTCAGGTCTCACCTGGCTCCTTTCTCATTGTGTTCTTTATTTTTTTCAATATTTATTTATTTACATATTTATTTTGCTGCGCTGGGTCTTAGTTGCGGCATGCAGGATCTTCATTGCTGCTTGCGGGATCTTTAGTTATGGCATGCGAACTCCTAGTTGCGGCATGCATGTAGGATCTAGTTCCCTGACCAGGGATCGAATCTGGGCCCCCTGCATTGGGAGCGTGGAGTCTTAGCCACTAGACCACCAGGGAAGTCCCTCCCATTGTATTCTTATGGATGATCTCAACACTATTCAGGGAAACCCTAATGAGTTCACTGTACATCATAGAAGGGATTTCAAGTCCAAAATGAAATGGCTTTTGGATTAACTGTGACATTATTTTCTCTTTCATTGCTGCCTATAATAAAAATTGTTCTCTCAAAATGTTACCTTTTTACCTGTCAGTGATGTGTAACAAATAAATGAGACAATAATTTGGTATAGAGGGAGGAGGTAGGGAAGACGAGAGTGGATTTTGTAGAGATTCTCTCTGTGGCTCTAATAGCCAGGAGTACATTTTGGCAGTGCTTGTAGGCATGCAGCCACATTGAACGTGACAGGAAGATTCAGTCAACTGACACCTTACTTTTTCTGTGTCCAGCCCGATGCCAGGTACCCTGGAGCTATTAAGACTTATGAGAGGGGAGTTCCCTGGTGGTCTAGGGGTTAAGATTTGGTGCCTTCATTGCCATGGCCCGGGTTCAATCCCTGGTTGGGGAACTGAGATCCTGCAAGCCACGTGGCGTGGCCAAAATTTTAAAAAAAGACTTATGAGGTACTATTCCTGACCTGAAGTTGCTGAAAATCTAGCCTAGAAGTTGAGAGTCTTTATTTAATAAATAGTTAAATAATAGTTCATAAAACTATTGGATAAAAATGAAGTGGGGAAAGTTTTGTGGAGGAAATGGGACCTGAGCTAGGCCTTGGAGCTTGAGTTTGGATAGCAGAGGAGGAAGGAAGACCTTCCATTTATACATATTGGTGATGGTAGGGAACAAGGAGAGATACTGCTAATAGAAAGCTTAGGACCAGGAATAAATGTGGTGTATGAAGAAGACGATGAGGAGATCAGGTGAACAGGAGCAGAAAGTGCCTGGTGGAGAGCTGTGGGGAAAATGACTAGAAAGCACATATATATAGCCAACTCCTAAGGGATCTTGAAAGGCAGGCTGTGGACCTTTTAAAAAATTTATTGAGGAATAATTGACAAACATAATTGTATATATTTAAAGTGTTGGGACTTTTCCTGGTAGTGCAGTGGTTAAGAATCCGCCTGCCAACGCAGGGGACACGGGTTCAACCCCTGGTCTGGGAAGATCCCACGTGCCGCGGAGCAACTAAGCCCATGCGCCACAACTACTGAGCCCACGTGCCACAACTACTGAAGCCTGCATGCCTAGAGCCCGTGCTCCGCAACAAGAGAAGCCACCACAATGAGAAGCCCGCACACCGCAACGAAGAGTAGCCCCTGCTCACCGCAACTAGAGAAAGCCCGCATGGAGCAATGAAGACCCAACATAGCCAAAAATAAATAAATAAATTTATAAAAAAAACTTAACGTGTTGATTTGAGATATATATATATATATATATATATATATATATATCATTGTGGAATGATACCAAGATCAAGATAATTAACACGTTCCTTCACTTTACATAGTTAACACAGCTACCTTTTTGTGTGTGTGGTCAGAATGCTCTTAGCATCTTTCAAGTATACAATACTGTATTATTAACTATAGTTACCATGCTCTATGTTAGATCCTCAGAACGTGTCTTCTTATAACTGAAAATATGTACCATTTGACTTGTATCATCCCATTTTCCCTTCCTGTAAGGCTTTGGCAACCACCATTCTCTTCTCTGTTTCTTTGAAATCAGATTTTTAAAAAAGATTCCATATGTAAGTGATACCCTGTAATACTTGTCTTTCTCTGTCTGGCTTATTTCACTTAGCATAATGCCCTCCAGATTCATCCATGTTGTTGAAAATGGCAGGATTTCCTTCTTTTTATGGCTAAATGATATTCCATTTCAATGAATATCCAATGAACGGATAAGAAAATGTGACGTTTTGTTTATCCATTCACCTGATGAAGGACATTCAGGTTGTTTCCTTATGTTGGCTATTGTGAATAATGCTGCAATGAACATGAGGTTGTAGCTATCTCTTGGAGATACTGATTTCAGTTCCTTTGGGTATATGCCCAGTAGTGGGATTGCTGGGTCATATGGTAGCTCTATTTTTAGCTTTTTAAGGAACCTCCATACTTTTCTCCATAGTGGCTGTATCAATTTACATTCCCACCAACAGTACACAAGGGTTCCATTTTCTCCACACCCTCTCCACTTGTCATTTTGATAATAGGCTGTGCACTTTGACTTTACATGGTAGGTAATAGGGAACCAACCTACATTGGGAAACAGGGATGTAACAGGATTGGAGCAGAGAGATAATTGAGGTAGAGATTAGGTGAGAAGCTGCTGCAGTGGTATGTGGCCTGCTACTAAAGCAAGATCCAACAGCATCAACGTTAGTGTCCCCGGGGGCTTGTTAGAAATGCAGAATTTTTCAGGCCTTACACCAGACCTACTGTATGTTGTCTACTGCTATATGACAAATTACCTCAGAATTCAGCAGTTTAAAACAACAAATATTTATCTCACATTTTTGTGGTCAAGAATCTAGGAGTGGCTTAGCTAGATGATTCTAGTTCAGGGTCTCTCCTGAGGTTGTAGTCAAGATTTTGGCTGGAGCTATAGTTATCTGAAGGTTTGACTGGAACTGAAGGGCCTGTTTCCAAGCTCACTCATGTGGTGTTGGCAGGCTTCAGTTTTCACTAGCTGTTGCTGGACATCTCAATATGTCACTATGTTGGCCTCTCCATAGGCTGTCTAAGTGACTTCTCCACATGGTAGCTGGCTTTCCCCAGAGTGAGTGATCTAAGAGAGAGAGAGAACAACCAAGACAAAAGCTACATTGTCTTATAATCTAATCTGAGACACGACATACCATTACTTCTTTCCTATTTTTTGTTCATGGAAACCAATATAGGTCTCCATGCAATATAGGAGGAAACAATACAGGAAGTGAATACTGGGAGATGGGGCTCATTAGAGGCCATTTTGTAGGCTAGCTACCATACCTACTGATGCAGTATCTGCATTTTAACAAGCTCTCCAGGTAATAAGTATGCACATTATTCACTTTGGTCTAGAGCAATATGCCTGCCCTAGCAAATGGGAGGAAGACATATGTGAAAGGGTAAATTGAGGCATTTAGTGGATCTAGGGGGTGAAGTGGAGGGATGAGTCAAAGTAAAGAATCCAGTTTCTAGCTTGGGAGATAAAAGGGAGGTTGAGATGAGAGGGGGATGACATGCTCACTTTGACACGCTGAGTTTGAGTTGATGAGATATCTAGATTTGAAGCTCTGAGGATGTGAGGCTGCCATTTTGGTGAAAGGTGCCCTGGGGAGTCAGCAGCAGAAAGGTAGTGAAATCATGAATGAGTGTAGAAAGTTTGAGACAAGTGAGGAGACTGAGATGATGGAAAGGAAAGGGATACTAAAATTAGTAAGAAGCAACAGTGAAAGGCATGGAAAGTGGAAATTACGTACCAAAGAAGAGGATAAGTGGGAGGAGATGAGGCCAAGTATTAAGATGCTAGGGAACAGAAATCATTTATACTTAAAATTATTTAAATTTTAAAAATAGGTATTATTTAAGCTTTTGATACAATATTAAAAAGGTATAAATATATCTTTTATTCTTGTCCTTTAGCCAGATATAACTTCCTATGTAACCTCCGAAGTATATTATCTGCATATTTATTTATTTAACATATTCTTAAATAGTACTTACTATGTGTCAGGCACTGTTCTCAGACTTTTACAAACATTAATTCAGTAATTCAATCCTCAAAGAAAGCCCAACAAAGAGGATTTTCCTGGTGGTCCAGTGGTTAAGACTCTGCGCTTCCACTGCAGGGGGCGCCGGTTTGATCCCTGGTCGGGGAACTAAGATCCTGCACGTTGCGTGGTATGGTGAGAAAAAAAAAAGTTAACAGCAAAAGCCCAACAAGGTAGGTAATATACTTATCCCCATTTCACAGATGAGGAGATTGAGGCACATTGGTATTAAGTGGTACAGCCAAGATTTAAATCCAAGCTAGTTGACTTCAGAAGCCATGCTCTTAACCATTATGCTCTGCTTACTTTCATAGACATATATTTCCCCCCAGATTTTAGACAAATTGTAGCATACTAAAAACGTTGTTATGTTCTTTTACACTTAAGTATATATTTTGCAGGGCATTTTCTACCAGTAACAAATAGATGTCCAATGTTTGGTTCTACCAAAATTGATAAACAAGTTTCCTATTGATAAACATTTGAAGTATTTGTAATCTGTAGCTACCACAAAAATACTCCAATTAATATCTTTATACATTTGTCATTTATTATACATGAACATACCTGTAGGATAAATTCCTAAAAGTGGAATTTCTAGGTCCAAAGGTAAGTGCATTTTAAATTTGATAGATGTGGGCAAATTGATCTCCATACAGGTTGTATGGAGATTAGTTTCCCTTCAACAACTTGAGAGAGTGACTATTTCCCTACATCCTCACTAGCACAGTGTGTTAGCAAACTTTTTCATCATTACCAGTCTGATGGGTGGAAAATAGTAACTCAGTGAGGTTTTAATTTGTATTTCTCTTATGGATGAAGTTGAGCAACTATCATGTTTAATTGGTATTTCATTTTCTATAAACAATCTATTATCCTTTGATCATTTTATATTTGGTTGTTGGTCTTTCAAAATTGATTTACAGGATATCTTTTTTTATATTAAAAAAGCCCATTTTCAGTGATATAAATTGCAAACATTTTCTCTGTTTGCCATTTTTTTTAACCTTATGGAAGTTTTTGCCGTGAAGGAATTTTTATTTTTACGCAGTCAATTGTATTGAACTTTTCTTTTTTGGCTTCTGGGTTTTGTGTCATACTTAGAAAGGACTTCTCCCCACTCAAAGATTATTTTTAAAGTTATTTCACTTTTCTAGTCTTTTTCATGGTTTTATTTTCCATGTTAACACTCTCATCTATTTGGAATTTATTTGGCTCAGGTGTGAGTTGTGGAGTCAACTACATTTTTCTGGATTTCTCCCTAGTTCTGTCAACACCATTTATTCAACTATCTGTTCCTATTGGATTCAAATACCACTTTCAGCAGGTCCTAAATTCCTGTATGTGTTTGTGTTTACTTCTGGACTTTCTAGTCTGTTCTGCTGAGGGATCCCTCATTCTTTGAAAGGACTCTTCAGCTTATTAAAAGATTCCCAAAGGAGTCCTCTAAATATTGGGCTGCCTTTTGTATTTGTAAGTGTTTGTTTCTACCTCATTAAGTACTTGGCAGAGAAGATTGGGGGAAAGTGGGAAGGAGGCAGTGAAGCTTAAGACTAATTTGTTAAGAGCTAGTACATCTGAAATTTTCATGTAAATCAGTGAGAAAATAGCAGTTGATTTACAGAAGGAGTAAGGGATCCCCTGTTAATCTAACATGTGAGATGCCTCCATGAAGTCACTCACAAAGTGCTATTCCAGAATATGACAGTGCTCTGGAGTCAGTCTGTATGGGTTCAAATCCTAGCTATAAATAATATCAGTACTAATACTTTGAAGAAATGCTGTGGCTGTTCTCTAAGGGCCTCAACATACTGCCTAGCTTATACATTCTTCCACAGTTCTTTTGGAACGTAGCTTGATAGATTCATCTGCTCTAAGTCCAGTTAACTCTGGTCACTTAAACACTTGGTGGATTTGTGGTCTCACTACTACTGTTGCTCGATTGCTTAGAATTCTTCTAAGGCAGGGCTTGGCAAACGACTGCCAGCAGGTCAAATCCAGCCTACGGCCTGTTTTTCTACCCAGGTTTTTAAACAATTATAAAAAACAAAAAAACGGACCCGAAGAAGATGTGACAGAGGCAGTATATGACCTGCAAAGCCTAAAATGTTTACTATCTGTTTTTTTGCAGAAAATGTTTGCCAACCCCTGTACTGAGTATGGATTGGTTCTTTGTCTTCTAAAAATCATATTCATCTTGCCGATAAGAAAGCAAGATTTCTATTACACTCGAACACCATGTAAATACGGTATAGAAATAGGGTCTTGTTGGTTTATTCCCCACCATGTAGCTCATCTAACCTTCATTTTCAATGTAGCAGCTGATGGAGATTTAAAAGCTCACAAGAGAATTTCCTTTGCATGACTTTGAGGCAGGATTCGTGTTGACAATCTGAGTGCGTGTCCAAGGAAGACTTTTTGGGCTGCGACCTATCCAGGTTGCAGACTTGTTTAGAGTAAATCAAAATAACTAGACATCAATTTATTTATTTATTTGCGGTACGCGGGCCTCTCACTGTTGTGGCCTCTCCCGTTGCGGAGCACAGGCTCCGGACGCGCAGGCTCAGCGGCCATGGCTCACGGGCCCAGCCGCTCCACAGCATGTGGGATCCTCCCGGACCAGGGCACGAACCCGTGTCCCCTGCATCGGCAGGCGGACTCAACCACTGCGCCACAGGGAAGCCCTCAATTTATTTTTAAACCATCTATTTTCTTCTGGTTGGTTTTCTTGTGCGCTCATGAAGAATTCTTTCTTTCGCTCTTACCCTCCTCTCTCTGTGCACTCACACACGTGTACATGGTCTCCTCAGCTGAATCTCTGCGGTCTGGAAATTATTTCTTGGGTACATGGGATCACTGAACATAGAATATTAGAGCAGTTATAATATATAATATTTTTATAATATTTAAGGAGCTTTGAGATATTTTACACAATTGCATTGTATACATAGTTACACAATTAAACCAAGAGTCTTATTTTACACACCAGATAACTGGAGTCATGAGAAGTTTAGTGAAATGCCCACAGTCACACAGCCAGGAAGGCACAGAGCTGGACTAGAGGATAGGTCTCCTGACTGCCGTTTCATTATCAAGAAATATAGCACTTTCCCTGCTATGTATGGTCTCCTCTTTTCTCTGAGGTGCTAAAAGCAAGCTGGGTTGGAAAGGAAATGTAAAGGCAGAGACTGGCATTCTAGCTTGTTCTCTCTTCCTTAGCGTTCAGATTGGGCCTTTCCATGTTACCAGTTTCTCTCTCCATAGTCCACAGTAAGGGAAAATATTCCATTCAGTTTTATTCTTTTATTCTTACTTGCCTTATTGTCCCTGGATTGCCATGACTGCTCTTCTTATTGTTTATTTTCAGAACTAAAGCTATTGTTGGTTATTTAGAGACAGACTCTGTTCTTTTTCTCTTCCCAAATATTTCATCATTTCCAATCTCATCTAGGATATAATAAGTTGGATTACCTTTGTTAAGATAGAGAACCCACTGGTTCTGCTAATCTCAACCTAGGTATACTTTGGCAAGCAGGGGCTCTGATTTCTAGCCTTCATATTTTGGTCTCGACTCCCGGATCTTCCGTGATCTCTCTCTCTCTCTCTCTCTCTCTCTCTCTCTCTCTCTCTGTCTTCTCCCCCACCTGAGGAATATGTTTTAAAGACTTCTGTTAAAGTACTTAGGAAAGGCTTCTGTCTCCATACATGGGAAGATAAACCACCTGGAGTGTTCACTTCATTTTAGAAGCTACTTGGTTCATTCTTTCACAGCTCTACAGACCTAAAAGAAGTGTTTTGTTTTTCCCAAGGTAGAGCAGATCCTAGTGGTATATAACAAGTGGAAACCGTGTACAGAGTGATAGAGTTTTACTGAAGTGGATAAAGATTCTTATTCTTTTTTTAAACTCATGAGAATATCCTTGTTTGAATTCAGAGAACTCTCCACATTTTAAGGCAGTCTCTTGGGGCTTTTGTCTCTCAGCTCAATTTCCAAGCTTTTCAGGGACTACCTAGCATTAGCTATACCTGTGCAGTCATATCACTCTCCGTATTTCATAGACTAAGATATGTGATCAGTGACTGGGAACAAATGATGGAGATGCTGAGTGGAGACGAGTCTGAATTAGTGAAGCATTTTAATATTCTATTGCCTGGGATATGGGTTCTTAGAAGAGCCACTTAAACATCTTAACACGATTTATTCTTGGGTTTTCCATAAATGCTTAGCTGAATATTTCTTTGAATAGATTAAGTAGATGCCTGATGAGCTTGTTTATAGTAGCCACTGGTTAAGTCATCACCAATTACATGTGTGTAGGGTCCAAATCAGTGGGTCTCCCATGTAAACCAGGCTCATTCTTTGGATTACAAGAAGTGATGCTACAGTCACCAGCAGGTACACCCACAGTCAGATCCCATGGAAACGGATGCATCTCTTAAGTATTAATAAAGGAACAAAAGAGAGACAGTTTCATGCATTTAGAAGAAAAACCAGATGCTACAGAATGGAGTGGGAGGTGCAGGATTTTTTTTTCTCCAAAAAGCAGATATCTACCTCTGGTCACTGGGCATCTCTACCTGGCCTCATGCTACTTTTCTGGCTTTCTCACTCAACACACATCGATCCAATATGTACTCTGCCCAGGCACTGCCTTTTTTCCTATAACTCACAGGTCCCTTTTTTTCAGCGGCTTTTTAGTTAAAGCGAGCAGTGTGAAGGTTGGTTGGAGGTTTCCTTGTAGCTCCTGGTGCTGCCAATCATTGGCTTCACTTCGCTTCGTTTCCCCTATTCATTACTCTGACACTTGGTGAGTTGAGATCCACCCTCCCCGCACTGCTCTGAAAGGCTGCAGCCTCTTTAACCAAGTAGCGGGTGTTCACTGAGTATGCAGACATGGATGTAGCAGGTGCTGAACAAGAGGTGAGCAAGGAGGCTCTCCTCAGTGATTCTGTAAGTACCACATTTTGAGAGAGTGGAGGGCGCTGAAGGAGGAAATATTTGAGAGGCATGCAGAAGATGGTCAGGTATCTTGGGCCAGGAACCTAAGTTATATGACACTGGCATTTTTTTTTTAAAATAAGTTTATTTATTTATTTATGGTTGCGTTGGGTCTTTGTTGCTGCACGCGGGCTTTCTCTAGTTGCGGCAAGCAGGGGCTACTCTTCATTGGGGTGCGCGGGCTTCTCACTGTGGTGGCTTCTCTTGTTGCAGAGCACGGGCTTTAGGCGTGTAGGCTTCAGTAGTTGTGGCACGTGGGCTCAGTAGTTGTGGCTTGCGAGCTCTAGAGCGCAGGCTCAGTAGTTGTGGCGCACAGGCTTTGTTGCTTCGCGGCATGTGGGATCTTCCTGGACCAGGGCTCGAACCTGTGTCCCCTGCATTGGCAGGCGGATTCTTAACCACTGTGCCACCAGGGAAGTCCGACACTGGCATTTTTAAGTTTCAGAGCTTTGATTTATTGCAGATAAAGCTTTATTAGTTAGGTCAGTGATTCTTACCTTTTTGGACTTTCCACACCCAGCACTTTGATGACGGGAAAATCTTTGAAGAAGATATCTTGCTAAGATTGCCTTCTAGTGGCCCATTCTCTCGTTCATTCATAGCCTTGACTGACTGACATAGGCACCCAGACACCCACAAGTTGGAGCTCTATCTGGGCTTGTTTCCTGTTGTAGACTCTCTTAATATCTCCACCACCCATCTTCACTTTACCTCAAGAGTCCTGTTCTCTGAGGGCCTTATTCTACTCAGTGAAAAAGGGTAATTGAGGCACCAGATACATGAACCCATTGCAATCTCTTGCTTTTGTCAAGCAAAAATGTTTCCATATAATTTCAATGCACACAATTCCAGAAGGGCCTAAATGTTGAATGCCTGTCTCTGAATTCTCTCACTGAATGGTGAAACTGTCAGGCATTTGACAAGCTAGTGGAAGAAGGAATTTTGGTGGTGGTGATGATGTTCCTTGGTATTTCCTTTTGATATTCCTTGGAAATAACCACCTTTTTAGCCATGTGCAAAAATCCCAGTAAGCATTTTTCATTCTCTTGGATGCCGTGGCCTACGTGGTTGCGATTCCTATGATACTGCCTAGAAGCACAAATGTTCAAATAGACACAGTTACTCTAGAGTGGTGGGTAGAGGGCCACACTCTAGCAAAGGCAATGGAAAAAGGCCCAATTCTACAAGAGGTAGGCCCCATTCTATATGGGAACTACTGCCGGTATTCAAATTTGCTGCTACTGGAGGGTAGCTATATGCTATAAGCAGAAGAGAGATTAGCACCCTTCCCATCACCACATCCAGTCACCAGGGCTCTCAATTCTGCCTCCTCAATAAGTCTTCCATCATTCAATTACCATTTCCACGGCCTTTGTTAAGATGTTCATTGCCTTAAGCCTGGAAGATGATAGCAGATGACTCATGAGTTCCCCTACTCCCTGCCATAGTCTTTAGTTTCTCCCTCCTACAGTCCTCTCTGTGAAGCACATAATAGATACTGCAAAATGTTTACTCAACTGAATAGAATGCCACAAATTCAATTTTCCTGTAGTGTGGTTGTGATTGGGTTCTTTTTTTTTACTGAGCTAGAATTGACATACATAATTAGTTTCAGATGATGATTAGATTCATTCTTGCTCAAATCCATTCTTTATCTCTCTGTTGCCTGCTGAAATAGGTACAGGATCCCTAAGTGGCCCTCCCCAGTCTTTCTGGCTTCTTCTCCCACTACGCTCCAAGATGGACCTGAGCTTCCTAGCACACTCACCTTAGCCTTTGTCCTTTCCTACTACACAATGCTTTCTGTGTGTGTACCCTTCCCCACTTGAAGTTCCTGCACTTATCTCCTTCACATTGAATCCCAGTAATTCTTCAGGGTCCATCTCAAATGCCCTGACCATCTTATACAAAATAACCACCTGCTGTCAGCTCTTCCTACCTTCCCACCCCAAATTATTTTGCCCTGTATCATATCACCATCTGAAATGCATTTTACTTGTTTGTTTATTGTATCCCTTCACCCCACTAGAATTTATATTCCATGATGACAGGGACCTTTGTAGTTTTAGTTACTGTTATATTGTTATATTGGTTACTGGTGTGTGTGTGTATGTATGTGTGTATATATATATATATATATATATATATATATATATAATATACCAGTACCTAATAGGTTCTTAATATTTTTGAATAAATACATAAATATCATTTATCATGAAAACCTACTGAACATCTCAGTTGAAAGTCTTAGCTCCCTCCTCTGTGATGTTTTGGTACTTCATTTATATTGCACTTCTCACATTGTGCCTTGTACTGTGAATATCTGGTTATTTTTTATATACCTACATACATCTGTGTAGTAAGGCTGGAAAAGCATTCATTTTGAAATAAAAAAATATCTGAGTCAGACTATTAGATATTACCACATACCTACCGCTATGACTAAAATTTGCAAGAGTGATAAAGCCAAGTGTTAGTGACGATGTGGAGGAATTAAAACTGGCACGCATTGCTGGTGGGAGTGTTAAAATGGTACAGCCACTTTGGGAGAAGGGTCTGGCGACTTCTTATAAAACTAAAAATATACCTACCCTATGACCATTCAATTCCATTCTGGGTATATACCTAAGAGACGTGAAAATATATGTCCACACAAAGAGTTGTATGTGAATGTTCATAGCAGCAGTATTTCTCATAGCCAGAAAGTGGAAACAGTATCCATTAACAGGAGAATAGATAAATAAAGTGGGGTATATTCATAACCCCTCGATAATAAAATGGAACAAAATACTGATTTAAAAAAGGGCATAGATGAATTATTACCCCAAAGAGTACGTACCTTATGATTCCATTTATATACACTGTAGGACAGGAAAAACTAAATATGGTGGAATAATGTAAGAATAGTAGTTGCCTCTGGGGATGGAGGTAAGATTGACTGGGAAGTGGCATGAGGGAACGTTCTAGGGGGGACGTCAATGTTCTAAATCTTTATAGCAGTTTGGGTAGCTAAGGTGTATGCATTTGTTAAAACCCAGCAAATGTACATGTAAGATTTGTGCATTTCATTATAAGTAAATTTTATGTAAAAAGCTCTACAAACAAATATTAAATGCTAGTTAATGATATGCATGCTATAATCATACAGCGTGTAGGCTGAATTATGTTGATGTCTGCAATTACTCTGAAATGCACCAAAATTAAGATAGATTTATCAATGAATAGAGGGATAGATAGATGGATAAAACAAATATAGAAAAATGCTAATTAGAGAATTTAGGTGGTGAGTTTATGATTTTCAATCTCCTTCAACTTTTCTGTACTTTAAAAAATTTTCCAAATAAAATTTTGGAAAAAAACTAAGACCTGGGTTTGAATCCTGGCTCTCTGGCACTTAAAGTGACTGGGAAAATCACATAAACACTCTGACTTTCAGTTTCTCTCTCTGTAAAATGGACATGCTAATAGTAGCTAACTCATTGGGTATTCCTCCTCCTGACATTTTCCCAACTGACATTTGGGGCCAAAATATCAACATTGTGAATGCAGATTATGATTTTTTTTTTATTCAAAAAGTTTTGTTGTATATGGAGTTGCACAAGCCATGGTTAGGCCACTGATCAGCAACCTTTTGAGGCTGATGTTACCCTGGCAGACTACTTAATTTGTTACTATCCACATCTGTCCCTTGCACATAGGTAATATTTTTGTTTTTGTTTTTTTGTTGTTGTTGTTTTATTTTTTTAACATCTTTATTGGGGTATAATTGCTTTACAATGGTGTGTTAGTTTCTGCTTTATAACAAAGTGAATCAGTTATACATATGTTCCCATATCTCTTCACTCTTGCGTCTCCCTCCCTCCCACCCTCCCTATCCCACCCCTCCAGGGGGTCACAAAGCACCGAGCTGATATCCCTTTGCTATGCGGCTGCTTCTCACTAGCTATCTACCTTACGTTTGGTAGTGTATATATGTCCATGCCTCTCTCTCGCTTTGTCACAGCTTGCAAAGACTTTTATCCATTCAAATTTTCAGAGTGAATTACATGAATTTCCTTTCGGTATTTTTTTTCAGAAAAAATGAATTTTTTTCCAGTGAGTTATTATAAGACAATGGCTGGGAACCCTGAAGCCCTTCATCACTCATTCAGCAAAGATTTATTCAGCACTTACTGTGTGCCAACACTGTGTGAGGCGCCATGGTTACAGAGTTGAGTAAGACACAGTTTCTGTTCTCCAAGAGCCCAGTTTAGTGGGAAAAACAAATAGGAAATGCGACAATGACAATATAGAATGAGAAGAGCTGTGACGGTGGAAAGGACGGGGGCAGAAGGACTCCAGCAGACCAATAAATAGAACTCGGTGCCCTGAAGTGTTGCTGTGCTGCCCCTCATACATAGAGGTGACACTTGGAGCCAACCGCCTTCTCTTGGTGACCCCTGTGACCAATGGCACAGACCTGAGATGACTGGCCAGAGTTCAGGGGTCAGTCGATGGCTGTGGAAGAAAGCAGAGCTAATTGGCCCACCTGGGCTTCAGACTGGCGAGCACAGCTTCCTTAGCCCTCTGTTTGCTCCTCCCTCCTGCCTGCTCTGGCTTCCAACTCTGTTTCCCAAAGGGGCCTTTAGAATCCAGGGATCTTTGGTCAGTTTTTTGCCCTCTGGGTCTTATAAGTGTGCCCAAGAGTATTCTTCATCCTTGATTTTCAGAAATCAAGGCATAAAGAAAATCAGATTGAAGTGATATTGCTGACCATTTCATGAGGAATTTTCTAGCTTTTTTAATGAGTTTTATATCCTCATCTGATCTGCTCACCCCTAGGGTGGGTAATAGAACTGCTTCTCCTACCAACACTCAACCTTCTAAGCTGTGGAGGGTTGCTCATCACAAATGGTAAGATTACCTCTGAAAATGAGTCTTTCAAACACAGATGGGGGGGGCGTCTTCATGCCTCCTCCAAGTTCAAACCACTCTGTTCCTCCAAAGTTTCAGGTTTTCTCCCCTGCACTCCCCAGTCCTTAACAAGCTGTTGATGTTCCAGGAAATGTCTTTTCCTATGAAAGACACATCACGGCAGCTAAACAGCTGGAGTCCTCTGACAGCAAATCAGCCAGGCCTTGGGGTATCAGTGTGATGAGCAAGTCAACCAGAAAGTGTCTATTCTCTAGCTGAGCAAATGTCATCTCCACCAGGAAGCTGCAAAAGGATGGCGAGAGACTGCGCTGAAGTGTCTGTGAGGCTGAGTTCCAAAGAAAAAAATCTATAAACACAAATATGCTGCATTATGGGAGTGCCTGATTCAAGGGTAAATATATGGATGCATCTCTCTTTAGAAGGTTCAGAAGCACTATTTACATGCTCTCTGCATTAAATGCAAGTGATTATAAGTAATGTGTCTTAATACCTTAGCTTAACAATATTAATTCATAGATTTCCCTATGATGGACTCTTGTAGGAAATTTATATTATTGAGGAACTAAACTAAATAAAATGTACTGTCCTTTGTACTTGAAGAAAATGGCCTCCTACCACCAGCAGGATAAGACTGCTGAGTTTAGCTGTTAATTGGAATTGGTTTGCGCTAATCCTTCCATACCCCTGTTAAATTTATCAGCATCTTTCTGAGCAGAGGTTCCCAGGCCAGTTGAAAAAAAATTGTGTGTGTCTGTGTGTGTATAGGTAAATGTAGATATATACTTGGAGAACTAATATTAAATTGCCAGGAATTTATTTTGCCATGTAAGAACACACACACACACACACACACACACATACCAACTACTATTATTATTATTTGATGAAAGAAAAGGCAGTTTAAAAACAAGCAAGCAGGAAGGCTGGAGTATTAAAATAAAAACAACCATTTTAGTTGACTACATTAAATTATATGACTAACTTAGTTGCTATAAAAAACAAAATTAAAAAAATAGACAAATCACAAATTAAGAACAAAAGCATAATTAAATTTAGTCTTTGTTATCTTTGTTTTTGTTTTCATCTCATCCCCAGCAGGGGTAAACTCTATCACAGACTGACACAGTTCCATGAGCTGGCGTATGGGAACCACTGATTGAGAGTTTGGGCAGATCCCAACTATAAGAAATGGGCTAGGGACTAGAACTCTGAATCAGGTCCCTTCACAAAGCTTTGTTCCAAATGTGGACCTTCTCTCTGACTAGACCATGTCCTCTCACTATAGGATTTTGACAAGGTTTCCAAGCATTAAAAACAAAAAGATCTAGGTACAGCTTGGATTCTCTAGTCTGTTGACTACCAAGTGAGGGATTGTACAAAAAATCAACAGGATGTTTAATAGAATGTGAAAACCTGATGGATCCAAAAATTTGTTAGCGTGTTACACAATGAAGCTACTCCTCTCCTACCTTGGAAGAGCCAGTCAATAATGGTAAGTCTTCCAAAATTATACTTTTGGCCCCAAATTCTACTGAAATAATTTGACATTAAACCAGCTGACCACTTGTTATACTGCATTAAGTAATTAAACTTTCTGTATGGTTTTGACTATTCTCTTTCCATTATTGACTCTTTTTGACTTTATGTTCTGACATTTACCAATTTAAATTATTTGATCATTTTGACTCTTATGCTGGATTCCCATTGTTCGCTTGACCCTGTGATCAGGATATTAGCAATGAATAGTTGTCCTCTTTATGACCTTGTGATTTTCATCCTGGCACATTCTCATGCCAAATGGTTCACACTCTTCCCAGCTTCCTTTACCATGTAGATTTGTGGTAGTTATACATATTTCCTTCTGGCTTATTTCTTATGCTGGGACTATTCCGGTATCTCTTCCACTTTACATTTTTTTCCCATATCTCTCACTGTTCTCACTTCTTTGTTTCACAGCAAGATGTAAATGTAGTTCTCAACTGAAAATTCAATTCAATAAAGATATATTTGGATCCACTGTTGCAAGGCATTGTGTTAGACTGTGGAGAACTCAGAGGTGAGTGTGGCTTCATTTCTGCCTCTAAGGAATTTACGGTTGAGTAGACGGTGAGGATAAAATAATCAGCCCAATATCTACTAAAAGCTAGACCAAAAAATATCTACTAAAAGCTAGTTTCCCAAAGGAGAAATATGAAGAAGAAGAAATTGTATCTAGCTACGTGACTAGAAAAAGGTTCAGAGAGGAAGGAGTATTTGAGTTAGATCTTGAAGGTGTATAGGATTTTGATAGGTAGGGATGAAGGGAGCAGAGAGTTGGAATGATTCCTGATGATTGGCCACGCCTAGAGAATTTGGAGTCTATGGCAAAGATAAATGAATAAAAATTCTACTAATTTAAAGGCTCTGTTGATTTAAAATCAGTAAATTATAATTGGTTTAAGATAAGTATTTTTAATTGTGTTAAGAGTAGTGAGTTGAATAAATTAATTTAAAAAAACACATGGAGTTAATTGGGTTCACATCTGTTAGCTGTGCAATCTTCGGCAGGTTACTTAGCAGATCTATGCCTCACTTCCCTTACCTGTAAGAACTGAGACAATGGTTAAAACAGCGCCTGGCGTATAGTAAGCACACAATAAATTGGTGCCATTACTTTTTGGAAACAGAGTCTGCTTATGGGTTGAGTTTCAGTTTCTCTCCTGAAGTCTCTCTGCACTTAAGGAGGTCCTATTGGCCAATTT
Source organism: Globicephala melas (assembly GCF_963455315.2). Lineage (NCBI taxonomy): Eukaryota > Metazoa > Chordata > Mammalia > Artiodactyla > Delphinidae > Globicephala > Globicephala melas. Next base: position 10,371,711 of record NC_083335.1, on the reverse strand, counting down.
CCCAACTGACCACTGAAGTTCTAGGTCCGGGATGTCTGCTTATAGCTATGATCTGGAAGTCCTGTACTGGGTAGAGCTTAGACTTGAAAGATTACCAGGAAAAAGGAACAAATATGTGTATTCCAAATCATATGTAGCAGGCAGAGAGGTTTGGAGCTTACTGAGAGTCACTTTGCTTGCAGTAGACAATTTTCCGGATTCAGTCACAAGATGCTCAGAGCTGCTGCCACCTTTGCGAGCACAGGTGTGAGGCATTTAGGCGTGGATGTGTGATTTTCTTGTTTTTTCAGCTGATACAAAGAAAGTCTGATTGCTTTGCGCTGGTGCCTGACAATAGGCAGCAGCTGTGGGTTCACGCAACAGTTGCTGGGAGGGAACGTGTTTTCCTCGGGATATATTTAAATCTGGGAGGTTGCTTTATGGAAGAGGGCCTGGAAGAAGTTGCTGCTGCAGGCGGCCCGGCTTTAGGAAGACCAGGTTTGTCAAACTTACTTAAAAGATCAACTACGTTATTGCGGGGATTATTTTTTAGGGTACAAAAGGGTTACTAAAAATTGAAGGTGCTTCCTGAGTGTGTTTGTGCTTTGTTAACATATCATAGACCGTTGACGGAGAGGAGTCAAAACGAAAGCGTTTGCAGCTATGACTTATTGAAGATCCATTAGGAAAATGCAAGTCTCTCGAGTTAGTGAAAAAGTAGGATTCTCTTTACTTATATCCTGTTTGGTTGCCACCTGTATGTGTTGCCGCGTGCAAGCTGGTACTGCTCACCCCACGAAAGGCTGATAAATCGAGAGATGAGGTGTTGGGACAAGGAATAGAGACTTTGTTTGGAAAAGCCAGCAAACCGAGAAGATGGCGGGCTAACCATCCTAAAGCACCATCTTGCCGGGGTTTGGATGCTAGTTTCTTTCGCGCTACAAAGAGGGGGAGGTGCTGGCGGGAGGAAAGGTCAAAAGGCAATGGGTCTGGCAAATTTCTTGGTGCCAGCCAGACCCGGAGGGGATTAGTTACATTCTTTGTTCCTGCGGCCTTTCAAATGTCGGCCTGGTTGAGATGTTGCCTTGAGCTACAAACAAATTTATTTTAATTGAAGGCTGAAGCGTGGGAGGCAGGGTTCACGGAAAGGGGCCATTATGTATATTTTAAGCTATAGGCCACACGCCCTTAGCGATTCATTTGCCTGCCTGTTCCCAAACACAAGTTCCTGTGGCCCATGCACAGTGAGGCCTAACTGAAATGTTGGAATTTGGAGCAGAGAAAGGTTTATTGCAGGGCTGAGCCAGGAGAATAGGTGGCTTGTGCGCAAAAACCCCCAAACTCCGTGGTGGTTTAGGGGGAGAAGTTTTTAATGGGCAAAATTTGGGGTGAGGGCTGCAACGTGTGTGTGTGTCTGTGTGTGTGGGGGTGGGGGGGGTGGGGGGGCTTTCTTCTGATTGGTTGGTGGTGAGGTGGCAGGGCGGTGCTCCAGGAATCTCGTGCTCAGCGTGAAGTTACCATCCCCCACCTGGGTGGGCGCCTTTAATTACTGCGGAAGAGCTCAAAGATATTGTTTGGTATAATCTTTCCGGAGGAACCAGGAACTTGCTCCACTGCTGCACTATTGTTTCTTAAGTTTTTCTTTTAAAAATTTTCACTTATTTATTTTTGGCTGCGTTGGGTTACGTGCAGGGTTTGTCTAGTAGTGGAGAGCGGAGGCTACTCTTCATTGCAGTGCGTGGGCTTCTCATTGCGGTGGCTTCTCTTGTAGCGGAGCACGGGCTCTAGAGCGCAGGCTCAGTAGTTGTGGCTCACAGGCTTAGTTACTCCGCGGCATGTGGGATCTTCCCAGACCAGGGGTCGAACCTGTGTCCCGTGCATTGGCAGGCAGATTTTTATCCACTGTGCCACCAGGGAAGCCCTGCACTATTGTTTCTGGACGGCTCCTCCTTTGTTTTGCATTCCCTCCCTTCCCTGATTAGCAACTGTTTGAATCTGCCCTTTGGAAATCAGGGAAGGTCTAGGAGGCTGAATGAAGCCTGTTTACTACAAACAAGAAATGAGGGACACAGGAAGGATTTGTACTTGAGAGGGCCCCACAGGGGCTTGCTTGGTTTCATGCCTGCTTGAGCTCGTGCGATCGAATACGAAGGTTAAAGTAAAAGAAACCGATTCAGCAGTATGGAGTCAGATTTGTTCATCCCGATTACACATCGAGTTTCTGCGATGGACCAGGCATTGTAATAGGCACTAGAGAAACAAGGATATTCGCTGTCCTCAAGGATCTTCCCCTCCGGTTTGCGAGGAAATGGTGAGTCCAATAACAGATGTATGAGGTAGCGTATGGCTACTAAGGTGGGGTTATTGGGGATTGTGTTTTCTTCATCTCTGTGGTCTCATGTGTCTCCTGGTGCCTGCTTGACAAATAGTAAGAGGTAAAGATATTTTTTTGAATTTACAATAGTAAGAGGGAAATTTTACACAACTCTGCTGGAGTCCAGAGTGTGTGTAAAGTCCAGCCACTGAAGCAAGTTATAGCAGCCATAGAGTCTTTTCTTCATCAAGGTCTCACCTCTGATGTATGAGCTCCCCCCCATCGTCATTTCCCTACCTTGTGAGGGTCTGTGTTCAGCTGAGGTCTCTGAACAGCCATCTCATAGGCTATTAGAGCCTGGATGCACTAAACAGGTGAGGCAGCTCTAGGACCCTTATATCCCCGTGGCTGCCACTGTTACTTAGGTCTAGAAGTGCTCACCGCCTTCCTCAAGAAACGCACAAAATCAGGAGAGCAGCTACACTTGGCCCTAATCTGCTCAGAAATTGAAGGTGGTATATGTGAGTCGGGAATGAGGTATGAGGGAAGAAATGACAACAGAATTCGAGATGCTGTTAACCGAGGCAACAGTTTTGAGAAATCCATCTTCTTGGCCAGCTGAGCCAGTGTTTTTTTTTTAGTAGTAAAACGGAATCTTTGAACGAGTTTGACGGGTTAGACTATTGAGGAACGTTCCTTCTCTTTTCATTCCAGGTCAGAAGGAACGTTGCTCAGCTTGCTTTCTCTAATATGCAAACCAACCGCTGGCAAAATGACGAAGTCAGGAAATTTGGTCTTTGGTAGTCCCTCATCTTCACTGTCTTCCTAGCCTACTTCCTCCCTTTTATCCCCTTGATGGTCTGTCCCTTCCTTTTTCCTCTCCTCCTAGATTCCCAGAGCCTGCAGCCTTTCTTCTGCCTGACCTCTGTTAAATCCTAGTCTATGCGAGCGTGGAAAACTGCTCCTTCATAAAGGGGGAATGACTGATGGCAGCTCCAAGAGCCACTGCATAGAAGGGGACTGGCTCAGTTAACGGGCTAAATCTCTGTATGAAACGTTTGGCACCTGGCAATTGGAGGCGAGTGGAGACAGGTGAGATGGGATGGAAGCGTTTTGTTTCCTTCCTGATGCTCCCTGGGTTTGAATCTCAACAGGCAAGTGGACTGCCTTGCTCATTACAGTGGTAAAGAGCTTTAAAATCAGACCGACCTGGATTATATCCCAGATTCATGGTTTAATAGTTGTATGGCCTTAAACAAGTTCTGTTCTGTAACCTATCTGTGCCTCAGTTTCCTCCTCTGTAAAAATTTGGGTGAAAATACCTGGCTCACAGTGTTGTTTTATGGATTAGGTGATGTGGTAAGGCTCTCGGCATGGGTGTTAGCCCGTAGAGTGATCATTTAAGTATTTGGTATTCCAAAGACCACCCTATTTCTGTCACTCCTCTGCTCAGAAAGGTTCCATGGTTTCCTCCTGTCCTAGAGAATCAAGTCCTAAACTCTTATCTTGGCATTTACAACTCTGTAAGATTGGACCAAAAGTTAGAGTTAAAATACTTGAAGAATGGTTCAGACATTCTCTTTCCATCAATTCTTTGAACTACAGAGTCAGACTCAACTGAAGGAGAGGGCTTCTCCTAGAGAGCAGTGAAATGTGTATAAGCATAGGTAAAGCCAGTCCTATTCTGTAGAAAAACATACAAAAATCCGATATACGTCCTCTGCACTTCGGGCTAGGCCCAGATAGATCGCAGGAGGCGTGCAGGGCAGTGCTGGTAATCCCTGAATGGGTAGCAGGTTCTGGTCACAATTGAGAAACTGATGCCAGAAAGAATAAATCACACAGCTCAAACACCGAGACCTTGAACTAGGACCCTGTTGTCCTGACTTTCAATCTGGTGGATTTTAAGGCCAGCTTTCCTTTACTGTATCATGCTGTCTCCTGTTTTCTCGAGTGGGATAGATGTGGGGCTGAATAACGAAACTCATTTTCAGCCATTAACAAATTAGGACTTCCCTGGCGGTCCAGTGGTTGAGACTCAGCGCTTCCCCTGCAGGGGGCATGGGTTCGATCCCCCGTCAGGGAAGTTCTGCATGCCATGTGGTGTGGCCAAAAAACCCACAAAAAACCAGATTAGTTGTAATTAATTTCTCAGAGCTGTTTGCAATCCCATGTGCTACCCTAAGGAAAGGAGTCACTTAGACAGGTAAGTGTAGGTGAGAGACAGGAGATTCTGCAGGGAGGGCGATACCAGATGGTGCTGGCAGTGGGACGCAGCAGGAGGGCACTGGGGAGCTGGAGAGCTTTGAGCCAGAAGGGAAATGCCCCAAGGAAGATTTCCCTGCCTTTCCGGTGAACTTCATTTGCCTTGGGGGCGGCTGTGGGGAGGGGGGATATATTGATGGCTGAGATTCAGGGTTGACTTGAAATCTGCTGAAGGGGGGTCACCTAATTCTGAGCTTCAGTCACTGACCGACGCTGAATTCCGCATTCAAACAAGTCACTCTTCGCAGTTAAAAATCTCCACAAATGAGTCCTTTTGTAAGCTGTGCTTAAAATGCTCATGAATCGGGTTTCCCTGGTGGTGCAGTGGTTGAGAGTCCGCCTGCCGACACAGGGGACACAGGTTCGTGCCCTGGTCCGGGAGGATCCCACGTGCCGCGGAGCGGCTGGGCCCGTGAGCCATGGCCGCTGGGCCTGCGTGTCTGGAGCCTGTGCTCCGCAACGGGAGAGGCCAAAACAGTGAGAGGCCCGCATACCGCAAAAATAAATAAATAAATAAATAAAAAATGCTCATGAATCATGCTTGTCTATGGATTTACCCTTGAAGGGCTTAGGAGGTGCAGTCTCTCAAAAATGGCTTAGATCTTCAACCTGCTTGTAGGATTATCATTGGTGAATGTATTTGGATCCTCAGATTCCCCATTATGGTGCCTCACTAGAGCTTGGCCCGGACCCTAATTTTTAGCTGTGCTTGTTTTGTGCTCTGACACCTTATGAGCCTTGCTATTTCTAAATATTATGGAGTTTAGATTAAAAAAATATTTCCAGAGAATAGAATACCCACATTGGATGGCCCAGGAAACATTTCCTGATCTCCATGTACCCAGGAAACCAAATTGGTAAGGCAGATTCAGTGTATTGTCAAGAATACTTAACACTTACTAGCTGTGTGACCTTGGTCAAGTCACTTCCCCCGAGTCTTCCATGATACAGGGAATGATTTCCCTACTTCAGAAGACTGTGGTGTTGATTAAATGAGAAAGTGTATGAAAGTACATGGTAAGCTGTGAAGTGCAGAAGGAGCTCATCAGAGGAATAACAGCCTGGTGGAGGCAAAGTAATATGAAAATATCCAGTATAGATGTCAAGAGGTATTGGAATGCAATGTTTTAGAGAATAGGCTCTGGAATCAAACACCTTGGCCTCACATCATGGTGCTACCATTTACTAGCTGTGTGATCTTGTATGTTAAAGTCTGAGGCTCAGTTTCCCTATCTGTAAGATGGGATAATAATGGAACCCATTTCCATAGGGTAGTTATGAAGAGTAAGTTATTAATGAATACTAAGTGCTTAGCACAGAACCTAGCACATAGTCAGCTGCTATTACAAAGTAGTAAAAATTCCTTGCACTGTGCAGCAGTGATCAACTTTCATACATACAGTCACACCTGATTATTAAACACCTTTTTTTTGTGTGGTTGGCAGAACAAGTAGTGTCTTGGCCAAAAAGTTCGTTCGGGTTTTTCCGTAAGATGTTATTTCCCACATCTAATGGGAAACCGCGAACGAACTTTTTGGCCAATCCAATATCACCATTTTACAGAGAGGTTGATGATACCCTCAAGGACCCTCAGCAAATAGATGGTAGGCCTTTGATTAGAACCCAGAGCTCTGGATTCCTTACTTCTTTTTTTTTTTTTTTTTTTTTTTTTTGGTGGTACGCGGGCCTCTCACTGTTGTGGCCTCTCCCGTTGCGGAGCACAGGCTCAGCGGCCAGGGCTCCCTGGCCCAGCCGCTCTGTGGCATGTGGGATCCTCCCGGACCGGGGCACGAACCCGTGTCCCCTGCATCGGCAGGCGGACTCTCAACCACTGCGCCACCAGGGAAGCCCTGGATTCCTTACTTCTTAAGGCTGAAGTGAATTCTGAGACTCTCCAGATGATGGCAGCCCAGCAGGGGAGAGCTTTCTGGCCAGGGACCTCCTCCCAGGCAGAAGCCTCCCTCCTCTGCCTATGTTTGGGGCCTGACCTACCATATGGATTATTATCAAGTTACCAGTTAAGCCATGGATGGGCAGGGGCAAACGAGGCTTTGTCACTTCCTCGCTGTGTTGGGTAACATGCCTGAATCAGAGCCCCCTCACTTTAGCTCCTATTAAAAATAAATACATCTCATCATGAATTAGACTGCAGCTTCTTTCTAATGTAATTTAAGAATGTTACTGTCTATTGTGCTCTGTAAGCCTTCCCCACATCTGTTTCTATGAGGCTGTCTTTTTTTTTTAACTTTGTTAATCACAGCAGGTATCTCTGTCATTTGGGGACCCAGTCTGTATTAATGAATATGGATTGGACGACTCCTAATTGTTCTCTGAATACCTCCCAGTTTTCAGGAGGGTAATTGATTTCAATCAACTTTCTTAGAGCACTCTCTACACTCTTGAAGCCTGTAATTTTCAAGTTCAATATTTGTGTGCTCGCACCCTCAGGAGTGCTTCAGTTAGATCCTGTTATAATCCTGGAATTCTAACCAGTCACCAACTTGGAGTATATTTATCATTAAACTCATTTATTTTTTTTGTATGGCTGAGACATGCTTTAAGGCATAACTCATGTGCAACATCTGAATTTTCTGAAAAGCCAAAGTACAAGAGCACTTTTAAATTTAAACTATAAACAAACTACTTGGCTTTAGTGAAGAGTGTATTGACATGTTTCCCGTGTCTTTAGCTGTATAATAGAGTCTGGGACGAAGAAACTAAAGGTAAGATGTTAGGTGTTTACTGTGGACAATTAGAGAAAATAACTCAGAAATGAGAGGAGCTCATTGGGAAGCTAATACTTCATTTACAAAAATTCAGCTGTAGTTTAAATTCTAGACAATTTTAGGTATAAAATAAATAATCCAAATAATATTCGGATACATTTCCATATAATAGTGAGCTTTTTCAAGTTTTGCGATTTTTCCCCTATTTTAATCTCTTTCCTCTTTTTTCTCAGGTCCATATTCAAAGATCTATGGTGACGTACTGTTTCTCTATGGAATTTGGAGCAACAAATTTTACCCTACACTAGATATTCTATCATTAGTTCCACCTCTAAGAGCTCAAAGCTTCTTATCAGAGTTTTTGGGAGGAATACCTAAATTGAGGATAGCCAGTTTCATCACTGTATTTGTACTAGAATTAACCTTATTGAGGTTCTCATTGCCATTCTTCAGCCGGACTATTGCAAAAGCTTAACTGGACTTCCTCTCTTCTCTCCCCACTTCGCCTTATTACACACACTGTTGCCAGGATAATTTCCCCAAGCATTACGCGTTCCCTTGTTAGATCTGCTGTGGCTCCCTGTTACCACTGGCCTGGAATGCCAGATCCCATAATCTGAATTTTGAATTTCTCTTTCCAGCTCTGTTTGCTATTATGACTTCACATACCATATGCTCCGGCCAGCCAAACTATCGTGATTCCTCGAACACTCCATGCACACTCACACAGACCCCTGTGTCTACTTAGGCTGCTCCTTCAACCTGCCATAATACCCTTTTCACCACCTTTCTGTCTGCATTTGTTAGGGTAAATGTAGGGCCCTTGTTGGGTTGTGTGTGTGTGTGTGTGTGTGTGTGTGTGTTTTAAGCGACCATAGAGAATGGCTTTAAAAATTCAGAAGTTCCTTTTTCTCTCATGTGACGGTTCTGTTGTGTTTCAGAATGACAGTGGCTCTGCTTTGTGTCTTCATTCCAGAACTTAGGTTCCTTTATAAGTTGTCAATTCAAAGAGTTATTGCTGTACTGTCTCCTAGGATGTGATTCTCATCTGAGTGGTCAGGGCTGGCCCATCTCATCCAGGTTCCAGCTGGAAGAAGAGGAAAGAGTGAATAAGACAGGTCCACTCTTTCAAGGTCGAGGCCTGGGAGTGGCACGTGCCCCTTCTCACATTCCCTCAGAAATAAATTAGCCACACGCTCGCACATACCTGAGAGAGGCTAGGCAGTGTAGTCTGAAACGGAGGGCAAAGTTCGGCAGCCAGCTGGCAGTTTGTCACATTGTTGAAATCTGACTCATGCTGTCTCCTTCTGCAGGTGTTTCCTGCGCCCCTCAGCTGAAAACCATTTCTCCTTCCTCCGAACAATTCTAGCCTAGGGCTTCTCTGTCAAGTGTATCAGAATCCCCTGTGGCTCTTGTTAAACTAGAGTCTTGGGATTAACAGATACGCACGGCTATATATAAAATAGGTAAACAAGGACCTACTGTATAGCACAGGGAACTCTACTCAATATCTTGTAATAATCTATAATGGAAAAGCGTCTGAAAGAATGGGTATAACTGTACCATTTTGCTGTACACTTGAAACTAACACAACTTGGTAACTTTTTCTACTTCATACTAGCTATTCCTGTGCGTATCTTAACCTCCTTACTAGACAGTTAACTCTCATAGCAGACTTGGAATCTCGTTGGCATCTTTCTCACCCTGCCTCCCTCCAGCACCAAGAATAGGGTCTTGTACATTTAGAGGTACTTAATAAGTATCAATATTTGAATAATTGAGCACTGTCAACTAATTCAGAATGTTGAGCATAAACTTTCGAAAGGCATCACAGCTTGTGCCAAGTTCTGGACTATGCTTAGTGCAGTCTCTTGTTTGGAAATGATCTGTTGGAAGCCCGGCTCCCACGTGGCCCAGCCAAACTGAGGGAGAAGCCGCCAGAGAGCTGAGCTAAGTGGGATTTAGCAAATGGAAACCGCGTCTTACGAAGGCCCTTTCCCCTCCGTGTGCTGTGACCATTTGAAAGGAAATGCTAATCCCTGTGTTTGGAATTCATTTCCAGAGAGCCTCTCTGTTCAACAAGAGTGGTTGTTTTTTGTTTCTTTGTTTGTTTTTGGGGGAGTGCCCACAGAGCCTCATGAGCCAGTTTGATAGATTTTGAAGAGGTGGTGGTTTTTTCCACCTGGAAGCACTCAATGATCTTCCGTTTGGAGAGTCTCAAATTGGGTTCCAATTAAGGCTGGATAAGGATGACTCTTCTCAGCCTGGCACCATGTTAGCCTGTTCTTTTTCTCAGTCCTGACGTAGGCAGTCACGTTCTGGGCCTCGGCTGGGAGTAGGAGAAGGGAGAGGGCATGAAGTAGGGGTTTTAAAACCGAGGATACTTGGTAATCTAACTTGAGCCACAGGAAGCAAAATAAGACCTGAGGTCTCCCGTCTCTCTTCTCTTGCCGGCAGGATGAAACCCCTACCTGGAACTATTTTCTACTTGGAAACTGTCCTACATGAGACAGGGCTGAAGTTTCCCTTTGGGGCTCCGTATGAAAAAGGATCTCATGGGCAAATGAATCATGTTGCCAAGATCTTAGAGATTCTTAGCCTAGTTGAAGAAATGAGTCTTAGTCACTGTTAGCCCCGCTGGTACCGTTGACTAAGGCATCAGTCACAGCACAGAACTTCAGCGTGGGGTCCTCGCTTGTCACCTGCAGGTGCACATTATTGTACATGATTTTGTAACTATTGTACATTTTTTGGCCTTCCCACTTCCTTGGTGAGATCTTATAGCATCACAACTTAAGAAAAAAAGTTCCTAACAGGCTTGGGACTAGGGCGAGCCAAGTTAGGTCCCTAGGGAGCAAAATGTAAGGAGGTGCTCACTTGACAAGTGTAACCCTCTTCTTGCTGGACCCTGAGAGTGAGCGCCTCCTGAAATCTTGTGCCCTAGAGGCCAGGCTGGTCTTATCCAAGTCCTTCAGGTCCTGATTCTCATGGCAGAGAACCTGAAATACCAGTTTTTCTGAGATCATTTGGAGGACAGTCCGCTCTTTAAACTCTCCCACCCCCTTTGTTTTTGGTAAATGCAGAGATCCTCCACCTGCACACGGGAGACAATAAAAATGAGATCCAGCAATCATGCATGATTTTATTCATCACATGAATGTAACGGTCAGTCTGTTCATTTGCCCTCTATGCTGCAGCTAAACAAAGTCTTGACTAGATTTTTATAACAAGACACATTCATTATTGGCTTTGGGGATATCCTTGGATTTAACTCTTGACATTGGTCTCAAAGCCCCAGGAATTTTCAGACCATCAGTGGCACATCTCAGTGCAGACAAACACATCATTCCTCTCCACTTCCTAACTGTAGCCACTTGCAAGGCATATTCGAACACCACCTAATTAGGTGCGATGTGCATTTTGGCATATGTCGGAAGTCAAAGCCACTTCCTTAGGGGAACTCAAACTCTGAATTTATCTTTATTAAGGCCTTGTCCAAATGATAAATATACACTGCCTCCTTGCTATCTACTGCTTGGAAATAAATCACTTTAGGATTGATTTCCTAACGGCTTTCTTCACTTCAAGTGTCCTCCTACCCCAGAGGTCACACTGTCCTTCTCCACAAACGCTGGTAACCAAACAGAAAACCCCAAGCTGACCATGCAGTGAACAAAGCAGGGTACCTGGGGTGAGGGGAAGTGATTCCCTTCGCACAGTCCAGGAAAAAACAGCCCTACAAGGCACAATATTCTGGAGAAAAGCCCCCCAAAGCAGCGTGGAGTATGTGAGTAAACAGACGGGGTGTGTTCACTTTATTTTAAGCAAAATATTGATACTATGAACTTTGGTACTTCAGGAGTTACAAACTCCTCCAGGAGTCTGCCAGGTAGTATAAATAAGCAAAACTGGCTGAGGATGAGGCATTCTGTAGCGGTAGAGACTTCAGGGAAGCAGAGGATACACTTCCCATCCATTCCAGCCTCCTTTTACCACATGGGAACGTGGGCCAAATCTTGTTAGATCTTCTGATTCTTCAAGAGCAGGTATATGATTATTTTTTTTCCTAACGTGATACTTCTATTTTTTTAAATGTTTGAAAGTTAAAGAAAATTTTCAAGTTACTATGAGGGACAAAATATCCCTGAAGGACGGATTTGTCTCACTAAGTCTTGAAGTCTATCTCCAGCCCATTTGTGTGGTTCCCTGCTCAGGACCACGACTCTTGATTCACTTGATGACTTTTTAAAAAATATATAATGTTATTTAAAAAATATATAATGTTATTGTTTTTTTTAAATTTATATATTTTTTATTTTTGGCTGTGTCGGGTTTTCGTTGAGGCATGCGGGGTCTTTCATTGTGGCACCTGGGCTTCTCTCTAGTTGCGGCGTGCGAGTTTTCTCTCTAGTTGTGGTGTGTGGGCTCCAGAGCGCGTGGGCTCTGTAGTTTGTGGCACGCTGGCTCAGTAGTTATGGTATGCTGGCTCACTAGTTGTGGCACGTAGGCTTAGTTGCCCTGCAGCATGTGAGATCTTAGTTCCCCAACCAGGGATTAAACCCGCGTCCCCTGCATTAGAAGGCAGATTCTTTACCACTGGACCACCAGGGAAGCCCCCACTTGATGACTCTTAATGGCTTGGCCAGTCATGATTAGGTTGTATACTCTTAAGATGCCAAGATGTTAAGATTTTATTTTCAACAGCCAGGTTTACGATGATCTTTGTCTCACAGCACTCACTTAGCTCCTTCTCCTGGCATAACACAACTGTAGACACCTGACTGCCATTACCACAAGCAACTAACTGTCCTGCCTTTACCTTTAGAGGAAGGCCACAAGAACCCCATGGAACGTCCTGCTTCCTGCGGAAGCATCTCATGGAAATAGTGCTGTCTTAACCAGCTTGGCTTTCTTAAAATTCTTCATACATTGCTTGTCTCAACTGCTTGCTTCTTGGCCCTTTTGAATCTTCCTGGCTTATTTCTGAGTTTGTCAGGTGTTGACTGATAGAGGTGGAGATTGAATCCAGGTGGCTACATTCTTGAGGGAATGTGTTGTCTAAATTTATGCCTTGTTGGGTTGAAGTAACATGTCTTTGAATTGCCTTGAGGCCTATATGTTTTACATCAGCCTGGCCTGCCCTTATGATCTAAGTTGTGAAATTACTTCATGGCCTGTTGAAGTTCAGACACATCCCAATGATTTTGGAGAACTTCGTGGGAGCCTCATAGGCTTCCTGGTCACTCATGCTGTCCCTGTCCCACACTATCTTTACTTGGTATGAAACACAGGGCCCACCTCTCTCCCTCTCAGGCCCTGCCTCTCTCTGCCCGCAGTCAGTAGACTTTCCCCAGCATGTCACACCATCACCCACTCCCACAGACTTGCTCCGTCTCATTCTCCCTGTTACGCTTTCATCTCAGCTCCTCGCCTCTCTCCCTCCCATGTTGTCCTGGCAATACTAAAGTTCTAAATTTCTCCTCTGCACTGACTGAGCAGCCGCCTCACTCCTCTGTGGCCTTGTTGCCAGTTAACACTCAGGTCATCTTTGTGAACCTACAAAAACAAATTCTTCTTGTTAATTAATAGAAGTGTCTAGGGCTGAAAAATCTTAAAATCTTAGGCTGTCAGAACTTTGCTGTTTGAAATCGTACCAGTAATAATGGAATATCCCATTCTTGCCTGGAAACAGCCTTGATTTCCAGTTCAGTTGCAGAGCTTCAGATCAGGGGATTTTAGGACACACCATTCCACATTTATCTTACTTCTGTAGTTTCCAAGGAGACAGGACCCTGGGTCCACTTCTCAGCTCAGGGCTAAGGTTCACCCCTTTATACACACAGCCCTGCTCTATTTTGAAACCATCAAACCATGGCTTCATTTACATTGTACCTACACCCTTCTCCCCCACACCCTGCCTGCCTGCCTGCCTGCCTGATGCAAAATAATGCTGTCCCTTCCTTTGTTTGCTGAGGTTACGCCATGGTTTCTTTCTCTGGTGTGCAGTCTCACTACAGGGGAGTCGGCGGTGATCTTTATCAAATGGGCTTTGTCACCTTCTCCACTGCTCCAAGCACTTTATTAAAGTATTTGTTCCAATACATGCAGTTTTCTCCCTAAGAGGGCTTATCTTTCATTGTATTAAAACTTCCACAAAGGCAGAGAATTTTGTCTTTTTTTAAAAAAAACTCCGATAGAATAGTGCTTGGGACATGTTGAGAGAATGAATGAATTCTGTTACTAGCCCTTAAAGAATGTGGAGATCATTTTATAAAAGAGTATGATACCTCATTTTATCTTCGCCAGAAGTCTGCCTGGAGTTCTGGAATCAGAAAGACCTGGGCTAGACCATGTCTTAGTCTGTTTAGGCTACTATAACAAAATACCATAGACTGGGTGGCTTATAAACAGCAGAAATACATTGTTTATAGTTCTGGAGGCTGGGAAGCCTAAGATCAGGGTGCCAGCATGGTTGGGTTCTGGTGAAGGCCCACTTCTGGCTTGCAGACCATGACTTGTATTCTCACATGGCAGAAGGGGCAAGGGAGTTCATTGAGGTCTCTTTTACAAGGGCAATAATCTCATTCATGAGGGTTCCTGCCTCGTGACCTAATCACCTCCCAAATGCCCCACCTTCTAATACTTTGGGGGCTAGGATTTCAACATAGGTATTTTGAGGGAGATACAAACATTTAGTCTATAGCAGACCCCTATTCCAACATTTAACTAGCTGCATGATTTGGGATGAATTATTTAATCTCTTTACTCCTTGATTTTTTTTTCCAGCTGGACAGTGAGGATGATGCTATCTATCTTACTTGTGAAACAGGAGGGAAGGGGGCAGGGCACAACCTTTAGAAGAATGACATAGACAGTACATGATGAAAACTAGTGAGAACCAACTAGGTCCAAGATGGCGGAAGATTTGACTTCCAGTAGACTTTGAGCCTCATTATACACTCATTGTAATACATTAGCATACTAAATGACACACCCACCAGTGCCATGAGAGTTCTGAGGCTAACCATAAAAGGCCAAAAAGTGGGCAGTGGCCCAATTCCTGGAAATCCCCCCCTTCCCCCAAATAATTGGAATAATCCTCCTGCTCATTAGCCTATGAAATTACCAGCCCATAAAAATTAACCACGCAATATTTCGAGGCCTCTCGCCATCTTAGATGGCCCACACACTGTCTGTGGAGTGTGTTTCTCTCTAAATAAATCCACTTCTTACCTATCGCTTTGTCTCCGAATTCTTTCGCAACGAAGAAAGAACCTTAAATTCACCGCGAACACTTGGTGGTTGTGAGGATTAAGTGAGGTGGTTTATGTGAAGAACTTATCATGGAATCTGGCACATGCTAAGTAAACATCAGCTAATCTTTTTCATTTTAACTCCCTTTGGCCTTCATCTTTCCAGATGCCAGGGACTTACATATCTCTGGACTTCGGCCTCCATCAGCACTAAATTTCATTTTATCCTGTACTAGAGTAACACATGTATGTCTTCTTTGTTTAGTTGTAAACTCTGACGGGGCAAAGTCCATGCCTTATTTATCCATATATCATTTTAGATAAATACATCTATATATCACTGGCACATGGTAAACACTCTAAATATTTGTGGTTGGAAGGTTTGCCTGAAAAGGAAAATTTCAGTAAGTGTGCAGAGCCAGGCCTGATTGGTGAATGCAGAGCACGCAGCGAGTGCTAGATGATGACAATACAACATTAACAGCCTCTTTCCTGAGCAGTTTCAGAATCTAACAACTAAAGAGGAGGGACAGGGGCAATGAAGGAGCTTTTCGGGAGTGCTGTGTGCCCCTGTGGAGTGCGCATTTGAAGGGCCCAGGGAAAATGAGAGGGTCCAAGGAGGGGGGAGTGGAGAAACATGGTCATTTAATTCCTCTATTTTTGGGGAATTGCCACTTAAGTCCAGCCTAGCAATTTGAGCAGCTGGGGAATTATGTGCAGCTAATCTGTAACTAGGGACCGTTGTGTTGAGCTGTACTGGAGTTTTGCTTTCCTGGCGACCAGGTGGGCATCTATGACCCCTTTGCCCTCAGGGGTCTGACGCTAAAGGCAGAGGAAGTAGGCTGAGCTCTGAGTGGCTCTCCACTTGGAATATTCATGGCAACTGCTATCTTGGCCCTTCCCACACACACTATCTAGTGCAGGACTGAGAAAAGGGAACGAGAGCCAAGACCTAGGGGATGGTCAGAGGGCAGGGTTTCTTCAACAATCCTTTCCCTCACAAGTTTACTCCTTTTGGCTTTGCCCCTCCTTCTTCCAGTGTCCCAGTCCTCTTTAGTATTTTCCGGGGGATTACCTTTGATGATGACTAAGGTCCCTTTGAGTTCGTGATGTGCTAATAAACTGGATCTCTAGGGGGAAAAGCCCTGATGTGTAACGTTCGCTGATTTCTGTGTGTAAATATTCCCATCAGGGTGGACTTAAACTATCTACTTGTAGTCACTGAGTGTAGTCTTGGGAGGAGATGTGCGTAACTGGCTCTTGTGAAACTGCTGGCTCCAGCATCCTATCTCCTTGAACTCTGACATGACTATGCTCTTGACCCTCTCTCTCTCCATTTCCCTATACAATCCACTTGCAATAGCTACAATATCAAAACTAAAGTATAAATCTCCTTCTCATACTCAAAGACAAGGCGAAAAAGGAAAATATTTCTTGCAGACTTAGATACATATTATGATATCAAGACTGTGTCGAGGATGGGTGCTGGCTGCTAACTTTTAGTAGTAGGTAGGGCCAAAGCAGCAGGAAAGACTAGGGCTTTGTGGTTCTGGAATAGTCTCTGTGAATTGACAAGAGCCTCTCAAAGTCAAGCTTCAGGTAGGCTGATGGTAGGTCCCCTGAGCCACCTTTTATGATGGACTTGTCTGTCCGCTAGCTATGGTAAAGCCCACAGGGAGCAGCATTAACAACATACACACAAGTACTACATTATTCACTCTTGTATTTCAACTTTTTCCCATGCCCTCCCAACATCCATCTTAAAAAGACTTCCCCCTCTTTTAATATAGCAATTTCTGCTGCCAGTAGAAGCTTCTGCATATTAAATGGGTTTACTCTAGCTTGGAAGACAGGGGTGAATGAAGAGAGCTGTGATTGCTCGCAGCTGGTTCAGGTGGCCAGAACCGCTTAACACGTGCGAGGTTTGGTCCTAATTGCTTCAGTATTCAGAGGTATCTCTGAAATGTCTCCCTGCTCATTCTTCAGCCTCTGCCCAGCTGCGTCACACAGTTCCTTCTTTCATACCTGTTTTCCCAGGTTGGAAACAGAGACTAGGATTGTAGTGACTATCGATAGATATATTTATGTGTATAGTCAGAGCAAAGGCTCAAGGAACCTGTGTTGTGCTGGTAAAGGTTTAACAGCAGACTCTCTAGAAAAATAACATGGGTGTATAGGTGTTTTCCTACATTTTACTGATACAAAGGATGGGTAGCACACCGTATAAAAATAAATATGTATTACTCCTTACTTTGAGTTTCATGTAGCCAGTTTATTCTCACAGAATGCTTTCTTCCTGCAGAATTGTATCATATCCAGCCTATGGTTGTGATTGAACAAATGTAGTCCAGACATAGTGTTGGTCGATATTTTCAAATCTCTTAATAAGGAAGATGAAAGTGAAGCTAACAGAGATGCAGGGCAGGACTTCATTTATTTATGTGATGTAAGAAACCCTCTTGTTGAGTTGGATGACAGTTTTCAAATACTGGAAGAAAATATCCTTCCACTTTGTGTTAGGCACAGTGTAACAGCTACAGATCCAGCACAAAATGCTGTTATTTACACTTTTGCCATCGCTTTTTAAAAGTCTAGACAGTCAACAATATGATAAATCAAGTCGATTTCTAGCATTCTCAAATTCCCATGTTGTAAGCACTCCCCACAACAACTGGGGACAAACTGGACTGACTCGTGAGGCTATAGTTGTAAAATAACTGAACAAGGAGTCGGAAGAGATGGGCAGGAGCACGCTATTACAGGGTATTTCCACCACACAGGTATTATAGACACAAATAACCTTGACGGCATAGATAATAGTAAGATGGAGTGCAAGAATTAGGAAATGGGTTTGGAGTATTACTTTTAGTTTTAATATTTGTGTATTGAAGATACGCATCATTGAATTTTGAATAATGGCTGTATTTAATAACTGGCTCGCAAAATATCTGAACATTTTAATAATTGGTTCTTGCGAGCTGCGGCAGGCCAACTCCAACATAGACACACGGGCTGGACACTGCATGTATCACTTCTCAAAGTCGTTTTTTTTTTTTTTTTTTTTTTTTTGGTGGCTGTACCGTGAGGCATGCGGGATCTTAGTTCCCCCACCAGGGATCGAACCAGCGACCCCTGCAATGGGAATGCGGATTCCCAACCACTGGACCACCAGGGAATTCCCTCAACAGTCTTAACAATAACAGTATATAATTCAGTACCACTGGCTCTTGTGCTGCCTGCTTCTCGCAGGGTGCCAGTCCCCTGTTCGTGTCCCCTAAATCCTTTGGGAAGTCCCTAGTGGTCATCTCTCATGTGATTATGAACAAGTCTGCTCTTGCCGTGTGCTGTTGTTGCTTTGCTGGATGTTAACTGGGTATCTACCTGTTCTTACTATCTCTCATTAAGGCTCTGCTGTTTCTTGCTGCCACTATTCTCCTGAACTGTCAAGGCTTCTCCTGACCCTGTTTGCTCTTCTTCTGGGCACTGACAACAGAACACAGAAGTGTTCATGGTGCCGGAGCACCTGAATAGTTTGTCCCAAAAGAGGGGAGAATGTGCCTCTCTCACTTGTATTACTTTTTTTGTAAGGGGTCTTGAGGACTGCTGATAACCTTACAACTTTTTAAAAATTTCAGAATAGTTTTAAAATTTACAGGAAAGTTGAGACGATAGCACACGGAGTTTCCCCTATTGTTAATATCTTACATTATTGTGGTACATTTTTCACAATTAATACATCAATATTAATGCATTGTTATTAACTAAACTACATACTTTATTCAGATTTCCTCTCTTTTTCCTAATGTTCCTTTTCTGTTAAAGGATTCCATCCAGGATACCGTGTTACATTTAATAGTCATATCTCTTTGGATTCTTCTTGGCTGTGACAGTCTCTAAGACTTTACTTGTTTATGATGACCTTGACAGTTCAGAGGAGTACTACTGCTCAGGCTTTTTGTGGAGTATCCCTCAGTTGAGATTTGTCTAATGTATCTCACGTTTAGACTTGGGTTTGTAGTTTTATGGGAGGAAGACCACGGAGGTAAAGTGCCCTTCTCATCACATACAACGGTACCTGCTGTCAACATGGCTTATCGTAGTTGACATTGAACTTGATCACCTGGCTGAGGTAACGTTTATCAGGTTTCTCCACTATAAAGTTTCTCTTTTTTTAAACACCTTTCTATATCCTACCCTTTGGAAGGAAGTCACTATGCACAGCCAACGTTTAAGGAGTGGGGAGTATCTTGAGGGCAGCGTATCAACATAAATTATTTGGAATCTTCTCCACAGGAGACTTGTCTTGTCCTCCCTCATTTGTTTACTTATATAATTATTTATGTTAGTGTGGACTCGTGGATATTTATTTTAAACTTTGGGTTGCAACCTAGTATAGTCCTCAGTATTCATGGGTTCGGTAGTTTTGAATTTGCCTGCTTGCTAAAATTTATGTGTAACTCCCAAAGCAATACTTCTGGCACATTTATGTTCACTTGCAGACATGCAGAGCAACAAAAAACTTGAGTAGCCTGACATGCGTGTCTCCAGCTGAGGTTGAACAAGGCGGTGCTCTGCCTTCTTATTTTACCTCTCATATGGTAAACGAAGTATCCTTTCTACGGTCTATTTAGTGTCACACTTTCCCTATCTTTGTTTCTTTTGTTGTTGTTGTTGTTAACTTCAGTGTTTAAAATGCCTTCCAAGCTTAGTGCTGAAGTACTCTCTAGTGTGTTCCTAAGTACAATAAGGCTGTGATGGAGAGAACATACATACATTAGATAAGCTTTGTTCGGGTGTGAATTATAGGCCATGAGTTTAATGTTAATGACTCAACAATATATATTAAATAAGTTGTCCTTAAACGGAAACCCACATAAAACAAGGTTATGTTATTGGTCAGTTAAAGAAAACGCTGTGACCAGAGGCTTGCAGGAACCTAAGCCTGTATTTCCCCTAGGAGTAATGGTTCAGTATTCACCAGTTCAGTGTTTGTGGAGACTTTATAGAACATAACTACCATGATTAATGAGTAATACACTGTTCTACTACTTTATTAACTTCTTGCTTAAACAGTTCCCACTTTGGCCTTTGGAAACTCTTTCATTTGACTCCTGCATCTCTTTGTCCCTCTTGATATACCCTCATCAGCATCTCTCTCCCTCTCTCTCCCTCTCCCTCCCTCTCCCTCCCTCTCCCTCCCTCTCCCTCCCTCTCCCTCCCTCTCCCTCCCTCTCCCTCCCTCTCCCCTCCCTCTCCCCTCCCTCTCCCCTCCCTCTCCCCTCCCTCTCCCCTCCCTCTCCCCTCCCTCCCTCTCCCTCCCTCTCCCTCCCTCTCCCCTCCCTCTCCCCTCCCTCTCCCCTCCCTCTCCCCTCCCTCTCCCCCCTCCCTCCCTCCCTCCCTCCCTCCCTCTCTCTCTCTCTCACACACACACACACACACACACACACACACTTTTTTTCAAAGCGATTCTTGAATTTCTTGGTAGTTTCTTAATTTCTTGTCCCATTCATAGAGTCAGTCATTTCTTCAAGGAGCCCTGGTTCCTTTCCTTGGTGAATGGTATTAGAAACCAAGATCTGGGTGCTAAGTGTGCTTGTTGCTATTGAGGTGACAGTGCTTCTAGGCCCTCTTACCTGACAGAGTAAGGAGATATGTGTACATACATGAGTTAATAAGACATATATATCTATAAATATTTCTGTATATAACCATAATCTATATTAAGCTAAGTATGAGTTCAAACTGATGTCTTCAACTCTTACCACGTGGATCATTCTAGCCTCTTCCCTTGATTGTCTGTAACGTCCCATTCCAACAGCAAGAAACCTGGCTCCCATCCTCTGCCATCCATTTACTGAATTGTTCACTTCTAGTTCACAAGTATAGTGGTATCAGAATTGTTAACCTATAGCCTTGTGGGAAGCAACTTTCTCAATTAGAGTATGCTTATGTATGTTTCCTTTTGTCTTTAGTCTTACAATCTCCACTCACCTCCAGAGGTACTTAGCTCACCTCCAAAGCTAACTTAGCTCAACACTTTTCCTTCCCTTACACCTTTTAGTAATACTCTTTCTAACATCCTTACTTATTTAATTCCTCCCTATTCAGACATTAGACATGTGGGATTGGGCTAGGAAACAGATCCAAGTGGCAGACATCACACTGTACTAATCCTGATGGCTAAGCTATTTTACCCCTCCTGCTCTATTTCCTGATCAAGGTCAATGTGTCTTATTCCTTCCTGTACTACAGTTCTTCTCCAGGAGCTTCCTCACCTTAGGCAGAAATAGCTTTCTTTAGGGTTCTTTACAGATTGTACCAGATGTACCCAAACATGTTTGAGTCCTAAGTAGGTACAAGCTGTGACCCTTGTTCTACATGCTTCATCTCATTTAACTTCACTTACTCCTCATACAAATAGTTCCTAAAATTTACTAAGTGCTTACTATTGTCAGGCATTTTCTAAGTGTATTAGAAGTGTTAACTGGATTAAACCTCAAAATCCTAGGAGGGGCACTTCCCTGGTGGCGCAGTGGTTAAGAATCCGCCTGCCAGTGCAGGGGACATGGCTTCAAGCCCTGGTCCAGGAAGATCCCACATGCCACAGATCAACTAAGCCCATGCGCCACAACTACCGAGCCTGCGTGCCACAACTACTAAAACCCGCATGCCCTAGAGCCCATGCTCCACAACGAGAAGCCACCACAATGAGAAGCCCATGCACCGCAACGAAGAGTAGCCCCCGTTCGCCACAACTAGAGAAAGCCCACGCACAGCAACGAAGCCCCAGCGCAGCCATACATACATAAATCAATCAATCTGGTTTATTACAAGCCCAACCTGCTCATTTTGGGAGCTTTCTCTTCTGTGCCCTGCTTGATTCATCTTGACATTAGAATGACTGAGTGCGAATGACCTGGGCCTCTTGGAAATATTCTGAGACTCGGAGGCCAGCCTGGGGTTCCAAAGTAGCTGTGCATCACCCATGTTATTGACCATTACAAGTTGGCTCTGGGCCTCTGTAGAGGGTCGGTGCTCCCAGTCCAGCAGAGGGCCAGATGTGGTGCTTTGTGCTTGCCTTGCTTCTGCTTCACACTCACCGGGGGGTAGCCTGAGCTTTCTCTAATTTCCTTTTGGCTCCTAGATCCGCCCCCCTTTCAAGTTGCCATTTCCTTGCTTCCTCGCCATCCGCTCTCTCTCTCCCCAGTCTAATTAGTGGATTGGTGGGAGGTAGCCTCAGAAAGGGAGGGCTTTTCCCCGTGAACCTATTCTTTGCAGCAATCCAGCCATTTGGGCTTTAATTGGCTTCAGAGGTCCCCTCAGTGCTTTGTCCTCTGTGCATCAGGAAGTTAATTACTTAATAAACCAAATGGGAGTCTTTCAAAAATGCAATGTTAGCCCTTTTCTTTCTTGGAGCACACAACTTGGGCCAGGCTAGCGTACTCTAGTCACTATGAAAACCAGCCTAAGACAAACGTGTGAAGCTGGGAGAAGTTGTGTTGCTGTGTTCCAGACTTAGGAGTCCTCTTTCATAGTACGGTGTCTCATAGGCCCCCAGGGCCCCTCCCTACAGCTCCTCCCTGGGGCTAGCCCTTTCCATGCCTGACCCTACGCTTTGACCCTTTTTTAGTAGTTCTTTCTATCAGAATATGTAGGCTTTATGTTTCATTTCTAGGAGGCCTTGTTCACTTAATCTGATAAAGCAATTTACAGTAGCGTTAACAATTAACACAGTGTAACCCAGCACTTACAGGCATTCTGCCAAATGCTTTATGCGAGTTCATTAAATCCACCCGACAATGCTGAGGTTGATTGTTCTTATTCTAGCCATTATTCAGATGAAGAAATCAAGTCCCAGAGAGGTTAAGTGACTTGTCTAAGATCCCACAGCTAGCCAGCAGTAGAGCTGGGATTTGAATCTAGGTTGTCTGACACCGGAGCCCATGCGCTACAGATCACCAAGTTGTAATGCCCAGTGTGTCTTACTAATGTCTGATAATGACCTCCTACTGAGACATGTTTGTATACTTTCCGAATCCTTTCCCACAGTGCCCATACATTTATTGAGTACCTACTATGAGCTAGATGACATTTTTATCTTAACAGTGACAATTTCTTAATTCTTAGGAGTGATTAATGTAGGCATCATGAAAGGATTAAAGGACAATTAAGTGTTAAATTGCGTAGTATTGATTGTAAGTACACTGGTATTTTAGGAGGTGGAACTGTACTAGGGTTGGATAGGTATAGATAAAGTAGGGGGAAGGCATTTTCGGCAGGGGGGACTAACACAGCAAGAATAGAATTGAGAAGAAGGTGAGAAGGGAGCAATAAGGAGATGTACTTGGCTAGCACAGTGGTTCTCATGTCTCTATGTAACTAGGGTTAGAACCTCCCAGACCCTGTGGCCGTAGCTCTTCCTGCTGTGTCTACCAAGGAATATCTCTAGCAGAGAAGGCATATCAGAACAACATTATGAAACTGGAACTGTTAGTCTCCCCTCTTTTTTTAATTAATTTATTTTTGGCTGCATTGGGTCTTCGTTGTTGCACACGGGCTTCCTCTAGTTGCGGCGAGCGGGAGCTACTTTTCGTTGCAGTGTGCTGGCTTCTTATTGTGGTGGCTTCTCTTGTTGTGGAGCACGGGCCCTAGGTGCTCGGGCTTCAGTAGTTGTGGCACACGGGCTTAGTTGCTCCGTGGCATGTGGGATCTTCCCAGACCAGGCTCAAACCCGTGTCCCCTGCATTGGCAGGTGGATTCTTAACCACTGCGCCACCAGGGAAGCCCCTAGTCTCCCCTGTTTAGTTGAGGAAACAGAGGTTCTGGGATGCTAAGAAACTTGCCCAAGGTCACATAGCTAGTAAGAAGCAGGGCTGCAAGATGAACCAGGGAGTCTGGCTCCAGAGAATTTGATCTTCACCATAAGGCTATACTTCTTATGTTTGGGCTGTACTCCTGGCTAGGCTCTTGTAACCCCTTGGTAAGCTTCTCCCCTGGTTTGTTAAGCCAGACCTTGTATTTGAGAGGAATAATTTTGTCCTTCAGCCTATGACCTAGATCAGAAGCAGACCAAGTAGGCTCTTTGAATTTTCTTCCCCCTAGGGCCAAACCTTGGTTTTTAGCTCTCAATGTCATCCCCACTCTTTCGAAATGCAGCACAGAAAAAACCGAAGGAAGTAGGGTCCTCCCTCCTAAAGTCTAGAGCAGATCTGGCCTTCTTTGTCCTTGCTAGGTTTCTTTACCTTGGGCTCAACCCTGATCCTGTTGGGCCTTACGAGTGGTAAGAGCCCTTCCCGTTAAATGCTTGGAAGAGGAAGACTTAATTCTAAGAGAAGGAAGCAATGGAAAGAGCAGTTTTCTCTGGCCAAAAAGTTCATTCTGGTTTTTCCATAACATCATACAGTAAAACCCAAACGAACTTTTTGGCCACCCCAATATCCCTTTTCTCCACCAAAATTTGTACCTTCTAACATGGTGGGTAGGTTGGGTTCTTGGAGGCCATTTTGACTCTTGGCCTTAACAAGAACTTCTATACTGTAGACTTAGAGAAGATGGAGAGAAAGGCTTGCATTCTCCTTTGGCCATAGGGCGAAGCCACCGCTACACCACAGTTTGTTGCTTTGTTTACCCAGGAGGGTTAACAGTCCAGTCTGTGGTCACCCGGGAGTGTTGTTCTTTTGTTTAATGAAAGAACTCAGTGGAGATTCCCAGTCCTACCTCTGCATCTCCATGTGTCTGCCTTTCTAATTCTTGCCACCTGGGCCCAGTGAGATGGGAGTTGAGGCCCTTAGAGCTTCTGTGAATGTCTCTTTCATGTGTGCCCCCTCTCCTAAAGATTCCGGAATTGGTCCACACAGGGAGTTAACTTCTATTCAATTTACCAGACTACAGCAGAAAGCTGCCTGGTATTTCCTCTCTCTCACTTCTTTTACACACAGCTCTGTTAGAACATCCTTGCCAGCGAGGATTTAACAATGTTTGCATTGCCCCCAATTGGCCTCCACCCAGAAAAGGTCAACACCGAAACCCTTCTATTCTCAAGTGTATCCCTGTTCTCAAAGAGAATTTCAAGTTCTAAGAAATAGCAACAAAATCCCCCCCTCCCCAAAACAATCTCCCTTCCCTTGTTTGCACAGAAATAGGCTTTATTCAGCACGGGGGTCTCCAACCCCTGGGCCAAGGACTGGTAGTGGTCGGCGGGCGGCCTGTTAGGAACCGGGCCACACAGCAGGAGGTGAGCAGTGGGCAGTCTTCCACAAAACTGGTCCCTGGTGCCAAAACGGTTGGGGACCACTGCTTTAGCAGACAGTGGGTACCCATTATAAGTCCTTAAGCAGCAGGATGACAGTGGTGTTACAGGAGGGTTGATCTCGCAAGGGCCCATGGCTAATACTTTGCAGGCTGTTGTGGTTGGTCTCTGTGATAACACCTCGCCTCCGCTGTTGAGGTGCGAAAGCAGCCATAGACAGTAGGTGAAGCAACCAGTGTGGTCACGTTCCCATAAAACTTAAGTTACAGAACCAGGTGGCGGGCTGGATTTGGTTCACAGGCTAGAGTTTGCCAACCCCCGGCACAGAAGGAACTGAGTCGAGCAGTTTCTTCATCAGTCTCACCAATAAGCAAAGCCGTGCCTTGAGGAATAAGGGAACCAGGGGTTGCAGAGAGGCCATGTGTGTTACCCTAGTGGAAACTTCTACAGGGAAAACCTGAAACTTGGGAAGTGCTACTTCCTTCTGACGGGGACCGTTGACAGAATTGAAGGTAACTTGGAAGAGCGTGTTTGTGGAGAGATCCTTGCCTTTGGAGATGTGGAGCCTGAGGTGAAATTGGCAAAAGCTAGAAACCAGATTCTCCGCCCTTACCAGCACAGCCCTACATGTAGGAGGTGTGAAGGGTGAATCTGCGATACATTTGCAGGTAGGACCCGGTGAGCAAGTCATCTGCTTGGCGGAGAGAGCTGAAGTTTTGGCAGTGCACCCACTGAGCGTGGGCTGGAAAAGAGCAAAGTAAACAAGTCAAAATACTTGGAATATTCACAGTTTAAGGTCTATAGAATTAGAAGGCCGCAGAGGCTTGGAAGAAAGGTGGGAAAAGTAGCAGAAGAATGGGGAAGAGACAGTGTCAGTAAGTGGCCATCCCTCGCTTCCTATGATGCTAGGCCCCGTGACAGACGTATCAGAAAAAGACAGCTTACTCCCAGTTCACTACGAAACAAAAAGCTCTCCTCCTCCCGAATAGATTGAGTGGAGGGGGAAAAGAGGCTCCAGGGAGCCCGTGGACCTTCCAGACAGACCCAAGGTTGGTCCCTTTTAAGGCTTCCCCCTTGGTCCTGCATGCAGTTTCAGACAAGATCAAGGGAGACAGCACTATGTCAGCTGCCCCAAATTCTATCTAACATTGTCCAACACTAAAAATTTAAAAGCCCTGAATTTCACATTATTGCACCTTGACTCACAAAGAATCTAGCCGCTGTTGTGGTTTAAAGCCTTGGACTGCCGTCCTAGCTGAGACATACAACAGTGGAGGAATCCTCCTAAACACACAAAAAAGCTGAACCTATTAACTACTGTCACACACTGTTGATCAATTAATGCTCACAGTAGCTCGTTTTGAGGTGAGCCATTCCTGAGTCTAGTAAGGACCTTGCCCTTTTCCTGAGGAGTTCTGAAGCACGTGGAATTCTGCCACCTTTGCAGTCCAAGTGCCCCAGGGTGCTTCTCCTGACTCTGGAGCTCACTTTGCTCTTTCATAAGGCTAATCCCTGTAAGGCCCCAGACACCGAAAATAAAGCTTTGTCGGTGTAAATCATGGCCCTAGACCCAAACCTGAGGATCCCAGACGAAGCCACATGTAAGGCTGCTAACACCAGTGCTGGTAAAGCCCACCAAAAACGTTGGTTTCTCAGTGTAGTACTTCAGTCCCCGTGTGTTTATCCCCTCAGTTTTCCGGGCCACGTTGGAGATTTTTGAGGCTAATCTGTCTACCCTGCTTGGCTCTAACCGACTGACAACAAACACGAGGAAGTAGATGTGGAACATTGTCGCACCTTTACAACTTTTTATTAGTGACAATAACAAAAAATTATTAATTGCTAGATATTTTGTATCATATTGTTCCTTATATCAACTCTATGAAGTAGATATTAACGTTCCTATTTTATAGAGAAGATTAAGGGACAGAAATATTAAATAGCTTATCCAAGGTCACTCAGGAGGTGACAGAGGAAAACCTCAGTGACCTAAGTCCACACATTCTCTCATTCCCCTGCCTGTATCTAAAAACACAAGATTCTCTGTTGAAGATGAACCAGGGGATATGGTTTAGGCATGAGATAGAATGGGGCTTCCGAATATTCCAAATTAAAATTAGCTATAGCAGGGGTCCCCAACCCCCAGGGCCTGGACCGCTACCGGTCCTCGGCCTGTTAGGAACCGGGCCGCACAGCCGGAGGTGAGCGAGCGAAGCTTCATCTGCGGCTCCCCCATCGCTCCCCATCTGTGGAAAAACTGTCTTCCACAAAGCTGGTCTCTGGTGCCAAAAATGTTGGGGACTGCTGAGCTATAGGTTTCGAGGCAGAAGAATAGAGGACATTTTTGCAACTGAGAGCCCCCAGCCAGATGGGCTTACAGAATGGAGTCCAGAAGCTGGGAAAGTGCTAGAGAGAAAAGAAGACAGGCCCACATTATCCTTTCAATGAAGTGACCCTAAACCTTCTGGTTAATGTTGCCCAATTAATGTTTGCTCTTCCCACTTTAAACAGGAGCAAATGTGGCATTCTAATACTGTTCCCTCCTAAGCACTGTAGCAATAGGCCCTCCCCCATGGAGACATGAGGCAGGGAATAGTCTATGCAAAGGGGCTGCTACACAGTAGATACCCCGTACATGTTGACCGTGGCCCATTTAAATAGATGCAGTCTGCTCATACACATGCACGAGACAAGGCATTCCTCCCCTGGCTTCCAGAATTTCTCTCTCCCCACAGCTTGTTAACTGCTCTGATTTGCAATGCTTCAGTTTCGCCTGTTTTGGTTCTCTGTCCTGTCTCTTGTGGAGGAAGAACCAGACAATAAGAAAGTAATGTCTAGTAAGTGTCAAGAAGAAAATAAAACATGGTAACAGGAGAGAGAGTGGCTGAGGGATTGGGAAACGTTAGTAGAAAGGTCATCAGAGAAGGAGGTGACATTTGGGCTGAAACCTGAGTGGTGGCCAGGCAAAGATATAGAAGATATAGAAGAGGGTCGCAGATGGGAGGAAAAGCTGGTGCACAGACTCCAGGCTGGGAATGAGTTGGCAGGTCTAGAGAAGGTCAGTGTGGACAGAGCTAGTGATGGGGTGGGGGGAGTGAGTATATGAGGTGACGTTGGAGAAGCAGGTGGAGTCTGGGTCACTTGGGGTCTCAAGGGCTATGCAGTTTGAGTTTGATTCCAAGGACAGTGGGGAGTCCATGTTGGGTTTACCAGTCTGGCTTCTGAGATTTGCCTTTGGGCCCCCTTGTGCCCCTCATTCTGCTTCTTTCTATAGTGAATGACGCCTGGTTTTTACTGTCCCAGAGGAATGCTCGGATCTCCGGTATTCTAGAACCATCTATTCTATGCTGTCACTGCCCCTCCCCAGTTTCACCCCTGCCCTGGCTCTGAGTGGGAACCCCTCATTGTTCTCAACAGAGGGGCACAGCCGGACCTGGGGGACCAGGTCAGAAAAAGACCCCCCACCTCCGAGATGGAAGGCAACATGAATCTTCCTGGAGTAGATCTTTGCCATTTCTTGCAGCCGAACCTCAAGACAGAGGAGTGAAGGTGCAGCCGTGGGTGGGGGCGTGTCTGATGCCAGACAGGGCAGCGCAGCCTGGAAGGTATCTATCTTGGAGGGAATTCATGGCAGAGACCCTGCAGTATCAGTCATTTCAGTGTGTGCTTTGGGTGTCTAATAAGGAATTTTGAAAAAGGCGTTAGAGACTGAGATTTCTCCACGTGTCCAGGGCACAGAGACTACGTGTGGTGGCTTTGAGCCCTTAGAAAAGCCATCTCTGTAGTGCAGTAAGGATTTTTTTTTTTTTGGTTCCACTGGAGTGAGGGTAAAACTGCCTGTAGAACACTTTAGCTCCTTTTCAGATTCTGTGTACACCAAACTGTCATCTTATCGCCGAACATAACCACTCCAATTGTATCATGTTCTCCAGTTCACAAAATGTTTTTCAGATAGCCTAAAAAAAACCAATGCTAAGTGGTAAACACTGTTCGTTTTTATACAGATCAGAAAATCCAGGCCCAAAGGATTAAGTTACATGAAGCAATGGACGTAAATGTAAATGGATGTCGTTTATTTTCTCTTCTTTTGAGCTGTTTAATGCGTTCAGTTTCTCTCCTGGAGACCAGGTAGTGGGCCCAAGTATTCTGGCTGTTAGGTCCATCCCACCATCTGTTCGTAACTTGGTGTTCCAGGTTATCAGTCTGTTTATTTGAGTTTGGCTACTGTGAATCAGGCCCTGGAGGTTGGGGAAGTTGACAAAACAAAGGTCCTGTAAAGTAGAGTGCCAGACCTTGGATAGTGACCATACCGAGGTGCAGACACCCTCACAAGGCCTGGCTAGAAAATAATCTGCTGACCTTTCCCGAACTCTTAACTGCAAGATCACTCAACTGTTTCCACTTTGTTTTCAAGCTGCTTGAAAAAGAGCAAACAGCTCTTAACTTCACTTAGCCGTTTGCCAGCTGGGGATGCCGCATGGCATGGGGAGCTGATTAAAATGAGGTGGTGGCTTCAAAATCAGGAACCAATTGACCTTAACTGTGTTTCTGCCAGCTTTTATGTCATTGCTGAAGCTGTAGGTAAGTGATTTGCTGGCCTCAGCCCTGGAGAGGTTTTATATATTGTTCATGTGGTCATAATTCTCACCCATTTTCCTTTCATACCTCTCAGGGGAATAATTACTGCCTTGGGTTCCTGCTTTTTGGGTATTATTACGTGATTCATTGAAAAGCCGGGTCTGTCTGTCCTTTCTTCTTCCTTTCTTTCTCCTTTTAACATCTCTTTGTTTAGAAGAAAGAAATCGATTTTTGAATTGATTTCAAATTGCATTTGAATTTGGAAAATTAAAACAGATGGACAGCAAAATACCATTATTTTTAGAGCTCTTAAGACAAAGCTTGGCTGACTTGGGGTTTTGACTATTGGTTCTTATAACAAATGGCTCCTTTAAG
Source organism: Globicephala melas (assembly GCF_963455315.2). NCBI lineage: Eukaryota > Metazoa > Chordata > Mammalia > Artiodactyla > Delphinidae > Globicephala > Globicephala melas. The sequence continues at coordinate 10,341,972 of NC_083335.1, read as the reverse complement.
ATGGCACCAAAGTCAATACTAATGGTTATTATGATTAAGTACAGCTCCCTTGGCATCCGTTTGCTGCTTTCTGCCTTCCCTCCCTTCTCTCCAATGCACACACATGGCTTCTGTAAAGTCAAACGTCCCTCAGATGAATACAGGCCAAGGAGAGAAAGTTCGTAGCTGGCGCTTCTACCTCCCTTTCTGTCTTGCCTCTGCCTAACAGCTTCATGTAGTGGCTCCACCAGGACTCCCTCTCCTTGGCCTGCACTCACTCTCTAAGTGTCTTCTGAGCTTAAAGCGTTTCAAGACATTTGAAGATTCTCCTCCCATCTCCCCTCTTCCTGAGATCACCTATCCCGGGCCCACCCTTTTAAGGATCCTGCTCTCTGCCAGGTAACAATGAGGTCAAATGCCTGCAATAAAGGTTCATAACAGTTTTCAATGGATTTTGTCTTTGAGATAGCATTCAACCAAAGGTGTGACTGGTTTGATTTTCAGGTGCCTGTGGTGGGTGTCCTAGAGAAAGCAGAGATACTGTTTTAGGTGCCTCACATAATAATTCATATTTGTACAGGACTGTACAGTTTACAAATTATTTTCACATTCATTTTATTTTTTTCTTCCAAACAGTATTGTGAGGTAGGTGATCTTATGTCATATAAAAAATGAAGAACCCGAGGCTCGGAAATTAGGCAGTTTGTCTGACGTTATGCAGCTAGTAAATGGCTACGCTAAAGCTGGAACCCAGATCACTTGATGTGAAATGCCCTGTGTTTTTGGCTTTGCCACACTGTCTCATAATCATTTATCTCAATTTTTTGAGAACTAACTTTGCATGGCCCTGTGGGGATACAGTGAGTGAAACAGACATAGCCATAACTTATTGAGCTTGGAGCTTATTATATTCAAGTGTTGATACATAAGTATATGGAAACATAGACAAAATATGGGTGAATATATTTTTAAAGTTACAGATCGTGAGAAGTGCTATGAAAGAAAGCAGAGGTAAGGCATATTGCTGGAGGAGCTTCCCTAGATAGGCCTCTTGGAGTCGGGTGACATTTAGGCTGAGGCCTGAGGACCAAGAAGTAGCTAGTAAGGAGGGGTGGAATCCAGGAGGAGGTTGTGTAAAAAGGCCTCGAGGCATATTCATAGTACACAAATAGTTGCCTGCCGAACCCCTCCATGTCCTCAGGAACCACATTCTGTACATGCAGATGCTTTTAGAGCTTTATAAAGTCTCAAGGAATTGTTACACTATCATGCCAACCATATACACCAGTTCCCTTACACACTGGGCTCATTTTCTTGCTTACTTTAAGAAGGACCTTAGAAACGAGGCTGATTTTCTTTTTCTTCTCACCAGAACTTCACAAGGTTTGCTGTTGAATTTGAGCATTTTCTCCAAGCTGCACCTTTAGCCTCACCTGTCATTTTTACAAATACTGTGTCCCAAGTGTGAGATTGTGGATGGCTCAGGCAAACCCAGCCCCACTGCTGGAGACACAGCTAGCTCATAAAGTCTGCACTGACAGGGGGCCACAGGGATGTGACCAGCTGGAACTTTGTGTATGAAAAACAGCATAGTGAAGAACAGATTGTGGGTTTTGGGTTTGTAAGAAGTGAGGACTTGGGCATCTTTTGCCAATGGGGTTCTATTCCACTAAGATGAATTGGACACCTTACACCTCAGAGGTGCTCAATATCTTGGCAGTGCAAGAATATTAGGTTAACCTGTCTACCCGACTCACTCATTCACTGGTAGCCTTCCTTTCCAGACATTTCTAAACCACTTCTTTTTTTAAAAAAACTTTGTTTTTTGGCCGTGCTGCGCGGCTTGTGGGATCGTGGTTCCCTGACCAGGAATCGAACCCACACCCCTGGCACTGGAAGTGCCGAGTCTTAACCACTGGACAGCCAGGGAAGTCTCTAAACCACTCATTTAATTAAGCCTCAGCTGTGTGCCCCTCCCTGTACCAGGCCTTGTGATAAATGCAGAAGTATCATTATCACAGTCCCTGCCTTGGAGGAGGCTGTAGTCTACGTGAGGAGACAAAGCATAAATATATGTAACCGAGAAGAGTCAAATATTCCTTCAAGTGCTGGGTGTTGGCATAAACAAGTGCACTAAGAGTTCAGCAAAGAAGAGGGCACTTCCTGGAAGCTGTCCGGTTGGAGAAGAGGTTTGAAGGGTGGTAGGAGTTGGCTTTGTAGAGAGCAAATACCAAAGGACATCCCAGGAGGGCCTGGGCTGAGTAGAGGGGTGGAGTTTGGAATGAACATAATTCAGGCTTGAGGAGGGGAAGGGGCTGTGGGGAAGGGGATGGTCACAAGCCTTTTAACCATTAGAGCTGTTTATCAGCAGAAGGGCTGCTGCCTCATGGCGTGCCGAGCTTCCTCCCGGTAGAGGTGTTCAAAGGTGGGCTGCTTCTCTGCCTGGGATGTTGCAATCCAGAGAGTCTAGTCGGTGTGTCCGGTGTGTCCGCAAGCCCCCGCCTCCCTCCTCGAGTCTGGGAGTTCGCGGCTTCATGCCTTTTAACTGACCTCACACTTGGAGGACCATGTAAGCCACCTGCGGTGACAGCCAAGGCTCGAGCAGCAGTTTGGAAGGGCACACCAGATGAAGCCGTCCCGGTGCCTGGCTGGGAAGGAAGGCTGCCAAGGGCGGCGCTGACTGGAATGCTCCAGGGCTGCTCTGGGAAAGTGGTTTCAGCCTCCTTCCTTCATAGGCAGGTGGCAGCCAAATGTGTGGCGCATCCTCTCACCCTGGGAGGTGCTTTTATGCCCAAAGCCCAGGAAGCACTAGAACTAAAGCATAGCCTGAGGGATTCAGCTGCCGGTTTGGCTCTGCAAACCCTCTCATCCAGCTAATGAGGAAGGCCTGATGGAAAGCGGCGGAGGGAAATTAAAACACAGAGGCAGCAGCGTTGATCGTAGCAACCTCCCACCCACTCTGCTGAAAGCTAAGGCCTGGACCCCATACTCCTGAGGAAAAGGGGGCTCAGAGAACTGGATTGAGTCTTTGGAGCTGAATTCTGGGTGCCTCCCATGGTTAGGTTCCCCAAGCTTGGAAAGATTCTGTTTTAATGATCTCCGGGGACTAGGGCTCGAAAGCAAAAAGCACTTCCCAGCCCTTCACTGATGTGCAGTGAAATTCATGGCGCTAGGCTGACTGAGCTCCCTTAGAGGAAGATAAGCTAGTACTCAAGTTTCATAGAGGTCTCCAGGGGCATGATAAAGAGGCCGGGAAGCCAGAAAGGTCTGCTGCTCGCTGATGCAGTTTTTAGCCAAGGTCTGGTTCTCCACCAGGTCTAAAGGAATGATCACAGGGACTCCTATCCATGGCTGGTCCAATTTAAATTTCCATTGCCTACAGAAACCCCATGGGGGACTCAAGGGGTGAAGTGGGGAACTGGACTCCGAAATCAACCTGAAAGCAAGGGATCTGATATTTATCAAGACCCTGCTATACATCTAACTGAAAAGTTAGGTATATCCTGGCTCATCTTAGCAATAATTTATACCTTTCTGGCTCTGCCATTCATCACACAGTTTGGTTTCCTTCATGCCCCACCTCTTGGGGAGAACGTGTTCAGTATGTGCGTGTCTGTCTGAAGTAGGAACGGCCTAGTATTTGCCCTCAATAGTAAACTGCCCAGAACTTGACTTCCAACAACCGAGTACCTTATTATGGCCCGTGGCTCTGGCTTGAACTATCGATGGAGTCTGCTTTGGCCTCAGTTTCTCCAGCAGGGGATCTTATAGATTGCCAGGGCATCCAAGATCATTCTGGGATTGTTCTGGATCATTGAGGTCTGCCTGTGCTCCAGCTGACTTGGGATAAGCCTTTTGTTTACTCCAATATAAAGGGACTTGACAGAGTTACTGCTCAGGACCAGGTGTGGCCTTGCTAGCTCTCAGCAGCAGGTTACTTAAGTTTCCTGTGCCTGGGAGGCGCACGAGCGTGCAGCTGCAATGTTGTTAAACTTTTTGTAGGATTTCAAAATCGGAGGTTCCAAAGGCTCTGATATACACACCCCCTTGGCATCTTCATCATTCTGGGCGCTCTCCCTTTTCTCTCCTCTTTTCTCCTTGTTGAAATATGTTTCTAATCTTGCAGGCCTCTCAAACACATCCGTGTTTCCTGCTTCACTGGTCCCGGTGGAGTCACTTACTGTGTATTTAATGTATTCCGCACTTTAAATGGGCCTGTTAATTACTCCCTCATCACTCTGAATTTACTAATTTATTGATCAAATTTCTTTTTGTGCATGTGAGTTTTATTTTGTATGTGCAAAGAATTTATTTGGATCAATTTTATTGACACCCCCCCCCTCCCGGGATACTTTCCCAAACTTTAATTAAGTCTCTGGGAAGTCTCTTTGCTTAAAGGGGAGCCTCTTGCTTCCTCCTTTTGTGAGGACTAATAGCATCTGAAGACTCTGGGCTAAGGTGGGTCTAAGCACATTCTCGAGCAGGTGGATAGTTGAAAGGGTCATTAGGGTGGAGAACTAGGGCAGGGGCTCTTGAAAGTGTGGTCTCCACACCAGGAGCCTCAGAATCACCTAGGAACTTGTTAGAAAAGCAGATTCTCAGACACCATTTCAGAACTACTGAATTGGAAACTGCGGGTGGGGCCCAGCAATCTGCGTTTTAACAAGTCCTTTAGGGGATTCTGACGCCTGCTAGAAATTGAGAACCACTGCTCTAGGGCAGGGTTTCTCAACCGCGGCACTAACGTTTTGTGCCAAATGATTCTTTGTGGGGCTGTCTTCTGCACTGTGTACTGTTCTGTAGCCCACTGGCCTCTGCTCATGGATGCCGGTGGCATCCTCCAGTTGCGACAACCAAAAATGTCTCCAGACATTGCCACATGTCACCGGGGAGATGAATCATTGCCCCTTGAGGGCCACTGAACTAAGGGTTCAAATTGCTCTCCTTTCCCTCTCTAGAACTGTCTCTTTATTTCACTTGGGGGTTTACACATCTCATAAAAGTAACTAAGAGTAAGTGCGTACCTCATGGCCTCTAGCATACTGCCTCGTTTTGTTTCATATGTATATAATTCCCATCCCCAACTATTCTGTCTTGGGCTAGGCAGATAATAAGCTCAATGCCTGATTTGTTTTAACAGTTCATTTAACCGCGTAGGATCAATGCCCTATCTCCTGGCCTTTGTACAAAACTCCTTCATTTTTCCAAAGGAGTGATCTGAGTTTTCCTGTCTCCACTCCTGCCCCCTGCCCCGAGACTTGAGAGCATTTCCAGGCTGTGAAGGGAGTGAGTGGGTAGGGGATTTAGTGTCATCACTAAGGAGGGGAGTGGTGGGAGGGGGTATGCAGCAGCTTCTGCTACTGCCCCTCTCCCTGCTCAGAGCACCCAAATACCCAAGTGCCACTGTGAAGAGGACAGATGAGACTTGTTATCTGTGCCTGGAGTAAATGGATTAGGCTGAATGAATTTGCCTCTGGACACAAGTCTTCCTACTGCAAGCTGCTTCCTCTGTATATATCTTGCCGTCTTCCATACCAGCTCCATGGCAAGCCTGCCCTTCACTCCCATGAGCCGAATGACTCCATTTCCACTCCTGGGGGAGCACAGCTGTTCGTATAGAGAGGACCAGAATGCAGACTGAAGGAGGCGCGGGGTGTATGGTAATGCCACTGTCACCTCCAGCATCTGGAGGCCTCCCACCGCAGAAGTGGGCCATAACACTTCGCTTTTTTCCGAAGTGCAACCTGGGAGATGGAGTGTCCACTCCTGAGCAGTACCTGCAAGCCCACAGGGCATTTTCCCCCCACGCAGGCCATTTCCCCCCCCATCCATGGTGCCAATGTGGCCGGGCCCTAAAACGTGACTGGGATAAACCAGCAATGTATTGCTAGTTTCTTCAGGTTTTCATATGCGGCTTCACATAACTAGTGACATGCAGATTGGTTCTGCTCCTTTCAAAGTAGACAACATCCTCGTGCAAGAATGAAAAAGAAAACCCAAACAAACCGCCACCACCAGCAAACTCACTTTACAGTTAGTCAGCTGAAATGCTGACCGCCTAATCACGTACAGCACAGTGTGGATAACAGCAACACGAGATCTACTCACCAAACTTTATTCCCTTTAAGATAACTCTTAAAAATTTATTTGGATCAAAAATTTGCAAAAGAAAAAATGGAGAGCAAGAATGAAGAGAAGTAGAAAACATGCTGCTAAAATAGCCTTGGCTCCCAGGTGTAAATTAATCAGTGACTTTTATTAATAGCAAATCAGTTTTACCCCCCCCAAATTAATGTTAAATATTTAAAGTGTGCCCAAAGCGTCCCCAAGTCTCAAGCCTTCCCTTCCCAGGTCTGCAGGAAAGCATCTAAAAATGCACTGCATTAATTGGCTCAGGGAATTAAGCCTTTCAGCCCCCTTCTACCTTCTCACTGCCTGTGCCGTGCCTTGCTCTGTGCGTGCCTGTGTTTTAAGACACCCTTGGGTTCCTGTCTTGGCTCTCCCTTCTCACCTTACTTTAGAATTGGTAGCCTGGTTCCCACAGAAGCTGCCAGTAGGAATTGCCCCACTCTCCCACCATCAGAAATTCCGTTCGCGTGTACCTGCAGCAGCAATGGATCTCAGTCCCAAACTCAGGTGTGCATAAAACGTAGCTTTCTTAATTTAAGCTGTTGTGGGAAAAAAGAGTGCAGACTCAGAATTTTTAATTAAGTCTTTGTCGTTTGTAAGAAGTGTACTATAAGAAGGAAGTTAAGTACTCACTAGCCACAGAGGCTGAAGCCCACCGTACCCCTGATCCTTACATCCAAATCACAGGCTGTCTTCTATATGAGTACGACCTAAGAGCCCTTCCCAAGAATTGTCTTTTGGTAGCAGGGGATGAAAGTTCTTGTGATCTTTGGATGGAGATGGCGAGACCTTGTGACATTCAGCAGGGTATGAGAAGACATGGGACTTTCCTGGCGGTCCAGGGGTTTAAGACTCTGTACTTCCAGTGCACGGGTTGCGGGTTCCATCCCTGGTCGGGGAACTAAGATCCCACATTCCGCATGCGTGGCCAAAAAAAAAAAAAAAAAAGCAAACTTCCAAAAGGCTATTTAAAACAGGGGCCGTTAACCTCCATTTGAAAGGGGGATCATTGTTTGTCTAATGAAACATTAGAGATCGTTCTGCTGACACTTTCTCTCTTCTAATTACTGACATGGGACAGTGCCTTTTAATGGAGGAGCTAATTTCTTCCTCATAGTCTATCCCCTGTGGATTGGGAGCCCACACATTTTTACCTGTACGTGAACTTGGCTATGAATATGCTGCGCCAAGTATAACACTTGTTCACCATCACCGTAACAGACATTCAGGGGAGATGGACAAAGTGGAGGTAGAGAAGGAAGCTCTTCCTGGTGTATGATGGCAAACGATGGTGGTAAGCTAGGTGAATGTGCTTGACTACGGTTGGTATTAATTAGCTCAGATGTTTCCCATTTTATGCAGTTACCCCTGAGGTTATCCGCCCATGCATTTATGAGACTTCTTTGTGGTCTTCACCGCAGTGACTTGTGGATGCCAATAATGACTCCCTTCTCCCTTCTGGGCTAAAAATGCCATGGGCTTTGGAAGCCTAGAGGTTCCCATATAGGCCCTGAGATCTTCAGTTGTATCTGGGTTCTGCAGAGGAGTTAGGTTTGCTCTCTCTCTCTCTTTTTTTTTTTTTTGCGGTACGCGGGCCTCTCACTGTTGGGGCCTCTCCCGTTGCGGAGCACAGGCTCCGGACACGCAGGCTCAGCGGCCATGGCTCAGGGGCCCAGCTGCTCCGCGGCATGTGGGATCCTCCTGGACCGGGGCACGAACCCGTGTCCCCTGCATCGGCAGGCGGACTCTCAACCACTGCGCCGCCGGGGAAACCCAGGTTTGCTTTCTTTTATGGGTTTCTGGCTTGAGTCCTTGGCTCTCTGGTTCACAGGTGGGGCAGGCTTGCAGTTAGATGTGTTTCTGTTGGGTGGCCTGGAGTCCACACAGCAATGTGTGTGTGCTATGGACTGAGTGTTTGTGTCTTCCCCAAAATTCTTATGTTGAAGCCGAACCACAAGGATCTGTTTTATATATGTTTGGCTCTTTGGAAGGTAATGAAGTCACGAAGGTGGAGCCCCCATGAGTGGGGTTACTGTCTTCATAAAAGAGACTCCAGAGAGCTCCCTTGCCTCCTTCCACCATGTGAGGACAAGCAAGAAGATAGCCATTGGGCTTCCCTGGTGGCGCAGTGGTTGAGGGTCCACCTGCCGATGCAGGGGACACGGGTTCGTGCCCCGGTCCGAGAAGATCCCACGTGCCGCGGAGCGGCTGGGCCCGTGAGCCATGGCCGCTGAGCCTGCGTGTCCGGAGCCTGTGCTCCGCAACGGGAGAGGCCCCAACAGTGAGAGGCCCGCGTACCGCAAAAAAAAAAAAAAAAAAAAAGAAGGTAGCCATTTATGAATCAGAAAGCAGGTCCTCATCAGACACTGAATCTGCTGGAGCCTTGATCTTGAACTTCCCAGCCTCCAGAACTATAAGAAATGAATGTTTGTTGTTTACGTCACCCAGGGTATGGTACTCTGTTACAGCAGTCTGAACTAGGGAATTTCATAGTACCTGCCACCTCTGAGTTTGAGCTGGTTTCTTTTCTGATATTTCTTTGCCTAGACCTAGTTTCCTGGCTGACGTGGATAACTTGCTGTGGACTCCAGTGTTGGTCTGGCAGCCTGCACACATTCTGAAAGGTAATGTAGACATTTGCCCTTGACTAGAAGATTGCAGTGTATATCCTTCGGCATTTGAGGGGAAGTGCTGGGCTGTTAGCTGGAGGACAATTATGTGTAGGCTGAGTTGTGACTTGCAGCTCACAGGTTCATCGTAATTTGAAAGGCCTTAGGTCACTTAAGGCCTGTTTCACTGCAAAATGTACTTAGTCCTCAATGTCACAATTTGTTTTGCTTCTATGTTTTAAAAAAAATTATTTATTTCTGGCTGCGTTGGGTCTTCGTTGCTGCACATGGCCTTTTCTAGTTGCAGCGAGCGGGGGCTACCCTTTGTTGCAGTGCGTGGGCTTCAGTAATTGTGGCTCGCAGGCTCAGTAGTTGTGGCACACGGGCTTCAGTAGTTGTGGCTCACGGGCTCTAGAGCACAGGCTCAGTAGTTGTGGTGCACGGGCTCAGTTGCTCCATGGCATGTGGGGTCTTCCCGGACCAGGGCTCAAACCCGTGTCCCCTGCATTGGCAGGCAGATTCTTAACCACTGCGCCACCAGGGAAGTCCCTGTTCTGCTTCTGTTTTGCTGGAGTTTTGAGAGTGGTAAAGAAAATGTGTTTGAAATGTGATTTTTTTGTGTGTTTTTACAGCTTTAACTACATGTTGAAAATTTTATCCCATAAAACAAAAACGTAGGTCTGAGTTCATGTTAAAGGGAATTCCACAGAGAAGAAATTCCTGGAGCACTTTTAAAAAACAGTGGTAATAGCATTCATCCTTAGTGCAGAGGAAAGCCTTGTGCCATCTGTTAAAAAAAAAAAAGTCCCCCCCAAAAAATAAATAAAAATAAAAAAGTCATGCAGCTAAGATGTGGGAGTATCCCATTTCCTGGAAACGGTAAAATCAATTTGCAGGTAGGTGAAAGTTCTATATCACATTTCTAGCAGCTTCACCACATTATAAGCAGCACAGAGACGGTAGCACATACACACTGAGAAAATGCTATATTGGAAAATCTCAGTATAATTTCAGCATTTAAAATTTATTCAATTATTCCCGCCCACCCCCACTTCACCCATGTGTGCTTTAAATGGGATACTGGGCTAGGACAAGGGGGAAGGACACAGAGGCCATAGCATTCCGGTCAGGGTTTAGAGGACGCAGGTTGCTGTCCAAGCCGACTTTCTCTTAGGCCCATCATGTGGATGGGACAGGTAGGACCTGGGGATAGAGCAGAGCAGCATCTGTTGTGGGCTGACAGTCCGAGGGGGAAGCAGTATTAACAGCTGTGTCGCCTCAAGCATGTCCCTTTTTAGGATTTTAGCTGTCTGATCTACCAGACAAATCCGCCTGGGAACTAAAAATTTCTTAAAAATTACATTTATAAAAATGACAGACCTAAGGGTCTTAGATGTGTTAATACTGAAAAGAAGATTTCACCTTGAAATCATAACTCCAAATTAATTACCCATTTCAAATTAGACTTATAAGGCTCTCACTAACAGTAAATTCTTTCATGTATCACAAATATGCAAAATATCAAATATGCACAGCTCTCTTAACACAAAAATAAAAACATAATGGGTTACTTCACTTTAATATCTCTATACCTAATTCTGAATCATCCCACACAAAGAATTACCATACCAGATAAGTTAGGATATTTACCACCAGAGGTTTAGCCCTGGTGGCTGACTAGATTCTCATTCATGACCCAGAAGGGCATCTTGGGCCCTATTTGTGGTGGTTCTGTGAGTGATTCTATAACCTTAAGCTGTGAGCGTTCGGCTAATTAGCCCACTCCCCTGGAGTAAAGTTTTATACATTACGTTATTAGTCTGCAGCTTCCATCTGGTTGATAAAACCTTATGATATATTAATGTATTTTTCCTCAGTCTAAAAAACTTGTAAATTGATGAGATCCTGAGGGATGTTAATACTTTCCACATTCATTGATATTCTTAGAACCATATAAATCTTAAGAATACTTAAATTTATGCCGATTGAGTTCTAGATAATTCACTCAGCTTTGTCTAATTGGGGACTGCGGTTTATGCGTCATTCTGATATTCCGCTGGAGTCAGAAAATGCCCTCCAACTGATGTATTTATCATTCTAATTTCTGTATTTTCCACTGATACAATAAATTAATCGATAATGCCTCGTGAATGAGAAATGCATACTATTCTGTTAACCTTTTATAATCATTTGTTATCGTTTCTCTTTGTGTCAATCATTATGGACATATGGCTTCTCATATATTAAATATAGTCATTATTCTCCTTTTTAAAAATCACTTTATTGAGGTATGATTGACATATAAAATTGTCACAACTTTGGCCAGTGGAGTCTCTTTAAAATTTGTTCCTGTGTCCTTCTCACATGACCCACTAATTGTTGAGACCTTTGTTGCTTTCTGGCACAACAAGATTTTCTAGGCTCGTCTTGTGCCTTTCTGCCCCAGACACAGAATCATTCATTTCTCCAAGGAGCCATGGTTCCTTTTAGTGTAAAAATAGTATCAGAGACCAGAATCTGAGCACTAGGGGGCACTGTGGGGATTTCATTGCTCTTGGGTCATTTCAATGAACAGAGCCAGAAAAAGACTTGTGCTTTTTCTTATTTCATATAGATATTTCCAGTTCTCTTCTAATGGTATAGAATTCCTTCATAAATTTTTGATTCCTGACACAATAAATAGAATTACTTCGTTGCTTAATCTGGGAAAACAAGAGTTCCAAAATAACAATACAGTATTAAAACAAACGATAAAGCTATTGAATAAAGTTCACGATTTTCAGTACAGTTCCTTTTGTTCTTAGCTGTGTACCACTAAGTACGTGCAGATTTCTTTATTCTAAAATCACTCAGCTCCTCATTCTGTGTGGTTAAATAAGAATTTGTCTGATGGTTTTGTTCAGTTGTTTGTTTGCCTTCGATTTGAAGGCCTTGACTTTTAGCACTTGACAGTTCTTTAAGTGAAAGTTTCTACTATTCTTTTTTCCTCGTGGAGATAGGAATTGAAGGGGAGAGTGCACTTACCTGTCTACCTGAAGATGATGGAAAATTTCAGATGCAGTTCACAAGGTTCTGTTTTATATATGATGGTATAACATTCACGTATATGATTTCTGGCTGAATAAACCAATTCTGACTTCTATTTAATTTCCAGCAATGTTAGAAATTCATATTTTCAAATATGTTTTAACTCTACTGAATTCTGTCCTTTTTTAAAAAATTTATGTTAGCCCTCTTGTTTATTTTTTTTTTGGCTGTGTTGGGTCTTCGTTGCTGTGCGCGGGCTTTCTCTAGTTGCGGTGAGCGGGGTGGGGGAGCTACTCTTCACTGTGGTGTGCGGGCTTCTCATTGCGGTGGCTTCTCTTGTTGCGGAGCACAGGCTCTAGGCGCGTGGGCTTCAGTAGTTGTGGCACATGGGCTCAGTAGTTGTGGCTCGTGGGCTCTAGAGTGCAGACTCAGTAGTTGTGGCGCACAGGCTTAGTTGCTCCGCGGCACGTGGGATCTTCCCAGACTAGGGCTTGAACCCGTGTCCCCTGCATTGGCAGGTGGATTCTTAACCACTGCGCCCCCAGGGAAGCCCTGGCCTTATCTTAATACTACTTAATTTCTCGTTCTTTTCTGAGCTACACACACTTCTTTTTATTACATTGCAACATTCCCTTAACAGTTACATATATTATGCTCTGTAATGTTAACCAAAGTTTGTAGTTTATAAAATGGTTTTTCTAATTACTATTTTATTTTTTATTTTTTATTGAAGTATAGTTGACTTACAATGTTGTGTTAATTACTGCTGTACAGCAAAGTGATTTATACATACATATACGTTCTTTTTAAAAAATATTCTTTTCCATTATGGTTTATCATAGGATTTTTTAAAAAGATATATGTACCTTTTTTTTTTTAACTTATTTATTTGGCTGCATTGGGTCTTTGTTGCCGTGTGTGGGCTTTCTCTAGTTGCCACAAGTGGGGGCTACTCTTCGTTGCAGTGCACGGGCTTTCTCTAGTTCTCTAATTGTGGTGAGTGGGGGCTACTCTTCGTTGCAGTGCGTGGGCTTCTCATCGTGGTGGCTTCTCTTGGGGAGCGCGGGCTCTAGGCGCGCGGGCTTCTGTAGTTGTGGCACACAGGCTCGGTAGTTGTGGCTTGCGAGCTCTGGAGCACAGGCTCAGTAGTTGTGGTGCATGGGCTTAGTTGCTCCGTGGCATGTGGGATCTTCCCAGACCAGGGCTTGAACCCATGTCCCCTGCATTGGCAGGTGGATTCCCAATGACTGCACTCCCAGGGAAGTCCCTATCATAGGGTGTTGAATGCAGTTCTCTGAGCTATACAGTAGGACCTTGTTGTTTATCCATTCTGTATAAAAGCTTACCTCTGCTAATTCCAACCTCCCACTCCATGCTTCCCCCAACCCCTCCCCCTTGGCACCCACCAGTCTGTTTTCTTTGTCTGTGATTGTTTCATAGATAGGTTCATTTGTGGGATGCCCACAAATGATGCCCACTCCGTGGCATGTGGGATCTACCCGGACTGGGGCACGAACCCGTGTCCCCTGCTTTGGCAGGCAGACTCTCAACCACTGCGCCACCAGGGAAAGCCCTATTTGTGGACTTTTTAATGATGGCCATTCTGCCTGGTGTGAGGTGGTACCTCATTGTAGTTTTGATTTGCATTTTTCTAATAATTAGTGATGTTGAGAACCTTTTCATGTGCCTATTGGTCATCTGTATTTCTTCTTTGGAGAAATGTCTATTTAGGTCTTCTGCCCATTTTTGGATTTGTTTGTTTGTTTGTTTGTTTGTTGTTGAGTTGTATGAGTTGTTTGTATAGTTTGGAAATTAAGCCCTTGTCAGTTGCATTGTTTGCAAATATTTTCTCTCATTCTGTAGCTTGTCTTTTGGTTTTGTTTATGGTTTCGTTTGCTGTGCAAAAGCTTGTACATTTGATTAGGTCCCGTTTGTTTACTTTTGTTTTCATATCTATTGCCTTGGGAGACTGACCTAAGAAAACATTGGTACCTTTGATGTCAGAGAATATTTTGCCTTTGTTTTCTTCTAGGAGTTTTATGGTGTCATGTCTTATGTTTAAGTCTTTAAGCCATTTTGAGTTTATTTTTGTGTATGGTGAGAGGGTGTGTTTTAACTTCAGTGATTTACATGCGGCTGTCCAGCTTTCCCAATAGCACTTGCTGAAGAGATTGTTTTTTCTCCATTGTATATTCTTGCCTTCTTTGTCGAAGATTAATTGACTGTAGGTGTGTGGGTTTATTTCTGGGCTCTTTGTTCTATTCCATTGATCCATATATCTATTTTTGTACCAGTACCACACTGTTTTAATTACTGTAGCTTTGTAGTATTGTTTGAAGTCTGGGAGGGTTATGTCTCCTACTTTGTTCTTTTTCTTCAGGATTGCTTTGGCAGTTCTGGATCTTTTATGGTTCCATATGAATTTTAGGATTAATTGTTCTAGTTCTGTGGCCAATTACTATTATTTTACTGAGGTAACATTATCTTTAATTTTCCTACTGAGAATCAAGATGATACCTAGTAGAATTCCATGTGACTAAAAAAACAAAACATAACCAATACCAGTAAATAGAAGTTCTGAAGGTTTTGCCCCAAACTCCTTTGATTCATGATTCACAATTCAGATTTTTTACTTTATATTACCAGTATCCTTTTTTAATTGTATATATTCCTATGAAAATTCCTAGAATTTTCATTTCTTACAGGATTTTGGATAAGTGTCTTAATGCTATATAAACTCAAACTTCTAAAAGTCAGTTGAAAATGTTAGAAAATATAACTAGTATATAAAAATACTGGAAAACATCTTTAAATTTATACAGAAGGTTCAATTAGTTTTTTTGGTGTGTGTAGATTTGAAACATTTCCAGATTTTCTGTGTCTGCTAGAAATTAAAACCAGTTTAGAATTATAACACTTTCCACTGAGATCACAAGTCTTATATTTACACAAAGCTCTAGATATTTTAATTTCAGTGCAGAAATCCTGATCTTTGCATGGGATCAGTTATGCCATGCTCCCATTCCTGATTTTGCTTTCTGTACCGGCTGCACAAAATTGCATTGTTTCTTATTAAAGTAAACAAAAAACCTCCTATTTTAATTATACCATGTGACTTTCAGTCGTCTTTTGGAATTTAAAAGGTATTCAATACTAAATTTCCACATAAATTATACATGTAAAAAAAAAAAAGCAACCAAGATTCAAAGTGAGTATTTTATGCCAGAAAAGATTTAAGATGACCAACTCATAAGATTTTTGTCCACGTTCTGTAGACCATCTCTGCCTTTTTTTTGGTACTTCCTGTCAGGAAGTTGGGGCATTTATCTCTTCCTGAGGACCAGCCATAGGAAGTCCATCTAGTCTAGTCTAGACACAAAGTCCACCTCAAGTCTTTGAGGTCCTAATGGGGAATATTCACAACAAAATGACACTGGAAGACTGGATTCCTACTTGAAATGGCAAAGCTTTCTGAACTGAAAAGGACTCAGGTATCGTAAAGATTTCCAGGTAGCAGAGGGGAGGTGAGGAAGAATAAGCCCTTACTAGGTACGTACTTTCTCTGTATCCACTCATTCATCCCCACCTTTCATGGTGGGTCTGTGTTGCCTTTTCTTCTGTGGGGTCTTGGCTATCTTCTTGGCCTGCAATCTGAAAGCTGGGGTCTCTGGACTGCATTTTGAAGACCTGCAGATCTCATCCTCTGGCATCTTGCTGCTGCCCTGCAGACAGGGTCAGGAGGTGAGATGGAGAGCACCCCTCTCTCCTAGCCTTATTTTCCCCAGCAGTGGGGAAACCTGTCTCCCTTCACAGTTGGGCTACATTTTGTCTTGACCAGAGAATCCCCTTCTCCTAAGTATTTCAGCTTTGGGAACTTAACTAGCCAATCATTCTGTCTTTTAGCTCTGTTTTCTACTCTGCTACATGCCTCTTTTGAGACAAGAAGCACAGAGCAACTACTTGCTTGAATAAAGGGAAAGGAAGGAGAAAAATGCCAGGGGGAATCTATCTCATCTCCTAGATGAATAATAGTTAAAAAAAAAAAAATCCTGATATCAGAGTCACACATCCAAGCCCAGGCCCTTAGGAAATGAAGGCCTACAGAAGGGATCACATCTTCTGAGAACAGTGCAAAACTACGGTGCTTATGGGCGCCAAAGATTTTATAAGAACAGTGTTAGGAGGAGTGCTTTAGATGTAAATAAGTTTTAAAAAAGCAGGAAGCACATCAGTTGGCCATTTTAGGGAGAATTCAGGAAGATTCCTTGCTACTAGGTTTAGAAGTTGTATTTAACATCTTATTACTCCAAAAGACTGTTTATCTCCTATTGGATTATTACTTTTTTTTCTGAGGAAGTTGCTGGAGAAAGAGAAAGAGGATTCTCCAGCTACTGGGGAATATTTGAAAAAAAAAAAGAAACCAAGTTTTCAAATCTTACCCCACCCATCCAGTGACCTTGGGGAGAGGGAGAATAAGCTATTTCAACTTGTGGGGACCTCTCCCCTCCACTACTGTTGCCCCCAACGTGCACTGGCAGATTATATGTGCCCAGAAAGAAGACAGAAAAGTAGCACTCCGGGAGTTGACAAAAGGTAGGCAGAGAAAGTTTTCTTCCCACTGAAAACCTTTTCTTTCAGCTTTATGATCAGGGCTGGGGAGGCTGGTGGACTGTGGCCCTGTTGTGGAGGGGAGTAGGCATGTGTATCCAAATCCCATGACCTGGGAAGAGCTATGATATCCCAGAAACGAATGTGCAGTGCAGAGTAATACAGGGGAAGAGTGAGCCAAGGCTAGCCTGGGGAGAACGTGGACACGTATTTGACCACGGAGCTGAGCAGTACATAGTACATTGTATATATGTCTCTTAAAAAAGAAAAAAAAAATCCTGGGATGCCCAGGTATGGCCACAGCCTAGGATAGCGGTGATAAGCTGAAAACTAGTCGATGAAAATTAAAAGCCACTCTCAATGCAATGAGGCAGTGACTGCCACTTCCAAAAAATATTTGGGTAAGGAAAAGATTCAAGGACATCAATGCAAGTAAAGTTGCCAACTGACTGGGTTGTCTTGTACTTTTCTCAAAGACTCCAGCAGACTGAGCCTATCAATAAGCCTATATTTTATGCTTTATTCCAAAAGATGGGGAGAGACTATCTCAGACTAGATACATTAAAAAAAAAAAAACTGGTTAAAAGCTTGTTGGAGGTCTGATAGTGACCTGTATGAAACTTTTACCTATTCAAAAGAAGGAGTAAAACCAATACCACTGGCCTGACATACAGAACAAAATTGGAGGAAGCTTGTCCAGAAGCTCTTGGGCCACCGTGTGGGGAGTGGCATTCACGCAGGCTTACTAGTCCAGAAGTCAAAGTCACAAGCATTCACTGTGTGTTTAGCAATTATGGAGCCGGCTTATGCTAATGAGACCAGATTTACAGGTTAGCAATGCATTTTAATGATTTAATTATAATCCTGAAGTGATATACAAGGGATGAAATTTTACATTGCAATGCTTTTAGTAATTGGAGCTGCTGTGTTTGCTCTCTTATTTTTAAAGGTGTACACACATGGGTCGGGGAGGAGGACGGAAATTTATAGGAGTTCTAGGAATGCTCATGTAATAGATCCCCGGCTTATAATAAAATAACTAGAGCAGAGAAACTGCAGCATTGTAAACTCAACAGAAGGGGTTTCCAAGAAACGTTTAGCTTCTGAAGGGATAGACTGAGTAAGGGGCCATCTATCTCCAAATGCCACCCCCTCGTAAGAGCCAGTCAGTGAAGGATTTTGTTGAAATTAGTGTTTAACCAGTGTGAAGGCATAGTAAGCCATTAAGGGTCAAAGATAACATATGGGTAAATAGTTTTTAAGAAAGTCGTTTATCTGAATTTCTTTTTTTTTTTTTTTTTTTGCGGTACACGGGCCTCTCACTGTTGCGGCCTCTCCCACTGCGGAGCACAGGCTCCGGACGCGCAGGCTCAGTGGCCATGACTCACGGGTTTCGCTGCTCCGCGGCATGTGGGATCCTTCCGGACCGGGGCACGAACCCGTGTCCCCTGCATCGGCAGGTGGACTGTCAACCACTGCGCCACCAGGGAAGCCCTATCTGAGTTTCTTATTTAGCATTCCCTGTCATTTAGTTGAGAGCAGGCTCTCTAGGAGAGACCGGAAGATTGCTAGGGGTTTAGCAGAGAGAGAGGAGAGGAGGAAAGACTTGCAGATGAGGCCCTGTTTCGGCTTTCCCTGGCCTTGGGAGTCACAGTATGAGGGCCTCAAGGCCAGGGCACAGAGGACCAACAGCAAACTTTATCCACTTCCAAGCCTGGCTCTAGTAAATCCTATTATTTACTTTACCAGGAAACCTGAAACTAGAGAGAGAAGTCCTTCGCATTTTTATAACACTTTCTAACTTTGTAATGAGCTCTGTTATCACTTTTGATCTTCACAGAACCCTGTGAAATTCTCAGAATTGAGTTTCTGTACATTTGGCAAAGAGCCACGTGCATTTTCATCCTCTTCCATTTTCGTGCTGGCTCATTCTTGAGCAGGGAAGAAGCTCAAGGAATTGGGTAGGTACTTAAAGAAATACAGTGCCAACTGGGAACAGCATTTACTCTTATATCTGGATAGCATTGTCTGGAAGTATAACTGACCTACTACACTGTTAGTTCCAGGTGCACAACATAGTGATTCAATATTTCTGTACATTGCAAAATGATCACCATGATAAATCTAGTTACCATCTGTCACCGTACAAAGATAGCGTAGCGTTATTGACTATATTCCCCATGCTGTAGATTTCATCCCTGTGACACGTTTATTTTGCAACTGGGAATTTGTACCTCTTAAGCTTCCTCACCTATTTCTTTTTTCACCTCTCCCTGCTGGAAACCACCTGTTTGTTCTCTGTATCTATGAGTCTGTTCCTGTTTTGTTTCTTCATTTGTTTTATTACTTAGATTCCACATATAAGTGAAATCGTATGGTATTTGTCTTTCTCTGTCTGACTTATTTCACTTATCATAATACCTTCTAGGTCCATCCACGTTTTCGCATATGGCAAGATTTCATTCTTTTTTATGGCTGAGTAATCCATCACGTGTGTGTGTGTGTGTTACACCACATCTTTATCCATTCGTCTGTTGATGGACACGTAGGTTGCTTCATATCTTGACTATTGTAAATAATGCTTCAGTGAACATAGGGGTGCATATATAATTTTGAATTAGTGCTTTTGTTTTCTTTGGAAAAATACCCAGAAGTGGAATTGCTGGATCATGTGGTAGCTCTATTTTTAATTTTTTGAGGTAATCCATATGGTTTTCAGTAATCCATACCATTTTCCATAGTGGCTGCACCAACTTACATCCGCAGCAACAGAGCATTGAGGGTTCCCTCTTATCCACATCCTCCCCAACACTTGTTATTTCTTGTCTTTTCGATAGTAGCCATTCTGACAGGTGAGGTGATATATCATCGTGGGTTTGATTTGTATTTCCCTGTTGGTTAGTGATGTTGAGCATCTTATCATGTGTCTGTTGGCCACCTGTATGTCGTCTTTGGAAAAATGTCTATTCAGGTTCTCTGCCCATTTTTAATTGGGTTGTTTTTGTTTTTCATGCTGAGTTGTGTGAGTTCTTTGTATATTTTGGATATTACCCTTTAACACATATATTGTTTGCAAATACCTTCTCCCATTCAGTAGGCTGCCTGCCTGATGTCAAAGTGCACAGTGCCTGTGTTTCTCTAGGAGTTTTATGGTTTCAGGTCTTAAGTCTTTAATTCATTTTGAGTTTATTTTTGTATATAGTGTGAGAAAGTAGTCCATTTTAATTCTTTTGCATGTAGCTGTCCAGTTTTCCAGCACCATTTATCTAAAAGGCTGTCTTTTTCTTATTGTATATTATTGCCTCCTTTGCCATTGATTAATTGCCATGTAAGTGTGGGTTCATTTCTGGGCTCTCTATTTTGTTCCATTGATCTATGTGTCTGTTTCTGGGCCAGTTCCATACTGTGTTGATTACCATAGCTTTGTAGTATAGTTTGAAATCAGTGGGTGTGATATCTTCAGCTTTGTTCTTCCTTCTCAAGTTTGTTTTGGTTACTCAGGGTCTTCTGTATTTCCATACAAATTTTAGCATTATTCTAGTTCTGTGAAAAATGGCATTGGTATCTTGATAGGGATTGCACTGAACCTGTAGATTGTCTTGGGTAGTATTTTCATTCTAACAATACTTATTCTTCAATTTATTGAGCATGGTATATCTTTCAATTTGTTTGTGTCATATTCACTTTCTTTCATCAGTGTTATAGTTTTCCAAGTGCAGGTGTTTTACCTCCTTGGTTAGATTTATTCCCAGGTATTTTATTCTTTTGATGCAGTTGTAAATGAGATTTTCTTAATTTCTCATTCTGGTATATTATCGTTTAGAAACGCAACAGATTTCTGTATATCAGTTTTGTGTCCTGCTACTTTGAGTCTTCCTAAAGATTTATTGATTTTATGTTTTTAAAGAACCAGCTTTCTTTTTTATCTTTTTTTGCTCTCTATTTCATTTATTTCTACTCTGATCTTTATTCTTTCCTTCTACTAAATTTGGGTTTTGTTCTCTTTTTCTAATTCCTTTCAGTGTAAGGTTAGGTTGTTTATTTGAGATTTTTCTTGTTTCCTGGGGTAGGCTTGTATCCCTATAAACTTCTTTAGAACTGCCTTTGTTACATCCCATAGATTTTTGGATCACTGTGTTTTTGTTTTCATTTCTCTCCAGGTATTTTTAAATATCCTCTTTGCTTTCTTCACTGATCCATTGGTTGTTTTGTAGCATGTTGTTTAGTCTCCACATGTTTGTGTTTGTTGCAGTTTTTTTCCTTATAGTTGATTTCTAGTCTCATAGCGTAGTGACCAGAAAAGATGCTTGATAAAGTTTTAGTCTTATTAAATTTATTGAGACTTGTTTTGTCACATAGAATGTGATCTTTTCTGGAGAATGTTCCATGTGCACTTGAAAATAATGTGTGTTCTGTTTTTTGAATGGAATGTTGTCATTTATTTATATATATTTATATACCTGTGTGTGTATATATATATATGTATATATATATGTGTATATATATGTGTGTATATATATATATATAAACACACATTAGATCAGATTGACATTTATAAAAATATAAATAAATGCCAATCTGATCCAAAGTGTCGTTTAAGGCCAGTGTTTCCTTATTGATTTTTCTTTCTGGATGATCTGTCCATTGATGTAAGTGGATGTTAAAGTCCCCTACTATTATTGTGTTACTATCAATTTCTCCCTTTTTGTTTGTTAACATGTGCTTTACGTAGTTAGGTGCTTGTATCGAGTCCATATATATTTACAACTGTTATATCTTCTTGTTGGATTGATCCTTTTATCATTATGTAATGTCCTTCTTTGTCTCTTGTTACAGTCCTTCTTTTACAGGTATTGCTACCCCAGATTTCTTTTTGTTTCCATTTGCATGGAATACCTTTTTCCATTCCTTCACTTTCATTCTGTGTGTGTCTTTGGCTCTGAAGTGAATCTCTTAAAGGCAGCAGAATTATGGGTTTTGTTTTTTTAATCCATGTAGCCAGTCTGTCTTTTGACTGGAGCATTTAGTTCATTTACATTTAAAGTAATTATTGATTAGTTTTGTATTGTTATTGCCATTTTGTTTATTGTTTCCTTGTTGTTTTTATAGTTTTCTTTTGTTCCTCTCTTCTTTTGTTCTCTTCCTTTGTGGTTTGATGACTATCTTTAGTGTTATATTTCGATTTTTTTCTCTTGTGTGTGTGTGTGTGTGTACCTATTATAGATTTTTGGTTTGTGGTTTCCATGGGCTTTATAAATAAAACTATATATAAATACATATATATTTTATATATATATATATGATTAAGTTGATCTCTTCAGTTGAATGCATCTTAACAGCCTTGCGTTTTTACTCCCCTCACCACACATTTTAATGTTTTTGACATCATATTACCTCTTTCTGTGTATTCCTTAACTGCTTATTGTGAATATAAATGATTTTACTACTTTTGTCTTTTAACCTTCCTACTAGCTTTATTAGTTGACTTACTACCTTTACTGTATATTTGCCTTTACCAATGAGACTTTTTCCTTTCATAAGTTTTCTATTTCTAGTTGTGGCCTTTTCTGCTTAGAGAAGTCCCTTTAACATTTCTTGTAAAGCTGGTTTTGTGATGCTGAATTTTTGCTTCTGCTTCTCTGTAAAAGTTTTGATCTCTTTTTCAAATCTGAGTGATAACCTTGCTGGTTAAAGTATTCTTCACTGTAGGTTTTTTCTTTCCATCACTTCCTTCTGACCTGCAGACTTTCTGCTGAAAGGTCAGCTGAGAGTCTTATGAGAGTTCCCTTATATGTAATTAGTTGCTTTCCCCTTGCTGCTTTTAAGATTTTCTCTTTTTCTTTATGTTTGGCCTTTTTAATTACAATGTGTCTTGGTGTGGATCTCTTTGGGTTCATCTTGTTTGGAACTTTGTGCTTCTTGGACCTGGATGTCTGTTTTCTTTCCTGTTTGAGGGAAGTTTTCAGCTATTATTTCTTCAACTAACTCTCTGCTCCCCTTTTTCTCTCTTCCTTCTAGGACCCCTATAATGCAAATGTTAGTATGCTTGATGTTCTTCCAGAATTTTCTTACATTATCCTCAATTTTTAAAATCCTTTTTTTCTGTTCACTTGGGTGATTTTTCACTGCACCGTCTTCTAATTTGCTGAGCTGTTCCTCTGTATAATCTGTTGATTCCTTCTAGTGTATTTTTTATTTCAGTTATTGTATTCTTCAGCACTGTTGGTTCTTCTTTACGTTTTCTAACTCCTAAACTTCTTTACTGTGTTCATTCTTTGCCTGAGTTCACTCAGCATCTTTATGATCATTACCTTGAATTCTTTATCGGGTAGATTGCTTATCTTCCCTTCTCTTAGTTCTTCTGGGGTTTTATCTTGTTCCTTCATTTGGAACGTATTCCTCTGTTGCCTAATTTTGTCTAATTCTCAGTGTCTATTTGTATGTATTAGATAGGTTGCTTATGTTGCACGATCTGGGAGAAGTGGCCTTATATAGGACACCTTCTATGGGGCCCAGAGCACAGTCCCCTCTGGTCACCAGAGCTGTATGCTCTAGGGGTGCAGCCTATGTTGGCTTCATGGGCCCCTCTGTTGTGAAGGGGCCAACTGCTGTGGGTGCATTAGTAGGTGGGGCTGGACCCTGGCCCGGTTGGCTGCCAAGCCCTGCCTTGTGTTTAGGATGCTGGCCCACTGGTGGGTGGAGATGGGTCCTGGAATGCTGGCTGCAGAGCCTGGAGGGTCCTGGAACTGATGCCTGCCCACTGTTCAGTGGGGCTGGGTTCCTGCATGGTTGGCTGCTTGGTGTGGGTCATCCCTGGACTGGTGCCGCCTGGCTGGTGGGTGGGTGCTAATAGGTTAGAGAGAGGACTCCAGAATGGTTCTTGGCTGCTAAGCATCTGTGTCCCCAGGGACACGTCTCAGTAGTCTTCTGCCTCTCCAGGAGGCTCTCCAAGATCAGCAGGTAGGTCTGACCCAGGCTCCTTTCGAATTACTGCCTCTGTCCTGGGTCTCGGAGCATGTGAGATTTTGTATGTGACATTTTAGAGCAGAATCTTTATTTCCTAAAGCCTTCTGGCTCTCCCATACACAGTCACCACTGGTCTTCAAAGCCAGATGTTCTGGGTACTTGTTTTCACAGTGCTGGACCCCCCTGGGCTGGGGAACCTTACGTGGGACTTGGACCCCTCACTGCTTGGGGAGAACCTCTGTAACTGTGATTATCCTCCCATTTGTGGGTCACCTCCTTGGTTGTTGGGTCTTGACTATACCATGTCTCTACTCCTCCTACCTGTCTCATTGTGATTTTCTCTTTGTATCTTCAGTTGTGCAAAATCTTCTGTTGGTCTTCAGAGCATTCTCATTGATAGCTGCTTTGTACATAGCTGTAATTTTGGTGTACCTGTGGGAGGGGATAAGTTCCAGGTCTTCCTACTCCACCATCTTGGCCCTGGATTGCAGTTTAAAAAGGGGTATGTTGAAATGAAATATGACTGCACATATTTAAATTATATATTTGATAAGTTTCAGTATATGTATATACCTATGAAAACATCACCACAGTCAAGATGATGAGCATATCTAATATTTATAAAAGTGTCCTCATGCCCCTTTGTAATTCATCACTCCCTATCTTTCTTCCCCTGACTTTTTTTTTTCCAAAATAAATTTATTTATTTATTTTTTGGCTACATTGGGTCTTCGTTACTGCACGCCGGCTGTCTCTAGTTGCGCCAAGCGGGGGCTACTCTTTGTTGCGGTGCACGGGCTTCTCACTGCAGTGGCTTCTCTTGTTGCGGAGCACAGGCTCTAGGCATGAGGGCTTCAGTAGTTGTGGCACGCGGGCTCAGTAGTTGTGGCTCATGGGTTCTAGAGTGCAGGCTCAGTAGTTGTGGCGCACGGGCTTAGTTGCTCCGCGGCATGTGGGATCTTCCCGGACCAGGGCTCGAACCTGTGTCCCCTGCATTGGCAGGCAGATTCTTAACCACTGTGCCACCAGGGAAGTCCCTCCTGATTTTTTTTTTCTTTTTAATTTGGGTTTTATATGCTTTGCCTCTTTTTTATTTTTCTGGGGGTGGAGGTGCACCATGTGGCTTGTGGGATCCTAGTTCCCCGAGCAGGGATTGAACCCAGGCCCTGGTAGTGAAAGCACCAAGTCCTAACCACTGGACTGCCAGGGAATTCCCCAGTTTAAGGTAGAAGCTGAGGTCATTGATTTGAGAACTTTCTTTTCTAACTTAGTCACTTTCGTGCTGTAAATTTCCCGGAGTACTGCTTTGTTCGTAACCCCAAACTCGGATTGGTTGTGTTTTCATTTTCAGTTGGTTCAAAATTTTTTCTAATTTCCCTTTTGAATTCTTCTTTGACCCATGGATGTCAAATAGTCAAACAGCATGCTATTTACTTTCCAGATAGTAGAGAATTTCCAGGTGTTTTTCTGTCACTTATTTGTAACTTAATGCCATGTGGACAAGGGATAGAATTTTTATGACTTGAAGTCTTTGAAAGTTATCAAGACTTGTTTTATGGCCCATAATATAGTCTGTCTTGGCAAATGTTCTCTGTGCATATGAAGAGAATTTGTATTCCTCTGTTGAGTGGAGTGCTCTGTAAATAGCAATTTGGTGAAGTTGGTTGGCAGTGTTAAAATATTTTATATCTTGATTTTCGGCCTACTTGTTTGACCAGTTGTTGAGAGAGAGGTGTTGGAATCTTCAGCTGCAGTTGTGGGTTTGTCTGTGTCTCTCTGCAGTTCTTTCAGTCTGTTTCACGTACAGATGTTCCTCAACTTACTATGGGGTTACATCCTGATAAACCCACTCGAAGTTGAAAATAGCATTAAGTTGACAATGCATTTAATACACCTAACCTACTGAACATTATAGCTTAGTCTAACCTACCTTAAAAAATGCTTAAGACACTTACATTAGCCTACAGTTGGGCAAAACAATCTAACACAAACCCTGTTTTATAATAAAGTGTTGAATATGTCATGTAATTTATTGAATACTGGAAGTAAGAAACAGAATGGTTGTATGGGTACAGAACGGTTGTGAGCTTATCAGTTGTCTACCATCATGATTGTGTGGCCAACTGGGAGCTGTGGCTGGCTGCCGCTGCCCAGCATCACAAGAGGGTATCATACCACATATCACTAGCCTGAGAAAAGATCAAAATTCAAAATGTGAGCTACGGTTTCTATTGAGTACGTATCACTTTTGCACCACTGGAAAGTCAGAAAATCATAAGTTGAGTCATATGTTGGGGGCCATCTGTATGTTAAAGCTCTGTTGTTAGGTGCATAAATGTTTAGGATTGTTACGTAATCTTGATGAATTTACTCCCTTATCCTTATTAAATGACTTTCTTTATTCCTGGTAATAGTCTCCTATCTAATTTTTTGGATATTAATATAGACACAGCTTTTTTTGATTAATGTTAACATGATATATATTTCCATCCTTTTACTTTTAACCTATTTATATATTTAGATGTGAAATGTGTTTCTGATAAGCAGCATATAGTTGGGTCTTGCTTTTGTGTTCAATCTGGCATTCTCTCCCTTTTAATTCAGGCATTTAGACCATTTACACATAATGTGAATATTGATATGGTTAGGTTCAAATCTATCATCTTGCTGTTTTTCTATTTGTCCCATCTGTTCTCTGTTCCCATTTCCTCTTTTTCTGCATTATTTTGGATTAATTGAATATTTTTACAATTCTGTTCATTTCCTTTGTTAGCTTATTAGCTATAAGTCTTTGTTTTATTTTTGAGGTTGCTTTAGGGTTTACAGTAAATATCTTTAACCACAGTCTACCTTCAGGTTATACTATACCACTTCATGTGTTGTATGAGGACTTCATAATAGCTTACTTCCATTTCTCCCATCCCGACCTTTGTGCTTTCATTGTCATACATTTTACTTTCACGTATGGTGTAAACCTCATACTGCCTTATTATTTTTATTTTAATAGTCCATTATATTTTAAAGACATTTTTTAAGCCTAACTTAAAGATTGTTTTAAAATAAAAAAATATTCCGTATATATACCCATATAGTTACCATATCCAGTGTTCTTTATTCCTTGGTATAGATCCAGATTTCCATCTGGCATTATTTTCCATTTTCCTGACACTAACTGGTAGTAAGGTTCTGTCAGTCCCCAAAGAAGGCTTCTGGGGATGAGGAATAAATAATGGTTGTTGCACATATAAAAATCTAGGTTTGGTTTCAGGGTTAATGACCTTTAGTGATGTGGTCATAACCTTCACTCAGCAGGCATGGAAAAGTCTGAACTCTGTTCAGAGGAGTCCAGGTGTGATTACCTTAATGAAACAAAGGAAAGAGCAATGGATAGCTATGAGAAAAGAAATAAGAAGTCTTGGTCTGTAAGACTATCTGACATGACCCATTTGGGATGTGTTCATTGGATTCAAACATGGCAAAATAATTCTGAGCAGTGTAATGGACAGGTTCGTGTAAATTCAATGAGGTGACCAGTATGGATAATATTTTGGGTGTATGGTATGGTGTGGAAGAAGACAAGAGAAGTCAAAAGCAGGGTCTCTGCTAATCTTCTACAGGTTGTTGTAATAATCCACATTGGAGCCGATGAGGTTTTACTATGGTACTGGCAGTGGAGTGACAATGAAATTAATATAAGGAAGGTAGAATCAAAAGAACTTGGAGGGCTGCCCTGGTGGCGCAGTGGTTGAGAGTCCGCCTGCCGATGCAGGGGACACGGGTTCGTGCCCCGGTCCGGGAACATCCCACGTGCCGCGGAGCGGCTGGGCCCGTGAGCCATGGCCGCTGAGCCTGCATGTCCGGAGCCTGTGCTCCGCAACGGGAGAGGCCACAACAGTGAGAGGCCCGCGTATGGCAGAAAAAAAACAAACGAAAAAACACTTGGAGATTAATGTGATGTGAAGGAAGGGAACAGAAGACTTTAGGATGTTTCTCAAACATTCAAGAAGTATATGAGTATGCTCTGATTTCAAGGATCTCATTCCAATTTAGTAAGTCTTTTATAGCAATAATGGTCTTCAGAAAGCCATCAGCTTCCAGTGTGGTTACTTGAAGTCATCAGGTTGAAACCATATCTTTGGCCTTTCCATGGAGGCAGAGTTATCCCCAATTTCCATTCTATCCTTCTTCCAAAGTAATAGAATCATCAGCTTCTTGTTAGACTTATGACCATTCACAAAAAGAACTACTTCGTTGTTCTTGAATGTGGCCATATGAGGCCAATGGGATGACAGTAGAACTGTATGGCAACTTTGGGGAACCTTTTTTTTTTTAACCTAAATAATTTTTATTTAATTTAAAAATTTTTTCATTCAATGCTTTTCTTTTTTTAAAAATTTTTATTAGTATAGTTGATTTACAGTGTTGTGTTAGTTTCAGGTGTACAGCAAAGTGAATCAGTTATACATATATCCACGCTTTTATTTTTTATTTTCTTTAATGGATCTTTTTAAAACAATATTCATTTATTTATTTGGTTGTGCTGGGTCTTAGTTGCAGCAGGCGGGCTCCTTAGTTGCGTCATGTGAACTCTTAGCTGCGGCATGCATGTGGGGTCTAGTTCCCTGGCTGGGGATTGAACCCGGGTCCCCTGCATTGGGAGCACGGAGTCTTGACCACTGTGCCACCAGGGAAGTGCATCCACTCTTTTTTAGATTCTCTTCCTGTATAGGTTGTTACAGAGTATTGAGTAGAGTTCCCTGTGCTATACAGTAGGTCCTTATTATTTATTTTATATATAGTAGTATGTATATGTCAGTCCCAGTCTCCTAATTTATCCCTCCCTGCCCATTACCCCCTGGTAACCATAAGTTTGTTTCTACCTCTGTAACTCTATTTCTGTTTTATAGATAAGTTCATTTGTACCCTTTTTTTAGATTTCGCATTCAAGCGATATTGTATGATATTTTTCTCTGACTTCACTCCGTATGACAATCTCTAGGTCCATCCATGTTGCTGCAAATGGCATTATTTCGTTCTTTTTTATGGCTGAGTAGTATTCCATTGTATATATGTACCCCATCTTCTTTATCCTAGGGAACGTTTCTTAAAAGAAAATCAGCACATTCCCTTTTGTCTTTCTTCTTCTTCCTGTCCTTGTTCAATTCCTGGATGAATGTGAGGTCCCTGAGGACTTGATGGACCACAGCCACAATGAGCTTTAGATCGTTACATGAAAATCTGGAGGTGAGCAGAGAAATAAACTATCTTGTTTGAATCACAGATATTTGGGGTCTGAATTACAGCCAAACTTAGTTGATAGATCTAGGTTGCTGTATATGCAGAGCACTCAGCACACCTTTCTATCTTGTCTAAATAAAAAAAGCATTGGCCTGTGAAAAGAAAAGCTTTCTCAGTCATGTTCCCATGTAAATACTCATCTCCACTTCATGAAAACTGGGAAAACAGAGACTTCTAGAGAGACTTTTTCTTTAGTATGTGTTTTTAATTATCAGTGATCCTCTAGAGTGAACTCACAGAAGGTGTTAAATGATTTGTTGAAATAATATATAAACTTTGAGAGATAACGGGGGCTACAGGGGAGAACTTTGTGCTGCCTGGACAATTCCTATAACCCTACCATTTGATGTAATGGGATGAACATCGCTGGAGAAGACTGAGTGCCCTAGTACTTAGTGTATTAGTTTTCTATTGCAGCAAGTAGCTGGCAGAATAATGGCCCCAAAGATGTCCACATCCTGATACCAAGAACCTACGAACATGTTACCTTTCATGGTGAAAGGGACTTTGAAGATGTGATTAAATTAGGGATCTTGGCGAGATCATTCTGGCTTATCTTAGTAGGCCCATGGGAATCACAAGGATCCTGATAAGAGGAAGGTGGGAGGGTCAGAGTCAGAGAAAGAGGTGTGATGAAAGAAGCAAAGGTCAGAGAGACACGCGGAGACTTGAAGGTGGAGAAAGGGGCCATGAGGCAGGGAATGCAGGTGGCCTCTGGAAGCTAGAAAAAGCAAGGACACTGCTTCTCCCCTAGAGCTTCCATGAGGAATGCAGCCCTGCCAGCGCCTTGACTTAGGATTTCTGACCGTCAGACTTGTCAGGATAATGTGTGTTGTTTTAAGTCACTGTTTGTGGTGATGCGTTACAGCAGCGATAGGAAACGGCTACACTGTGTGACAAATTACCACAGAGTTCGTGACTTATAACAGCACCCATTTATTATCTCACAGTTTCTACAGGTCAGAAGTTTGGGCATGGCTTAAGTAGGTCTTCTGCCCAGCATCTCACAAGGCTGCAATAAAGGCTAATTGTGTTCTCATCTCAAATCCTGACTGGGAGATATTCCATTTCGAAGACCATTCCGTTTGTCAGTAGACCTAATCTTGCAGCTGTGGAACTTGGGGTTTCCATTTTCTTGCTGGCTGTGGACCAGAGGAGCCTATCTGTAGTTTCTTGTCACGTGGCCCTCTCTGTAGGCCTTTTTACATGTGTGTGTATGTATAATCCCAGGAGTGACATCCCATCCCCACTGCTCTATAACTATAATGTAGCTTAATGCTAAATTTGACAACCTTTGCCGTATTGTACTACTTAGAAGCAAATCATGGGTCTCGCCCACACTCGGTGGGAGGGGATTATACAAGGTGTGAGCATGGAGTCCACGCTAAGGTCTGTTTGCCACATTTGATGTTAAAAAAAATCATAATAATTCATTAGTCCTTTTCGGCTGCTGTTCAGTGAGATTTAGAATCAGGCAGACGTTTTGAGCTTGGCAAAAGTGGGAAAAGCTAAAATCTGTGAGAACATAGATATGTTCCTCAAAATACTTGTGCTAGAATGTTCATAGCAACTCTCTTTGACAGCTGAAAATTGGGAACCTACCCAAATTCCTCTCAGTAGTAGAATGGATCAAAAAATTAGTATTACTTTGGATGAATATACAGTTAACAGAAATGAAAAAAGGAAGATTCTAAAACTATATTCAAGCATTTGAATGAACCTCTATGACGTAATTGTGAGCAAAAGAAACTAGACCCAAGAGTGCATAGAGTAGGGTTCAATTTCGATCAAATACCAAAACAGATGAAATTAATCTGTGTTGGTAGAAGTCAGCATAGTCATGAACTCGAGTGATAGTGACTGGAGGGGAGCTGGAAAGTTTTTGAGTTGCTAGCAATGTTTTTTTTTTTTTTTTTTTTTGTACGCGGGCCTCTCACTGTTGTGGTCTCTCCCGTTGCGGAGCACAGGCTCTGGACGTGCAGGCTCAGCGGCTATGGCTCACGGGCCTAACTGTTCCGCGGCATGTGGGATCTTCCCAGACCGGGGCACGAACCCGTGTCCCCTGCATCGGCAGGTGGACTCTCAACCACTGCGCCACCAGGGAAGCCCAATGTTTTTGTTTTTGATCTGTGTGTCAGTTACATGGATGTGTTTAGTTTGTGAAAATTCATCCTGCCGGACACTTAGGACTTGTACATTATCCTCTTTATATATTATACCACAACTAAAAGCTTCTCTTAAATCCCCCCACAAAAAGAAGAACAAAGAAAAGCTTTTGACACGTGGAATCCAGTGAGAGGTGTGAGAATGGCCTAAGGGCAGCAGGGGACTGTAGTAGAGGGAAGTGGCCAATCTGCTCAGGAAAAGGACACGGGATGACAGTCAGGGAGCTGCCTGGGGTGGGCAGTGGGCACGTCGGCAGGAGATAACCACTGTTCCCCAAGCCCTGTATTCAGTCCCCAATGGAAGTGGCCTTGAGGGTGCTGGTGTGTACTGTACTCCCCTGTTACCAAGGACACTTTTAAAAGGAAACTGTCTGTGGGTGAGCAAAGTGGACACCCCACCCCTAGACGTCCCCGATAGACTAGTGGTATGGCTTCAGGGAGCCTTCTGTGCTGATGAGAAACTCATCTTCGCTGGGTTCCTGAGTGGCCTTTTTGTGAGCTCACCATAGTGTGTCAGCCGATGCTAGGGGAGAGCAGCAGGGCCTAAAATGAGAACACAAGCTCACAAAGGCTTTCTGAGGCAATTAGGTGCCCCGATGGAGCATTCTGGTCTGTGGCTGCAAGTCACAGGCTTCATCTTGGCCTTTGCGGACCTTTTATTCACGTTTAGCCCTCTACTTCCCATTAGAGGCCAGAGGAAGCAGCAAGAGGGTGGCACACAGCCAGAGTCCTCCACGAGCGAGCTCTTTATCTTCCGTCTACAGAAGCTCTGTGCAGAAAGAGCAACTCAGGCTGCCCCTTAAGCAGCTTCATTATCAAAGGCTCAATAGAATTCTCCTTCTGAACAAAGGGAGATACATTTCTTTATCTCTCTAATTAATGCTTAGACTTAAAAAAAAAAAATTGTGTTCAGTCCGCAGCCTAGAGGATGAACTACCTGCAAAAAGAGTATTCTTTGGAAGAAGAAGAAGAAAAAAAGAGTTGATGTCATCTCTGCTGTATGGATTTTCACATCAGTCAGGGAGCTTGATAAATAGAGATTCAGAAAAAAAAATCCAGGGGGTGTATTCTGCCCCAGCCTAGACACTCAGACTCCAGTTCCCATTATGTAGCAGTCCGGTGGGTGGAAATGGAGCGAATGCAGATCTTCAGTTATGCACCTTTTAGGCTTGTGCAAAAAGACCAGTCATAAAAATATACTGTGCTGGTGGGGAGTAGAAACAAGTACAGAATGCATTCAAACTTTCTGTCTCCCAGATCAATTCTAAATTGACCCTGCTGGCGTAGGGAACTCTGTGCACGGATCTGCTAAAGCTTATCTCCGTGAATAGATCTCTTCTCTCCCCCTTTCATCCCTCCCACCACATTGTGCCCCTACTCCTTCTGCTGCTTTTTGTCTTGTCTCTCTCTCCCCCACTTCTTTCGGGGCGATTGGACTGTGATGTCTCTCTTGCCACGTTGCAACTTGTGATCATTTGACTATCTTGCAAGAGCCACAAAAGAAGTGAAAATCAGGCTATGGCAAGACTAAATGATTGCGGTTTTATCTTGATGAAACGAATCGCAAAATAGTTGAGCAAAAAGACATGGGATCTTTCACTTTTGTAGCATGCATGGCCAGAGAATATTCTAGAAATTGAAGAGCTGTGGGCTTGTGTTCTGTACATATTGTAAAGCTTAACCTTCAGCTGTGAGCAACACTATGAACACGAAGTGATAAGTACAGAAGGAAGAGAAGCCAGGTAGCAGAGCAGATGCATTCTGTTCTGCTCCCTCGGAAAACAGGAGAGATGTTTCTATAATTCAAATGAGGCCTGTATTCCCTAGACGCTCTCCTTCTGAGACCAAAGGGTTCTCTCCAGAGCCAGCAAATTCAGGTTTCGTCTAGGGGCATTATTATACCTTGTTGCCAGAAATTCCAGTCTTGCCTCCTTCCTTTAGATTGGAATCGTTCTTCCCCAGAGCACCTCGTCCCGTGTGGCCCTTGTGCCCCATTCTTGGTTAGAGGCTGGCAGAGTTACCCTGTGCACAGCTGTGGCTTAGGCATTGCCCTTGGCGTCCACCAGAAAAGGTCACCTGGTTGGTAAGTTTGGGGCGTGAAGCTTCATGATCTAACACAGCAACACTGGCTATCCAAGGAAGAAAGAGGAAGGAAGTTGCTAGATGAGTGAGGGACTTGATCGGGGAGAAGCTGCAGCGCGTCAGGCATCGGCCGTGGACGCACCCCAGTGAGCCTGCACACGCGGGCTCCACCCCAGAGGAGCTGTTCTATTTTTCCTGACTGTTCCAGATCCACTCGCTTTCTGTACTGACCCTGTGGGGTTTTGTTTGCTTGCTTCAAAAGACTCTCCGTTGCTTAAAGTTTCTGCTTTTGAGTTTCATGGTGCCCATCACACAGATTCTGCCGCCCAAGTCATCTCATTTGGGAATTCAAGGGCGTGAGGTTGCATGAATCCCTCCATATAAAGACGTTAACACCGCGGTCCTGTCCCAACTAACCAAAAGACTGTGTTACCAAAAAAAAAAAAAAAAAAAGTGAAAAGGAAATTCGAAGGGGTAGGTAAGGAGACATTAGGGAAGCCAGTGTCTGGCTTCTCATGTGGGCAGATAGAACATTCCACCCCTCTCACCCTCTCCAGACTTTCTATTTTCTCCGTCTGGCTACAAGTCTTTTAATGATCACTAGAGCCCCTAACCACAGGCTTTATCCCTGTAACCTCACCCCCAGAACAACCTCCCTTCGATTCCTGTTCAGTATAGGACCTCATTCCTGAAAGTTCCATCCTCAGCCCCCCTCCATGACAAATACCCAGGGGAAGGGAGTACACCTCACTGGCCCCTAAATTGGCCCCGATGACTCCCACCCACGAGGCCTCTTCCTGTCAGACCCGCTTAACTGCTCCCATCCAGGCTTCACTCTACCTCACAGGCCCAACCTCCTGCTGGAATTCCCTGCTGGAAGTTTTTAAAAGCAACTTCTGTGCTCTGACAGACAAGCTTGTATTTCTCCCCCTTATCATGGAGTCCCTGCGAGGTGCACAGCCATCGGTTTTTCCCTCATTTACGTATCTCTTCACCGTCAGGGCCAGCTGTCCACAGAACTGTGAACCTTTTGCCGAGCCTGCACTATCCTCCAGCCCTGCACAAGCGATGGCACCATTATCACTGTGGTACGGGCAAGGACATGGACACCCACAAAGGTTAAGTCACCTGTCCAGGGTGAGGTGACGGAGTTAGGAGTCCCAGCGAAGGCCGCCTCTTACCAGCTCTCTGTGGAGCTGATTTGGCCGAGTCTGGCCCGAGCGGTGTTCCCATCCTTTCTCTTTCTCCTGCTCTTTCCTCTCAACCCCTGCACAGGTGCCTGGCGCCCTCGGGTTTCATCAGGACCCTCTTGGCGCTGTGGACGGGGACTTTTACCTATTTCCCCACTTCTGGAGGAATGCAGGAGCTGGGAAAGGGCATTGGGGGGAGAAATCTGCAGGTGGGCTCCTTCAGTTTATATAGTTCCCTGTGCAGGGATAGACTTGAGGTGAGGAGGTATTCTTTGCTCCTAAATCACGTGGTGAGGTGAGTGCCTATTCTATCACGTGTAAGACTAGGCTGGGAACCGTATTCGACATGTTTTGAAGCCTTACAATTTGGAGAGGGAGCTCAGGAACGGGTATAGGAGCCCTGTGCCCATGCTTCCTCTCCCGCCTTGTAGCGCTCTGCCCTTAGTGGTGCTGTGAAATCCTAGGGCTGACTCCCTGACATCCCATATCTTTGATTCCCCTGTGTCTACTAGCCACACCATTCCCTGTACTTCCTAGTTAGTTTTGTCTCTTTCTCAGTTCCCCTCCAAACCGGAATCTTCTTAAAGCCTGGGGACCACATCCCCTGCAGTTTAGCACAGGACCTTACTTAAAGTGAGTGCCCCATACATCTTTGTCGAACTGAAATGAAGTCAGAAGGTTGGATGCCGTTTGAAACTTCAGATTCTGGCACAGGCTGGAGGGAGATCCGAATGTGTCATAAGGCAGGCTCTAGCTACAAAAAAAATAAAAAATAAAAACTGATTCTTCTTTCCTTCTTCATCCTTCCGCCTCTCTGGCTCCTTGCTTCTCCCCTCCCCGTCCAAGACCATCTGATGTGAGGCACAGAGCAGGCTGGAAAAGATAAAGAAATCCAAAAGTGAAATCTTGGCACGGAAGCAGTGTGCTTTGAGTCAGCTCTTTACATTAGTAACAGGAACCAGTGAAGGGGCATTCTTCAGGCTGAAAGGAAAGTCCTGAGATTTAATAGCTTCTAGATTGTTGATGGATTCCACTGTCTCTTCTTGGGCCTGGGGGCGCGGGGATTAAAACAGTGCCTGGATTCATCTGTGATCATGGACTCACAGATCGCAACGCAGGGAAAGCCTCCAAGAGGAGCCGTCTTAGCGTGCTTCTCTTTCCTGGGTAGCTGAGCCTCTGAATAATTTGGGGTTGTGGTAATCGCAGGGGGGGCACACAGAGGGTTGCCAAAACCTCTGCCAACTGTGCGTTCGTTTTCAGTTGTTGGGGGACTAGCAGGTGGTACAGCTGCAGGTGGGTCTTGCTTTTGTTTGTCTCTGTGCTGCAAGCCCAGGAGGGAAGACCATATAGTGAGAATTGCAGCTCACGAAACAACCCTCAGCCGGTTCACAGCATGATGACTGAGACCGATCAGCCATGGTGCTTAGAGGTATTTTAATGAGAGTCTAAAACGCAGGGAGAGCGAGAGGCACAAGGTGGACCTGGCTGCTGACATCATAAAATAACAAAATTGGGCAAAAGAAACATTGGTTCAGATTTTTGGTTGGCATTTGCTTTTGAGGCAAGGTAGCAAGTATGGCCTACAAGATGCCTGATGAGATGCATAGAGATCAGGGCACCCCTTTTTATCTTTGGTCAGGTGCCCCACTGGGACCTCTTTGATGGCCAGTAGAAGGCTCGCGCTAGTGTCCTTTCTTCCTTTCCCTAGAATACCCACCATTCCTTTACTGAGAAATTAGAAAGCAGAAGCCCAAGTGTGATCTTTCCAAAGGCCACCACTACACATCCATCATAATAATGAATAATTCTATTGTTATGAATAATAAAGTCTAATATTAAGAGAGTTAACAGTGAACTTGGAGCGGGGGAGGTGCAGAAACCTTTGAAACTTTGCTTCAGAAAGGCTTTGGATGACCATCCATCTATGGCTTCCCTTGGTTCCTTTCTTCCTCGTCTAACTGAGCGAAGTACGTGTGCCATACACCCATGGCTTGGACCCAGCTATCACCTCCCTGTAAATAGGGTAAAGGTGGAAAAAGACAAAAATTGACGTTTCTCCTATATGGTACATAAGCGTCTAGAATTTAGGATTTTTGAGGTTTGGCGTGCCGACGAGGAGTCCTGTCATGGCCGAGTTTGTAAATCAATGGATGAGACAAGACACTGGAAAAGGTGGTATCAGAGACAACCAAGGACAAAAATTGAAAGTTGTAACGCCAACTAATGTATACTATCGCTTGTGATAGTTCCTCTACCACCGCCCCTGGGTCATATGCCTATTATAACTGGGAAGGGGTCATATTTAGTGGAAGTGGACAGGGGAAGTGGGGCTTATAAAAACTTTGTGAAAGCCTCTCTGCTCGAAACAGGCTTGAAGTGCAGAGGTTGACCCTTATGATGTGGGGTTGGCCGTGTGTCAATACCTTCATAGATTCTTCCAGGCCAGTCTCTGTTCTTGGGTTTTATTTGCATTTATTACCCCAGGATCCTAGATGCTGTGGCTGTGGGGACAATGGCTCCTGGTTATGGTAAAGCTAATTGAATCTGGATCATTGCCTCCTCTCCCGTTACTGCTATTTGATTGATCCGATTAATTTAATTATGATCAACTTAACCCAAGGTTAGAGCGACAGTGGTGGGATAACTGCAAGCTTTGGAGGGTTATTAGTAGGCTGAAGTGTTATTATAATTACTGAGGAATTATTAGTAGGCTGCTTAGGCCTTGTGCCCCACCTTGTGACACCCAGGCTTTGCCTTGAAAGGGCCATTGATCACTTCACCTGGAGGGTGCAATGTCTTCTCTCTAGAAGATAGATCCCTTCTGATTCCCTCATTAATTTGGGGCCCTGTATGTTTACCGTTTGCTTGCTTATTCACGTTGCCCATGTGGGTATCTTATCCTAGTTGTCCCCAGCGAATCACTTTGATAGACCAGGTTTAGGGCATTTCCTGACTGCCCAGAGTGGAAATTTAATTAGACACCTAATCGGCAGTTGTACGTGTAGTCTGACATGTTAAAAATGTATACTCTGCCACTAGTATAAGGGTTGCCTAAGCACAGATATTACTGTGGACCTTTAAACTTTCTGATCTGTAAAAAAAGAACTTTTCGTAAGGTACCAGTTTATCCCCAACAGATGGTTTATTGAGTAAGAAAAATCCGCTTTAGAACAAACATGTCACAATTATTTTATTCTCTGCGGCAGAATTCCTACTGTCGATGAACCCCTAATTGGAATTTGGTTTTGGCGCGGAATGAAAAACAGAGACATACTGTGGGGACAGAGTGCCAAAACTAGCCCACTGAACAGTACCAAGGATCAGAGCAGCCCTGCCTCGTGTTTTCTTTAGGCCCCCTTTATTGACTTTCATGTGGAGGAGACCATTTGGCCCCAGTGTAATCCCATTTTGTGGTCAGGAGACAGAAACACCGAGAGGCTTGGGACAAGCCAGCAGTAAGGCAAGATCCAGGATTTCTGATGACTTCTGTTCCGGGTGTGCTGGAATCAACAAGGTCCCGAACTCAACTGCGCTTGACCAACTTCTCTAATACCCGGAATCACCACTGTTAATGTGTCTCTAGAACTTTCTTGCGGAAATGCCCACAGTGCTAGAGAGGAGTGACATTGGCAACATTAAAATGGCTAGAGATTATTGGACATTTGCTCTGTGATGGGATCTGTGCTAGATACCATGCATACGTTACCTCAGTGAATGCTGCTAACTCCCCTTTGAGATTTAAACTACCATTTCCCTGGTTTGCAGATGAGAAACGGGAGGCACACAGTGGTTCAGTGACTCACTCAAGGTCAGGCTGCTAACAGGTGAGAGAGCTGGCGTCGGAACCCGGCTCTGACTCCTAACCGCAGTGTTACTTATCTGACATATTTGAGTGTGATCGTTTGGCCATTGGTGCCCATTAATACACTAAGCTGGACTCAGCTATCAGATTAGCAGCCACTCATCTGTGTGTCTGGTTTAATGGGACAGGGGAGTTTAAGAATGGGGCGTGTGTGTGTGTGTGTGTGTAGAAGGATAAGTCCAGAGCAAGGATCCACACCTCATCTATTGAAGTGTAACACTAGAAAATCCTCAATAGTTGCAATGAGGGACGCCACGGGGGGCATCATGAATATCTCTGAAATTAGGTTTTATTACTGGCGATTTCTCATCAAGTAACTTTACTGGCTCAGAGACTGAAATCAGTGCAAACTCTTCCCTGGAACCGTGCTGACTGCCTCATTGTTGGCTGCACTGAAACATGTAGTTTGAAAAATACACCTTTGCTTGACACAGTCGCCAGTCCTTGCGGGCGTGGGGAGGGAGGAATAAAGCAGCCTTGGGTCCCAAGGGATGCTACTGTGAAAGAACCCCAGGTGGTCTGCAAAATGATCAGCTTCTGAAAGGTAGCCTTTTCTCTGAGCTGGGGACACCAGGCGCGCTTGGCTTCTAACTCACCATATGGCATGCGGCACTGGGCCGGGCTGCTCTGCTCAGTCTCTGGTGTGATGTGGCATTTAATGCTGTGGAATTATTTCCTTACTCAATTAAAAAAAAATGCCCCGCTCTGAATCCTCATCTGTTTCTCCCCACAAGCCCCCCTGCCAATCCCCTAGGCGCAGAGTGTATTTTTTGCTTTGCTCCTTGCCTGTCCTTACTTTTCTGCTTTTCTTTTTCTAAAGCTTTTCTCCTCTGACTTAAAAGCGCAGCAGGAGAAGGGAGCACAGTTGCGTGCCCTGGGCCTGGATTCTCCCAAAGCAGCTGATCTCTGGGGTCTGGCCATTCCCTTTCCGAGGAAGGCTTCTGGTTATTTCTCTCCTGCTGTATTTTTCAGGATTCCACTCTCATCAGAGTTCTTGAAGGCAACAAACAAAAAACAGGCAAAAATCCCGGCACTGAGGTAGTCAATTCGGAGACCCATTGGTTTGCTTTCTATAGCTCCTCACCTTCTAAGTTCTTCTGAGTCTCGAACCCCATCTGCTCTCGGGTTGTGCTCAGATGTGGTTGCTTAAATAATCACTTTCAGTGTTTTTATCTCACTGTTCCCCTGCTCAGGAACCAGCCAGCGTGTGGGATCTCCTACTAAACTCAGGAAGCTTCTCAGGCCCCAAACATCTCCCCAGTACAACCCCACAGAGCTTGAGGTCCTAAGAACTCAGTGGTGTCTCCTGAAGGCCCCAAGTGAACAATGCTAATGGTTCCTGGGATAGTTTCTGCATGAATTTATTAGCATTGGTCTATCCACAGTTTGCATCGGAATTACTTGGGGAGCTTGTTACAATGCATATTCCTGGGCCCTGCCATGAATCTCCAGAATTAAAACTGCATGTGCCTGTGTGTGCTAGCTTGTGCGCAGGAGGCGTCCGGAAGCGGGCTCAAGGACCTGCATGTAAAGAAATAACCTCCTTGGGACTTCCCTGACGGTCCAGTGGTTAAGATTTTGCTGTCCAATGCAGGGCGTGTGGGTTCGATCCCTGGTTGGGGAGGTAAGATCCCACATGCCTCGCAGCCAAAAAACCAAAACACAGAACAGAAGCAATATTGTAACAAATTCAATAAAGACTTTAAAAATGGTCCACATCAAAAGAATCTTAAAAAAATATATATAACCTCCTAGACAGAGCACACAGCAATTTGAGAACTACTGTCATAAGGTTTGTAAGCAGGGAAGAACCATGATCAGACCTTTTTTTTTTTGAAGAAAAATCTGGTGACAATGTGGAGATTTCCTGGCCTGGGGCAAAGTAAAACTTCAAGTAGGAAAAGCCACTTCAAAAGCTGCTGTCGGGGTTGGGGGCAAAATAACAGGTCACCTGTGGGAGGCCAAGAGAAGGTTCTGCTCTTAGATGTTAGGAAAGACGTTGCAAGTGTGGAATAAGTGGCTTCCGTTCTGAAACGCCACCTCAGGTCTCTCCTAGGATAGAAGTTTCTATCCTTCGTGTCAAGATATTTAATAGGGCGGTTCATTGACCCATGTCCTTCACAGGGAAAGAGCTCACCTCTCCTGTTTAAACCAGAGTTCAGAGGTATAATGTTTCACCTCTGTGAAGGATTGTGATTCTGTAGCTGTGGATCCAAATAGTGGTTCTCGAAGTGTGGTCCCCTGATCACCTGCATTGGAAGCAGCTGAAATACTTGTTAAAATGCAGATTCCTGGGCCTCATCTCGGACCTACTGAATCAGACTAGGAGCCCCCAAATATGCATTATAACCAGCTGTCCAGGTGACACCGATGTACAATAAAGTTTGAAAAGCAGTGTTCTCCAGTGTTTGTGTCTTTACACTTCCTGGGGAATTCTTTGCCTCCATTTCTGCCAATGGAAATCCCTGACCTACTTACCCCGACAGATACAACCCTGACTGCTGCTGTGGAGATGAGAAATGTGGGGAGACACCATGGTCAGGGTGCAGGGGAGAGCTGGGGAGCACTGAGAGGCAGCAGCTAAACGGGAGGTGGAGAGAGGGACCCAGGGTTTGGACTTAGAGAATTTGTGCACTTGAGTTGAGGTTGCAAAAAGGCAGGAAGCCCGGGGCAAACCAACCACAGAATTCCCCAGGCCAGATATCTGCACTCAGGCATGAATTCAATCCCCACAGCAATCGTGTTTGGCGATGAGGCTTGGAGGTCAAGGCAGGGCAGGGCTCTGAGGGGAAAGTGAGACCAAATGCCAGCTCAGCTGACAAGTGCACGTGGAGGGAGGGGGACGGGCCAGCCTGGCTTCCCCTTTCCCGCTGTGGTTGCCTGTGGGAACCCCATCCCATCCTCAGCAGCACAGTGCCTTGCCCAGGCTACCTGGG
Organism: Globicephala melas; assembly: GCF_963455315.2. Lineage (NCBI taxonomy): Eukaryota > Metazoa > Chordata > Mammalia > Artiodactyla > Delphinidae > Globicephala > Globicephala melas. Next base: position 10,301,121 of record NC_083335.1, on the reverse strand, counting down.
CTGCCCCGCTCTTACCGGAACAGCTGCCCCTTGATGCTCTCCCACCCCTCTCTTGTTTTTAGGAGTATAGGGGTGCACTTTCCTGGGATCTTTCGCTGAAATCCTCAGGGTAGAAAATACCTGGGGTAGAAAATACCGAGAAGCAGTCCGCGTTCCCTGCGAGACTCGAACTATGAGAAGGCCTGTCCAGGGCAAAGTGAGGTCTGAGGACCACTTGCATCAGCTCAGACTGCTGTAACAAAACGCCGTGGGCTGGGTGGCTTAAGCATTTCTTTTCTCACGGTTCTGGAGGCTGGAGTCTGACCTCAGGGTGTTAGCATGGTCGGGCTCTGGCGAGGAGTCTCTTGTACACATCCTCTGTGTCTTCCTGTGGCCTTTCTTCTGAGCACTCTAGAGGGAGAGTTCGCCCTCTTTTTATAAGGCCACTAATCCTCTTGGATTAGAGCTCCACATTATATCCTCATTCAACGGTAATGGCCTCCTAAAGGCTCCATCTCTACATATAGTCACACTGGGGTTAGGGCTTCGACACAGGAATTTGCCTTAGACCCACTTGGATCTATAGCACTCAGCATCGCCTGTGTGGGTACGTTTGAAAGGCTCCACCCTGCATATCCTCTGTGAAGATCTCTACCGGAGTAGAGCCAGAGAATCTGTAAGCACCTCAGGTGATTCTGATGAACACCGATATTTAAGAATCATTGGAGGTATGTTATATGTAGTTTATATGATCTCAGCGATTTTGAAGCTGGTTTTATTTTCACCATGTGTTATCATTTGATGGGTAGCACAGTCTCCATTTATAATTATTCTTGGCTGAGGTAGGCCTTTCTTTTATGTATCCTAAACCAGTCGTTCTCAAACTTTAGTCTGGATCTTGTTAAAATGCAGATTCTGATTCAGCAGGCCTGGGGTGGAGCGTGAGGTTCTGCATTTCTAACAAGCTCCCAGGTGATGCTGTTGCTGGTCCATGGAGCACAACTTTGAGTAGCAAGATCCTAAACCATTTTGCCAAGTTTAGAGGTGTGCCTCTGATTCAGGGAGAGCAAATTTAGGTGTCTTCACTGGCCAGGCCAGTAAGTAACTGTGAATGCATGCAACTACCAGAGGTAACATGAATAGGGCATGATAGAGCCTGCAGGCATTCAGTTACACATTTTTAAAACACACTGGGCTGGCCAAATACGCTACAACCTGCTTCCATTGGGGGCAACTGATTTGCAACCCCTCTGCTAGTACAACTATTTTAAGATTTGTCAGTACGTATTTATTTTCCCATCTCCCCACTTCATGGGTGTTTAGATTTCCGCCACAATCCCTTTCACTCTTCCTCTCCCCTCTCTTAATTGGCACTGCTTGATGTTGCTTTGTAAGCATTTTTAAGGGTTATTATTTGAATTGTATGTCCTATATAAGCAACAGGGTTGTGACTCTTCAAGGGCAGGAACTGAGCCTTGTTTCTTTGGTCTGTCCTCAATAACGTTTAGTTCAGTGTTCAGCTCACAGTGGGCACTCGGTCACTGATGGGTAATTGACTCACTGTCAGGACCAGGATAGTACTTAAGAAACGAAGTGAGTTCACTAGGATGGCTGAGATTTGGAGATAAGGACCACATCCTATGTGATCAGCATACAGATACTCCTAGTTCGAAGAAGGCAAGCCAGGATTTTTTTTTTTAAGAAGCATTGGATTTTTCCAATATTAGAACACAGACCAGGCTTGTTCAACTGCTATTGTTTTGAATTTAGCAGGATGTGTTGTGTTTGAAGCTTCTGGACTTACTGGATCTGCTATATTTGGTGCTCTTCATTAAATGGATTGTTGATATGTAAATATACAAGTTGCTATGCAAAATTGCCCTAATTTTCTTGTGAACTTTCTTCTGCAGCTTGTGAAAAGGCATTTTGTTAGTTCCCCACATTGAAGAATATTTTGAGTACTTGCAGCTAAATTGTACTAAACCAATTGTCAAAACTTGGGAGTGTACCATAAAAGAAAATTGATACAGGTAAAGTCAACCCATTTGCATAACTCCTGTTTATTTATATGTATGCAAATGTATCTGTATGTGGCGTAGATATACACACATTGTACTATGGCCAAAGATTCAACGGGAGTTAATGACCATATACAGGGAAGAACTATTAGCAAATCAATTAAGAACCTGTCTGTCGTGCTATTGTAAAACACAGTCATTTGTTTGCTTGAAGAGGAACTCTTTCCCTCACTGAAAATTGTGATTCTGTAGAGTATTAGCTGACCTCTGCTAGAAAGGAGACTTCTGTTCAAATAGCAAAAGGCTGTAGATGACTAGTCAACCAGAGAAGTGTAAACATGAACTGAATTGAGTACTTTGATTCCCTACTTTTTCATTTGTTCAACTACTGTCGATTGATCAGAAAGCCTCCTATGTGACAGACACAGTAATGGGTACAGGGTGAACAAGAGGTTACAGTAGAAAACAAGACATCCGTGGTCCTTGCCTTCTTGAAACTTATATTGATCCAAGTTCTTTCATCAGTGTGTATATGTGTGTATTAGGCCTTTTGGGCTGCTGTAATGAAAATATGATAGACTCAGCAGCTTAAATAAGAAACATTTCTCACAATTTTGGAGGCTGGGAAGTCCAAGCTCAAGGTGCTGGCAGATTCACCATCTGATGAGTGCTCTCTTCCTGGTCCTTAGACAGCTGTTCTTGCTGTAACTTCACATGGCAGAAGGGGAGAGGGAGCTCTCTGAGGTGTCTTTCATAAGGGCACTCACCCCTCATGACCTTATCACCTCTCAAATGCCCCACCTACTAATACCATCACCTTGGGGGTTGGGTTTCAACATAAGAATTTTGGTGGCGGGGGCACAAACATTCAGTCTCTAGCAATGTATATTCATGTATTAAAAATTATAACAATCTTAGATATTTTCTTTATACAATTAAAGAATGACACAGTTGGAAGATGCCTTGAAATGCCATTCAACGTATTCTTGCATCCTTCAGGTAGCTGGAAGAAGTTGTAGGTGTGTTGCAGCTACACTGAGAGATGAACCCCATTCATATCTCCTGGGCATTCATCATTTCTGCGTATACCCACCTGACATCTTTGAACTGCAAGTACCAAGTACTTGTCTGTGTGCTTTTTCTGGTGTCTGCTGCCCATGTGACCTATGCTGGGGAGTGAACACATCTCTTCCAACCAACGAAGCGGCCCTCAACAGTTGGTGCGTAAATACCCCAACTCCCTCCCACTCTGTTGAGATGACTCTGAGGAGTGTTCTGTACTATCTTTCTGAGGTCCCTAATGGGATTGAGCCCCAGTTACCCACAGTGCTGGCCTGCTCAGTAATTGCTCCATATCGGCTTCCTTTTCTCCCTGCAACGCTTCTCTATGCAACGCTTCTCTATTTTCCTACTCGTGCTTCCTGGGGTCACCTCCCCCCACCCAAATATACCACTTGTATCACATTCTTGTCTCAGGGTCAGCTTCTGGGGGAACCCAACCTAGGTCATGTATCAACCCATGGCTCTCCAAGAATACATGATAGAATTATATATTCACAGGCAGATTTATTTTGAAAATCATGTATAATGTAAAATACATGGCTATATTATTCATAGACAAATCTAATTACAATGTTTATTTTTGTCAAACCATTTAGATACACACGATTAGCTAATTAAGTGTACTTGGGGAAGTCTATCTGAGAAAAAGTAAAATTATTTTGTGATTTGGATAATAGAACCCCACTTTTGGTTGGGCAGTTTCACAGTTTTGTGTATTAGAATTTTTAGAAAGCCAGTTGGTACCTTCTAGGATTAGGAAACCTTGTTTTTAGGATACGGCTACCTCTTTTCATACTTTCCCACCTTTTCTCCCACTATAACCCAGGTCTTCCTGGGATAGAGTGTTGGCCTGGGTGGTTACAACATAACCCAAAGCTCACCTCCTCTTGTTTGTTTCATTTTCTGTTGTCTTCCATTGCTGTTTTCTCTCAGCCACAGCCTATGGCTGTTTTCCTCTATCTTGAATGGAATCGAACCCGTAGTTTTATAGACACGGTGTCCAGAATTTTCCTTTGCGGCCCCATAAACTCACTGCGTATATTTCTCTCTTCCCTTTATTGGCGGTGAGAAAGTCACCTGATTTTTATCAGACTTAAAGTATTCCAGTCTATGAATAATATAATGTGGGAAATGAAAACAGACAAGCAAAAAACGGTTGGGCTTCTGGGCAGGACTGAAGACTTATAACATGAACTTTTTAATACATGTACATTTTATGTATGTGTCCTAGGATTTATGTACTGCTCTCATTTTAACTTCATTCTTCCCTCCAGTCCCCTGCAACTCTTAAGATTCATTTGTGAGCTTGAACATGGCCATTCCTGGGTAAGGAAGCAGAGGAGAAGCTCCCTGATTAGGAAGGAGCATTCAGCTTTGGTTACTAAAGCCTTTGTTGTCAGCTCTCCATGTTGCCTGGCCTCAGTTGCTTGTCTGGGTACTTGAACTCTTGCCTTTTCCTACAGATGTCTTGGTTCAGGATGTTTGCTTAGAATTTGGACTTTGGGCCCCTGTCTTGTCTTTATTTTCTATGTCCGATCTATTGGCCTAACTCACTACTTGTTATGAATTCTTGCAGTTAGTAGGAATTGGATAGGTATTTCTTAAATATCAGGTATGTTTCCTGACTCCTGCTTGCATGAGCTTTCTAAGGCTTATATGGCATCTAAGACCTGAACCCTTGTCTCGTGATTCCAAACTTTGCCCTGGACTCATGCTCCTGGTTTTTGTTTTTGCTTTTGTTTCTTGCGGTACGCGGGCCTCTCACGGCTGTGGTCTCTCCCATTGTGGAGCACAGGCTCCGGACGCGCAGGCTGAGCGGCCATGGCTCACGGGCCCAGCTGCTCCACGGCATGTGGGATCTTCCTGGACCAGGTCACGAACCCGTGTCCCCTGCATTGGCAGGCGGACTCTCAACCACTGCGCCACCAGGGAAGCCCCATGCTCCTGGTTGATTTCCTGGGGCTGCAAGCTCTCCTGCCTGGATCCTTCCCTTCACCCTCAGCCTTGCCTCAGTTTACTGGAGTTCCAGTTCCTTATTTTGCACCACAGCTTGCTGACTGGCTGTGATGCTGACAGTCGAATACAGATAATGTAACTAGAATATTCACAATAAGGGAGCACGTTAACAAATACGAGACCCATGATGCTGTTTACACTTTTATTTTGAAGGATAATTATGTCTGTGTTTAAGTAAGACCCTACGCATTGAGTGCAGATGTCAGAGCAAGAAAGTGTTGACTAAGACTGGGTTCCCGCTGTGAAGTGCACGATGTGTGAAATTCTAGCATATGTGCAGAATTTAAACCCATCATTTACTGACAGGCAATAATTACTTTAATGAAGTCGGGAGACTATTTCAAACAAGCAATTAGAGTTAACAATATAACTGTAAACAGGACCCTAGTTAATGAATTTTCAAACTGTACTTCCCTCCTCTGCGAATGCTAGGAGCTATAAAAAGAATGAGAAGAATAACTCATATTATTGACTACTTATACGTCATGCTGGGCGCTGTACCAAGCCCTTTACATAAGGTGTCTTATTTAATCCTCTGGGAGGTAAATACTAGTACTATTCCCGTTTTGCAGATGAAACTGTGCCTCAGAGGTAAAACACCTTTCCCAAAGTCACACTGCTTAGGAAATGGTGGACGTGTGATTTAAACATTGGTTAGTTTGGCTCTAGAACCCAAGCTCTTAACTGTGGCACCTAGATTATATAGTCTGTTAGCACGTATGTAAAACCTACTTTCCACGGGGGTTTGTCAGTACATGCTAATAGGAAGCACATGGTACATCAGATTAAGAAAATTTGAAGAGGAACTATTGATAAATGGACTGTTGGCAGAGCTGTAGGTATAAAGGATCCACAAAGAGTAGCATAGTCATGTCAGAGGGAGCTGTTACTATCTCTAGGTTGAAGGGACACGAGGAGGGAGCAATTACAGGCACCCGGCAGGATAGACTCATACACAGGAGGCTGATAGGAGGGGGGCCAGTTATCTTAGTCTAGAGGCACAATCAGACCAAGACAACCTTGCAGGGAAGAAGCCAGGGGGAATAAATAACTTCCCCTCACCTTCCTGCCTCCTTCCAGTCTCCTTTCTGGGCTCCCCATTGGCCAGACCTAACCAGAAGCCAGAGAGTATAGTCTTACGGGTTACCTGGGAAATGTGTTGGAACAGTACAGCCAAATGCAGAATATATTTGATTCTGGAATCCAAAGAGGCCTGCCAAGCATTGTGCCTCTTTCTTCAGAGTGGGAAGTGTAAGGTATAGCAACTTGTTCCTTGGTTTAGAAGGATATCCAGATGTATCGCAGATCACTAAACCTAAAAACATCACACGTGTGGCAAGTCCCTGAACTTTTGCAAAATTTATCTTCCACCCTCTGGTGTACATATATCTTAAGGGAGGCATCTAGGATTCTTGCTTCTTCCTTCTCATCGAGTCATTAGCCATATGTTATCATGTAATGGAGCAGCATGATGTTAAGGGGCCTCTGGACCCTGTTATGACAGAGAGGAGGAGAATCGACACAGCCCTGGGGCGTGCTAGTGAAGATATACTGTTGTTCCTACCATGTGAATTCAGACTGCTCGTAATTTTCCTTACTGATGGAGATGGAGAAGAAAGCATTTTCCAGGTCAGTCGCTGTCTACCAGGAGCCAAGGGATATTCTGAATTCATCTAGTAAAGATACCATATCCAGAACCACAGCTGTGATTGGCAGCACCCCGTGATTAAGTTTGTGATATTTGCTGTCATTCACCAAGACCCACTGGCGCTTTTACACCAGCCAGACAGGCAAGTTAAGTGGGGACGTGGTAAAAGTCATCATCCTGGCCTCTTTCAAGTCTTTGATGGCGGCGCCAGTCTTTGTAATTTCCCCAGGGATGCAGCATGTGGTTTGGTTTACTATCGTGTTGGGGAAGAGGCAGTTCCAGGAGCTGGCATCTGACTCATCCCACTATAATAGCCCTTGCTGCGTGGGCCAGGGAACAAAAGAGGAGAACCTTTCAGTTACTAACTACACTATTCCCAGTGCAGCTAACCTGAGACCGAGAAAATAGCTACAGGATGACACTTCTGTCCCATTGAACTGATTGCTAGACTCAGGCCAAGACTCCCTCTACCACCTGACTTCCAAAAGCCCCTATCCTGACAGGCGAACCACTGTGGCATTTTGGTTTCTGGGAATCAGTGTAAATTTAGAGTCTATATCTAATAATCTCCCAAAGAACTGAGTATTTTTCTTTTCCTAGTATATGGCCGCAGTACCTCTGGAGAAGGCTTCAAGAAGATTTATAGTTTCCCCCTGCAGCCTCAAGGGCTTCACGCCTGTGAATTGACTTAAGTTTGGGAATTGTATGAGAGGCCATGAATTGTCACTTCAGTTAGTTGAGTTAGGTTTCTGCTTAGTAGACCAAGATTTTTTCTGCCTCTGTATGCCAAGCAGCACATTGGTAGGCGTTATGTGTTTCATTTTGAGACCTCTGTGATCAGTTAGCCATCACCAGAGATTCCGGCAGGTCAGTACTCTGATTACCATTTTGTCCCTGGCTCTTACTGTGTATATTGCACCTACCATGTCCCTGACTGATTGTTAAGTCATCCTGCCATTAGCACTTCAGGATCCCATATTCCCACTGAGAACAGGACACACAGTTCCACGATAGCATCCCCTACCGTAACCTATGACCTAGAGAAGACAGCCATCACAGAACTCTTTGAGGTTGAGGGGGCTCCCGATGTCTGTCATAATGCCTTGATGAAGGAAATGTTGTCCAGGACTTCAGGGACTAATTGCTATGGCCATTTGATTTCCCAAGACATCGCCCTTTACCTGAACTTTATTCCATGCTGTCTGTGATAGGTAATAATTTGAGTGATTATGATGCCACTGCGTGCCGCAGTTTACCGACTCCTATTTTTTTCCTCAGCAAGAAAGTTATTCCAATACTCTTCAGTATGACCAAGTCAGTCTCAGAATCTCACTTTCAAAGTCTGTTTCATGCGGCCACTTTTAAGGAGTAATTACTGCATCAGTAAGCTCCCAACTGAAATAAAGTGGAAACTTAGCATAATTTGCGGAAGATTTATTTATGAAAGGATTATTTATAGAGGTGTAGGTGTGGAGAAACTGCAAGGGATTGTGTGGTAATTCAAGGATGGTGGCAGTGACGACATTACCAGTCCTAGACCCGTGGAATGAATGACGAGAGGGAACAGTTACCAGATCTTGGAAGGGAAGACTTGTGTAAAGGGAGACTATCTTGAGAGGAGCAGTGGCCTTTGGATAAGGGACACAGCCAGGCTAGAGCAATTTCGCAAGAAGGGAGCCAGAGGATCAAACACCCTGACCTTACTTTCTTCTCCTTTGGATCTCCAACTGGAGATCATATTGGCCAAGTCCATCCAGAAGCCAGAGGGAAGGGCGCCAGTTGATAAGGTCCATATAGGTCACCTTCTGAAGGCAGAGAACAGGATGAAGACTGGAGAGTAGATCAGGAGGGGCAAGTGGAACATACCGTAATTCCAGGTATGAATAGAATGTCCGTATCTACCACTGTGCTCTGCTTAGGTTCAGATAGCTTTTCACAACTTTCAGCTAAGCAGGAACCATGAACTCTGCCTCAAGTAGGGCTTTATGCCTTTGTAGATGGTTATGACAAAGTCATCATTGAATGTCTCATGAGCACCTGATAATGCAGTCACTATTTTCTTTCTTCTGTTGAATTTGTCAAGTAACTTGGCATTTATTTACATTACTGTGTCTTCTCAGAGTCATCAGTCATTTATAAATGTGCCTAAAGGTTTTCTCTAATTTTTCATTTTTATCTCCCACTCCTCAAGACTTTGTCATTCCTGTCAAAAATACCCCAACTGGAAAACTGGGGTCATCTTTGTCATATCTATCTTGTCATCTAACATCACGCTAGTCACCAGTTACAGTTAATTTTTCCTCTAATTTTTTTACAACCCCAATTTCTCTCTCTTCTGTTGTAACCACCCTAATACAAACCGTTATCGCTTCACACCTGGATTTTAGGGATAGCTTCTTAATGGCCCCATTAATCTTCCTAGTTAGTTATTTTGAACATGAACCTCTACTGTCAAAAAACACCAGCGAATCCTCAATATCTCCAGGAACAGGGCCACCTTTCTTTCCAAACTTGTCTCTCAGTAGTTTTACCAGACAATTCTACTCCAGTGAAAGCACTCAGCTCCTCATGCCCTGAAACTGTTAAATGGATTTCCTCTTCAGTGTGTTGCCTCAAGTTGTTCCTTCTTCTTGGAATGGCCTCACTCTTCCACTTCAGCTGTCTAAGTGCCATTCTTCACTTGAGGCTCAGCTCAGTTCCTGTTTTGTTTTGTTTTCCAAGACTGCCTATTACTCAGTCTTTGGTGAGATCTCATACATTCTAGTAACACTTGCTATCGATGAATAGGCGTAGTATAACTAGTGTCTATTTCTTAGGGCTTTAAAAAATGATACTCTTACAGGTTTGTTGTAAGGTTTATATAACTTAATACATATAAATTTTTAAGACTAATGCCTGGTACGTAGTAAGCTCTCAGTACATTTTAGCTATCAAAATTATTATTTATTATTATGTTTACAACTCATTTGACAATTAGTATAGTACTTTGTATTGTTACTTTGTTTTGATTGTATATGGAATATTTCCCTAATTAAATTAGATTACCATCCCTGTGTGGGAAGGGTATGGTTTTTTTTTTTCAATCAATTGCTATGTTTTCAACTTTTAGCATAGCATCTGGCAGAGAAGACGCCTGAATAAATGCTTACTGTGTAGTCAGTGATGGTGGTGATGGTGATGCCTGCTCCTCTATTCTTGGCTGCTTTTGGAAAGTGGCTTCATTATATCAGTTTGCAAAATCTTTGATTGCATTATAAAGCGGGTACGTACCTCACAGATCATTTAATTCCACACCATCATCTTCTAGATGGTGAAACTGAGGTTCAAGGGAGAGAAAGGACTTGCCCAAATCCAGAGTTGCCAGTTAGTGACAGACACAGGGCCAAAACTCGGAATGCATTCCAGAGCAGTGAACTGAACAAATATTTATTGCACACCTATCATGTGTCAAGTACTATGCTAGCTATTGGGGACATCTATGACCAGGACAGAGGCCCATCCTTCCATGCCGTTTGCTTTTTAATGTTGGGGCGAGACATAGTCAAACAAAACTAAAGAGATAATTGCTATGAAGGAAATAGGGTGATTTAAGGACCAACAGGGTGAATAGGTAGGTATTTTAGGGCTTCTGAGGTGATAGTTAAGCTGAGTCCTGTGTGATGAGAAGGAGACAACCAAGGGAAGATCTGGGCAAAGTTAGTTTCAGGTACGAGGAAGAGTAACTGCAAAGGCCCTGTGGTAGGAATAAGCCTAATGTGTTCCAGGAATTGGAACTGAGGCTGGTGAAACCAAAGCATAGTGCACGAGTGAGAAAGTGGTAGGATTTGAGGTCAGAAAGCTAGGAGGGGGTCTAGTCACATAGAGTTCTGTAGGCTGTAGTAAGGAGTTTGTATTTTAGTTTTATGATCCTGTTTATGCTTTAAAATGATCATTTAGGCTGTTATGTGGAATAATATTCTATGCAGAGAAGGACAAGGGCGTGCGTGTCAGAAAAATTATTGAAAACTTGGAACTCGGTAAAATACGTTACTGAGCCCTTTCTTCAGGACAGTGTTGGACTTGACTTTCTATCGTCTAGGCTATTGTATAACCTTTTGAGTCAGAGGATAATTTGTAGATTGTTGCCCAAAGTTTATAGTTATGGCTTCGTTGGATATTAACTAGTTTTGTATCTAACCCATAACTAATGTCCTAACATTACTAGAAATATTTAGCTTCTCAAATGGTCTTTGGACTAGATTTAAGATCTTACTGGTTCCCGCGTTAATGCATTGGCCCAAATCTTTGACATGTGTTTATTTGAATCACGAGTTTATCTTATTGAATATTACATTTTAACAAGTGGGAGCAGGCAGAATAGTTAGGGGGCAATTGCAGTAATCTAGGTGAGTCTTGACAATGTCTTGGGCTAGGGTCCTGGTGGTGAACATGGTTGAAAGTCATTGGATTCCTTATGCATTGGAGGCAGAGGCAACAGGATTTCCGATCGATGGAACACCCAGGATCAAGCAAAGAGTGATCAAGCAAAGAGTAATCAAGAAAGATTCCTAGGATTTTTGCCTAAGTAACTGCTAGTGCCATTAACTGAAGTGGGGAAGATTGGAGGTGGAAAAGATTGGCAGAGCATGTGAGGTGGAAAATCAAAAGTCCAGCTTTAGATATGCCAGGTCAAAGGTGTCAATTAGTCATCTATGTGGAAATGTGAAATAGGTTCTAGACTCGTAAATCCAAGAGCCTAAGAGAAAATTCTGGACTAGAGATAAGGACTTGGGTGTCATTAGAACTTAAGTGACGTTTAAAGCCTGGGCCTGGATGGAGCTGGCGTTCTTCAGGAGATTTAGAAAAATGGATATTATTAGGCTCCATTACATATTCAGAACGTTTAAGGCATGGTCTGGAGCTCTCCAGTTCTACCACATGATCCAGGTGATTTTTGACACTGAGAAACAGAGCTCTAGAGAAAGTTTGGCAAAATTTTCTCTGTTAAGGCGCAGATAGTAAATGTTTTAGGCTTTCCAGGCTATACAGACTATCCCAGCTCTGCCACTGTAGCAGGAAAGCAGCCAGAGACAACATATAAATGCCTGACCACAGCTATATTCCACTAACATTTATAAACCTGAAATTTGAGTTTTATATAATTTTCATGTGTCATAAAATATTTTCTTTTTTAAATATTCATTTTTATTAAGATTCCACATATAAGTGGTAATGCACAGTATTTGTCTTTGTCTGACTTATTTCACTCAGCCTAATACGCTTCAGATCCATCCATGTTGTTACAAAGGGAAATATTTTTTTATGGCTGAGTAGCACTCCATTGTGTACACACACACACACACACACACATCTTCTTCATCCCTTCATCTGTTGATGGACACCTAGGTTGCTTCTGTATCTCACCTGTTGTAAATAATGCTACTATGAACATTGGGGTGCATGTATCTTTTTGAATTACTGTTTTCATTTTCTTTGGATATACACCCAAGAGTGGAATTGCTGGATCATATGGTAGTTCTATGTTTAGTTTTTTTGTGGAACCTCCATACTGTTCTTCATAGTGGCTGCACGAATTTACATCCCCACCAACAGTGTACAAGGGTTCCTTTTTCTCCATATCATCACCAACATTTCTTATTTGTGGTCTTTTTGATGTTAGCCATTCTAACAGGTGTGAGGTGATATCCCACTGTAGTTTTTTGTTTGTTTTTGCTTTTTAAACTTTTACATTGGACCATAGTCGATTAACAATGTTGTGTTAGTTTCTGGTGTACAGCAAAGTGATTCAGTTATACATATACATGTATCTCTTCTTTTTCAAATTATTTTCCCATTTAGGTTATTACAGAATACTGATTTGCATTTCTCTGGTGATGAGTAATGTTGAGCATCTTTTCATATGCCTGTTGGCCATCTGTATGTCTTCTTTGGAAAAAATGTATATTCAGGTCTTGTGTCTATTTTTTAATCGGGTTGTTATTGTTTTGACATTGAGTTGTATGAGCTGTTTATATATTTTGGATATTAAGCCCTTATCTGTCATATTATTTACAAATCTTTTCTCCTGTTCCATAGTTTGTCTTTTCATTTTGTCAGTGGTTTCCTTTGCTTTGCAAAAGCTTTTTAAGTTGAATTAGGTCCAATTTGTTTATTTTTGCTTTTGTTTCCTTTGCCTTAGGAGACAGATCCAAAGAAATATTGCTACAATTTATGTTAAAGAGTGTTCCGCCTATGTTTTCTTCCAGCAGATTTACAGTTTCTGGTCTTACATTTAGGTCTTTAATCCATGTTGAGTTTATTTTTGTATATGGTGTGAGAAAATGTTCTAACTTCATTCTTTTATATGTAGCTGTCCCATTTTCCCAGCACCACTTTTTTTTTTTTTTTTTTTTTTTTTTTGCGGTACGCGGGCCTCACACCGCTGTGGCCTCTCCCACCGCAGAGCACAGGCTCTGGATGCGCAGGCCCAGTGGCCACGGCTCACGGGCCCAGCCACTCCACGGCACGCGGGATCCTCCTGGACTGGGGCACGAACCCGCATCCCCTGAATCGGCAGGCGGACCCCCAACCACTGTGCCACCAGGGAAGCCCCAGCCAGCACCACTTTTTTTGTGTTTTTGTTTTGCAGTACACGGGCCTCTCACTGCCGTGGCCTCTCCCGTTGCGGAGCACAGACTCCGGAGGCTCAGGCCCAGCAGCCATGGCTCACGGGCCCAGCCGCTCCGCGGCACGTGGGATCCTCCTAGACCGGGGCACGAACCCGCGTCCCCTGCATCGGCAGGTGGACTCCCAACCACTGTGCACCACCAGGGAAGCCCCAGCACCACTTTTTGAAGAGAATGTCCTTTCCGCATTGTGTATTCTTGCCTCTCTGTCATAGATTAATTGACCATAAGTGCATGGGTTTATTTCAGAGCTCTCAGTTCTGTTCCATTGATCTATGTGTCTGTTTTTCTGCCGGTGCCTTACTGTTTCAGTTACTGTAGCTTTGTAGCATAGTCTGAAGTCAGGGACTGTAATTCCTCCAGCTCTGTTCTTCTTTCTCAAGATTGTTTTAACAATTTGGGGTCTTTTATGTTTCCATACAAATTTTAAAATTATTCTAGTTCTGTGAAAAATGCTATTGGCATTTTAATAGGGATTACATTGACTCTCTAGATTGCCTTGGGTACTATGATCATTTTAACAATATTCTTCCAATCCGTGAACACTGTGTATCTTTCCATATGTTTGTGTCATCTTCAGTTTCTTTCATCAGTTTTATAATTTTTCAAGCATAGCTCTTTTACCTGCTTAGGTAGGTTTATTTCTAGGTATTTTTTCTTTTTGATGCAATTTTTAAATGGAATTGTTTCCTTAATTTCTGTTTCTGATAGTTTGTTGTTAGTGTATAGAAATGCAAAAGATTTCTGTATATTAATTGTGTGTCCTGCAACTTATGCTGAATTCATCGATGAGCTCTAGTGGTTTTTTGGTGGTGTCTTTAGGAATTTTTATGTATAATTTCGTGCTGTCTGCAAACAGTGACAGTTTTACTTCTTCCTTTCCAATTTGAATTTCTGCTATTCCTTTTTTTTTGTCTGATTGCTGTGGCTAGGACCTCCAGTTCTATGTTGAATCAAAGTGATGAGAGTGGACATCCCTGTCTTGTTCCTGATCTTAGAGGAAATGCATTCAGCTTTTCCCTGTTGAGTGTGATGTTAGCTGTGGGCTTATATATTGCCTTTATTTTGTTGAGATATGTTGTCCCTATACCCACTTGGTTGACTGGTGCCAGCTCTCTGGTGTGTTGGCTGGGTACTGGCAAGGCAGGTTACTGGGCTATGATGTTGCTTGGGTCAGTGTCCTTCTGCTAGTAAGTGGGGTCTGGGTCCAGAAGATCTTGGGGTTGGTGCCCGCTCATTGGTGGGTCAGGCTGCATCCTGGGGATGTTGCCAGGCTACTGGTGGGCAGAGCCAGGTCCTGGGGTCTCTGGATGCAGGGCCCAGGAGTCCCAGATCTGGTGTCAGATCACTGGTAGGTGGAGTTGGGTCTGGACAGATGGCTGTGGGACCCAGGATGTCACAAAGCTTGTGTTGGCCACCTGGTGAGTGGGGCCAGATCCTGGGGTCAGAGCTGGTATTGGCCTGCTGGTGGTTTGGCTGGGTCCTGCCATGGCAGGCTGCAGGGTTCTGGTAGTCGTGGGGCTAGCACCCACCCACTGTCTCTGGCGGTTGGAGGGTCCTCGGTCGAGTGCTTGTGCAATGGTGTGTGAGGCTGAGTCCTGGGTCCTCTGGTGGATAGGGCCATGTCCAGGGGTGGCTGTGGTCTCAGCTTCCTTGCTGGTGGGTGGAGCTGTGTCCCCCCCCCCCCCCAGCTCGATGCTTGGCCTGAGGCATCCCAGTAGTACTGGTGTCTACAGGTTGGTGGGGGTGGGCGGGGCTGGGTCTTGAGGCTAACGAGCCAGGGGGAGGATTCCAGAATGGCATATGCCAGCACCAGTGTCCACGTGGTAGAAGGACCTCCCAGAAATGGCTGCTTCCAGGGTCTGTGTCCCCAGTGGGAGTCCCAGTTGCCTCTTGCCTCTCTGGGAGACTCTCCAAGATCAGCAGGTGGGTCTGACCCAGGCTCCTTTCACATTACTCCTTCTGCCCTGGGTCTTGGAGCATGTGAGATTTTGTCTTCACCCTTTAAGAGTGGAGTCTGTTTCCCACAGCCCCTGGGTCTCCAGAAAGTAAGTCCTGCTGGCCTTCGAAGCCATATGTCCTGGGGGCTTGTCTTCCCAGTGCAGGACTCCTGGGCTGAGGGGCTTGAGAAGGGGCTCAGACCCCTTGCTCCTTCGGCAGAACCTCTGAAACTGTAATCATTCTCTCATCTGTGGTTTGCCCATTGAGGGTTATGGGTCTTGACTATACTGTGACCCTGGCCCTCTTACCTGTCTCCTTGTGGTTCCTTCTTTATATCTTTAGTTGTAGATCTTCTCTGGTAGACTCCGATCATTCTTGTCAAAAGTTTTTCCGTAAATAGTTGTAATTTTGGTGTGCCCGTGAGAGCAGGTGGGCTCGGGGTCTCTCTACTCTGCCATCTTGAAACAATCCTCTAAAATATTATTTTCCTTGTGATTGTTTTCCAACCATTTTAAAATATGAAAACCATTCTTAGCTTATAGGCTGTATAAAAACAGGCAGTGGGCTAGGTTTGGCCTGTGGTTGGTAGTTTGCTTATACTCTACGTGATCTAGATCAGTGGTCTGTCAAGAGACATGTGGGAATATAATGTTAAAGTCTGTATTTATATTTACTTAATCTTTACTAAGCTTTTCTAGTTTTGTAATCTCAGTAATGTAATCATGTACAGTGACACTTATGTAGCTCTTTCCAGGTGGAAGCACTTTACATATATTAAATCATTTAATGCTCATAAAACTCCTGGTGTTAATAATAACATTATTAATATTTTCATGTCTTGGATTAGGTAACTGAGGTAAAGAGAGGTTGAGTAACTTGTCCAAGATCATACAGCTCATGACTAGCAGAGTCAAGATTGGATTCCAGGCAGTTTAGTGTCAAATACCCACCTATTGGGGAACATACTGAAAATATTTACCTATGGGGACAGGATCACAGTTTGGAGAGCCCTGATCTACAACATAGGGACTATGTTAAGGTTCTCCAGAGAAAGAGAACCAATAGGATGTATATATAATAGAGAGAAAAAGAAAGATTTGTTGTAAGGTGTTGGCTTACGTGATTGTAGAGGCTGAGAAGCCCAAATTCTGTAGCTAGGTGGACACCCCAGAGAGCCGATGGTGTACTTATGGTCCAAGTCTGAAGGTCTGAGCACCAGGAGAGCCGGAGGTGTAAGTTCTAATCTAAAACCTGGCAGGTTTAAGATCCAAGAGTGGCCAGTAATTTTAGCTCAAGTCTGAAGGTAGGAATAGACCAATACCCCAGCTTAAGTGGTCAGGCAGGAGTTTTCCCTTCTTAGCATGAGGGTCAACCTTTTTGTTCTATTCAGACCTTCACTTGATTAGATGAGGCCCACCTATATTAGGGATTGCCATCTGCTTTATTCAGTCTCATGTTAATCTCATCCAAATACACCCTCATAGACACACCCAGAATAATGTTTGACCAAATATCTGGGCACCCTGTGGCCCAGTCAAGTTGATGCATAAAATTAACCATCACAGGGAATATCTCTTATTAGTTAAATCTGTTTATTCCTCTGTGCTGTTGTGAAATTATATTCTTACCTGGAAGGTGAAACGTAATTGTAGCACTGAGGTGATGGTGGACGTCCAATGTTTGCAACTTTCTGGATCTGCTCATAGCATGCCCCAATCCACACTCTATATTCTGGGCTACCTCACTGTACTTCATACTGTTAAGTGCTTTTAGAGTTTCAGTCTTATGAACCTTCTTTTATATCAACCCACTTTTCTTGTTAAAGCAATCCTGGTCTTAAAAAAAAAACAGAAGCATTGATGACAAATAGAAGCACATTTGAAACGTTTTGGACGTAAACTAGAGCAGCGGACGCTAAGAGGGAAACGTTTGAGAAAGCTGGATTTCCTCATTGTATTTGCTTAAAGGGAGGCATACCTCAAGCTCTTTGCTCACCTAATCAATGAGGATTTCTGCTTGTACAGGAAGCAGCATCTCTAATTGTATTAATTTTCTTGGGTGATGTTTGGTTGAAGCAGGGTGAGTTTGAAGACTAAACTATTCTGGTGCATGTGTCCATTTCATTTTTCATCCTAAATCCTTTTATTTACTCTGGCTCCAAATCTGTTATGTTTTCTCTAAGAAGTGCAGGTAAGAGAAAGATACTAGGCACAGGTCAGTGTGGGTGGGCGAATGGGGGCTCCTGCCCAGGACTGCTATGCTCAGTCTCCTCTGGAGCGTGGCAGATGGGGATGGGTGCCATTGTTATGAGGGTGGCGCCCTAAGAGCCCCAGAGCGGTAAGGCCAGCAGGAGGAGGCGGGGTCAGTGCCAGAGAAGATTATTAGTCTCAGCCTGCCATCTTCCGCCCTCACAATCCCTGTAGCCTGCTTCCTGTATAGAAAATGGGTCTCTGGGGTACGTGGGTGGCGTTTGCCCTGGCTGGCCCAGAGGAGAGCTCGCTGGAGCTCTTCTTTTGCTAAAAAGCAAGGAAGGGGAGGGAAGATTTTCGCAGAATGACAAGTAGTGGAGCTGTGTCAGGGCAGCCAAAGTCAGAACAAAGGAGAGATCCTGAACTCCCTGAAATGTTCTGGCCACATCTTCATTTGAGGCAACCAATCCCTACCCCCACCCCCCATCTTGTGCCTACCTCTCGCTCCTGTATCCACAGTTTAAAGGCCGTTGGGTTGTTAGACACTGGAAGCCCAAGGGGCCAGGGGAGAAAGAGAAAATGCTAGAAGCCTCTGCACAGGGGATCCTACAAAGTAGAGTTGTTTGAATAACAAAGAACACGTAATAGGAGACCAATCACAAGGAATGGGGCAGAGCAGAAGGACCCCTGTAACATTGGAAGAAAGACGCAGGAAACGGCATATAAAGCAACTATGGTTTCTCTAAAAGGAGGCTTTTGCTTTATTTTTCATCTCTCAAAAGGTGTCAACTTAAGAAAACCTTACAGCTCCTGTGGGCTGCTGGCTCTCAAAGGGAAATGAATTATTTAGGAGTGTGATGAATAGTTCATCAAACCTCCCTCTAAAAGGGTTGCAGCTTAGGCTCAGAGTAATTGGCCAGGAGTGGAACGGGGGAGGGGGGGCCGGCCATTTCCTCCATGATTCTTTCTTCTTCCACCCACCTTGGAGGGGGCCAGAAGTGGGAGGGGGAGGGTGATTGCCCGGGGTGGATCTTTTCATCTCCAAGGGGAAGAACACACAGGCAGAGCTTGAAAGAGGTCATTCCCAGGGCAGGCCTGCAGGGGGAGCCAGCGCCCTACAGTGGAACAAGCTCTCTTCCAAAGGGAGCCCCTTCCCTGGGAGGGCTTCAAGAAGCCTCAGATCCACCAAGAATCCCAATCTCCCATCAGGTGGAGTAGGCATCAGGTGCTTCCAGGCCATTTCAGCCTCTGCTTTTCCTGATTGCAGGCTCTGGGGGCTTTTGGAGTCTGTAGGGTGAAGGCTGTTTAACAGAAAAAGAAATGCGATGCAGCATCTAGCCACAGAGCTATGCGTCCAAGGCGGCCTCTGAACAGCCTTGTTTTACCCCCAGTCTTCCCTCCCTCACCCGCCTCCCCCCCGCTCCCCCCCACCGCTGCCTGTCGCCCACACAGCACCCACCAATCCACACCCACGGAGCCGCACACTTAATGGAAATGGCCAAAGGGATGGGCCCAGCCTAATGAAAACAGATTTCAGACCAAAGAAGCTGCATCTTTTTAAAGGCAAAGAAAGAAAGAACATGATCAGAGTTTATACAGTCACTGGTAGGATTGGAGAAAGGCAAGAACTATACTGGCCTCAGCTTGATCAGTAGATGAGGTGAGAGGCAGTTTAATAGAGTTCTTCTCTTTAGTCTGTCAAATATGGGTTCAAATCAGGGCTCTGCTCTAAGCTGTTTGACGTTGGACCCTTCACATAACCCCATCCGAGCCTCAGTTTCCCTGTCCGTAACTCAGGGATAATACCTGACTCACAAGGATGTTGTGAGGATTAAATGAACTAACTTTTGCAATGTGATTGGCCTAGTACAAGCGTTCGATGAATGCTAGCTGTTGTTGTTTATATTATTATTCTACTCCAAGATTTGCCATAGATCCCATGGGCAATTGGGCAGAAGAATTTGAATGGCTCTCGGAAAATCCGCTCCTTACTATTGGAGAAAAATATTCATGTCCAGGTCATATATCGTCTCTCTCCTTCTAGCCGCTAGGTGGCTTTTCCCATATCAAACTGCTGTTACCATTCTAATGTTTTCTGTCTCTTTCCTTCCCTTCTGCCTCTTGTGTTCTGGGAAAATTTTTCTGAGGTGTGGTGCAGTGTCTGCTTTATAGTACCACATTCTATTATTAAAGGATTTGTGTTATATTACTAAGCCCTGTTGTCCCAAACTTTATTACCTACGGTTCCAAACCGAACTTCACTTCACACAAAGAAGAATAATTTAACTACACACACATGCACAAACAATAATAAGGGTCCTGGTTGACTCCCGTTCTTCCAAAAGACTTAGAAAATCATTCAGTACAATTATTCTTAGTATGCTGCCCGTCAGCTCTGAGACAGTTCTGCGAAAAACAGCTGTAGTTATTTTCACTCAAAGTAATGGGTTAAGATGATAAATCTGACGAGAGCCGCCTAGTAAAGTTAGCGTTGAACTAACTTGGTCCTTTTGAAACATCGTTTGGAATTGCCTCTTTTGACAGGGGGCACATGTCCTGAGTAGGAGCATGTTATGTCTCCCAGTAAGTGAGAAAACTTGCAAATGTGGGGTCGAGATGTGCAGGAACCTCGTGAGCTCCACTGCTGAAGGAGCCTGGTACTGTGGCGGGCTGTTTTTTCTGCTCAGTGCCACAGCGTTCTCTGTGGCTGAGGGGGTCAGCAAGCTTGCTGTCAGTTAAAGAGCCCCAGATAAGAACAAATCATCCTCAGGCTTCTGTGTGCAAGGATCGAGTTCTCTGTGGCCAGGAGGCTTCCAAATGCCCACTAATAGGTACGGTTGTGTGTTCATTCATTCATTACCCCAGCGTTTACCCCTAGCGTCCACCCTGTTCTAGGCGATGGAACTACAGAAGAGACTAAAACCTGTTCTCTGCCCTCAGGGAGCTTACAGTAGTCATGGAGATGAGTCCAAATTAAGAGGCAAGTACTGACTGAGTCTGTCAAACTGCTGTGGTGGGTTCTCCCTGCCATCTGCCTTTAATTATCTGGCCAGGGCAGAACTAAGAACTAAAAATAAGAATAATTCCACTTCTTGAGTGCTGCCTTTGTGCCAGGCACTTTACACATATTACCTTATTTCATCCTCATAGCAACGGTATTAGTCAGCTAGGGCTGCCATGACTGGGTAGCTTAAACAACAGTATTTTATTTTTTCAGGTTCTGGAGGCTGGGAAGTCTAAGATGAAAAGTGCTGGCCAATTCAGTTCCTGGTGAGAGCTGGCTCTCTCTTTCTTTCTTTTTTTTTAAAAATTATTTTCTTATTTATTTATTTGGTTGTGCCGAGTCTTAGTTGCAGCAGGCGGGCTCCTTTAGTTGTGGCAGGCGCTCTCCTTAGTTGCGGCTTGTGGGCTCCTTAGTTGTGGCATGCGAACTCTTAGTTGCAGCATGTATGTGGGATCTAGTTCCCTGACCAGGGATCGAACCTGGGCCCTCTGCATTGGGACTGTGGAGTCTTAACCACTGTGCCACCAGGGAAGTCCCCGAGAGCTCTCTTCTTGGCTTGTAGACAGTGGCCTTCTCACTATGCGTTTACTTCGCCTTTCCTTACTGTGTGCTCAAGGAGGGAAGGAAGGAGGGAGAGAGCGGAACTTTCTCTCTTTCTCTTCCTAAAGGCCACAGTCCTATCAGATTAGGGCCCCACCTTTATGACCTCATTTAATCTTAATTACCTCCTCAAGATCCTATCTCCCATGCAGTCACATTGAGGATTAGGGCTTCAAGATATGAATTTGGGGGAGTGGGGCACAATTCAGTTCATAGCACAAGCCTGTGCCTTGGATAATGTTGTTATCCTCATTTTCCAGATGAGGAAACTGAGGCTCAGAGAGGTTAAGTGACTTTCCCTAAGTTACACAGCTAAGAAGTTGCTGAGACGGGATTCTAGGTCTTTCGGACAAAAGGACAACTGCTTTCTGCTCTACCCCGTTGCCTCTTGCATTAGTGGCACCTCCCACACCACTGGGTGGTAAATTCTGAGTCACTGTGAGAAGATGTTGATGTCTGGGATAATTAGAGATGGTAACATATTTTTAAGGTAATGAGGCCCTCATCCCTGCAAGCGTTAAGAAGAGATCAGATGCTATAGAGGGGGCTCTGGAACTGGGTGGGAGCTTGTAGTAAAGCAATGATTTTCAAAGTGTGCCAAGTGAGGGGGTGGGCTCTGGGATGCCCACACCTACCCCGCCTTCAATCAGAGCCACTCAGTGTCCATCTATTATGGTAAAAAAAAAAAGGGAACATTTATTAAGCATTTACCAGGCGCTGTTTCACAGGCTTCCTATGTATTTATTCATTTAATCATCACAGCAGTGCTCTGAGGTAGGTACTGTTATTAGCCCCATTTTACAGGTGGTAAAAAAAAAAAAACAGAGGCATGAAGAAGTGAAGACACTTGTCCAAGGTCACGCAGGTAGGGTAAGTGGTAGAGCTGGGATTTGTACCCAGGCTGTCTGGCATGTAGTTCCTATGCAGGATGCCAACTAGCTTCCCAGTTTGTGAGAAATAATGAGTCTCTTTGTAAGAATTCCTATAAATGAGGAGTGATATGGATAAAAATTTTTGAAAATTACTGTAATTATGTCCTCTGGAGGTTTCAAGTTTCATTGGTTCAATAATTGTCCTCCAGGTTGGGTTAGTCAAGAAATTCCTGTGACTTTCCCTACCTAGTTAAGTCCTTGGCCCTTGACTCTCTAGCCCACCACATTTCTACTCACTGAAGCCAGCTGGTCCCCTGGTCCCACCCAGTTTGAGCATCAACTGGGATTAGGGTTCGTTGGACGCAGCTGGTGAACCGGTGGGGCCCATGAGCCTCAGGAAGCTCCTGGACTCTTCCCCAGGGAAGCAGAAGCCACGCAGGAGTGATGGGCCTGACCAGTGAGAAAGCCGTGCTCACCAGGTGGGAGAGGAACGATCATTGTGCAGCACGGTTGTCTTTCTAATTTTTTAATTTTTTTTTTTTGCGGTACGCGGGTCTCTCACCACTGCGGCCTCTCCCGCTGCGGAGCACAGGCTCCGGACACGCAGGCTCAGCGGCCATGGCTCACGGGCCCAGCCGCTCCGCGGCATGTGGGATCCTCCCAGACCGGGGCACGAACCCGCGTCCCCTGCATCGGCAGGCGGACTCCCAACCACTGCGCCACCAGGGAAGCCCCTAATTTTTTAAAATTTTTATTGGAGTATAGTTGATTTACAATGTTTCTGCTGTAGAGCAAAGTGAATCTGTTATACTTATACATATATCCTCTCTTTTTTAGATTCTTTTTCCATATAGGCTATTACAGTGTCGAGTAGAGTTCCGTGTGCTATACGGTAGGTCCTTATTAGTTAATTATTTTATATATAGTAGTGTGGATATGTCAATCCCAGTCTCCCAATTTATCCCCCCCCACCGTTTCCCCACACGGTTTTACATCTTTATTGGAGTATAATTGCTTTACAATGGTGTGTTAGTTTCTGCTTTATAACAAAGTGAATCAGCCATACATATACATATGTTCCCATATCTCCTCCCTCCTGCGTCTCCCTCCCTCCCTCCAGCACGGTTTTCTTTATCTCAAATTTGTCTCCTGGCCAAGACAACCATGAACTCATGCCTCAGTGCTGTGGAGACTAGGAGGGAGGTACGTAAAAAATCAAGAGCACTGGTTGATGCAAAACTCCATATGACACCCTGGGCACCAGCAAGTGCAGCTTAAATATGACAAAGTCAGTCATTTAGTTACCACTATGGATTGAACACCCAGGGCATTTAGAGTCCAGTGCTTGTTGGAAAGGGAATATAGAATAGGGGACGAACATGGTGTTTATCTGGCATTGTCAGTGAAGAAAGGGAGTACAAATACAGTACTCAGTAGAGTATGTGTGACCAGAAAGCACCTAAATGTTCGTGAACTACTTATAACCCTGTTGTCAGAGATTGTTTCTGTATCTTCTGAATACGGCTGTTAATGTCTACCTTGCAGCATTGTTGGGTAGATTAAATGATAGAACGTATACACATGGATATAAGATGCCTAGTTCAGTGCCTATCACATAGGGGCACTGATAAACGGAAGACCTTACTTATTATTATTATTAGTATCGTTATTGTTATTATTAGCACCCATAAATTGTATTGTTCTAAGTAGCAAAGAATATGAATGTAAAGACAGTCTGAGTCACAGTTATGTTTTCTTTGTCAATACCAGCTTTAGGAGCTTAATGTATGTGATCTTCTTACTGAGTATGCTCTGGGTGTTGTTTTTGTCGTACTAGCTGGATAGGGAGTTCCCTGAGAGTAGCAGTTGCTTTCCATCAGATTTGAAACTTGCTGTTGAAGAGAATGTCTTCCCAGCTCTACAGGAGAGTCTACCGTCAGACATGGGGCTACATGAAAGCCGCCTATAAGTCTCTGCCCCCTGGACTTTAGGTCTCCTCGAGGACATAGATTGCATTAGCGTCTTCCTTTTATTACTGGTTAGTGACTTGGTATTACTGCTGGGCTGCACTGGAGTGAGAAGGCAGCAAGGGGATGGGAAGAGATAGGGTCCAGAAACCTCACTGTAGTTGAGATCCTATGGAATATCAACACCCACTTTACCCACCGATATTTTGCAGCTAGCAAATGTCCCCAGACACTGCACTAAGAAGTTTGCCTTCGTTTTCAAGCCTGGGCACATTTTAGGACCTATGGAATCCATGTGCTTCCAATTGATTCACATTTAACACATCAAAATGTTGTTTTGTGAGAGAGATTTGATATCCAAAAAGCCTGCTGAGCTGCTTTTATGAACATTTGAAAGCCTTTTTCTTTGAAGGGATTGAAACCTGGGTGGTGCTCCCTGTTGCTTCTGGCCTCAGAATGCCAGAGGGTTCTGGAATAGTAGAGTGTCCTGGGATGGCCTGTCCCATGCAGAGTGACTGCCTGGTGATCTGGAGGAGGCGGGAGACTGACTGGAGTTGTGGATCAGTGTGGATGGGGTAGGTTCTTTGTGAATTATGGCCAGAGAGACATCTGAAGTCCCAGCTATCACCCGTGAGAACCTAGTTCCGGTCCTGGCTTGCTGTGGAGGGGCAGGTGTCTGCTGGAAGAGTGAAAGAATATAAGGCACGAGGAGCCATCAGTGGAACAAACGTTAGGTACAAAGCGCCTGACCCAGCGTCCTGAATGCAAATGCCCATGAGTGAAGTCGCTGGGTAGAAGGCATTAAAGAGTGGTGGGCGCTTTGGGAAAGTAGAGTGTGTATTATCCATCATTAAAAAGAACATTAAACACTGTGCAGGCCAAACAGAATACATCCATGGGCCCAGTTTACCACACAGGTCTCCCGCTTACTGAATCTTGGTCTAGTTTACCCCTGAAATTTATCAATGAGGAAACAAAGGCCTGAGAACTGTGAAGTGACTGGTTAAGAGGTCCCCAGCTAGTCAGTGGCAGAAAGAGACTTGACCTTGAAGCTTTTTGAGTGTAAGAACTTCACGTCTGGTGCTTTTTGTCATTACACTCTGCTGCCTCCTTAGGTCAAACCTTATCAATCAGAAAAATAAGAAGCTGACATCTGAAAGGCATGGAGGAAATCTAATGAATCATCACAACGGCCAGTGCTGGTCGTTTTGTGGGGAGAAGACTGACAGATTGCCAGAGGAGGAGTGTATGGAAGAGTGGCCTGGGTGTCAGAATCGAGGAAATGAAAAACAGGGCAAACTCATCAGAAGCTGGGGGTGGTCCAGAGAAGTTGGGCCTTGAGTCACTTCCGGACTGAAGATGACAGAATTCAAGAGAGCATTGAGAATAAGACATGAAGAGGGAGAGCGATGGCAGCAGGCACCCCTCGCAAGGGTTCCAGGAGGAGGTCTGAGACGAACGGTTAATGGACAGTCACCTATGATTGCTATTGGAGTTAGCACTTTAAAAGCATACCTCAGCCATAAAAAGAAACGAAACTGAGCTATTTGTAATGAGGTGGATAGACGTAGAGTCTGTCATACAGAGTGAAGTAAGTCCGAAAGAGAAAGACAAATAATGTATGCTAACACATATATATGGAATTTAAGAAAAAAAATGTCGTGAAGAACCTAGGGGTAAGACGGGAATAAAGACACAGACCTACTAGAGAATGGACTTGAAGATACGGGGAGGGGGAAGGGTAAGCTGTGACAAAGCGAGAGAGAGGCATGGACATATCTACACTACCAAACGTAAAATAGATAGCTAGTGGGAAGCAGCCGCATAGCACAGGGAGATCAGCTCGGTGCTTTGTGTCCACCTGGAGGGGTGGGAGGGAGATGCAAGAGGGAAGAGATATGGGAACATGTGTATATGTATAACTGATTCACTTTGTTGTAAAGCAGAAACTAACACACCATTGTAAAGCAATTATACTCCAATAAAGATGTAAAAAAAAAAAATAGGTAGAAATACGTAAGCTAAGATCTGGAGGAGAGGATATTCGCATTCATCTGACAGCTTTGATATTGTTTTTAAACTTTTATTTTGTATTGGCATATCATTGATTAACAATGTTGTGTTAGTTTCAGGTGTCCAGCAAAGTGATTTAGTTATACATATACATGTATCTATTCTTTTTCTTTTTTAAAAATTTCATCCTTTTATTATTATTTTTTATGATTTTTTGTTTTCTAAAAAAATTAAATTTATTTATTTATTTATTTTTGGCTGCGTTGGGTCTTCGTTGCTGCACGTGGACTTTCACTAGTTGCCGCGAGCGGGGGCTACTCTTTGTTGTGGTGTGCGGGCTTCTCATTGTGGTGGATTCTCTTTGTGCAGAGCTCGGGCTCTAGGCATGTGGGCTCAGTAGTTGTGGCTCACAGGCTCTAGAGCGCAGGCTCAGTAGTTGTGGCTCACAGGCTTAGTTGCTCCATGGCATGTGGGATCTTCCCGCACCAGGGATCGAACCGTGTCCCCTGCACTGGCAGGTGGATTCTTAACCACTGCGCCACCAGGGAAGTCCTATTATTATTTTTTAAATTCTTAAAATATTTTTGGCTGTGCCGGGTGGCACGCGGGATCTGAGATCCTGGACCAGGGATCGAACCTGCACCCGTGCCCCTGCAGTGGAAGTGCAGAGTCTTAACCACTGGACCGCCAGGGAAGTCCTGTATCTATTCTTTTTCAAATTGTTTTCCCATTTAGGTTATTACAGAATATTGAGCAGAGTTCCCCATGTACAGTAGGTCCTTGTTGGTTGGAGGCTTTGATTTTGAGCAATGTGATGTGCACACATGCACATGTGTGTGTGGGCATGCGCACACACAGGCTTCTGTGCATCTAGAACTGGAAGTTACATACTGCCGTATGCCTAAGATCAGATATTTGACTGACAAGAAAATGAGCTACACTATACAAGTAGCTGACGTCACCTCCATATATATAGCTAAAATGTGACAGCTTCTCCTGTGGAAAATTCTTCCATCCGCAGGCATCATGGTCCGCATTTAATTGCTGTCTAATTTTTACATGCAGTGAGAAGTTGGTATTCTGCGCACCTGTGAGGTTCCATTTCAGGACCTCTGTTTTCCTAACCAACTGTGTGATATAATTTTGGGAGTTGACACCATTCAATAACACCCCCCACCCCCACCAAAGGATCAACTTTCAGCTAGATTTAAGGAACCCATAGGGTGGATTAATTCAGGGACTGTCAATTTTTACATATTGGGGTGGTATGTTCAAATCTCAGCCCACAAATTTAGGTTTCTATAGTGCAGCTTAATTTCTTTTTGACTCCTTCTACCCCTTAGATGGCGAAACTCAATATCGTTTAATTCAAGGATACCTCCCTCTTTTCCCAGGGTCATGAACACTGGGGAGCCCCCTGGTCCTCCATGTCGTCTGCCAGGCAGGCTGCACCTTTGACATCCTTCCACCTGTCCCCTTCAGCTCTAATGGCTTTCTCTGATACTTTCATGCTTCATTTGAGGAGTTGGAAATCATTCTGCTCCTTCCAGGCCATGATCGGGCTCAGAAATTTCTTTTCCTCTCCATTCCCCAAGCTTCTGGTCAGGAAGCAGGTTGCAAAGACCCTCTCACTGGGTTCCAGGCACACCTATAATCTCAGTATTTCCCTGTCTCTTCCCTTGTCACAGCGAAGGGTCTTTTCTAGTCTGAGGAAATATGAAATACTTCTCTCTTCAGTAAACATATTGACTTTACCCTCTGTCCTCTCTAGTGCCCTCAGAACCTAAGCTTTTGGACACCAAAGCTGAAAGACTTTTCCCCTGCTTTTGTTTGACGTTACCCCTCCCTGACGAAATGAACATAGAACTGCTAAACTGATGGAGTTGAGGAAAGACTGCTGGTCCTTGGGGTAGAGATTGCACTACCAAGAGAAAACCGATTTCCAATAGTATTATCCTGATCTAAAACCTAAATGATCTAAAATATTGTGATCAGCAGCAGCAGCGGTATTTATTCTTTGTTACCTAAATGCTCCTCTTGGCCTATTATGTGCACTTTGAGTTTTACTTCTCAAGGACCATGATGAAACTTTTTTAGAGCTGGCCATACCATCCCTACTCCCAAGAGCTGCTGGGATTCCAGGGTATGGCATCAGGGGCAGTCAGTGGTGGCCTGGGCACTAGGCAAAGCAGCCCACAGGGTGATCGAATGATGCCAGATCTTCCTCGCTTCTCCTCCCACTTTAGTATCTAATGCAGTCATTGCCCTGCATAGAGATGTTGTTTAGTGAATTCCTTTCTGGAAGGACTAAGCTACCCTTTAACTATCCTGTAGAATCAGCGTGTGTACTTCTTGGCTTGCTTAAGATTTCTAGTTGGAAATCCAGATATCCTTGCAAATCTTTTCAAACCTCGACACTTCTAATGGCAAAATGTGTGGTAGGTCCTGAAGGAACACAGACAGAGAGAAAAGAACCAATTAGGGTGGTATAGGGGGTAATAAAAAGATACTCAGATTTCAGAAAACCAGTAAGTACTCAAATTAAGGGCAGGAGCAAAGAAGGAGCCAATGATTGGAGGGTTAAAATAGGAAGCTTGGGCTTCCCTGGTGGCGCAGTGGTTGAGAGTCCGCCTGCCGATGCAGGGGACACGGGTTCGTGCCCCGGTCCGGGAAGATCCCACATGCCGCGGAGCGGCTGGGCCCGTGAGCCATGGCCGCTGAGCCTGCGCGTCCGGAGCCTGTGCTCTGCAACGGGAGAGGCCACAACAGTGAGAGACCCGCGTACCGCAAAAAATAAAAATAAAAATAGGAAGCTTGCCTTTATTTTCAATGAGACAGAGGTTTGCCGGACAGGGGAGAAAAGAAGCTGCAAATGTTAATTCGAGCTCATTGCCCCCTCCTCGCCCTCCTCCCACCCTACCTCCTCGTCCCATGGTGAGAAATAATGATCATGTTCCGCACTTGGAAGATTGGGTAATGGGAAGCATGGTGAGAGGAAGTGACTTTCTCAGCTAATTGTCAGCAGAGGTTGAAGGACCCGCAAGCGGTGGCTCCCAGGGTGCTCTCACACGTGCTCCTACAAAGCAGACGCTGGCTGCTTAACGCGGCTGGTCAGAGTCTTGTGCTAATGAGACCAAGCTTGTAAGTTTCTTCTAATTTGGGCCAGGTCGCTTTACTCTGCTCCTGGCTACAGACTGAACCCAGGCCATACATTTTAACCCTAATCGTAGTCTCAGTCCTAGCCTCAGGCTGAGGCCCTAACCTTGACTGTGGGCCGAACTCTAACCCTTGTCACAGGTTGAGTCCCTAACCCCGGCAATAGGTTGAGCCTCTAACCCAGGCCAGCTACCTCAGATACATGTGTTATGCATCACAAAAGGGACTGGGAAAGAAGTTGGATGTTGTAGTGTATCTCCATCACTTCTACTAAAAAAAAAAAAAAGTGCTTACTTTGCTAATAGGACAGGAGTGACCTGTTTTCATATGATAACAAATGCTATATACACGCTTTTATCCTAGACTCTGCAGGGCTGACGTGACAGTATGAGAACTTGTCCCTAGTTCTGAGAATAGAAGCTAGGTTAAAAGTGTAAGGTCTCTCTGCAAGTGTATCTGGCATTCTTTTTATTTGTTAAAGAGACAAAACACCAAATTTTGTCTAGTTTGTCTTGCTCCAGTTTCTTATGTTTAAGACTCCAAGGCCAGTGGTCGTGAGAGCCACTTGTGAAAATGACACCCGGTACTAAAAGCTTCTTTCGTTCTTGAATTATGTATCTAGCCCACTGGTATGCCAAAGCAACGAGACCTGCGACCATTCCTTTGGGTTTTGACATCGGTAGCCCCAGCTTAATTGCAGATATTACTTGGGAAACTTCCCAAGTATATAGATGTTGAGAAATTAAAATGCATTTGGGAAAGGAGTTCCATCTCAAGTAAGCCAAATAAACTGTTTCCAGAATTCAAAGCAGTCCAACAGTTGGTGGGTAAAGTAAATGAGAGGTTTAAGTAGAAACTGGACAAACAAGACTTAAAATGGAGTAAATCTCCCTTGATAGTTAAAAAATATTTATTGCAAGTTCAGACTCCTAACTTCTAACATTTGTTACAAGCATAGGGAGAAGCTAACTTTAGATATTCAAAGGGCAGTCATGTCAAAAGCAGGGAAGTGGGAGAAGTGAGTCTCTGCTTGTAACCAATAGTCGAGGCCTAGGTAATTAACTGAGGCTCGCTAGAAGGTAGGGGATTTCACATATGCTGCCCAGAGACAAGCCCTTGGCCTGCTTGAGATGTCTCCTTGGAAGTCCAGGTATCATAGCACAGATTTTCAAATCTTAGCACGTCTGATTACAAGGAGACTCCTGTCTAGTAGGGAAGCATGAGATTTGGATTGTGGAAAAGATGGTGGGACTACAAAAGGCTGTCTTCTGTATCTCTAATCTTTCCCTTTTGTCAGTTTTTAATCAGTCTCAAGTAAGTTGACTCCTAAACATATAAACAAAACAAAAACTGTCCTTGAATCCCATATTCCCCTTCCCAGCCAAAATGTCTCAGAGAATAGGGTAAACTCTATGTCTACTTCCTCACCTACATTTACTTTTAAATTTCAACTTTATTGAGTATAATTTACATACAATGAGATGCATACCTTTTAAGCGTGCATTAATGAGTTTTTACAAATGTATGCACAACTTGTGTAACCATTACCACCATCATTGATACAGAACATTTTTACCACCTCAAAAGTCAGTTGCCCCTTCCCAGTCAGTCCTACACCTCCCAGCCCCAGGCAATGACTTACCTGCTTTTTGTCACTATAGATTAGTCTATTCTTGAGTTTCATACCAATGGAGTCAGTGGAGTGTAGCACGTACATTTTTACATGTGACTTTGGCTAAGTATAATATTATACTTAGTATAATATTTTATATTGACTTAGTATAATATTTGGCTAAGTATAATATTTTTGAAATTCATCATGTTATGGCATGTATCGTTAGCTGTAAGTTTTTCTTTTTTTTTTATCTTAATAGATGTCTTTTCAGGTTGAGGAAGTTTCCTTATTTACCAACTTGGCTAAAAAAAATTTTTTTTAAATCATTTTGTCAGATGTGTTTTCTGCACCTTTTGACATGATCATATGTTTTTACGTTTTTAGTCAATGGTGACTTTTTTTCCCCAAATATCGAATCAACCTTACAATACTAGGATAAACCCACTTGGTGATGATGTATTATCTCCTTTAAATGTGGTTGGATTTGGGTGGTTAAATTTGGTTAAGAATGTAACTTTTCATAAGGGGTACTGGCCTGTAGTTCTTTTCCTATAATATCTTTGCTGTGCTCTGGTAATAGGAATGTTGACCTCATAGAATGAGTTGGGACGTATTCCTTCCTGTTCAACTTTGTAGAAGAGTTTGTATTAAATTGGTATTATTTATTCTTTGAATGTTTGCTAGAATTCTCCAGTGAAACCATCTGGGCCTGGAGTTTTCTTACTGGGAAGGTTTTAAACTACATATTCAGTTCTTTTAATAGATATGAGTCTATTCAGGTTATCTATCCTTGAGTGAGCTTTGGTAGTTGCTGTCTTGGAAGTAACTTGTCAATTTCACCTAAGTTGTTGCCCTTTATTAACAAAAGTTTTCCATAATATTCTCTTAATAGCCTTTTAATATTTGTAGAATCTGTAGTGATGTCACTACTCTCATTCCTTATATGGTTAATTTGTTTCTTTTTTCCTGATCAGCTTGGCTTTAGGTTTATCATTTTTATTGGTCTTTCAGAGAAACAATTCTTGGTTTCATTGGTTTTTCTCTTTTTCTGTTTCCTCTTTCTTAGATTTACATTCTGATCTTTATTATTTCCTTTATTCTCCTTATTTTGGGTTACATTTGCCCTTTTTCCAGTTTCCTAAGTAGAAGACCTTTTTTCCTCTCAAATATATGCATTTAATGCTATAAAACTCCTCCTAACCACTGTATTAGCTACACCCTACAAATTTTCATATGCTGTGTTTTCATTTTCATTCAATTCAAAGTAGTTTTTAATTTCCCTTTTGCTTCCTTGTTTAACCCATTGGTCATTTATAAGTAGGTGTTGTTTAGTTTAAAAATAGTTGTGATTTCCCAGAGATCCTTCTGTCAATGAATTTTAACTTAATTCCATTCTGGTAGAAAAAATAAACATGTCTTGTGTGACTTTAGAATCATTTTAAATTTGAGACTTGTGTTATGGCCTAGAGTATCGTCTTAGTAAATGTTCCATGTGCCCTTGAAAAAAATATTCTTCTGATATTGGGTAGGGTGTTGTATCAATACTGATCGTGTCATTCAGTTCTTATCTATCCTTACTGATATGCTGTCTGGTAGTTCTATCAGGTGCTGAGAGGGAGATGTCACAGTTCTCAACTATAATTGAGGGTTTTTAAAATTTCTCCTTTAGCTCTGTCAGTTTTTGCTTCACGTGTTTTGCAGCTCTGTTGCTAAGTGCATAGGTGTTTAAGACTGTTACACCCTCTTAAATTGGCCTATTTATCATTATGAAATGACTTTCTTTTCCCCTTCTTTGTCAACAGACTGTATTTGATGCTCTGCGTGAGCTCTGAGTATTGTTCCCTCTAATCCTTTATTAGTGTGTTTTTTTCTTCCAGGATTGGGAATTTTCCTCACGTGAATGTGCTAATCAATACTCACTTGAATATTCAGGGAGGACTCCGCATAGGTCTCCAGAGTGCTCTCTGTGGAGTTCTCTGCTATCGGAAACTTTCCCAACAAACTCTAACCTCCTAACCTCTAGACTTCTAGTCCCATTTTATCAACTCAAAAATTCTGTTACGTTAGGTCTGGATTTCCCCTCCCTGTGCCATGGCTAAGAAACTCTTTTCAGGTAGTAAGCTGGGGCAGTGGTAGGAGCAGGGCTCACTCACCTCATTTGTTTCCCATCCCTCAAGGGTCACTGTCATTTGTTGCTTGGGTTGCCCAGTGTCTGAAAACTGTTGGTTCATATATTTTGTTCCTTTTATTTTGGTTGATTGTTTCAGGCAGGAGGATTGTTCAGTCCCTGTTATTCCACCTTAGCCAGAAGAGAAAGTCTCAGCAACACTTACGTTTTAGATTTTTTTTCCATCTCTGGGCAGAGGATTATTATTATTTTTTTAACATCTTTATTGGACTATAATTGCTTTACAATGGTGTGTTAGTTTCTGCTTTACAACAAAGTGAATCAGTTATACATATACATATGTCCCCATATCTCTTCCCTCTTGCATCTCCCTCCCTCCCACCCTCCATATCCCACCCCTCTAGGTGGACACAAAGCACCCAGCTGATCTCCCTGTGCTATGCGGCTGCTTCCCACTAGCTATCAGTTTTACATTTGGTAGTGTATATATGTCCATGGCACTCTCTCACTTTGTCCCAGCTTACCCTTCCCCCTCCCCATATCCCCAAGTCCATGCTCTAATAGGTCTGTGTCTTCATTCCCGTCTTACCCCTAGGTACATCATGACCTCTTTTTTTTTTCCTTAGACTCCATATATATGTGTTAGCATATGGTATTTGTCTTTCTCTTTCTGACTTACTTCACTCTGTATGACAGACTCTAGGTCCATCCACCTCACTACAAATAGCTCAATTTCGTTTCTTTTATGGCTGAGTAATATTCCATTGTATATATGTGCCACATCTTCTTTATCCATTCATCTGTCGATGCACACTTAGGAGCAACACTTACTTTGGCTTCTACACTCATGACACTGAAACTGCCTTTCTGGGAGAAACCAACAACATTTTATTGACAAATTCAAGGGATGATTTCTAATCCTTTAATTTGACCTCTCGGCAGCATTTGACTGTTAGACCGGGACTTTCACCTTGAAATACACTCTGCCTTTGACTTCTGTGAAATGACACACTGTGGCGGTTTTTCTCCATCCTTGCTGGCATCCCTTCTCAGTCTATTTCATGAGCTCATCTTCTTCTACTTGTCTCTTTACTATCCGTATTTAGAAAAATAAAAACAAATATGAACTGAACCTTTCCTGGATGCCAGAGGCAGTGTCAAGTGATACAAGGAACTCAAACTCAACATACCTTAAACCAAAATCATCTTCTCTCACTTCTCACTGTGACTCATAACTTACTTCTTTTCTGTTTCTTATCTGAGTAAATGACTTCCAGTGGTCCCAGCTGGAGACCTAAGAATAATCCTTGGTTTTCTCCTCTCCTTCACCATTTTTCTTTGTTCAGGCTGCTATAACAAAATACCACAAACTGGGTGGCTTATAGACAACAGAAATTGATTTCTCACAGTTCTGAAGACTGAGGAGTCCAAGGTCAGGGTGCTGGCAGATTCGGTGTCCGGTGAGAACCCACTTCCTTGTTCACAGACGGCCGTATTTTCACTGTAACTTCACATGGTGGAAGAAGGGAAGGAGTTTCTTTTATAAGGGCGTTGTAAAAGATAATGGGGTTTCTTTTGTAAGAGCACTAATCCCATTCACGAGGGCTCCTAAAAGCCCCACCTCCAAATATCACATTGGGGATTAGGTTTCAAAATACAAGTTTTGGGGGCACTTAAGTATTCAGTCTATAGCATTCTGCTTCCTGCTCCCCCAATTCATGTTCTTCTCATTCCATCTCAATAGCTCCGACAGTCATAACTTATTCCAGCATCAACTTAAAAGACTAAAGTCCAGAGTCTCACCTAAATATCATCTAAATTAGATATGAACGGGATTCAGGATACATTCATCCTGAGGCAAGTTGCCCTCCAGATGTGACTCTGTGAAATCAAACAAGTTACGTGCTTCCAAAGTACAATGGTAGGACAGTCGTAGGATGTAAGTTTCCATTCCAAAAGGGAGAAATAAGAGAGAAGTGACAGGTTCTGAGCGAGTCCAACACTCACCCCTATCACAGCGCTCCTCATACTTTAATTACAATTACCTATTTAGTGGTTTACCTATTTTAGTGGTTTGACTGTGAACTCCTTGAAAGCATGGACTCTTTCTTGCTCATCATTATATTCTCAACAGTGAGCATGATCTCTGGTTTGAAACCGTGTAACTCATATTGGGACTTCAACCCACGTGGCTGGGACTTGAACCCGGCCAAAACCCTGCTTGGGACTTGAACCCATGGTCTTTTAATTAGAATCACTCACCTGATGTCTGGACTTACTGAGGCTCAGGTTCTCTGTGTCTCACTGCAGAAGGAATTCAGTGAGAGGCAAAGTGATACGCAAGAAGTAAATTTGTTAATATAGGATGCTTGTAAGAGATGGAAGCAGGCAGGTGAGGGACCTCTGCCCAGAGGATTAAGTGAGCTACAATTTTATAGTCAAAGGAAATGGGGAGGGGAAAAGACCACCTTCAAGTCGACGTGAGGCTTACATCACTAGTTCCTCCTTCGTATCAGGCAGGAGAGTGTCTGACCCTATGAGTTCGAACTAGGATTATCATAGTGCTTATTCCAATCAGTAGAAGGGTGGTGACATTTTTCTTCCACCTAATGGCCTGGGGCATATCTCGTGCTTTTATTTATGGCTTTATAGTTAAGCAAGCCTGCTGTGTTCCATGACGTTCCAATAGCTTTCTTGAGCGATCATTAACTTACGGTGGTCTCCCAGAGTTTCCTAGGTTTCCCTCTCTATCTGTAGTCCTCTACCGGGACTTCTACAACTACCTGTATAACTATCCTAGTCTATCCCTATCAAGCTCATAGCACATTTTAAGGACAGAGGAATGAATGGTAAATTTGACCTACATTTTAAGAGTAGGTAATACCTTAAATGGGTCCCAGAACTAGGTTGCCCTCCGATTCTGTTCTCTGTTCCTGTGGGAGGTATGGAGAAGGGAGAGAGTACTTCTCTGTGGAGTCATCGGGGAGGCTTCATGGGGAAGTGAAATTCAAACTAGATTTAGAAAAACAGATAGGACTTTTGACAGGTCATTACGGAGGTCATTTTCAAAACCAGGGGACAGTGCAAGCAAAGGCATAGAGAAAAACCCAATTATGCATGGAATGTTTGGGGAAGAGTTAATGGTTTAGTGTCATTAGAAGAAGGGGCTGGTATAGGGGTGTGTAATAAGTGAATCTAGAAAGTTAGAGGTTGGAAACTTTGGATGGCATGCTATGGTGTGTGGAATTTTTTCCCACAGGCTCCAAGGAGTGTTTTGCAGATCTTTATCATATGTTAAAGACGTCTTAATGACTTGGAAGGATCAGGTTGTCTTAAAAACACAGTATATTTTGTTTTTCTCTGAGACTGTATCTTAGAAATTGTACTGTAAGTCAAGGGAGAAAGGATAATTCACTTTACAAACATCTGTTTTGCAGACAACCTTTCAGGAGCACATGGCTTACTTTAAGTGATGTAAATTTGAAATATGTGTTACACGCAGATGATTTTGAAATGCATCCATTGTTTTGGACTTTTCTTGACGGGGCTTCCTTTCTGGCAGAAATTATTGATAGTTAACTATGTTAAATAGACAACTGTCAGCCTGGTACATGATGCCTTGTCCCCACCAAACACCTTCAATTATGGTTGCCATTCTTAGGATCAGGTGCAGTAAACGACCATGCCAATCGTTAGTTGTGGCAGGAGAGGGCAGTGTGAGTTAGTGGGATGGGGGTTGCAGGAGAATATGAATCCCTGGATTCTAGTCTTGCTGTGACTCTTGCTGACTGTGATTCTGGAGGCATCACTACACTTTTTTTGTACTTGAGTTTCCCCAATTGCAAAATAAAGATTTAACTCTAACGTTATGCACTGCTTTATTTATGTCAACATTACTCAAACAAATCTTTATTTGTTGAGAGAACATATTCTTTCTTATACCAATTTATTTCTACTGAGTTACTCTCATGATCACTTGGTCAACATATTTGGTTCTGATTAGCAGAAATGAAACAAAACAAAAACAAATTCCACATTGTGCTTTATTGAAAATGACTCAAGTCAGTCCCCAGGATAACTGTTCCCCATTTGTAGTGACCTTTGTTCCAGTCTCCTCATTACTTCTTCCCTTCATCCACTCTGGTGGATGATCTAATCCACTCTTGCAGAAGACTTCTCAAGTCTACATATTTTAGTTTTGGCCTTTCTCCTGAAATATGGATCTTCCAACTGCTTATGGGACATTTTCACTTGGACATCCTGCAGGTACCTCAAACTCAAACTGTCCCAAAGTGACCTCCTCATTCCCCCAAGAAACACTAACAATGATGAAAGAAACAGAAACCAAATGTAGGCCTCTTCTTGTTCCCTAATTCAGGGCATGGTACAAGAAGTGCTACTTAACATCACCTGTGTCTCCTTCAGTTCGTTCCCCCCAACCCTTAAGTGTAATGAGTTACAGATGCTTTACAACATCTCACTTCTTTCCTTGCATCTCCTCCTGCCAGTGTCCTCAGTTAGGCTGTAGTCATCTCTAGTCTGTTGCAGGACCCCCTAAATCACTGTCTCCTATCTGCACTCCAAACGCCCATTAGAGTCATCTTTCTAAAGCACAGCTGTCATCCTGTCACTCTCCTCCTCATAAATGCCTTTGTCTTCATCCTCACTACTTACAGAAAAAACTCCAAACAACACCACTGGGCATCTGAGGCCCTCCCCAATCTGGCCCCAGCCTACCTTTCCAGGCTTATCTCCCTCTTGCCTCCAGTGTTCTATATTTGAAACATATCCTGTTCTTCCTTGCTCCTATGTCTTTGTTGACACAGTGCAGGCAGAAGGGAATGCATTTCACTCTATGCCTGGTAAAATCCTTCCTACCCTTCAGCTTGTTGTGTGATTACTGATTATGAAATTATTTTTATTGATGTGATTCCTTGCTAGACTCTTTACTGCACCTGTTTATGCAGTTCCCCAGGAGGTGCCCATTGGGCTCTGTTGTTGATGGGCAGGACATTGTAACAGTTGTCAGTCAGGACGTGGCCACTCCCTTTTCCTCCCAGAGGTTGCCAGCCTCTAGGGACACTATTGTATTTCCCCGACTCAAGCATCTGCTCCTGCGTAAATGCTGTTGGCTGACTCACAGTGGTGATAGGGCAGGGGAATGCACAGAGGTTGGACAGCTTACCTGCTATAATCACCTCATTATCCCCCCTTCTAATCCTTTTGTTGGTTCCTCCTTTTCCATACCCCTTCCCAGGTTTCATTGACTTCAAGTGTGATGTACCCTCTTTCTGCATTGCTTCTACATTTTGTGAAAACAGCTCCTGGTGCCTAATTTGTACACCTTCTAGGCTGCCGTTTTCCTCTTTAGTTGGGTTGGTTGGCTGTCAGTTTCTCAATGGTTCCTCAAATTTCAGTTATCTAACAATATCACCTGATTTTCAGCCCATGTATTGCACCCATTTCTTAGTTTTGGTGTAAAAAAATCCTTAAGAGGGGTAAAGGGGTAGAGGTTGGGAGTCCGGAGGTAGCGAAACTACCATGTATATTTAGTCTGCCATTTTGAAGTCAGAAATCTTAGCCATCTTCAGATCTCAGCTCAACAGCAACTTTCTCCATGAAATCATCCCCAACTGTTATTACTCTCTTCCTTGCCTATTTTTCCATCATATTCAGAAAAAAGGAGAAAAAAATCATACAATCATGAGAAATGCTGAAAAGATATGGTATTCACCATTGTTCCTAATTAAAAAATAACTCAATAAAATAGTTGAATAGTCCTTAAAATAACATATCTACCTACCTACCTACCTACCTACCTATAGTCTCTAAAAGACAATATCACGCTAAAAGGTGAAACACTAGAAGAATTTTCCATTCAGGAAGAAGGTAAGAATTAACTTTTTTTCCAAATTTTAGTCAGTGCAATTAGAGAAGAGAAAGAAATAGGAAGTATAAAAATTGTAAAGGAGGAACTAACAACATTGTAAAACAACTGTACCCCAATCTAAAATAAATAAATAAACATAATAATTCAAAAAAACTGTAAAGGAGGAGGCAAAATTATTGATATTTTTCTGTGATGTAATTGAATACATAGAAAACACAAGAGAATCAACTTAAATATGGTAAACATAATTCAGAAAGACTTCTCAGAACAACATTAATATAGAAAACTGACAAACTTCCTTTATGTACAAATAGCCAGTTATGATATATAACGGAGGAATCGCATTTTAATTATAACAAAAATGATAATAGACCTAGGGATAAATTGATCAGGAACATGCAAGATCTTTTTGAAGAAAACTTAAAAACACTAAGAGGAATGATCTCATTGGAGACTTGAACCAATGGAAAACCCATACCATATTCTTGGGTTGGAACACACAACTCATCATCCTAAGGTGAGGATTTTGACAACTTTAACATGATCTAAATAAAGATACCTGTAGGAATGTGACATTTATATAGAAAAATAAATATGCAAGAATAGCATGGAAAAACCTGACCAAAAAAAGGAGAGAGCTGGCTTTATCAGTTATTAGGATCTATTATAAAAGCTTCAGTAATCAAAACTGTAAGATACTAGCACGTGAATAGACACAAAAATCAGTGGAAGAGTATAGATAATCCAGAAGTAGACCCCAAAACACATTAGCACATAATAAATAGGGTTTTTCAAGTCAGAGGTGAAAAGATGTTTTATTCAATAAATGATGTAAATGGGTAAAGTGGGTAGACATCTGGGAAAAGTAGGGTTGGAGTCCTACTGCTTTCTATGCCAACGGAACCCAGCCCCCATCGTAAGTTATCAACAGTGATGCCTGCTGCCGTAATTGATGTCCACCACCGGAGCCATGATACCCCTACCACACCTACCAGTAACTGCTATGCCAGCCAGCAGCCAACACCGCTGTTCAGCTCTAATCCCACACTCCATGCGTGTCACCAACAGCTGTCGGCCGTTCCCATCACCAGCAGCCATAGCTACTAGCCATCTTTAGCGCAAGCAGCTTTGCAGGAATCCATTAGCGGCGGCCATACCATTGGTTCCACCCGGTACGAACCCTATTCAGCACCCTTCCTTGCTACCACCTTCCCCCTGCCATGCCCCTTTCACCTTCTGGGCTGCTTTGGTCTACTCATTTCTCTGACTAGTGTGCCTCTACCCTCTTGTCTCTCAGCCTCACTCTTCACCCAGATAATGCCAATTCACTGTTTCTCAGCTTAATCATGGGCGTCTCAGGCCAGGTCAGAACCCCATTTCATTTGCCTTTTATTTTTCCTTCACAGCCTAGTACATGTTTTAATCACTTAATGAATTAATTGCAACTACTTATTCGAGTTCTGTTATGGTACATTTATATTGTGTTCACACCTGTATCCCTCAGGGCCTACCAGTGTTCCTGGCACAGAATCAGTGTTCAAAACATATTTGTTGACTGACTGGTTGACTGTTTATTCCTGGGCTAGTCCTTCAGGGTACTCTGGCAGTGGGGATTAAGTTGTGCCGTGAGGTAGTTCTTTTCCCAATGTCTCCCCAGCCGTTGGTCAGGGACCTGAAATTCCCACCATTCCATACTCCTCTGTGTTGAGGCTTTGAGGACACCTGTGAAAATGCAAAAATAGTGGCCATTGATTTTTACCACCAAAGAGGCTTTAGCCTAGATCACAGGGCCCTTTGGGATGAATATTAGGCCAGTCAAGTATGATGGTAGGGGAGGAAGGAACTTGGTAGAGAAATCCTGCCGCATCAACTCTGGGGAGGGTGTCAGGGAAGTGCCCAGGAAGTAACAGTGCCACAAGCCAGGCTCCACTTATCTCCACTTATCTCTATAGCTTAAGACTGGTGTACATTGTTGTGGTTTCCCTATGGGAATTTGTTGGCAAAAACTGGGGCTTTTCTTGTGGAAAAGAAAAATCCAAACACTTTATCAAATGACACTGTAGATTTATAATTAGATAATAGTGGCTGTCTCCTGAGGGGACTGTCAGTTTGCAAATGATTCTCACAAGATTATGGTAGGATCAATAGGAGCTGAATAATTAAAATTCAATACTACTATGTCTCTCTCAATAACACTGTGGAGAATGATGTATGACAGATTTAATTGAATTTGTCAGACACTGGCTACACGCATAGATCATGGAGGATATTTTCAGAGTTATGTATTTGATTTTCTGATGAGACTTGCAATGGGCCTTTTAACATTGGAGGTTCCTCCCGAGCCCTGTGCTGTTGTGCTCTGGGAGGGAGGTGGCAGCTCAGGGTGCGGAGAACGTTATGTAGGGAGGAAAAAAGCTCCTAAAAGAAAAAGCAACTCCTGTTACCTAATAATTTTCTTTCTCATAGCATGTGCGTAGCCACTGGAGAGAGGATTCTGGAATAACTCAGATGACCTGAGTTCTAGTCCTGACTCTGACACGTACTAGATCTGTGACCTTCAGAAGTCACCCAGATCTCTCATCTATAGAATGATGGGGTGATGCCATCTGGTTGCCGTTTCTGCCTCACAATATTATCAGGAACAAATAAGATAGAAAGTTGTAAAGTGCTTTGTAAACTGTGATGTGCTGTGAACGTGTAATGTGTTGTATCTTATTTTCGCTAGTATTGCCTACATTTGTTCATCAGTCCATTCATTTGCTTACCCATCTTATCATCCATCCATCCATTAACTCAGCGGACTGTTACTAAGAGTGAATTATGCCGAGCTCTGTGCATAGTCTTTGTGAGGGAATAAGCCTATACAGTCGTCTTGAACAACATGGGTTTAAACTGCATGGGTCCACATACGTGTGAATTTTTTTCACTTAATAAGTACAATAATACATGATCCGTGGTTGGTTGAATCTGAGGATGTGGAACCATGGGTACAGAGGACTGACTATGGGACTCGAGTATCTGGGGATTTTGGTATCTGTGGTGGGTCCTGGAACCAATGTTCCAGAGATATCATGACCTAATCTGTGCCCCACAACCAGTACGTGATTCTGTCACAATACTGATACCACTTTATGGCCCTTAAGTGTATAGGTGTTATGATGAATCATATACTGCTTGTGGGGCACAGATTAGGTCATGGTGAAGATGTCAGGAAAGGCTTGAACGAGAAGGTCAACGTGTTATGATCTGTGAATTTTAGGTAGGTGTTTACCAGGCAAATGGGGGTGCAGGAGAGAGCATTTTAGGTAGAGGGAGCAGTATAAGCAGAGGCACAAAATTAGGGAATGTTTTCGTGTGCTCCGGGAAGTCCAAGTAGTTTGGTGTGTCTGGAGAGGTAAATCTGGAGAAGAATGTGGAGCTGCTTCATGAAGTGCTTTGTGTATCGCTTTTAGGTGCTGGATCTTCGAGCTGAGGGCAGCGGGAGCCACTGGTGGTCTTTAAGCAAGGGTGTGGTATGAAGAGATTTGCCTTTGAGTTAGAACTCTGACAGCTGTGTGGAGCGTCAACTGGAAGGGGGCAGGGCTAGAGGCAGGAAGACCAGTTAGAAGGTTGTTAGAATAGTTTTAGGGAGAGATGGTGTGGACCTGAATTACAGGTTTAAACCCTACATGAGTGGTGACTTGGCAGTCATTTCTGTAGAGATGCTCATGGTGGGAGGAGGTTTTTAGACAGACTCCTCTCCTGTGACAACTCATGAATTTCCCTCCAACTCTGACTCTCCAGCATTCCCAGTTTCAGAGAATGGTTCTCCCATCCTTCTATTTGTATGAGTCAGAAAAGTACCCCTTCCAAACCCTTGGTGTTCAATCTTGTTTCACTTGCTGGGAAAACATAGCATCCACTCTTGGTTCATTAAGCTGCCTGCAGACGCACCAGTTCCTTTCCTCTATTGAAGGGGGTTAGGGTTGTGATTTACAGAATCCTAGCTTCCTGTGGCTTATTTCCCTTTCTCTTATAGGGCAGAGGTGGGCATGTCTCACCTATGTTTAAATTTAGCTGACACATTATCTTTTTTTTAACATCTTTATTGGAGTATAATTGCTTTACAATGTTGTGTTAGTTTCTGCTGTATAACAAAGTGAATCAGCTATACATATATCCCCATATCTCCTGCCTTTTGCGTCTCCCTCCCACCCTCCCTATCCCACCCCTCTAGGTGGTCACAAAGCACCGAGCTGATCTCCCTGTGCTATGCAGCTGCTTCCCACTAGCTATCTGTTTTACATTTGGTGGTGTATATATGTCCATGCCACTCTCTCACTTCGTCCCAGCTTCCCCTTACCCCTCCCCGTGTCCTCAAGTCCATTCTCTATGTTGTCTGCATCTTTATTGCTGTCCTGCCCCTAGGTTCTTCAGAACCATTTTTCTTTTAGATTCCATATATAGACACATTATCTTTTGAAGACCTATTTAGGTCTCCTCTCTCTGGTTTACTCACTGTTACACTTGGGCACCAAATGCCCTTTGCTCAGTATCTCTCTTATTTATTTATTTTATTGTGTTTTTCGTTTTTTTGGTTTTTGTTTGATTTTTTTAAAAAAACAAATGTTTATGGAACTGGCATCTTAAAAAGGTGGAGGGGACAGCTGAGTACATAATAGGATTTCACGGACTCATCGGAATCATCTGTGCCAAGCCCCCTGCGAGCAGTGCAGTCAGACATACAAACCTGGATGCAGTTCTCTCTTCGACCACTCACAAGCTTTGCAGATTTCAGCGAGTCACAGAACCCTTCAGAACCTAACCTGCTTTACCTGTAAAGTAAGCATTATAATAACTGCTTGGGAAGATTAGGGGAATGATTGCTATGAACAGCCTTGAACATAGTGTCTAGCACATGGTAAGAGCTCTATAAATTTTACTGCCCTGGATCCTCCTTCCTTTCATTTTATTAATGAAGATACCGAGACCAAGAAGTGACTTCCCCAAGGTCACAGAGATAGATAGAATCCCGAGTAGAATACAAGTCTCCTGTTTCCTTGTTCATGTTTGTGGTTATACTTTAGTACCCTGCTCTGGTGCAGGAGCAGGTAGAGGTGGTGGGTGGGAAGACTTTGCTTTGCTGGCCTAGGAGATGGGGGCAGAGAAGAGGCTGGGGAGGAGGCCAGTGAAGCCAGCCAAGGCAGCCTTCACCTCCCGATTTTGCTGAGGGCTGCAATTGCCACTCATCCTAGAGCATGATATAGTTTCCTTCACCATTGATTACTCTACTTCCGAGTTCATCTGTTGTCAACATACAGGGCTGGCGGAGGCAGGGCTTCCCAGCAGCAGGTTGCATGAGAGGAGTGAGCTGGGGGAAGTGATTAGTATCTGGGGAACCATTGAGAAATTTTTGGATTTTGAGACAGTTAGAAAAAGACACGTGAATGAATCTCCAACAATTAATAGCAGGCAGAACTTAACAGTTTTTTCAGAGTGAACCTCCTTGAGGTCATTCAGATATTTTTTCCCATATTTCGAATATGATGCCATTAGAAGACTGAAATTTATTTTAAGGGCTGTTATATGTAGCTCAAAGCTACAACAAAAGGCAGCGATGTTGGATGTTTCACCTTTGGGTACCTCTAAGGTTGTTGCTCTCAGACATTTATCGTCTGTTCTGCTTATAGGTATTTACTTCCATGCATATGCTGGCACCATGGCTCAGTTCCTAGTTTTTCCGATATGAGCAGAGTCAGGGTTATGTCAGTAAACACACTAAAAAACACGTCTTCATGTTGACTGGGAGGCTCCGAGGTCTCGGTGAGTAGGCTCAGCTTAATTCACTTGGTTCACCTGCCTGATAGACTCTTGCTAGCTCTCTCTACCCCCATCCCTTGACTTTTACTGGTGGATTATAAATTACAGTTGATAACTGCTGATTTATAGTCAGTTAGACACGATGTGTCCTTTGAATTGTGTCTCTACTGGTGGGGCACGGGGTTTCTCT
The DNA here is from genome assembly GCF_963455315.2 of Globicephala melas. Lineage (NCBI taxonomy): Eukaryota > Metazoa > Chordata > Mammalia > Artiodactyla > Delphinidae > Globicephala > Globicephala melas. The sequence continues at coordinate 10,256,369 of NC_083335.1, read as the reverse complement.
GAATCAATCATACTTTTTTTTTTTTTTGGTCCTCTTAGTATCCAACCATACGTAGCTGTCAGATGGCCAGGGTTGGTCTCAGTCTGGGGCCAGAGTTCGCTAGGTACCAGGGGACACAGTGAAAATAACCTTGGATCAGTTACCTTTGGTGGAACGGTTAGTTCAGATTAGTGCCCAATTGAACTTGTCCTTAAACCCAAAAGGACATTTACTTATATAATCCAGCACCTACCACATTCTACTCAGAGCACAGCCTTGAGGGAAGCAAGCCAGAGCTGGAAGGTAGAGGGCAAAGGCAGAAGGAAGGGAAGGTCAGAAGCAAGTGTGGGCAAGTGCAACACATGAGTCAGCTGCCACTCTGGGAGGCCCAAGGGCATCAGGCTCCGCCAGATGGACTGTGCAGGAACAGAACGTGGAGGTGGAGGAACACCAGAAAGAAGCCTCACCTACTTCACACCTTTTTCTTTCGCATCTTCTATAGAATCCACACTTCTGCCTGGAAGGATTTTAGAAAGAGGCATTTTGGAATATCACATGTGCAGTGACAGCTGTGATGTTTGTTCTCTCCATCCTTGAAACCATGGGCTACCTCAGAAGTGTTCACCACCTTGAGCGATATCCTGGTCCCCTTGGTGGTCGGGCCCTTTGCATGTGGGGACTTCAGTCTGGTCACGTAGCATGCTGTTTAACCTGGAGGTCCGAGTCTGCTGCCGGGTCTCTCGCCTGGGAGAGGACCAGTCTTGCACTGGCTGCTGGCTGTGCTGCTGGCTGTGCTAATCAGAGAAGGTAGAAGGTCTCAGAGGAAAACCCTGTTAAAGGCATTCAACTTCAGTGTCACCACAGATGCTTAGTGCTGCTTCGTAAAGAAGATAGGAAATGTCCTTGGTCTGGGCCAGGGGACATCTGCTAGAGAGCAGTGGTGGTGGCAGCCAGCTTAACGAGGCTCTGGTGAAGGACTAGGGCTTAGGAGAGCACTAAGACAGGTTCCCCAAGCCACCCAGAGAGCTTGTCAAACTTGTGGATGGCAGCCTTCAATGTGGAGATTTTCATGCATGCCGTGTAGGGTGCGGCCAGGGAATGTGGGCATTTTAACAAGAGCTTCGGGTAGTTCTGATGCTACTGGTGCTGGAAACTACTGCAGGAACAATTCATTATTTTAGATTCTTTGAATTGGACTTGTTTTGATGTGGCTTGAGCTGTGATTTCTGTTGGGGTCTGTGATGAGACGGTCGCTTTAGCAGTGGAGCCTTGCAAACAAGTTCAAGACCAGGAGAATGGTTTACCTGTACCGGAGAACACTCGGATTCTAGGAGAACCAGGCATGTGTAAGAACTGTTAGACTACTGCTTTGTGTACTAAAAATTAGTACTCCGCGTACGTTTCTGATGTCTTTTCCTTTCTTTGTTGTAAATTCCATAAGAGCCTCTCAATATACGATGCTTGCTTTTCCAAGTTTAGGTTAATATTGAATGGCAGAATAAAGAGCCTCTTCTGGTTTTAAAAAACAGTCCACAGTTTAGATTGACTAGACTGACTACCTTACAGCTTCTTGAAATGCCAAATTTTTGCCTAGTAGAATGACAGATCATGAAGCAGCGGGTATACATGGGAGAACAGTAGGTGAATTGTAAAGAAGGGTGGACTTCAAGTAAAGGACTTTTGTGCTTCTTGATATAGAGATCCCTACAGTCCTACCCCTACCCCCTGTGCCTGGAGAATTCCATTTTCATCAAGCTCAAAGTGTTAAAAGCCAGAAAAGAGGAAAAGGGAGAGAAGGGCTGGGAGTGAGAAAGTAAGAAACAGAAAGATAGTCAAAGAGGTATATAGAGAGCCTGAACAGGCTTCTGAGTGTTTGGTTTTCTGTGGCTTTGGTGACGTCTTAGGGACTTTGTCAACTTTCTCCAGCACCGATGTCCTCTTAGAGTGTAGACACAGGGTGGGGTATATAGGAAGATTTGGAAACAGAGGAGCAGCCAGCCTGATCCCAGCAAATCCTCCACCTATCACTCTCCAGCACATCCCAACACTGTCCTCGCATCACCCCAAGTGTAGCGCTCCTCACACAGAGTACGTGAACCTGCCTTGCTGACTACTTCCTGTGCCCAAGCCGAGGTGCACAGACCCAATCAGCAGTGTGCCCTGCCTTTGGGGGAGGGGTACAGCGTAGACAAGTGTACCTATAATTAGCTGGCAGCCAGATTAACTCGATGGAATTGTGATCTGAGAAGAGGGAAGCCTGATTAAATCAAAACTAGGGAATTTGGGTCCTGAAATGATACCAGTGAGGTGTAAGGGACAGGTTGTGGGTTGTAGATGGTTGGGAAGGCACAAATTTCCTGATTCCTTTTATCGATAAAAAATTAATCAGTCCGTCTAAGAAAGAAATGGAAAATTTTATTCGAGCCAAATTTGAGGATTATGACCTGAGAAGAGCATCTCAGAAAGCTCCGGGAACTGTTCGGCCCGTTAGAAGTCAAGGCACAGTTATACAGGTTTTTTGAGACAGGGCTGTACGTCAAATGACGTATTGACAGTTCACACAGTCCAGATCTAAGTGTCATCGTGGCCCCTTACAAGATCAAGAAGGAATGTTATCTTTAAGGAGTTGTCTTGCTGACGTTAGGAGAATATTGTTCTTTATGGTCAAGCAGGTATTTCTGCAGGTGGGGGAGGTGATGGGGGAGGTTTGGTAGACGCATAATGTAGATTCACGATGCACAGGACGGGGGAGAGAGGAGGCCAAAGGGCAGAGGCAAATGTTTAGGCCTCAATTTTTCTTGTCTTGCCATTAAATATGAACTTTATTTCACACCTTGTGTCTCCACAAGCTAGAAGGAGTACGTAGCAAAGATGGAAGACAGATGGAGTTGGGAAAAAAAGCAAAGGGGAGTTTGGTTGTTTGGCACAATTGACAGTTGTAGGTATCTTGGTCTCTTTCCTTTTACTGTTACAAATCATAGTGTTGTTTAGGACAGCGCTTCTCAAACTGTGATATATGTGGGATCTTGTTAAAATACAGATTCTGATTCTGTAGGTCTGGGAAGAGGTCTGATATTTGGCATTCCTGACACCGCTCATGGCAGGGTAGGGGCAATTGGGGAAGGCTCGAAGGAAGAGGTATGTCTTGAGTGGGGCATTAAACACTAAGTTTAGGCTTGGATAGACAGAAGAGAGTGAGGGGGCATTCGGTAGTGCAGCGGGTAGGAGAGGCAGTCGGCAATAGAGGCACTGAGGGTGTGGTAAGCAGAATATCTGCTCAGGACAATGAAAAGCTAATCTTGGCAGGGCAGAAGTCTCATTTGAGGGAAGACGTGAAGATAGGGTTGGGTCAGTAGGGTGGAGGGTGGAGGCATGGCATGGAAGGTCTTGAACGCTGACCTGAGGAGTTTGGAATTTGTCCTGTAAACAGTCAGTGAAGGATTTTGAGCAGAGGAATAACGCATCGAAAGATGTGTTTTCGAAAGAACTAATCTTAACAGCAGTACACAAGATGGATCAAACTATATCCAATCTCCTGGGATAAACCGTAATGGAAAAGAATATAAAAAAATGTCTGTGTATAACTGAGTCAGTTTGCTGTACAGCAGAGATTGGCACAGCATTGTAAATCAACCCTACTTCAATAAAAAAAATAAAATAAAAAAGGAGGAGAACCTTGGAGGAAGGTGAATGTCAATTGCAGTGAGATTGGTGTGTGAGGAGATGGGGCCCTGGATCAGGGCGGCAGCAGAGTTTGGAAAGCAAGTCGTCAGACTGGGAGACAGCAGGACTCTGTGACTGACTGAAGGTCCCTCCATGTTCTTCTGCTTCTCCTTCAAATCACTAGGTTCTTCATGACCTTTTTTTTTAGATTCCATATATATGTGTTAGCATATGGTATTTGTTTTTCTGTTTCTGACTCACTTCACTCTGTATGACAGTCTCTTAAATATAGTAAAATTCACCCATTTTGGTGTATAGTGTTTCTCTCGCTAGTGCATTTTTGAAGCTCTTGTTAGACTCCTGAAAATCAGACTATGAAGTGAGATGGCTGTTGTGACCTTGTGGGAGAACCAACCCTCTCTTATGTTGCCAGAGGGGTGGAAAGGTGACGTTCTAAATGGTATATATAAAATTCCGGAAGGATGGGACAAATGGTTGCCATTAAGTCTTGTGAGATAGTAACCACTGCTGAAACACAAGGTCATAGACAGACCTTGGAGAAGCTAGAATTGAAGCAAGCAATTTAGGCTGGATTTTGTTTACAAGGGATGTGTAACTGGAGACCATATTGACAAGAGCTCAGCTATAAATATAGATTTCATCCAGAAGCTCTTTGAGAACAGCGCCTGACGTGGTGTGGGAATGAAGGGTTAAGAGGAAGAGGTAACCGTCGGTTTTATCCTTTCAGGATTTGTGAGGCCCACACCTGATTGGTCCGATGTCCTTGCACTTTCTCATACCTCCCCACAGCATGGCAATCACCCCGTGTTCATTTCATTTTTCCGAAAAGTAAGCGACACATGCCCTATTCCTGGGCTGTGAATTGAACGTGGCACCCAAAAGCCCCTTCCCCTGTTGACAAGTCTCTCCCAACTGTAGTCTGCCATGGAGCCTGGAACACTCACTATGCAAATGAATCTGTGAAGGCACAGGGTCCTGTGAGAAAGCAGGTATGTTATATCTAGAGGAGTAGCTTTTCCTGTGAGAAAGCAGGTATGTTATATCTAGAGGAGTAGCTTCGGTGGAGATGACTTTTACTACCTCCTTAGCATAGAAAGAGCTTCAACGGAGTGGGGATGTAGGGGCAGGTAAGTTGTGGTGAGGTGAAGCAGGAAAGTTCTAGATGACAGTGTTGGGAAAAGGCTCTTCAATATGCATGTGGGTGGGACTAGGGACCTAAGGGCCACTGCGGGGTGTCAGGTCACAGCAGCCCCACAGCTGAGGGGCAAAAAAATCTTTTAGAAAGTCTCTTTAAAAAAAAATAAATTTATTTATTTATTTTTGGCTGCATCGGGTCTTCATTGCGTGGGCTTTCTCTAGTTGCGGCGAGCGGGGGCTGCTCTTCGTTGCGGTGCGCGAGCTTCTCATTGCGGTGGCTTCTCTTGTTGCGGAACATGGGTTTCAGTAGCTGCGGCACGCAGGCTCAGTAGTTGTGGCGCACACTAGAGCGCAGGCTCAGTAGTTGTGGCGCACGGGCTTCGTTGCTCTGTGGCAGGTGGGATCTTCCCAGACCAGGGCTCGAACCCGTGTCCCCTGTATTGGCAGGCGGATTCTTAACCACTGCACCACCAGGGAAGCCCTAGAGAGTCTCACTTTTGAAGGTCTGGTGAGTGACAGTTTTCCATTGAGGGAAGGCTGGTGGTGTTTGCTGTTTGAGAGGCTTCTTGCCAGGCATTAGGCTTTCGTGAAAAGAGCATTGATTCGTATCGTAACTAGATGTTTCTGCTGGGATAAAAAATAACCTGCTTGGTGTTAATGGAAGAAATTTACTGATGCTGAGATTAATATTGGCAGAGGAACACCCCTCCCCTAGGTCCCTTTGTAGCATCAAGAGGTAGTCCTGGAAGGAAATCCTAGAGAGTGAACAACGTGGGAGCTCCCCTTACCTGGCACAGAGTCAGCACTTGATATAGGTTTGTTGCATGAATGAATGGATTGATTGAATGAACAAAATGCAGATATTGTGAGGAGAGCATTAATCTAAAGCCACAAGGTCTGGGTTCAAATTTCTGGACTGAAATTTACAGGCTCTTGGACCTTTGTTGATTTCTCTCTCTCTCTCTCTCTCTCTCTCTCTCTCTCTCTCTCTCTCTCTCTCTCTCTCTCTCTCCGCCTCATTTTCTTAATAGTTAAGATGAGAATAAAGATACTTGCCCTGCCACCCTCACACAACTGTGGGAAAAACGGTGGATAAGAAGAAACATCCATTTGGAAACTCTAAAATGCATAGAGAAGTCCCGGGTTGACCAAGGACAACCATTTTGGCGTTTACGAAGATAATAGAGTCTTGGAGCTCATTAATGGAGGATCACTACAGCTGGCCTCTGCCTCGCATGGATCCTTCTACAAAGAAACCTCTGTCCAAAATCCAGCCCCAGACTTCTGTGCAATCATTGTAAAAATCAGATTCCCGTGCTGCCTGGCGGGCCTTCCTTCCTCAATGACAGGAGCACAGGAAGCATCGTGGAGTTTGTGTGCAACATCTTTGGAGATCTTTTACCAGCAGGCTACACTGTTCCTCAGCCAGTCACGGTCATCCTCCAGAAGTGAGTTATCTCAGTAGATTTTTTTTTTTTCTGTATCCTCAACTGTCTCCGTGATGGCACTGTCCCAAGGGGGAAAGAGTGGGTCTCTCTCTGTCTCTCTCTCTCTTTCTTTGTCTCACTCTGTCCCTCTCTCCCCTCACCTTGTGATTCACAATGAGCCGTTGATTTGACTTCTAATCACTCTCCTCTTTGTGTGTCCCTCATCCGAGGGCTCACTCCTCACCTTGGGCTCAGTTTGGTTGATCTCAACTTTGATCTCAACGGAAGGTCCCTCACATTGTGCAGAGTCCCTGTTTAAATCGGTGCTTTGTTCTTGGGGTTAGGGGAGAGAAGTTGGGATGATTTAAAAATCCTGCCAGGAGTCCTTGAGGAAACAGGCTAGGAGTACTGTTTGCAGAAGTCAATAGGCTTGTTGTAAGCAGGCATTGTGTGTTCTGGCACAGTCGGCTGAAACAAATCAATTTCAATTTACTTGTCCAGCAAAAGGAGCCATTATTTAGAACTGAATAGCCAGAGCTCCCATAATATATCGTGAAAACTTATTGTAGTTTTTACTGAGAACTAGCGTATGATGAAATTATTTGTTTAGAAGCAAAGTGTGAATGTTTATAGAATATAAATTCTGGAGGTATTGATTAGAAGCAGTTGAAGAACGAACCACAATTCTTTTCTAAATGTGGTGGCCGTGTGATATTCATCCGACATTGATACCAGAGTCCATTGCTGGCTGGAAATGTGGCAGGATCCTTATTTTGACAATGCGCACGATTAACACCACGGGAAGGTGTTTGCTAGTTGGGGGGATATGATAGTTAAGACCGAAGTTCATTCCCCTTTTAAAGAGCAAGTTGGCTCATAAATTTGGCTCCCTCACATTTGCCCTTACAAAAATATCTGTCCCTGGCTCTCTCTGTTAGCTCTGGCTTGGTATATTACCAGTAAATTGTTGAAACTCCCAGTAGGAGTAAAATTGAAGGCTTGATTCACTGAAGTTTCCCTTTTTGCACAGTTTACATTGGAAAAAACAAACAAGACGTTGGGCTTGAGACATGATTTATGTCTCTCCCCCAAATTGGCTGATCATATATATGTATATTTAAATATGTATTTACATTTATATTTAAAATTTATTAGCCCTTTCTGTGCATCTTGTGTAACCTCTAATAACAGCTCTTTTGGAAAATGGCTACAGTTTTTCTACTGTATATATATTGTGGTTTTCTCTTAAAAGATATCTCCCTACCTCTTCCACGAGTGCAAGTTCTCACGTTATCCACAAAGTTCAGATACATTTACCTATTGGAAAGTATAACACCACCAGGTTCTTTAGAGTACCTACTCTGTGTCGGGTACTATGCCGGGCCCTATGTCTTTGCCATCATAGTGGTCTAATGGAACTTTGGATCTGTTCAGTGGACTTAGTTGGGTAGAACACTGGTCTGTAGAGTAATAACTGATGACACCTTACTACAGAATCCTCAGCACCTGGTTAACTTAGAGGTTATTCTTGCCCCAGTTATGCTGTCCTGCTTGGGCTTGCCTTCCTCAAGCAGTGGTCCCCACTCCAGCTCCTTCACGCTCCACCCTGAGCGCTTTATCAATAGTACTTACAGAGAGCTTGAATTTAGTGGGTGTTCATTAAATATTTATTAACTGAAAATATGGAAAGATGCCTCAAGGGTAAAGAGGTAGGTAATTTGATATCTGAAATCAAGCTGTTGGGCTTCTCTGGTGGCGCAGTGGTTGAGAGTCCGCCTGCCGATGCAGGGGACACGGGTTCGTGCCCCGGTCCGGGAAGATCCCGCGTGCCACGGAGTGGCTGGGCCCGTGAGCCATGGCTGCTGAGCCTGCGCGTCTGGAACCTGTGCTCCACAACCGGAGAGGCCACAACAGTGAGAGGCCCGTGTACCGCAAAAAAAAAAAAAAAAAAAAAAAAAAAAAGAAAGAATGGCAGGATGTTGAAAGTTATTGAGATAGGATGATGAGTACATGGCGGTTTATTACACTCTTCTGTTTACTTTGTATACATTTGGAATTCTCTCTAATAAAGCCCTTTTAAAAATCTTTCTTTCCGGGAATTCCCTGGCCATGCAGTGGTTAGGACTCCGCGCTTCTACTGCCGGGGGACCGGGTTCGATTCCTTGTTCGTCTGTAGGGAACTTACTGTACACAAGATAAAAAGATGTAAATGTGACATGAAAAACATAAAACATTGGAGAGTAAAAATGTAGAGCCTGTGGTCCGCAATGGGAGCAAAAATGTAAAAATGTAGAGCCTGTGCTCCGCAATGGGAGAGGCCACAGCAGTGAGAGGCCCGCGTACTGCAAAAAAAAAAAACAAAAAAACGAGATAACAAGTGCTGGTGAGGATGTGGAGAAAAGTGAACCCTTGTGCACTGTTAGTGGGAATGTAAATTGGTGAAGCTACTATGGAAAACAGTATGGAGGGTCCTCAAAAAATTAAAAGTAGGACTAGCACATGATCCAGCAGTCCGATTTCTGGGTATGTATCTGAAGGAAATGAAGTCACTATTTTGAAGAGGTATCTGTATCCCCACGTTCATTGTAGCATTATTCACAGTAACCAAGACATGGAAACAACCTAAGTGTCCATCTGTGGATGAATGGAGAAAGAAAGTGATACATACATACACAGACGCACACGTGCACACACCACACATTTGTGGCAACCTGGATGTACCTTGAGGGCACTATGCTAAGTGAAATATGTCAGAGAAAGACAAATACTTCATGTTCTCACTTATGTGGAATCTAAGAAAGCTGAACTCATGGTGGTTGCCAGAGCTGTGGAGGGGGAGAAATGAGGAGACGTTGGTCAGAGTGAACAAACTTCCTGTTATAAGATGAATAAGTTTTGGGGATCTAATGTACAGTATGGTGACTATAGTTGACAGTACCGTATTATATACTTGAAAGTTGCTAAGAGAGTAGATCGTAAATGTTCTCATCACACACACACAAAAAAGAAAAGGTATGTATGTGTGGTGATGGAGCTGTTAGCTAACCTTATTGTATTAATCATTTTGCAGTATATGCGTCTATTGTTGTACACCTTAAACTTACATATGTTATACATCAATTATATCTCAGTAAATCTGGGAAAAATCCGATTGTTTGCATGGCATGTAGACAGACCTGCCAGTTGATTGACCACCTTTTCATTTGAGTTGCTTATAGTATTGTCACATAAGCCCAGTAGATGTCCGTGTGGGGCCTGAGAGTAGTCAGCATAGTGAAAAATTCAGTTCTCCTTCCTTAAAGTCATGGTTTAAAAGTCACAGCAGGTGAAAGAAACATAGCAGATGAACCCTGAACCTTTAACTCAGACCCTTATTTGCTTCTTAAATATCAACTCAGAAGCCTGATTATGGTAGTCTAGTTCAAATATTGTTTTGTATTATTTAATACAAATAGAAGTACTCCCATGTTAGTGTTGTTTGTAGTTAGACATTTTTCTTTCTTTTTGCAGAGACATTTACAGTCTCCATTTCAATACAACTCTTTATCTCCTGCCCTGTCTTACTTCTTCCTTTCCTCTTGACTTTTTATCTGGACCATTCCTTTGCCATTGACTCAGTTGCCTTTTGACCCCTCCTATATTCCCTTCTCTTGTGATTGAACACCTCTGTCTCTCTCCCCACACATGCCTGTGCATGAAGGAAAGGACATGTGAGCACAAAGCAAGAGGGTGGCCATCTGCAAGCCAGGAGAAGAACTTCCACCAGAATCTGACCATCCTGGCATCTTGACCTTGGACTTTCTAGCCTCTACTACTATGAGAAATAGAGTTCTTTTGTTTAAACCACCCAGTGTATGGTAGTTTGTTGTGGCAGTCTGAGCTAACTAAGACAAATGTTGAGCATATTTTCATGTGATTTTAGATCATTTGTATTCAGTGTATCTTTGGAGAAATGCCTTCTCAAATGCTTTGTTTTAAAATTGGGTTATTTCTTTTAATTGTTGAGTTATTATGGTTCTTTATTTATTTTGTACACAGGTCCATCATCAGATATGATTTTCAGATACTTTTTCCCATTCTGTCTTTTAACTTTCCGATGTTATCCTTTGAAGCACAAAAATTTTTAATTTTGGCAACGTACTGTTTATTTGTTTTCTCTTTTGTTGCTTATGCTTTTGGTATCATATTTAAGGTTCCACTGCCAAATCCAAGGTAATGATTTATCCCTACGTTTTTTTCTGAGAGTTTTATGGGATTTGCTTTTATATTCACATCATTGATCCATTTTGAATTATTTTTTGTCTATAGTTAGAAGTAGTGGTCCAGTTTTATTTATTTGCATGTGGATGTCTACCTGTCCAGTTACTGTTGTTGAAGAGATTATCTTTTACCAGTTGTATTATCTTGGTACTCATGGGTAAAATTAACCATAAATGTATTTGTGTCTGGACTATCAATTCTATTCCATTGATCTATGTGTCTATCCTTGCCAGTCTTTTGCTTCCCCACAGCTTTATTGGGGTATAATTAATATAAAATAACTGCACATATTTAACGTCTACAATTTGATGAGCTTTGACGTAGGTACACACCAGTGATACCATCACCAGAATCAAAGTAACAGACATATCCAAATCTTCCCAGAGTTCTCTTGTGTCCTTTTTTGGTGTGTGTGTGTAGGAAGAGCAGTTAACATTAGATCTACTCTCTTAACAAATTTTTAGTGCACGATACCATATTGTTAATTTTGGGAACTAGGTTATACAGTAGATCTCTAGAACTTATTCATTTATCATAGCTGAAACTTTATACCCATTGAATAACAACTCCGCATCCCCGCCCCACCCACCAGCCCGTGGCGATCACTGTTGTATTCTCTGATTCTATGAGTTTGACTACCTTAGGTACTTTATATAAGTGGAATCATGCAGTATTTGTCCTTCCCTGACTGGCTTAACTTAGCATATTGTCCTCAAAGTTCGTCCATGTTATTGCAAATGGCAAGATTTCCTTTTACAACTAAATAACATTCCATTTCATGTATAGACATTTTCTTTGTCCATTTCGGTTGATGAACACTTGGGTTGTGTCTACGTCTTGGCTATTATAAATAGCACTGCAATGAGCATGGGAGTGCAGACATCTCTTCGTGATCCTGATTTCAACTCTTCTGGATATATACCCACAAGTGGGATTGCTGGATCATATGGTAGTTCTATTTTTAATTTTTGAGGAATCTCCATACTGTTGTCCATAGCTGCTGCACCATTTTACATTCTCAACAGCAGTATACAAGGATTCCAATTTCTCCATAACCTTACCAACCCTTCTTTTGCTTTTTAAATAATAGCCATTCTAACAGGTGTGTAATGGTGATATCTCATTATAGTTTTATTTGCATATCCCTGATAACTAATGATGTTGAGTATCTTTTTCATATAACTGTTGGCCATTTGTATGTCTTCTGTAGAGAAATGTCTGTTCATGTCCTTTCCCTTTTTTTAAAAAAATATTATTTTATTTATTTATTTATTTTTGGCTGCATTGGGTCTTCGTTGCTGCGTGCAGGCTTTCTCTAGTTGCGGCGAGCGGGGGCTACTCTTCGTTGCGGTGCGTAGGCTTCTCATTGCAGTGGCTTCTCTTGTTGCAGAGCATGGGCTCTAGGCACGCAGGCTCCAGTAGCTGTGGCACGCAGGCTCAGTAGTTGTGGCGCACGGGCTTAGTTGCTCCGTGGCATGTGGGGTCTTCCCGGACCAGGGCTCGAACCCATGTACCCTGCATTGACAGGCGGATTCTTAACCACTGTGCCACCAGGGAAGCCCCCCCACCCTTTTTTTTTTTTTTTTTTTTTTGCTATTTTGTAGGTGTTCCTTATATATTTTGGAAATTAGCCACTTACCAGATAGATGACTTGCAAATATTTTCTCCCATTCTGTGAATTATCTATTCATTCTGTTGATTGTTTTCTTTGCTGTGCAGAAGCTGTTTAGTTTTGATGTTGTTCCTTTTGTCTGTTTTTGCTTTCGTTTCCATGCTTTTGGTATCATATCCAAGAAATCATGGTAAGACCAGTGTCAAGAAGCTTTTCTACTATGTTTTCTTAGAGGAGTTTTAGTTTCTGATGTTACATTGAAGTCTTTAATCCATTTTGAGTTGAGTTGGTTTTTGTGTATGGTGTAAGGTAGGGATCCAATATAATTTTTTTTTGCATGTGGATATCCACTTTTCCCAACACTATTTAAGAGACTAGCCTTTCCCCATTGTGTGTTATTGGGACCCTTGTTAAAGATCAGTCGATCCTATATGTGCTGGTTTATTTCTGGGTTCTCTATTGTGTTCCATTGATCTTTGTGTATCCTTTTGCCAGTACCGTACAGTTTTTTTTTCTAACTTTTCCTCCCCCCCACACACTGTATTTTATTTTTACAAGAGATAAATAAATGGACACCAAGCATTGTAAGTGGATGACCACAACAAAAGCAACAATGATTGCAATTACCAAACACGAAACACACTCATACTATTTCATAATATTGACATTCAGTCCAGTAATCCTCCACTGTAACAGCTCCTTTACTTGGCAGTGAAAATTGATTTATATATTTTTTGCCTCTGAGTCCTTGTGGGATTTTTTTTTTATTCAAACAGAAAGTCACAAAAATTATAATCATCCTCATCAGTTCACTCAGTCCCATGTAATTAATTTTTTTTCATGTTGATCTTTTGTTAGCACTTTTATGAATTCATCAGTTTTCCATTAGAGTTCTGAAAATGCTTATTCATTCAGTTCAACAGTATAGTCAGTTACCAGAAACCTGTACTTGTCAGTCTTTTTTTTTTTTTTTTTTTTTTTTTTTTTGCAGTACGCGGGCCTCTCACTGTTGTGGTCTCTCCCGTTGCGGAGCACAGGCTCTGGACGCACAGGCTCAGCAGCCATGCCTCACGGGCCTAGCCACTTCGCGGCATGTGGGATCTTCCCAGACCAGGGCACGAACCCGTTTCCCCTGCATCGGCAGGTGGACTCTCAACCACTGCGCCACCAGGGAAGCCCTTGTCAGAGTCTTTTCCATGAATTCCTTGGAGATGAAACCCTTTTATAGGAACATTTTTGCAAAAGCATCAGAGTACACCCAGAACTATCTGTAAATGACAAAGGACTTAAAAATGACCACGGTTAAAGATTTGATGAAAGTTCACAATGCAATTGACAAGGAAATTTAGTTATTTCTGAGAAATACATTTTAAAGTAATAACTAGAATTATGACTTATAACATTATACCACAACATATAAGATTTGTAGAAATTTCATGTAATGTCTGAAACATTTATATTAACATATTTCCATACAAATAACCCAAAGAAAGTTTAGTATTAGTTGTTTTTGTTTTGTTCATTTGGTTTTTTATACTGCAGGTTCTTATTAGTCATCAATTTTATACACATCAGTTTATACATGTCAATCCCAATCGCTCAATTCAGCACACCACCATCCCCACCCCACTGCGGTTTTCCCCCTTGGTGTCCATACGTTTGTTCTCTACATCTGTGTCTCAACTTCTGTCCTGCAAACCAGTTCATCTGTACCATTTTTCTAGGTTCCACATACATGCGTTAATATATGATATTTGTTTTTCTCTTTATGACTTACTTCACTCTGTATGACAGTCTTTAGATCCATCCATGTCTCAACAAATGACTCAGTTTAGTTCCTTTTTATGGCTGAGTAATATTCCATTGTATATATGTACGAAAACTTCTTTATCCATTCGTCTGTCGATGGGCATTTAGGTTGTGTCTTTTTGAATTATGGTATGCTCTGGGTATATGCCCAGTAGTGGGATTGCTGGATCATATGGTAAGTCTATTTTTAGTTTTTTAAGGAACCTCCATACTGTTCTCCATAGTGGCTGTATCAGTTTACATTCCCACCAACAGTGCAAGAGGGTTCCCTTTTCTCCACACCCTCTCCAGCATTTGTTGTTCATAGATTTTCTGATGCTGCCCATTCTAACTGGTGTGAGGTGATACCTCATTGTAGTTTTGATTTGCATTTCTCTAATAATTAGTGATGTTGAGCAGCTTTTCATGTGTCTCTTGGCCATCTGTATGTCTTCTTTGGAGAGATGTCTATTTAGGTCTTCTGCCCATTTTTGGATTGGGTTGTTTGTTTCTTTAATATTGAGCTGCATGAGCTGTTTATATATTTTGGAGATTAATCCTTTGTCCATTGAATCGTTTGCAAATATTTTCTCCCATTCTGAGGGTTGTCTTTTCGTCTTGTTTATGGTTTCCTTTACTGTGCAAAAGCTTTGAAGTTTCATTAGGTCCCATTTGTTTATTTTTGTTTTTATTTCCATTACTCTAGGAGGTGGATCAAAAAAGATTTTGCTGTGATTTATGTCAAAGAGTGTTCTTCCTATGTTTTCCTCTAGGAGTTTGATAGTGTCCGGTCTTACATTTAGGTCTCGAATCCATTTTGAGTGTATTTTTGTGTATGGTGTTAGGGAGTGTTCTAATTTCATTCTTTCACATGTAGCTGTCCAGTTTTCCCAGCACCACTTACTGAAGAGACTGTCTTTTCTCCACTGTATATCTTTGCCTCCTTTGTCATAGGTTAGTTGACCATAGGTGCGTGGGTTTATCTCTGGGCTTTCTATCTTGTTCCATTGATCTGTTTCTGTTTTTGTGCCAGTACCATATTGTCTTGATTACTGTAGCTTTATAGTATAGTCTGAAGTCAGAGAGTCTGATTCCTCCAGCTCCGTTTTTTCCCTTCAAGACTGCTTTGGCTATTCGGAGTCTTTTGTGTCTCCATACAAATTTTAAGATGATTTGTTCTAGTTCCATAAAAAAATGCCATTGGTAATTTGATAGGAATTGCATTGAATCTGTAGATTGCTTTGGGTAGTATAGTTATTTTCACAATATTGATTCTTCCAATCCAAGAACATGGTGTATCTCTCCATCTGTTTGTATCATCTTTAATTTCTTTCATCAGTGTCTTATAGTTTTCTGCATACAGGTCTTTTGTCTCCCTAGGTAGGTTTATTCCTAGATATTTTATTCTTTTTGCTGCAATGGTAAATGGGAGTGTTTCCATAATTTCTCTTTCAGATTTTTCATCATTAGTATATAGGAATGCAAGAGATTTCTGTGCATTAATTTTGTATCCTGCAGCTTTATCAAATTCATTGATTAGCTCTAGTAGATTTCTGGTGGCATTTTTAGGATTCTCTATGTATAGTATCATGTCATCTGCAAACAGTGACAGTTTTACTTCTTTTCCAATTTGTATTCCTTTTATTTCTTTTTCTTCTCTGATTGCCATGGCTAGGACTTCCAAAACTATGTTAAATAATAGTGGTGAGAGTGGACATCCTTGTCTCGTTCCTGATCTTAGAGGAAATGCTTTCAGTTTTTCACCATTGAGAATAATGTTTGCTGTGGGTTTGTCGTACATGGCCTTTATTATGTTGAGGTAGGTTCCCTGTATGCCCACTTTCTGGAGAGTTTTTATCATAAATGGGTGTTGAATTTTGTCAAAAGCTTTTCCTGCATCTATTGAGATGATCATGGTCTTTATTCTTCAGTTTGTTAGTATGGTGTATCACATTGATTGATTTGCATATATTGAAGAATCCTTGCATCCCTGGGATAAGTCCCACTTGATCATGGTGTCTGATCCTTTTAATGTGTTGTTGGATTCTGTTTGCTAGTATTTTGTTGAGGATTTTTGCATCTATATTTGTTGGTGATATTGGTCTGTAATTTTCTTTTTTTGTAGTATCTTTGTCTGGTTTTGGTATCAGGGTGATGGTGGCCTCATAGAATGAGTTTGAGAGTGTTCCTTCCTCTGCAATTTTTTGTAAGAGTTTGAGAAGGATGAGTGTTAGCTTCTCTCTATGTTTGAGATACTGTTTTAATTTACTCTAATTTTATAATATATTTTGAAATTAGTAAGTGTGATGCCTCTAGCTTTGTTTTTCTTTCTCAAGATCATTTTGGCTATTCTGGGTCTTTTATGGTTCTGTGTGTATTTTAGGATTAAAACATATTCTATAAAAAAAATACCACTGGGATTTTGATGGAGATAGTATTGAATCTATAGATGCTTTGGGTAGTATGGACATTTTAAATATATTTAATTTTCCATTTTATGAACATGAGATGTTTTTCCATTTATTTGTGTCTCCTTTACTTTCATTCATCTATATATATATATATATTCTTTTGTGGTATGCGGGCCTCTTACTGTTGTGGCCTCTCCCGTTGCGGAGCACAGGCTCCAGATGCGCAGGCTCTGTGGCCATGGCTCATGGGCCCAGCCGCTCTGCGGCACGTGGGATCTTCCCGGACCGGGGCACGAACCCGTGTCCCCTGCATCGGCAGGCGGACTCTCAACCACTGCGCCACCAGGGAAGCCCAGTATTTTGTAGTTTTTAGCATAGAAGTCTTTCACCTGTTTGGTCAAGTCTGTTCTTAATTATTTTATTCTTTTTAGTGCTATTATAAGTGGGATTGTTTTCTTAATTTCCTTTTTGAACGGTTTGTTCCTAATGTATGGGAACCCAACTAATTTTTACATGTGGGTTTTTTTTTGTATACTGCAACTTTACTGTATTCTAACAGGTTTTTTGAAGAGTCTTTAGGGTTTTGTATAAATAGGATCATGTTATCTGCAAACAGATAATTTTACTTCTTTTCTGATTTGGATTCTTTTTATTTCTTTTTCTTACCTAATTATTTTGGCTTGAACCTCTAGTAATGTGTTGGATAGAAGTGGCAAGAGCAGACATTGTTGCATTTTTCCTGATCTTAGGGGAAATGTATTCAGTCTTTCATCATTAATTATTTCCTTAGCTTTGCATTTTATATAGATACCCCTTTATCAGATTGGGCAGTTCCTCCTATTCTTGTTTGAGTATTTTCTCATGAATGGGTGTTGGATTTGTCAAATGTTTTTCTTCATCTATTGAGGTCATCCTGTGGGTTTTGTTCTTTATTAATATGGTAGGTAAATTTGATTTTCATATGTTAAACAAAACTTCATTCCTGGGATGTACCTCATTTCATCATGACGTAGAATCCTTTTTATATGTTACTGTATTTGCTTTGCTAGTGTTTTGTTGAGGATATTTCTGTGTATGTACATAAGGGTCTGTACGTCTCTAATTTTGTGATGTCTTTGGATGGTTTTGGTGTCAGGATAACATTGGCTCCATAGAATTAGTTGAGAAAAAATTCTCTTCTATTTTTGGAAAAGTCTCTGAAGGATTGGTGTTAATTCTTCTTTGGATGTTTGATAGTTGTGCCAGTGAAGCCATCTAGGCCTAGGCTTTTTTTCTGTGGAAATTTAACATTATTATTTCAATCTCGTACTTATTATAGGTCTATTTAGATTTTCTGTTTACTGTCGAGTCACTTTCACTGGTTGGTGTCGTTTTAGGAATTTTTCAAACTCATGTAGGTAGGTTATCTAATATGTTGGCCTACAGTTGTTCATAGTATTCCTTTATAATCCATTTTGTTTCTGTAAATTCAGTGGTGATGTCCACTCTTTTATTCTTTTAATAATTTAATTCTTCTCTCTTTTCTTCAAGAGTGCTTTTAGAATAATGGAACTTGGATATTTTATTGAGTCAGTAAAGAAGGATGATTCAGTTATAATATTTATTTTAGTTATAATTAGGGTTGGCCTTTGTGGATATTCATTGTGATACAATATTCCAGGGTTTATGTGGGCTTTCAGAGGTGAAGACAAATGTATTCTTGCCTTTCTTTCCTGATTACCCAAGGCCATGTGTGTCATCTAGGGCCTCATTGGTTATTTGGCTACATTTACAGAGCCCCTAATGGTTATGAAATATTTCTGTATATTTGGGAACATTTAGGAAATAAGAGACTCAGTCCCTGAATTTGGGGGCAGAGTAATGTGGAAAGATTATTTTTACTGTAGTCATTATAATTTATTATACCCCCATCTCCCAAATGAGAGTATTACAATCAAGGGAGGTAAAGTGGCTTTTGCCGGGTTTTAAAGAAATTTACTGAGAAAGATGAAACTAGAACACAAGTCTAGTGCATGTGTAGTCACAAAGCCACACCTAACTGCAAGAAAGTTGAGATAATTTAGTCTCTCTCCATGTTTCCAGAAAAAAGAGACGAACAGATTTTGGTGCACAGCTAATAATATCTAACATACTCTGGCAGGTCACATTAGGAAGGCAAGATGGAAGACACAGGGAGGCAGTACATAAAGCAAGGAGAAAGAGGCCTTGATGAAATACTCCAGGGTCCTCCTGGAGTTGTGAGGGTGTGCGTACCACAATAACGATTATTCATTCAGGCACTGGGTTAGTGCTATTTATGAAGTATCCCATTTAATGATTATAACTTTCTGAGATAGTTACTATCCCCCTGTTAAACATGAGGAAAATAAGGTCCAAAGAGATAGGCTGCTTACCCAGGTTCACACAGTTTGTAGAAAATGATAGAAGATAGTTATGAAACCAGACCCATCCAGTTCCAGTCACTGTGTGGTGGTGTATTTTTCTGCATTTTAGTTATAACGCAGGAATGCAAATAAATATTTGGCAAGAGATTCCTTTTGGTTGGGATGCTTAGGGAAGATTTGATAGAGGAGGTGGGATTTGAGCTGCCCCTTGAAGAATGAATAGGGTTGAAGTTGGAAGAAGTTGGTGTTGCAGGGAATTCCAGGGAGAAGCCTCATGAGGCAAATTTGTAAGTGAAGGTGTGTTTGGGAGATAATGAGTGGAGTGAAGAAGTTATACAGGGGAGCCTTGGAAGATGAGGCTGGAAAAATTGAGAAGATTTGAAAGTTAGACACTAAGGAGCATGGACTTGACCCTGTAGACAGTGGGGAGAAACGAAGTACTTTGAGAAGGTGTCAACACCATGTTGTTTTTACGTACTGTCAAGGAAGAAAAAGTATATCTGTAATTTGAGGGGTGCTGGAAAGCCTCCTCCAGCCTATTTCCTCACCACTTATAACTTCCTTCTCCAAGTATCATATTTCTGAAATGCCACTATTAGGGATTCATTCCTTGGGGTTATACTCTCTGTTCTCTTTTGAAATGCAAACACCCTTGGAAGAGTAACATGTTGTCATTAAGCTTCCAATATGAAGGTGTTCATTAGTTCCTTCATCCTTCATAGTAGAGGCCCTGCCAAGAGCACAGAGTACCTGAGTAGGAAGGAGAAGTAAGAGGGGATGCTCTTGCCATGGAGGCTCTCCCTGCTTCTGGCTTTGAATTTGAGCCAGCTCTCGGCTCAAGACATTGGAATTATTAACCAATGAATTGCCTGTACTTAGAAGAGGAGTAGACTTAGAATTGTGTTTTTCTGTGTGCACAAGGGTTTCCCTTGAGAATAAGTCACTACCCACTGTGAGAATCGCCATCCCTAGATTGGCCTAGTCTTAGTCTCTCTCTGAATCAGTTCTTAATTTATTTGCTGTGAAATAGCCATAGAAATAATGATTACGTGTTTGCATGAGTATACACACATATAATCAGCATTTCTGTGGCTGTATTTTTATGGCCGTATGTATTTATATTCTTGGAGGGGAGAGCGTTGCAGGCGTCTAATTATTTAGCTTCCAACGTTGGTGCTGAGTTAGCTGAGGATTTCTCCCCATTGTCCTTTGAGAGGAAACAGCTCCTCTGCTGAGCAGGCTCCATTCTAGCCTGGAGACAGTAGGCAGGAAGGAAAGGAGCGACTGAGGGTGGGAGTTGGGATGGATAGTGTGGAAGGAAGGTCCTTGGATGCCTCCATCAGCACTGGGTAGATGACACTGGGAGAGAAGGGAAGGCCGGATAGCAAAAGGGCAAGCGGGCAGAAAATTGGACTCTGACATGCGTCCTCAGGACTCTTTTCCAGGAAACGGGAATTTGAGAGACCGCAGACAGTGCAAACCCTAAAACTCTGTGGTTCCACCTGAAAGCCACTCTGTGAGAGCAAATGCCAGGCAGTAACTTTGTTGACCTTTGCGTATGTCTCTTGAGTAGTAAACTTTAGTGGAAGTCTGAGTTGATTTTTTTTTCCCCCCTCAAATAAGACATTATTCTGTTGAGAGAGTGAGAGAAAGAGACAGAGTAAGATCTTGAAAACTTTTCAGTCAGGGAGAGCTAGAGGGCCAGGTTTGCTTTACTAAACCAATTTCTCAAATGGTAGCTGTCAGGAATTCCCTGGCGGTCCAGTGGTTAGGACTTGGCGCTTTCACTGCCGGGGCCCGGGTTCAACCCCTGCTCAGGGAACTAAGATCCCGCAAGCCATCTGGCGCGGCCAAAAACCAAAAAATACCCCCAAGGTGACTGTCACTGAATAAGTTAGCTGACAGGATTGAGAGAATGACAGGAGAATGTTGTGCACTCAAAACCAGTTGTATAGGCACGATCTGGGCAGTTGGGTTGCCCCCTTCTTTTCTTGTTACCCACTGACCGTCAGAGATTACATTATTACCAAAGGAATGTTGGGACTATTTGCAGGTGGCTGCGGTAGATGTGGTGGGTAGTGGACTGGAAAGGAGAGAGAGAGAGGGATGGCTGGGAGTGTACCTCTGAAATGCGGGGAGAAGGCAGGTCTTGGGAATCACGTAGTTTTTTTTTACCCAATCCTACCAGGTGACCTGGCAAGCTTCTTTTAAGCCTCAGGCTAACTGGTCTCAATTTGAGTTCACATTGCCCAAGGCTACAGATCGTTTCTCAAGCCATAGGTCGCTGAGTCCTAATTACAGCTTTGTCCTGCCCCATAGAGGTCGCTAGAACAGCCTGGACTCTGAAACTGGTGACTTAGTCACTGGAATACATAAACAAACCCACCTGGAATTTGGGAGGTAGGGAATGTGGGAGTAGCAGTGATCAAGTAAATGATCGCCTGTTGGGGAATTGTTCGCCAGAAACAAGATGACATGAATTGCGTTCATTCAACAAGAGCTTAATACAGTGTGACCAAAATGTACCTCATTCTGTGTTGCTGGGGCATGTTCCTCCTTTTCCAATCCGTTCTCCACACAGCTGTCAGCGATCTAGAATATAAATCAGATGATACGGCATTCGACATAGAACTGATTTTCCTAATCTCTTATTCAAGGACTTTGATCTTGCCCCTGCCTACGTCTCCAGCCTCTTTTTAAACATGTTATATCTCTTATTTTATGCTGATTGTAGATCCTCAGACATATAGTTCTGTTTCATGTGTCCATGTCTGTCTTTGTTCCAGATGTTCCCTCTGCTTGAAATGCCTTCCTACCTAACCCTCTTTTTTCAATAAGATTCTCTGAACCCCCATTTTCCTTCTGTTCTGATAGCACCATACATTTAGCTCTTTTAAAAACACTTAACCATATTATATTCATATTATTTTATTATATGTCTGTCTCCCCACCTATATTCTCAGCAGAGTAGACAGTCTCAGGGGTGATTATCTGACCTAACCTGGGCCAGCGTCCATGCTACATAAATTTGAATTGGGACTTTGAGTAAGATCCTGCCTTTGTATGGTTGGATCAGTAATGTAGGCACAGGAGTTGCCTGAAGCTATGTTTTCTAACATGTTGTCCCCCCAAAGGGAGGAAACCGATTTTCAAAGAACAATAGGATTAAAGCAGTCCATCCTCAGGCCCAGCTATATTTCTTTCATTTCTATATCTTATAGTTAAGTCACCATTTACGCTTCAGCCACTCAACTGGTTTTCTGTAGTTTGCAACTCAAAGAGTCCTAACCGATACAGTCTAGGGTACAGTAAGTGCTAGATGACATTTGTTGAACTGGGCTCCAGTGGGAAATCTTGATTTTTGCCCTAAGGGAGCTTCCTACCACTCTAGGTAGAAAAAAAATAACCTACATGAAACAATTGGATAACAATACACCCTATCATCAAGCCTCCAGTCTTGGGATGTAGGCTATTAGCATTACAGGAATGCTGACAAAGGTTTGTTCAGGCAGGAGTAGCGTTAGCCAGGAAAAGCTTCCTGAAGGTAATAGAGCTTGGCTTGGCTTTGAAGGATGGGTAGAGTTTGCCTTTGACCCATGGTGTTCCAAAAGAAAGGTTCCAGGAGGACCCCTTGCAGACCTCAGAAATGCCCTAGATGAGCCTAGATGATTATGATCCTGGCAATGATCCAATCAACTTCAGAATCGCTAGGGTAAAGATAGGGGACCCTCCAACGGGCTATATCTTGACTGTGCCAAAAGGGTCTCTGGACAGAAATTATCCAGTGCTGACTGGGCCTAACAGTGATGAATGATGTGGTACACCTTGGAGGGGCCCTAGGAAGCTGAAAAATAAGCTGTAGTTATTTTGTTAACCACTTTGTGCACCTGGAGGATGACCCTAGTGATTCTTAATCTAAACGCTGGGACTAAATGATAGCAGCTAGCTAGGCTTTGCTAACTCTGAATTGGTATCTGTGATTTTGAAAGTTCCTGTGCAGAAGGAAAAGCTGTCTCTTCTCTTCTTTTTTTTTTCTTTTCTGTCATTAGATATGCTAGGCCCAGTTCCTTCACGTGACCTGAGAAGATGGCATGGAATGCTTGCATGGGCACCAAATGGCTAGTTTATTCACTGCTGTTAAATTGTATAGTCTGTAAAGGCCATTTGCTTTGCCTTCCTTGCCACATGGATTTGAAACCTTAGATCTGAGAAAAAAGATCTTTTTGCCCTAGATTTGGCGGTGTCCCAGGGAGACAAAGCTTTATGCAGCTGTTCACCCAGCAGCATGAAGGTTTATTAGCTGTTAAAAAAAATAATTATGCATTTGCTATTCTTTCAGGTTACTACAGAAAAATGGAGTTACTGCATATAAAACCTTGATAATGTTTTCTATTGCCCAGGAGAAATTATACATAAGCATGCATGTATTATAAATATACTATTAATAGTTTATACTCACAAACACAACCCATGTTCAATTAACTTCAGATATTTAGTGTTTACGATGTGCTAGTTATGTGTTAGACATTAGGGAAAAACGATAAGTAAGCAAAAATCCTTACCTGGAGAATATTCACAGAATGATAAATGCAATAAAAAGAGAAAACGTACAAGGTACAGAGGAAGCACGAATGAGCTTTATTAAGGAGACCAGGGAAGACTTCTCTGGAGAACTTCTGGCTGGCTTTTTAGGAATGAATAGGTATTCACTGGATATACATAAGGAGAAAGGAGCAGGAGGTAATTGATGGGGCAGGATCAGCAGGTACAAAGGCAAGGGAAGCAGCAAGGTTTGCTACAGGAACTCTACATAATTCAGATTGCTGGAGCGTAAGATGCAAAGGCTTGGGTTAGGGAAGGTGAGCCTGAGAGGCAGGCAGGAGCCCAGTCATGAAGTCTGTCATACGCTTTGTTTTTCACATGGTAAGGAGCCAGTGATGGGATTTAAACAAGAGAGTTAAGTAAACCAATTTGCATTCATTTATTCATTCAGGCTGTCAGCTAGTTAATAAGAATTTATTGAGTCATTACTATGTGCCAAGTTCTCTGTCAGGCTCTGTGGGTATAGTCTTTCTGTTGATGGAAGTGGGGAGGACGGATAAGGGAAAACCAAATATGAATGTGATGAGCGCTCTGAAGGATAAGGGCAAAATGCTATGGGAGCTAATCTAGTCTGGAGGGGTGGGGATCGGAGAAGAAGTAATAAAATATGAGTTAACTAAGCAAACGGGGAAAGGAGGGTATCAAAGACAGAAGGAGGGATAGATGCAAAGTCCCCAAGGGAGAAACTAACACGGTCGATTGAGGCACATGACAGTACACCAGGATGGCTGAAATGTGAAGGGCCTTGGGAAAGAGTAGCAGATGAGGGCTTGGGTTGGTTTGATAGTCTTTGTTGGTTTTGGTTTAATTAGACTGGGAGATTATTGTAGCGGCAGACTAGAGGGTGGGCTGTGACAGTGGAAACTGGAAGCAGGAAGAAAAAGAGAGTCTGCAATAGTCCACGGGAGATGTGATGAGCTGATTTAGGACAATGGCAGTGGTAGTGGTGAGAGAATGGAATGGAAAGCTCTTTGGGTGATAGGGTCAATAGGACTTAATAACGATTTGATCCGAGGGCTAAGAAAAAGAAAGCAGTAGAGGATGACTTGGTTTTCTGCTTGGTTACTGGGAGATGGGGGTCACCAACCAAGGTAGGGAGTACAGTAACTTGTTTCAACTCTGGCATGACTTCCAGCTGCTGACTGCCTACATGGACTTTGAACTTCTTGTCTCACTCTGCTGGTCAGCACTTGTGCACTCTATTAAAAAAAATGCATTTTTATTAAATTAAAAATAGCACATGAATGTAGTAAAACAATTCAAAGAGTACATATGTGTATAAAAGGAAACTTAAAATCCCCCTCCTCATAACTCCTAGTCCATCTCCCCAAAGGTAATCTCTGTTAGTAATTTCTTCCAGAAAAATATTGTACGCACCTACAAGCATACCTCCATAGTCTTTGTAAAATTTGCACAAATCGAATCTCACAGACTGTTACGCACCTTGCTGTTTTTCTTTCTTTTTATTTAATTTATTTATTCTTGGCTGGGTTGGGTCTTCGTTGCTGCACGCGGGCTTTCTCTAGTTGCGGCGAGCGGGGGCTTCTCTTCCTTGCGGTGTGCAGGCTTCTCATTGCAGTGGCTTCTCTTGTTGCGGAGCACGGGCTCTAGGCGCATGGGCTTCAGTAGCTGTGGCTCGCATGCTCTAGAGCGCAGGCTCAGTAGTTGTGGCACATGGGCTTAGTTGCTCCATGGCATATGGGATCTTCCCGGACCAGGGATTGAACCAGTGTCTCCTGCATTGGCAGGCAGATTCTTATCCACTCCGCCACCAGGGAAGCCCTCCTTGCTGTTTTTCATGGTAATACATGTTGGAAATCATTCTATATCAGAACATACTTCATTCTTTTTAATGACTCTTTAATACATTGTTTCATTATATGGACATTTGTGTAGATTCTAGTTCTTCGTTGTTATTCATCCTTTAAATTGATACTTATTGAGGGACTACTATGTACCAGATGTAATCTCTGCTTCTGTGAAGTAAACGGTCCAGTGGGAAAGATGATCATTAATTATAGAAATGCAGAATTGCAACTATTACACATGTTCCAAAGGTGCTTTGAGAAGCTGCAATAGGCGTTTGACGTAGTCGCGGAGACCAAGGAAGGCTCCCCTGAGAAACTCATGCTTGAACTGACTACTGAAAGATGAGTGGCAGTTACCAAAGTAAAGAAGGGAAAAGAACCTTCTAGGCAGAGTCCAAAGGGTAGATGCATTTTAAATTTTGATAGGCAACCGAAAATCCTTATTATCCAAATATTCATTATCTGAGTCACCACAGTTACAAGATTTTAGGGAAAAGCAAAAGTCATTAGAGCACAACAATATCTATTTTTTGTTTGTCTTTTTTACTGGTCATTTTTTTAAAAAATTGAAGTATAGTTGATATACAATACTATATGAGTTCCAGATGTACAACATAGTGATTCACAAGTTTTAAAGGTTATACTCCATTTATAGTTATTATAAAACATTGACTATATTCCCTGTGTTGTACAGTCTACCCTTGTAGCTTATTTTGTACATAATAGTTTGTACCTCTTAATCCCTACCCCTATTTTGCCCCCCTCCCCTTTCCTCTCCCCACTGGTAACCACTAGTTTGTTCTCTATATCTGAGTCTGTTTCTTTTTTATTATATTCACTTGTTTGTTGTATTTTTTAGATTCTACATATAAGTGATATTATATGATATTTGTATTTCTCTGTCTGAATGACTTCACTTAGCATGATAATCTCTAGGTGTATCCATGTTGCTGCAAATGGCATTATTTCATTCTTTTTTATGGCTGAATAATATTCCATTGTGTATATACACCACATCTTTTTTTTTTTTGGTTTCTCCCCCCCCACTATTCCATTATTTATTTATTTATTCTTTTTTCTTTTTAAAAAATTTTATTTTATGTTGAAGCATAATTGATTAACAATGTTGTGTTAATTTCAGGTGTACAGCAAAGTGATTCAATTATACATGTATCTATTCTTTTTCAAATTCTTTTCCCACTTAGATATACAACATCTTTATCCATTCATCTGTCGATGGACATTTAGGTTGCTTCCATGTCTTCGCTATTGTAAATAGTGCCACTATGAACACTGGGGTGCATGTATCTTATTGAATGAGAGTTTTCATCTTTTCTGGATATATGCCCAGGAGTGGGATCGCTGGATCATATGGTAGTTCTATTTTTAGTTTTTCAAGGAACCCCCATAGTGTTTTCCATAGTGGCCGTACCAATTTACCTTCCCACCAAAAGTGTAGGAGGGTCCCTTTTTTCCATACCCTCTCCACCATTTATTATTTGTAGACTTTTTGATGATGACCCTTCTGACTGGTGTGAGGTAGCACCTCACTGTACTTTTGATTTGCATTTCTCTAATAATTAGCGATATTGAGCATCGTTTCATCTGCCTGTTGGCCATCTGTATGTCTTCTTTGGAGAAATGCTTATTTAGGTCTTCTGCCCAGTTTTTGATTGGGTTGCTTGGGTTTTTTTGATATTGAACAGTGTAAGCTGTTTGTATATTTTGGAAATTAAGCCCTTGTCAATTGCATTGTTTACAAATATTTTCTCCCATTCTGTAGGTTGTCTTTCCATTTTATTTGTGGTTTCCTTTGCTGTGCAAAAGCTTTTAAGTTTAATTAGGTCCCATTTGTCCATTTGTTTATTTTTGCTTTCGTTTCCATTACTCTAAGAGATGGATCCAGAAAAATATTGCTGTGATTTATGTCAAAGAGTGTTCTGTCTACGTTTTCCTCTAGGAGTTTTACAGTATCCGGTCTTACATTTAGGTCTTTAATCCATTTTGAGTTTATTTTTCTATACGGTGTTAGAGAATGTTCTAATTTCATTATTTTACATGGAGCTGTCCAATTTTCCTAGCACTACTTATTGAAGAGACTCTCTTTTCTCCATTGTATATTCTTGCCTCCTTTGTCATAGATTAATTGACCATTAATCCATGGGTTTATTTCTGGGCTCTCTATTCTGTTCCACTGATCTAGGTGTCTGTTTTTGTGCCAGTATCATGCTGTTTAGACTACTGTAACTTTGTAGTATACTCGGAAGCCAGGGGAGTGTGATTCCTCCAGTGCTGTTCTTCTTTCTCAAGATTGTTTCGGTTATTCCGGGTCTTTTATGGTTCCATACAAATTTTAGAATTATTTGTTCTAGTTCTGTTAAAAATGCCATTGGTATTGGGTTGGCTAAAAAGTGCCTTTGGTTTTGAAGTAAAAATAAAAGACACACTTTTCATTTTCACCAAGAACTTTATTGAACAACGTATTCACCCTTTTGTTCCACTACCTTCTGCCATTTTTTTAAGCCCCAGTGGACTATTTAAAAAAATTTTTTTTAATATCTTTATTGGAGTATAATTGCTTTACAATGGTGTGTTAGTTTCTGCCTTATAACAGAATGAATCCGTTATACATATACATATGTCCCCATATCTCTTCCCTCTTGCGTCTCCCTCCTTCCCACCCTCCCTGTCTCACCCCTCTAGGTGGTCACAAAGCACCGAGCTGATCTCCCTGTGCTATGTGGCTGCTTCCCACTAGCTATCTATTTTACGTTTGGTAGTGTATATGTGTCCATGCCACTCTCTTACTTTGTCCCAGCTGACCCTTCCCCCTCCCCATATCCTCAGGTCCATTCTCTAGTAGGTCTGTGTCTTTATTCCCATCTTGTCCCTAGGTTCTTCATGACCATTTTTTTTTTTTTAGATTCCATATATATGTGTTAGCATACAGTATTTGTCTTTCTTTTTCTGACTTACTTCACTCTGTATGACAGACTCTAGGTCCATCCACCTCACTCCAAATAACTCAATTTCATTTCTCTTTATGGCTGAGTAATATTCCATTGTATATATGTGCCACATCTTCTTTATCCATTCATCTGTCAGTGGACACTTAGGTTGCTTCCATGTCCTGGCTATTGTAAATAGAGCTGCAATGAACATTTTGGTACCTGACTCTTTTTGAATTATGGTTTTCTCAGGGTATATGCCCAGTAGTGGGATTGCTGGGTCGTATGGTAGTTCTATTTTTAGTTTTTTAAGGAACCTCCATACTGTTCTCCATTGTGGCTGTATCACTTTACATTCCCACCAACAGTGCAAGAGGGTTCCCTTTTCTCCACACCCTCTCCAGCATTTATTGTTTCTAGATTTTTTGATGATGGCCATTCTGACCGGTGTGAGATGATATCTCATTGTAGTTTTGATTTGCATTTCTCTAATGATTAATGATGTTGAGCATTCTTTCATGTGTTTGTTGGCAATCTGTATATGCTCTTTGGAGAAATGTCTATTTAGGTCTTCTGCTCATTTTTGGATTGGGTTGTTTGTTTATTTGATATTGAGCTGCATGAGCTGCTTGTAAATTTTGGAGATTACTCCTTTGTCAGTTGCTTCATTTGCAAATATTTTCTCCCCTTCTGAGGGTTGTCTTTTCATCTTGTTTATGGTTTCCTTTGCTGTGGAAAAGCTTTGAAGTTTCATTAGGTCCCATTTGTTTATTTTTGTTTTTATTTCCATTTCTCTAGGAGGTGGGTCAAAAAGGATCTTGCTGTGATTTATGTCATCTAGTGTTCTGCCTATGTTTTCCTCTAAGAGTTTGATAGTGTCTGGCCTTAACATTTAGGTCTTTAATCCTTCTTCCATTTTCAGGCAACTTCATAATTCCATCTTCCCAAAACTTTTTATCTTTTTGAGCAAACAGTTGTTCCAGGTGCCTTTTACAGTCTTCCAGGGAATTGAATTTTTTTCCATTTAAGAGAATTTTGTAAAGACGGAAGTAAATGGAAATCCGAAGGTGCAGTGTCTGGTGAATGTGGCAGATGAGTCGGATCTTCCCAGCCAAGCTGTAACAGTTTTTGCTTGGTCATCAAAGAAACATGCGGTCTTGTGTTATCCTAGTGGAAGATTATATGTTTTCTGTTGAATAACTCGGGACGCTTTTCGAGTCGAGTGCTGCTTTCAGTTGGTCTAATTGGGAGCAGTACTTGTTGGAATTAATTGTTTGGTTTTCCAGGAGGAGTTCATAATAGAGGACTTCCTTCCAATCCCACCATATACACAACATCACCTTCTTTGCAAGAAGACTGGCTTTTGGTGTGGTGGGTGGTGGTTCATTTCGCTTGCCCCACGATCTCTTCTGTTCCACATTATTGCACTGGATCCACTTTTCATCGCCCATCACAATTTGTTTTAAAAGCAGAACGTTTTCATTACATTTAAGTAGAGAATTGCATTGTGGAAATACGTATGGTCAAGAAGGTTTTTTTCACTTAACTTATGTGGAACCCAAACATCAAAGCGATTCACGTAACCAACCTAGTGCAAAAGATTTTCAGTGTTTGATTTGGATATTTTGAGTATGTCGGCTGTCTCCCACGTGGTATAACGTTGATTGTTCTCAATTAATGTCTTGATTTGATCGCTGTCAACTTCAACTGGTCTACCCGACCGTGGAACATCGTACAGCGAGAAATCTCCAACATGAAATTTCACAAACCACTTTTGACACGTTTGATCAGTCACAGCGCCTTCTCCGTACACTGCAGAAATATGTTTTTGCGTTTCAGTTGCGTTTTTACCTTTCTTGAAATAATAAAGCATAACATGCTGAAAAATAGTTGCTTTTTTCTTCCATCTTCAGTATTAAAATGGCTACACAAAAATTCACCAATTTTGATGTTTTTTTAAAAATGCACGCTGATATGACAGCTGTCACATACAATCTAACAAAATTGTTAAGACTTAAAGACAACTAAGTGCTACTAGAGCCATCTTACAGAAAAAAAAAACCAAACGAACCTTTTGGCCAACCCAGTATTTTTGTAGGGATTGCATTGAATCTGTAGATTGCCTTGGGTAGTATGGTCATTTTAACAATATTCATTCTTCCAATCCAGGAACACGACACATCTTTCCATCTGTTTGTGTCATCTTCAGTTTCTTTTATCAGTGTCTTATAGTTTTTTGAGTAGAGGTATTTTACCTCCTTAGGTAAGTTTATCCCTAGGTATTTTATTCTTTTTCATGAGATTGTATATGGGATTGTTTCCTTCATTCCTTTTTTTTTGCTTTTGATAGTTTGTTGATAGTATATAGAAATGCAAAGGAGTTCTACATGTAAAGTTTGTATTCTATAACTTTACTGGATTCATTGATGAGCTCTAGTAGTTTTTTGGTGGTCTTTAGGATTTTCTATGTATAGTAACATGTCATCTGCAAACATTGACAGTTTTATTCCTTAGTGAATTGATCACTTAAGACTCCTCCCTACTTCGTACTGGATAATATCCTTGCCCATCATATAAAAGTCTTTAGCAGTTTCTACAATGGAAAGAGAGTACAAATAAATTGCAAAGTGAAATTTCAAATTTTGTAAAAGACACAAAACTTAGTGAAGGTGTTGAAAGTGATGGCCATTTGCTTGACTTCTACAAAGCCATTGACAGGTGAGGACTTGGTAAAGTTAATTTTTTTTTTTTATTTGCGTTACGCGGGCCTCTCACTGTTGTGGCCTCTCCCGTTGAGGAGCACAGGCTCCGGACGCGCAGGCCCAGCGGCCATGGCTCACGGGCCCAGCCGTTCCGCGGCATGTGGGATCTTCCCGGACCGGGGCACGAACCCGCGTCCCCTGCATCGGCAGGCGGATTCTCAACCACTGCGCCACCAGGGAAGCCCGGTAAAGTTAATTTTTGAGGAAAAGAACAAATTCACACAGAGAGTGACAAGATGAATATGAATAAAGAGAATAATTGAAGTATCAGGAATCATGAGAGGTCCTTGGGAAAACTAATAAAGCCACTGAATATTTTGTAAAACTTATTCTTTATAATCGTGTTGTAAAATAAGAAGGATGCCTATTATAATATCATGCCAGTTTTGTTAGAAAAGTCACACCAGAGAAATCTGCAACCAACATTCGATTTATTGTTCAAAGAATGCGTGTATAATTGCATTAAAACTTTCTTTTACAGAGATAGAAGAGGGGTGGGATAGGGAGGGTGGGAGGGAGGAAGATGCAAGAGGGAAGAGATATGGGAACATATGTATATGTATAACTGATTCACTTCGTTATAAAGCAGAAAGTAACACACCATTGTAAAGCAGTTATACTCCAATAACGATGTTAAGAAAAAAAGATAGAAGATAGAGGGACTTCCCTGGTGGTCCAGTGGATAGGATTCCACACTCCCAATGCAGGGGGCCCAGGTTTGATCCCTGGTCGAGGAACTAGATCCCGCATGCATGCTGCAGGTAACAAGCCCACATGCTGCAGCTAACAAGCCCACATGCTGCAACTAAGAAGCCTGCATACTGCAACTAAGACCTGGCACAGCCAAAATAAATAAGTAAGTAATAAATAAATATTAAAAAAAAAGAAGATAGAGCAGACTTTGTAGTTTTTATTTATTATTTAAAAATAAAATTCCAATTAAACTTAAAGAAGGTCTATGATATTCTGGTTCTCATTTTAAGTAGATTTCCTCTAAGTGGTCCCTTTTCCAGTAGTGGTTATTGTTGGATACGTAGAGTGCCTCTTTTGCTCAGTTATCCTCCCCAGAGGTGAGACCAATTTGCATTTACACCGGCAGCGTGAGAGAGTGTATGAGAGTGCCTGTTACTTCTCATCTTGGTGAGCTTTTGAATTATTGAGAATCTGATGGGTGAAAAAGGCTCCTTCATCGCTGTCTTTATTTGCGTTTTATTAATCATGAATAGTGTTGAGCAACTTTTCAAATGTTTAATGGCCATTTGTGTTTCTTTTTCTGAGAAATGCCCGTTACTCTTCTTTGTCTGTTTTTCTTTGGGGGTTGTTCATCCTTTAGTCATTGATTTGTACAGTCTTACTGTAAATGAAGGGACATAGTCATTTGTTTGTCATATGTGCTGCAAACACTCTTCTAATCTGTCTTTTGTTCTTGACATTTTCAGTATAAAAGCCTTAGATTCTTTTGGAGTCAATTTTATTTGTCTTTTTCTTTTTGGAGTCTAAGGTTTGTATCCTCCTTAGAAAGTGCTTCTAACTTCAAGTTTATGAACTAATCTCCCTCTGTTTTCACCTAGCCATTTTATGGTTTTGTTTTCTTCATTGTTGAAATATTTGATCCATTGAAGATTTATTTTGTTATAATAAACGCGGAAGAAATTCAGGCTTTTTCTGAAACGGTTGCGTGTTCCCAACATCATTAATTGAATTATACATATCTTCTTTGCTCATGTGAAATGCCACCTTTGTTGTACGCTAAACCTTCATATGTATATTAGTCTAATTCTGAACTTTACTGTATTCCATTGATTTACCTATTTCTTCTGCATTATTAAACTCTTTTAATCTTTGCAGCCTCACGGTGCTCTTAATTTTGTTCTCCTATGCTCCTCTTTCAGAATTCTCCTGGCTACTCATGATTATGTTTTGTCTTAGATGACAGAAATGTGTTAAGATCTACTCCTACTACTGGTTTTCAGAGATTTCTCCTTGTATTTTCTGTAGTTTATGTTCTGCGTACTCTGGTTCTGTTATTTGGTGTATGAATATTTATGGCACTTATATATCCTCATTGTGGATGGTGTCCTTTATCAAAACACTTTTTTCCTTGAATTAAGTCTTCTCTGATATTAATATCATAACCTCTGCTTTCTTCTTTCATCATTTTAATGATATGTAATATGTTTCAAAGTTCAGTAATGCTGTTTTGGTTTTCAATTCGTTTTCTTAGCTCTGTAGTCTCCCTTTTCCTCTCATTCTTATCATTCCATTGTTTTATCATTTATCTTTGATGTCTTGTTTCAGTGACTCTGTGTGCTCTTGAAATCTTTCTTTTCTTTAGTGGGAACGTTTTCTCCAAGGATGGATTCATTATCTGTACTTCCTTCTCTCCTTCCTTCTTTCCCTTGCTTTCCCCTACCCCATCTCTTACCTATAGTATTTTTGCAGAGTTGTTATTCTACGCCTTTTCATTGTATTCATATTTAAGTTAAAGATTTCTCTGAGACATTCTCTATATATAGTGTGGTGAATTCCTCTTCACTCCCTTCTCACTTTGTACCTCTATGAGCACTTCAGTTTGAGGACTAGGCATTGGGTGTTCTAGTCACATTTTGGTGCCCAAGGTCAGGTGAAGTTAGTGGATCCCTACTTCCTTGTGTGTAATTTTCTTAAAATGCCTATAACAGGATTTGTCCTACCTAGTTCAGTGATGATCTGTCCTTACTAGGCATCACAGTCATCTGGGGGGAAACTTTCAAGTACCAGTGCCTGGGCCTTGACTCCAAAGATCTTGATTCACATGGTTTGACCTTGAAGGCCAGGAATTGGTACATTTCAGCAGCTCCCCAGGTGGGGACTCTCATGCATAGTAAGGACTGGGAACCACTGACCCAAGTGGCAGAACCATTTATTCCATGTAGATGCCAGCTTCAGGTTGTCCTCTAACTCAAGATGAAGCCTAGAACCTTCCCGTCCAACAAGTACTGAATGCCAGAAATCAACTTTTCCTACTTCATCCTTCCATCTTAGACCATAGAGATAAAATATGCGAACCTTGGGGTTTTGGCCACGAAGCACTATTATCCTGCATAGTTGTAGGGGGAAATTCACCAGGGCATGTCCATCTGCCTCTTCTTTCTGAGCCCCTAACTCCTCCAAACAGTTTTATCGTATTTAATTTCTTATTTGTTTTCTATTCTGTCCACTCTCATTTGTTGCCAGAAAAAAGGATCTGTGAGTGATTATGATTGTTTTGGCTTCTCCCTCCAGCATCTCTCCTAGCCTGCAAAAACCAGAATGAAGCCTCACTGACTTTCCTGTTCTTTCCTCGGTCTCCTGGCAAGATATTGAGGTGGTAAGGAGTGACTTCTCTTCTTGAGAGATTTTCCGGATCTTTTCCTTTCAGTCTGCTTTCAGGATTTTTATCCACCCACAGTTCTTTCCACTGTACTAATTCATGGGAGAGAGGGTCTTGATGAGAGCTGTATTAATTCGCAGAATCTTCTATATCTCATTTCTCTTGTCTGCAATTTTTCAGAGATTGTGGCATGAATATGAGCCTTTCTTTGCTGCTTAGTTTTTCAGAGTTTATGTTTATTCTTGTTCTTTTCATGAAATTTTGGGAACAGATTTTGTGTGAACAAGCCTCACTCCACCATCTTACCCTTAGAGTTCATTTATATTGTCTTATTTTTTTAATGTAGCTTCATTTCTAATTATGAAGTGCTGTAATTTTTGGTTCTTTATCTTCACCCTTTCCCTTGGTCCAGGGTAGCCAAAAGCCTACGTTATCTAACCTGTGATTTGGTTTAGGGTATTTACCCCAATACTAGGATGGCCTTGATTGTGAGGATTAGCTGCTAGAAATGCAGTTAACTGTATAGGCAGTTCAATTTGTTCTTCTGTTACTGAACATCGAAATATCTTATTGTCCTATTGTCTAAATGATTCAGTACCAGGACATAAGACACAGAGCAGTGTAGTTCAGAGCTGCCCAGAAGGCAGTTAGGAAAGGCCACCTCCCTCCTTTGAAAGAATTTGAAGACATATTATCTGTTCTGTACAATATTGGGCAGTAATACTGGCTTGGTCATTTGGTTTCAACATTAATGTTTCTTGGTATCTGGTGACCAAAAGGCAGTTAATCGGTTATTTAGTCTGCTGTTTCTTTCAACAAATATTGATTAGGTGCCCATTATATGTTAGACACTAGAAATCAAGCAATTGTGTCAAAGAGACACAACCCCTGCTCTTCTGGAGCTTCGATCCGGTAGGGGAGATAGAGGAAATCAGATGAGTAAACGAGAAAAACCCATATTTTTATCAGGTAGTGATTAGTGCCAGGGAGAAAATAAAGGCAACTCGAGGGATAGAGCGGAGTCAGATTGGGACTCCCTTAGAGAAAATGGTTAGGTCAGTTTCTGTGAGCAGGACTTGTTTGGGTGGCTGTGGTGGTATGTGAGGAAGGGGTGGGAAAATCCTCATAGAAGATGGTCTAGGAAAAAGGAATCGACAGTTACGTAAGTCTGTGAAAAGCTGCATGCTGTATTTTTCTCCAGGAGATTCTCAGTGCAGATTAGCATAAGAAAAACTCTTGGAAGTCCTACAGGAAAGAAATCAGCTAACTTTGTACAGCTCAGTGTTTTTGAAATTTATTTGACGACTTTCATGTGTAATACATATCCCAGGGAAGGAGGCGTAAATTTTGGGAAACAGTGGACAACATGTGATAGGGCAGCCACGTTAGGTCTCAGATGCAGCCCAGTCCTTTTTTAACTGAAGCCCAGTTACTTAGAGCCTGCACTTACAGGAATGTCTGTGCTGGATCTTCCCCTTCTGACTACCTTGCCCCCAACCCACTTTGAGGAAAGAGAGAGAAATTGTAAGAAAACATTTTTATTTTTTAATAAAGATAGGGGATATAAAAACATTCAGAATTGTTTTAATTAAAATAAAACCAACAGCTATGTTGTGGAATTCTCGGGGCTAGAATAATTTAGCCCTGGCTCCTGTCTCTGATACAGATGTCGTCTTGTGCTACCGACCATTGATATGTTCAGGAGACCCTGAGGCCCAGCAGAGTTGTGAGTACTCAAGGTGTCATTCGGTTAAATATTCACCAGTCTAGACTTATTCCAGATACGAAGAAGAAATCACATTTGAGAAAGATTTTCCACATTGGAGGTTGAATCTAAATTCTGCTTAATCTGTAGTTACCCAGAAATTACAAATGACCCAAGCCCTCACTTTCCATTATCTATTCCACGAAGCTTTCAGAAACAACCACTAAGTGAATGGGTCATGGTGGTGGATACTTTCAGTCGTAGTCCTGAGCTTCTCTGCTGAAATGGGCGGAAGCTTTTTCTCTTTTGGCCATGCCGCACAGCTTGAGAAATCTTAGTTCCTGACCAGGGATTGAACCTGGGCGCACAGCAGTCAAAGCTCCGAGCCTTAACCACTGGGCTGCCACGGAATTCCGGGAAACATTTAAAAAAACACACTAAGGGGCTTCCCTGGTGGCGCAGTGGTTGAGAGTCCTCCTGCCGATGCAGGTTCGTGCCCCAGTCCGGGAAGATCCCACATGCCGCCGAGCGGCTGGGCCCGTGAGCCATGGCCGCTGGGCCTGCGCGTCCGGAGCCTGTGCTCCGCAACGGGAGGAGTCGCAACAGCGAGAGGCCCACGTACCGCAAAAAAAACAAAACAAAAACAAAAACCACACTAGGTAAATATGTAAGCTGTGTTGATGGAGAGAAGAAAGCCTGAAAACATGTGGTGCTGAAACTTCTTCCCAAACTTCAAACTTCTTCCCAAACTCCCATGCATCTACTCAAATATATTTCTATAGACTTGGCTTCTGTTTTCAGGTTTTACTTTATGAAGAAGAGTCAGGTCCTTTTCAAACGTCGAGTCCTTGGAAGATCTATACCTTGGGATGTTAGCCCACTTTCAGAAGCATCAGTTTAATGGTTCTCAAACTGTATTATTCATGACAGTCCCCTGGGGGTGATCAGTAAAACTGCAGTTCCAACGTATTTCCCTGATTAAGAATCTGATTCAGTAGATTGGGGATGTGGCTCAGGAATCTGCTTGTGTGACAACTCCCCAGGTGATTCTGATGCAGTGGTCCAAGGGTCATAATAAGGTAAACATTAGTTTGGTTCAGAGCTCTCCCATCCACAGCCCAGAGGCCTACGCTCCTTACTTGCATCTGACTTTAGGTCTCAGCTCTGGAGCACCGCTGTTGAGAATCATCTGGTTCACCAGCACTGGCACTGATGCTACAAATTGCCAGTATTGTTTCTTCCATGGTGAGCTTGTTTCTTCCATGGGACTGTACAATAGGAAAGCTATGTCAAAGTTTCTTTTTTAAAAAAATTATTTTATTGAAGTATAATTGATTTACAATGTTCTGTTAATTTCTACTGTACGGCAAAGTTATTCAATTATATATATATATATATATACATTCTTTTTCATATTCTTTTCCATTATGGTTTATCACAAGATATTGAATATGGTTCCCTGGGCTATACAGTAGGACCTCGTTGTTTATCCATCCTATATATTGATAGTTTGCATCTGCTAATCCCAAACTCCCAGTGCATCCCTCCTCCACCAAGCCTCCCCCTTGGCAACCACAAGTCTGTTCTCTGTGTCAAAGCTTCTCAATGGATCTTTAATTTTTGGAGCCAAGAGGTCCTCCTCCCTGTTCTCCCATATAATGAATCTTCAAAATGAGACAAAGTCACTTCAACACTTTTTCTTGAGAGCCTACTAGATTCAAGGCCACAGGATGCTGTTTTATGCTTTCAAAGCAGAGTTATTAATGAAGCCTTTAAGACCTTTATAACCTGAAAAATTTATCAAAAGGAGTCTCTGTCAGGGGTTCAGAATCCAATTTCAGAATAAAAATGGAAATGTTTCCCGTCCCCCCAAAAACCTCCAACACCATGCTTGGTAATTCCTATGATATTGCAAAAATCAAATTGAGGGACTTCCCTCGTGACACAGGGGTTAAGAATCCGCCTGTCAATGCAGGGGACACGGGTTCGAGCTCTGGTCCAGGCAGATCCCACATGCCACGGAGCAGCTAAGCCCTTGTGCCACAACTACTAAGCCTGCGCTCTAGAACCCGCGAGCCAAAACTACTGAGCCTGCGTGCCTAAAGCCCCTGCTCTGCGACAAGAGAAGCCACGGCAAGGAGAAGCCTGCGCACCGCAAAGAGAAGACTGTGCACCGCAACGAAGAGTAGCCCCCGCTCGCTGCAACTAGAGAAAGCCTGCGCCCAGCAACAAAAACCGAATGCAGCCCAAAAGAAAGAAAAAAAATCAAATTGAATGCGCCTGTACATAAAACATCATTTAATATTCTGGGCAATTTATTTTTAAAGAGAAACTGTCAATCTTTTGACAAGCTTCAAACTTACTCTCACAAATGTCAAAGTCAAGCATCAGGTTTATCTCATCAATCTTTGTGGCTTTACAGCTAGGGAAGGAACTAGCTGACATTATCTTAGGGTCATGAAAATATTAGTTCAGTGAATCAGCAGACATGAAAATCTGTCTCTTGTTTTGGTATTTTATTTTAGCACCTGAACATAGGCTATGATATCCAAATATGTTACAGTCTGTTGAAATTTTAATAGTGTAGGAAGTCCAGAGTTTTGGGGGGGGGGGACATGAGTATTATTTCTATAGTCTAAGAAAACCCAAATATCAGAAAAGGACTCTTCTTAACCAGACATCAGTGATAACTCATAAATTGGACAGTGGCCTGGCTGCACCTTGGTCCACTTTGTCTGTAATCTCTATTCTTCCCAGCAACCACTAGTAATTGGACAAAGGAGAACGCTAGCCATTCCACTTAGAGTTTTCATGTAGATTTTCTCCTATTAGGCAGTCGCTGGGAACTGCTTGCCCTGTGTAATCAGAGTGTTTTCCTAAAAGAATTCGGGTAATTGACCATAGGTGTAAAATTTGGATTATGATCTTTATTTTCCTTGTTTAAGATGGAACACAGAATTTACTGCATACTGAGTCCAAATTTATGGCGGTAATTCTATCCCTTTTGTTCATTTGTGTGTGTGTGTGTGTGTGTGTGCATGTGTCTATATACAAGTATTGTTCTCAGTCACTAAATTGTTCTTAATTTGACTATTTCATCTTCCACAGTTAAATTGAAGTACTGGATGAATAGATTACTCATGCTCATATAGCAAGCTCCCTGGTTTTACTGATTAGTTTGGAATTCTTTTGGAGAAAATATTCAGCATCTTAGGAATCACATTTGAGGCTCTGATTGTATCTTCTCTTCCATCAAGTATGTTTGCAATATATTTTGCAGTAAAAAGTAAAAACGGCATGTACTAAGTGCCTTGTCCTCTGTTATGTATTGTCACATACATTATCTCACTTTTAGTTATCAGTGACTCCATTTATGCTCCATTTTATGGTGGATGTTCAATATACACTTAGTCATTCATTCTTTCAATAAGTAATGTACTCATATTGAGAACCAGCTATACATACAGGCTACCGTACCATGCCCTAGGATGGGGATTGTGTTGGTGAAACTAAAGATGTATAAAATGAATGAAAGGCTCAAGCACAAGGTTACAAGGTAACTTATCAAGAAGTGTGGGTCATTTAAATGTACCAGGTATGAGTGTTGGGGAGTGTTGGTGTTCAAGAGGACTCTTACGTAAGCCTTGATTTAAAGGAAATACATGATTTTACATTTCCTGTCTGTATTACCTTCTCACTTATCTTCACTCGTATCATCTACCCCCAGTGCTTTATAAACTTGGATTTCCTTATAGTGGATTTTTAAAAAGACGGAATAAGTGGGCCATGCAAAGCCCAGATAGGGACATAGGACTCAGTGTTTGGACCATTTTTATGGCAGGAAAGGGTGGTCCTAGCATTTTGTTTTAGTGCCGAATGGATGTTTTCCCCATCACAAAAACTGGAGTTTGTGATTAGAAGTTAGTAGTCTGCAAACTGAAACCCAACTGGGTTGCCGAGAGGCAGGCAGCTGCAGAGGCAAGCGCAGGCAATTATGGCTTTGCAGGAAGAATAAAAGCCTTCCCTAGCTGTTCAGGATCTTATAATCAAATCTGTGTCTGTCAATTGCTAGAGTCAGATCATGGAGTTTGCCTACGATTACATAATCTGAAACTCAGGACGTGCAAAACCCATTAAAAGGAATACTTGGGAAAATGAGCCTGGTACTGTACAGACCTTGAAATTGCTTTTCATAAGTTATCTCCAAATAATCAAATGTAGGGAGGAGCGGAGCCAAGAAGGAAGTGGCAGGTATTTCGCTAAAGAAGAAAATAGGCATTTCCACCTCATTGTTTCTTCCCTGAAATGGTGCTGATAATAATAATATTAAAAAAAAATCTAGCCGGGAGATCTCCCCGCTACCACTTGCAAATGAGAAATGAGTAGGTGATTTTTCCTGAAGCCTCCACCTTTGTCCAAACTTCCAAATGCAACCCTTCCTCTCTTTTTTCTTCCCCGTTCCTCAAACAGGTTTCATTCAACTGGCTCTTTTTTGGGGGGTTGGTGTTGATTTTCTTCCCTTCTTTGGGTTTTGCTACCTGTGCAACACAGACTTGAGATAGGCCTGTGGATAAGATGGGATGTAGACCGTTTCTTATCTAATCGGAAGATGAACACATTTATGCTAAGAAGTGTGCAGACAAGACAGCCAAGCACTCTATCGTATCACTTATATCATTGGCTCTCCTGCACCAAGGAGATCGTTATCTTCAATGTATAGAGCACACTGTCCAAACAAAACTTTTATGGTAGCCATATTGGCAAAACACTGCTGACATAAATTTTATGTGGGGCTAAAAATATGCTTGGAGGGGGTGTAAATTTTATATGGATATATAGATTTCAGAATTCCAACTTGACAAATTGATGGGATGGCCAGGGAGAGCTGAATTTTCTTTTTTAAAAGGTGATAAAAATAACCCAAGGGCTGTAGACTGAGTTAAAAATAAATGCGCAACATAATGTGTTTGATTTAATTTATGATGTCTTTCCTGTGGCTGTTCTTAACAGACTGGAAGGAAGTGCGGCTATGATGCCACTAGGCCTCGCTTTCAGCCAGTGACATGGTGTTGATTCTTTACCATGGAAGGCTCTTCCCCGACCAGTGTGCGTATAAGAGGTGCTGCCCAGACCCTCCTTCCAGTAAGGACTCGCTGCTCAGCCACTGGGGTGAAGTTAGCATACAGTCTCCAGCTGTTGGCCCCTTCAAGGTTTGCTTCAGCTGCAGATGGTCACGTCACCTCAAGTCACACCCCTTCCAGGGGCATCCCAAAGCCAACGACAGATGTGGGAATAAAAAGGCCTGTCATCTTGGCCCACTTAGAACAACTCCGAAGGGCCGTTCTAGCTTCAGCGCTCCGTGTGGAGCTGGCCCAGTCTGTCCTTGAACTTGCCTTACAGCTCCGTTTTCCCCTTTGTTCCTTTCTGCTTCCTTTCTTTCCCTTCTACAAGTGTTGCTACCACAAGCACGTCTTTAGAAACATCCTGGACACTAAACTCTTTCTCGATGTCGGCTTCCCTGGGAACACAACCTGGAACCGGTGCCACATTAGGACTTTTGTGGACCCTCCACACTTTGGCCTCCATGGGTCTCTTCTTCCATTAAAAATATTCAGCGTTTTACCCTCTGACTGTATTTGTATAAAGATGAATATGTTAATACTATATTAAAACTTGTACCTAAAAGTTAAAACTTAAAACCTCTACCTAAAAGTTCACGTTTTCTTCTGAATTTAAAAGAAAGCAAAACATTTTGTGGGCCTTCTGTGACAAATGGAGGAGGTGGCCCTGCCGTGACAGGAGCGCTTGTGTGTCGAGCACGATACACGTGGCGAAGCCTGGGAAGATGGCTTCTGTTGCTCTCTCTTCTAACCTTAGATCGTCAGGTTCCAGAGCTGTCTCCCACTTGCCAGGGAAACGAGCTGACAGCTAGCCCTCCTTTTGGAAAGGATCACTTGTATTGCAGTAAGATGGGAATGATGAATATAGCCGAGGTTTAATTATTTTCACTCTATTAAGAGGGTGGCGCTGGAGGCTTGCTTTGTATGACAGAACAGTTGTTGTTTCTGATCGTGTCATTTCCTCTCCACTCCGCACCTTCTTTCCACGTCCACATTTGCTATTGTTAAAGCTTCTTAAGGGCATGTAAATTGGACATCCAGCCTGGAAGAGGCCCAGATGGCCCTTATCCATAAGCTAGCTGTGTGTGGGTGGGGCAGGGAGGCATAGAAAGACAAGTAAGGGAGTGAGGGCTACTTAAAGTGACCTAGTTGTCCCCTTCCTCTTAACTCCTTTTTTTTTTTTAACATCTTTATTGGAGTGGAATTGCTTTAAAATGGTGTGTTAGTTTCTGCTTTATAACAAAGTGAATCAGCTACACCTATACTTATATCCCCATATTTCTTTCCTCTTCCGTCTCCCTCCCTCTCACCCTCCCTATCCCACCCCTCTAGGTGGTCACAAAGCACGGAACTGATCTCCCTCTGCTATGCGGCTGCTTCCCACTAGCTACCTGTTTTACATTTGGTAGTGTATATATGTCCGTGCCACTGTCTCGCTTTGTCACAGCTTACCCTTCCCCCTCCCCGTATCCTCAAGTCCATGCTCTAGTAGGTCTGTGTCTTTATTCCCGTCTTACCCCTAGGTTCTTCATGACATTTTCCCCCTTAAATTCCATATATATGTGTTAGCATACGGTATTTGTCTTTCTCTTTCTGACTTACTTCACTCTGTACGACAGACTCTAGGTCCATCCACCTCATTACAAATAGCTCAATTTCGTTTCTTTTTATGGTTGAGTAATATTCCATTGTATATATGTGCCACATCTTCTTTATCCATTCATCTGATGATGGACACTTAGGTTGTTTCCATCTCCGGGCTATTGTAAATAGAGCTGCAACGAACATTTTGGTACATGACTCTTTTTGAATTATGGTTTTCTCCGGTTATATGCCCACTAGTGGGATTGCTGGGTCATATGGTAGTTCTATTTTTAGTTTTTTAAGGAACCTCCATACTGTTCTCCATAGTGGCTGTATCAATTTTTTACAGATCTTTTCCTGTAATTGATATCTAGTCTCATGGCGTTGTGGTCGGAAAAGATAGTTGATACAATTTCAATTTTCTTAAATTTACCAAGGCTTGATTCGTGACCCAAGATATGATCTATCCTGGAAAATGTTCCATTAGCACTTGAGAAAAATGTGTATTCTGTTGTTTTTTGGATGGAATGTCCTATAAATATCAATTAAGTTCATCTTGTTTAATGTATTATTTAAAGCTTGTGTTTCCGTATTTATTTTCATTTTGGATGATCTGTCCATTGGTGAAAGTGGGGTGTTAAAGTCCCCTACTATGAATGTGTTACTGTTGATTTCCCCTTTTATGGCTGTTAGTATTTCCCTTATGTATTGAGGTGCTCCTATGTTGCATACATAAATATTTACAATTGTTTCATCTTCTTCTTGGATTGATCCCTTGATCATTATGTAGTGTTCTTCTTTGTCTCTTCTAATAGTCTTTAAAGTCTATTTTGTCTTATATGAGAATTGCTACTCCAGCTTTATTTTAGTTTCCATTTGCATGGAATATCTTTTTCCATCCCCTTATTTTCAGTCTGTATGTGTCTCTAGGTATCAAGTGGGTCTCTTGTAGACAGCATATATATGGGTCTTGTTTTTGTATCCATTCAGCCAGTCTGTGTCTTTTGGTGGGAGCATTTAATCCATTTACATTTAAGGTAATTATCGATATGTATGTTCCTATTCCCATTTTCTTAATTGTTGTTTGTTATTGTAGGTATTTTCCTTCTCTTGTGTTTCTTGCCTAGAGAAGTTCCTTTAGCATTTGTTGGAAAGCTGGTTTGGTGGTGCTGAACTCTCTCAGCTTTTGCTTGCCTGTAAAGCTTTTAATTTCTCCATCACATCTGAATGAGATCCTTGCTGGGTAGTGTAATCTTGGTTGTAGGTTTTTCTCCTTCATCACTTTAAATAT
Organism: Globicephala melas; assembly: GCF_963455315.2. Classification (NCBI taxonomy): domain Eukaryota; kingdom Metazoa; phylum Chordata; class Mammalia; order Artiodactyla; family Delphinidae; genus Globicephala; species Globicephala melas. The sequence continues at coordinate 10,212,515 of NC_083335.1, read as the reverse complement.
GTCCTGCCAGTCCCTTCTGGCTTGCAGAGTTTCTGCTGAAAGATCAGCTGTTAACCTTATGGGGATTCCCTTGTGTGTTATTTATTGTTTTTCCCTTGCTGCATTTAATATATTTTCTGTGTATTTAATTTTTGACAGTTTGATTAATATGTGTACTGGCGTGTTTCTCCTTGGATTTACCCTGTATGGGACTCTCTGTGCTTCCTGGACTTGATTAACTATTTCCTTTCCCATATTAGGGAAGTTTTCAACTGTAACCTCTTCAAGTATTTTCTCAGTCCCTTTCTTTTTCTCTTCTTCTTCTGGAACCCCTATAATTCGAATGTTGGTGTGTTTAATGTTGTCCCAGAGGTCTCTGAGACTGTCCTCAATTCTTTTCATTCTTTTTTCTTTATTCTGCTCTGCAGTAGTTATTTCCACTATTTTATCTTCCAGGTCACTTATCCATTCTTCTGCCTCAGTTATTCTGCTATTGATCCCATCTAGAGTATTTTTCATTTCATTTATTGTGTTGTTCATCATTGTTTGTTTCATCTTTAGTTCTTCTAGGTCATTGTTACATGTTTCTTGCATTTTCTCTATTCTATTTCCAAGATTTTGGATCATCTTTACTCTCATTACTGTGAATTCTTTTTCAGGTAGACTGCCTATTTCCTCTTCATTTGTTAGGTCTGGTGGATTTTTATCTTGCCCCTTCATCTGCTGTGTGTTTTTCTGTCTTCTCATTTTGCTTATCTTACTGTGTTTGGGGATCTCCTTTTTGCAGGCTGCAGGTTTGTAGTTCCCGTTGTTTTTGGTGTCTGTCCCCAGTGGCTAAAGTCGGTTCAGTGAGTTGTGTAGGCTTCCTGGTGGAAGGGACTAGTGCCTGTGTTCTGGTGAATGAGGTTGGATCTTGTCTTTCTGGTGGGCAGGACCGTGTCCAGTGGTGTGTTTTGGGGTGTCTGTGACCTTATTATGATTTCAGGCAGCCTTTCTGCTAGAGGTTGGGGTTGTCTTCCTGACTTGCTAGTTGTTTGGCATAGGGGTCCAGCACTGTAGCTTGCTGGTCATTGAGTGGAGCTGGGTCTTGTCATTGAGATTGAGATCTCTGGGAGATTTTCATCATTTTATATTACATGGAGCTGGGAAGTCTCTCATGGACCAGTGTCCTTAACTTGGCTCTCCCACCTGAGAGGCACAGGCCTGACACCCGCCCGGAGCACCAAGACCCTCTCTTCTACATGGCTCAGAATAAAAGGGAGAAAGAAAGAAAGAAAGAAAAAATAAATAAAATAAAGTTATTAAAATAAAAAATAATTATTTAAAATAAAAAATTAAAAAGTAATAAATAGAAGAAAGATCAACCAAACCAAAAAACAAATCCACCAGTGACAACAAGCACTAAAAACTGTACTAAGAAAACACACACACACACACACACACACACACACACACACAAAAACGGACAGGGAGAACCCTAGGACAAATGGTAAAAGCAAAGCTATACAGACAAAATCACACAGAGAAGCATACACAAACACACTCACAAAAAGAGAAAAAGGAAAAACAATATAGATATCATTGTTCCCAAAGTCCACCGCCTCAATTTGGGATGATTCGTTGTCTATTCAGGTATTTCACAGATGCAGGGTACATCAAGTTCATTGTGGAGATTTAATCCGCTGCTCCTGTGGCTGCTGGGAGCGATTTCCCTTTCTCTCCTTTGTTCGCACAGCTCCTGGGGCTCAACTTTGGATTTGGACCCGCCTGTGTGTAGGTCGCCTGAGGGCGTCTCTTTCCGCTCAGACAGGATGGGGTTAAAGGAGCAACTGATTCAGGGGCTCTGGCTCACTCAGGCCTGGGGAGTTATGTGTATGGAGTGCGGGGCGAGCCTGTGGCGGCAGAGGCCGGCGTGACGTTGCAGCAGCCTGAGGCGTGCTGTACGTTCTCCCGGGGAAGTTGTCCCTGGATCTCGGGACCCTGACAGTGGCGGACTGCACAGGCTCCTGGGCGGCGAGGTGTGGATGGTGACCTGTGCTCACACACAGGCTTCTTGGGGGCGGCAGCAGCAGCCTTAGCGTCTCATGCCCGTCTCTGGGGTGCGCACTGATACCTGCGGCTCGCGCCCATCTCTGGTGCTCATTTAGGCGGTGCTCTGAATCCCGTCTCCTTGTGCACCCTGAAGCAACGGTCTTTTGCCTCTTAGTCAGGTGCAGACTTTTTCCCGGACTACCTCCCGGTTAGCTGTGGTGCACTAGCCCCTTCATGCTGTGTTCAGTCCGCCAACCCCAGTCCTCTCCCAGTGCTCCAATGGAAGCCCGAGCCTCAGCTCGCAGCCCCGCCCGCCCCGGTGGGTGAGCAGACAAGCCTCTCGGGCTGGTGAGTGCCGGTCAGCACCGATCCTTTGTGCGGGAACTTCTCCGCTTTGCCCTCCGCTCCCCTGTTGCTGTGCTCTCCTCCGCGGCTCCGAAGCTTCCCCACTACGCCACCCGCAGTCGCCGCCCACGTAGGGTCTTCCTAGTGTGTGGAAACCTTTCCTCCTTCACAGCTCCCTCCCACTGGTGCAGGTCCCGTCCCTATCCTTTTGTCTTTTCTTTTTTCTTTTGCCCTACACACGTATGTGGGGAGTTTCTTGCCTTTTGGGAGGTCTGAGGTCTTCTGCCAGCGCTCAGTAGGTGTTCTGTAGGAGTTGTTCCACGTGTAGATGTATTTCTGATGTATTTGTGGGGAGGAAGGTGATCTGCACGTCTTAGTCTTCCGCCATCTTGAAGGTCTTCCCCTCCTAACTCCTTAAAGCCTTTATTTCACACTGAGCAGCTATCTTTTTAAATAAATTTGTTATTTATTTATCTTTGTCTGTGTTGGGTCTTCGTGGCTGCATATGGGCTTTCTCTAGTTGCGGCGAGTGGGGGGGCCACTCTTCGCTGCGGTGTGTGGGCTTCTCATTCCAGTGGCTTCTTTTTGCAGAGCACGGGCTCTAGGCACGTGGGCTTCAGCGGTTGTGGCACATGGGTTCCAGAGTGTGGGCTCACTTGCTCCACAGCATGTGGGATCCTCCTGTACCAGGGCTCGAACCTGTCTCCCCTGCACTGGCAGGCGGACCCGTAAGCACTGCGCCACTTTGGAAGCCCTGATCAGCTATCTTTTGTTTGGATTTGCTTGGTCCCAGGAAGGTTCTTTTTGTTGATTTTTAACGATTTAGCAAACAGATATTTTTGAGTGCTTGCTATGCACCAAAGATTGCTTTGGGCAGTTTTATTTACATGATCTCAGTATCGCCGGGTGTCTTAGCTCAGCCTGATCTTGGATTCATAATCTGGTTGTATGTTGCATCAGTGGCCCACATGGTATCAGACTGCATTAACTGAAGTGCATAGCAGAGGGGAGATCTAACAGAAGTCAGCTTCTGTGCTTAGGTGACTAAGTCAGAGATTAATGGTGAGGACATTATACCCAGAAAGGCAATAGAGCATGTGGCCGAGAGCATGGACTCTGGCCTGAGGCTTCCTGGATTCAAATGCTGGCTCCGCCACTTACTTGCAGAATCACCTCGGGCAAATTGCGTAACCTTTCTGTGCCTCTGTTGCCTTACATGTACAATGGGGATAAGAAGTACTAGCATCACTGAGTTATAGAAAGGATTAAAAGGGCCAATATGTGTAAAGCACTTAAAATAGTACCTGACACATATATAGTATCTCAAAACATGTTAACTAATACTGGTATGGTGTCTATTACCCTTACCCCATGGACTAGCTTTCTTTGTCCCTGTGGACCTAAAGACTACAGACTGAAGTGGAAAGAATTGCTTTTAGAAGGGTGTTTGTGAGACTGCGTAGCCGTAGCACTGTTTTGGGCTCAGGTGACAAAATACAACACACAGCTGGGAAGAGGGTCTTGGTGCCGGCAGCTGCCGTTTGGTATCGTAGGGGTTTTGCAGCTTTGCGAACACTAAGAAAGAGTCCCCTGCGCGGGCAAGCTGTACTCTTATTTGGAACATGCCCCCATGAGACCAGGAGATGGAGGTGGAAGTGACTGCTCACTTGTGACAACAAATTATCAGGACTGAATCAAGTTGCTGTGGCTTGCCAGGCTCCCTCTGCCACTGCCTGCTCTATTTGCATGACCTGATGTGATTAGGCCCAGAATCTTGGGTGGGCTTAGGAAGGGCAGCAGTCATCATCTGCTCAGAGGCTGCGTGCACATAGGTCACACCCTTGGCTGCGTGGGCCCTTTGCTCATTGGGTGCCAAACCTAGGGTGGCCAATACCGTGGCTCCTCTCTAGTTAGTCTTTATCCAGAGACAGATGTTTTCTGGGAGGCCTGTATTATAGAGGCCTTGTCGTAAACAGAGTCATTAGGCGGACAATGGGAGATGCAGAGAACTCAGAAGGAGGAAAATGGAGGGGTCAGTGAGTGTTAATTTCAAACAAGCATCTTTGCCAAAATGAAATAATTACTGTATCTAGATAAAGCAGACTATGTTGGAACAAGCAAATGTTCTTGGCAGGAAGTCGATCACATGCTGCACAATTCAATTTATGGGCAGCTACAGACAGCTTTAAAATATTTTTCTGGCTTAATGTGATGTTGAATTATTGAACCCCCTTTTGTTAAACATTTATTAACAATCCAAAAATACCAGTAAGTGGATCAACAGTTTATTTGTCTTATTCTAAAATAATCCTTCTCTGTCAACTTCATCTTTCAGAATCATCATTCCTGAATTTCTCAGAATATTTGGGGAGCTAGGCTTCTTTCCTATCATCCACTACTAGGGATCTAACTTGCCCATTTCCAATAGAGCTGCCATCTCAACGGTGACCTTGAAAGAGATTACAAGCAACAATTACCATGTTTCGGTCTTTCTTATTCTGAAAGCAAACAAAATTTCTTCCTTGATTCCCACAGTCCCATTCCTTCTTATTTTTTCTTCACATCCTTTTATAAGTAGATCATATTGTCTCTGCTTTCGCACCTCTATTCCCTCTTCATTCCACTGTAAACTGGCTTCTGCTGCCATTATCCACAAAAACTACTCTTGCCAAGGTCAACACTCTCACTGGGCAATGCCATCCACTCATCACCTATTTGCTGATGATTCCCAGATGATGTTTTTAGCCCCAACGTCTCCCTGAAATGTCAGGATTATATATTCAATGGCCTGCCACCAACTCCAGCTGGGTGTCTCATAGGCAATTCAAACTCTTTATGTCCAAAATGGAATTCATCATTTCCCACCTCAAACCCATTCCTTCCTTTGATGTCTCTATTTTGTCACCCAGTTGAAGTCATATCTCATTCCTTTATTTCACCATACCTCTAATAAATCACTATGTCCAGTTGACTTTCTCTCTTAAATATTCCTTGCATTTGTCCTTTCTTCTCGTTTAACTTCTGGACTATGATAATAGTTTTCCAAATGACCTCTGATCTTCTCCTGTCCAGTGCATTTTCCACACTGCCACCAGCAAGATCTTTCTATAAGAAAATCTGACCTTGTCACTTCTGTGGTTAAAACTCTGCAAAGCCTCCTCATTACCTACTGGATAAAGCTCAACCTACCTAATATGGCATTTAAGGCCCTCCAGGATCTTATCCTGCCTACTTTTCTAGGCTTACCTTGGAAATGTTCTTCATTCCTTCCCTATACTCTGCCATTTTTTGCTTTTATACTTTGTATATACTATTCATTTTGTCTAAAATCCCTTTCTCTCCCTATACCTTCCTGGCCTGTATAATTGGACATATCTTTAAGCTCACCTTGTATTTGTCTTCTTTAGGAAATAGTCCCAGCCTGCCCTTCCCACTCCCAGGGTAGGTTGATACGTCCTTTTTGTGGTCCCATAATAATTTGTGCACACATCTCTCATTTGATTGTAGTTCCTTGTTTTTATCTCTGCTCTTCCATTAGACTGTGTGCTCCTTAAGGTTAGGGGCCATGTTTGTCTTGCTCACAGCTCTATCCCCAGCATCCAACACCATCTCTAGCATCTAAAAAAGGATGCAGGAGGGCTTTCCTGGTGGTGCAGTGGTTGAGAGTCCGCCTGCCGATCCAGGGGACATGGGTTCGTGTCCTGGTCCGGGAAGATCCCACATGCTGCAGAGCGGCTGGGCCCATGAGACATGGCCACTGAGCCTGCGCGTCCGGAGCCTGTGCTCCGCAATGGGAGAGGCCACAACAGTGAGAGGCCTGCGTACCGCAAAAAAAAAAAAAAAGAATAGCCCCTGCTCACCGCAACTAGAGAAAGTCTGCACACAGCAGCAAAGACCCAATGCAGCCAAAAATAAATAAATTAAAAAAAAAAAAAGAATTACTCTTCTGCTAAGCCTCCCCACAATAGGGGAGAAGTATTTTCTCCCAAATTGGGATACTGGTAGGAAAGGAGATAGATTCTGGAAAGCTTCTTTCCTGAACCCACTCTAATTAGGCTTTTATACTCACCTTTTCCCTGAAATGATTTACCATGGTCACCAATAATCAATAAACTTCCAAACCCAGTGGTTAATTCTCAGTCTTCATCTTATTTGTCTTTTTAGCAGTATTTGTCACAGTTAATCATTCCTTCCTCCATGGGGCAATTTATTCACCTGACTTCCAAGATACAAGTCTATGCTATTTTCTCTTTTAGTCACGCATTAGCAATCTTCCTTACTGGTTCTTCTTTATCTCTGTGACTTCTAATTGCTGGAGTGTCCTAGGCCTTATTCCTTTGACCTCTTCTCCATCTCTTCTCACTCTGTGATGATCTCATCCAACCCCATGGTTTTAACTGCCATCTATATGCTGACTACCCAGACATTTTTATCTTTAGCTCAGACTCTTCCCTGAAACTCAGAATCAAATAGCTAACTACTTAATATTATTTTTCACTTGGATTTCCAAAAAGGATCTCAAATTTAAAATATTCCAAATCCAGCTCTTGCTCCAAACTTTTTCCTCTTTCACATTCTAGTAACTGAAGATTCCATTAGAAACCTTGTCCTTATATTTGAACTATATCCCAGATCTGACCACTTCTTACCACCTCTACTGCTACTATTTTCATGCAAAGCACAGTCTATTCTCACCTGGATTATTGCAAGAGCCTATTAACTGCTCTCTCTGTTTCCACCCTTCTGCGTGATCTATTCTCCTTAAAGCAGCCAATGTGATCTTGTTAGAACATAAAGCAAGTCATAAAACTCTTACAGTCAAAATCTTTCAGTGGCTGAGCTCTTTGATCCAGGATTCTCATGCAACACTGACCGGGAAGTCTTTAACCGAGTTATTGTATAGAATACTTGCTGTTTACCAAATCTATTGCTTAGCAAATGGACAACAGTTCTTGACAAATGGACTAGGCTCCAGGAAGGCTGATCTCTTTGTGACATTGATCAGAGAAGGGAAAGAATATACAAAGCAATCAAAAATAGACTTCCTCTGATATGACTTGGGGAAGTGAAATGTATTATGTGTCACAGGTCAAGAAGTTGAAGAAAAAGGGACCTCGGAGGAAGGGGAGGTTATGGAAATGGTATAAACAGGATCATTACCAACTAATTAGATGATTCGGAGAATGCAGACTTTGTGTCTTTGTATACCCTGGGCTCATTTCAATCTTGAAATAGAACATGTTGCTATGGAAAGAGTCACAGAGGTCATGGACATCCAGATGAATAACTAGAAGAAACCTGGCTGAAAATTTGCTAAATTTAGTACACTGACAAAAGCCAGTTGGGGCTTTTATATTCTGAGTTTGCATGTGTAGAAGAAAGTAACAGGGTTAGAGATTAGTTATGCAGGTCATCAGAGTCGCCTTGATTATTGGCTGATGCTGAAAGGAAGATGAAAGAAATGTAATTTCCAATGGAAGTGTTTAATGAACTGCCTAATTTGAGAATTGAGTTTGGATTTAGAAGACGTGCCCATTATTGGGTGGCAAGCACATAGGCAGAAACGGAGATCAGGGTCTGTGTGTCCAGTATCCTGGGGGAGAAAAGAACATGTTGGAGCATAAGTGAGTGAACAGACAGGAAATATAGCAGCTGTTATTGGAACAAATGATTTCAGCAGGTTAGCAAGTTAAGTATCTGGCTGAAAAAGAAAAAAAATTGAATGGATCATTTGTGACACAATCCTGAGATTTTAATCAGGGTATTACCTAACTGATGTCCTCACATTAGTAGAAGAGAAAGCTAGGAATTGCTTTTTTCTTCTTTTTGATTTATAGTGCAACCTGAATTGATTTCTGAGTAAACTCCCCAAAGAGGCAAGCCTTAGAAGATTAATATTGAGGTCATTTACTGACATCAGAAAAAATATTGCTAATTGTTTCCTTGTATCAGTGGGAGAGAAAAACCTAGTGGATGATTAGCTTTCAATAAAGGGGAGGCCACTGAATTTAAAGTGACAGTTTCATTCTTTGTCTTGCCATGAAGCACAGACCGAGTAGAAGGAGAGGGCTGCAGATGTCTGTAGTGAATAAAGTGGAAAACGGAATAATTTAATATTGATAATGGTACTGACTAGTATGACTCAATCCAATACATATTTATTGGGCATCTAGTGTATGATAGGCGTCATGTTTAGAGGCACCAGGGGACAGAGAAATGTCACAGCTCTTGCCTCAAGCAGCTTGCAGTTTTACTAATGGTAGGGATCATAGGCAAAATCGTTGTATCGGGAGAGTTTATGTGTGACCCTGGGAGGGCAGGTTGTTGCTGCTGTGTGAGCTAAAGGCAGGGTAGAACTGGTAGAGAAAAAGGTTCCTCCCCACTGATTTCAGTTTGGCGCCTGTTGGGGCTGCCAGGGAAGATGATGATGAGGAAGCGTTTCACAGAGGTGTGCAGATTGACGGGGCAGCAGTGATGGCCCAGAGGTCCTGTGGGAATGTGCAGGATGGTTGCTGTTTGTCACTTGCCCAGGACCATCGCGACTCTTCCTGACCCCGGATTTGAGACAGAGGGAGAGACCTGGAGGGGCTGGGGTTTCAGTAGGTCTTGGGATTGTTGCATTTGTAATTAGGCCACCCTTTTGCTTGTCATTACGCCCATGGACTGCCTGACTGATTGCTGGTTTGTCTCCCAAGGGGACTTTGTGAGGCCTCTTGGCTTTCACTTTTTTTTTTTAAACACTATTGTATCCCTGTGCTGGTGTTTCTATAAACACTTGGTATGTAAGGTTTACCCTTTATAACAGGAATGCAAAACTAGGAACACTTCAGAAACACCAGCCTCTGCAAATTACTGCATGGTCATTAAAAATCATTGTTATCTGGCGACTTACCTGGTGGTGCAGTGGTTAAGAATCTGCCTGCCAAGGCAGGGGACATGGGTTTGAGCCCTGGTCCGGGAAGATCCCACATGCCGTGGAGCAACTAAGCCCTTGCACCACAACTACTGAGCCTGCACTCTGGAGCCCGTGAGCCACAACTACTGAGCCTGCGTGCCACAACTACTGAAGCCCGGGCGCTAGAGCCTGTGCTCCGCAACAAGAGAAGCCACCGCAATGAGAAGCCCACACACTGCCACACGACGAAGAGTAGCCCCCGCTCACCACAACTAGAGACAGCTCATGCGCAGCAATGAAGCCCCAACGTAGCCAAAAAATTAATTAATTAATTTTAAAAAATCATTGTTATCTGTGCCTTAAAGGAGAATTCCTAATAGGTGGCTGTGCCTGCCTCATGGGTGCTTTCATATGTGTTGTGCTATAGCCATTGTCTGTAGGACTGGCCAAGTCAGCTTTTTGCTAGGGGGTAGGCAGAAGATGAAAAGGCTAGGGAAATAAGTTGAAGAATAACTGAAGGAAGAAAGGATAGGATAGGACAGGCTGGCCCAGAAGGAATAAGAAAAAGAAAAGATATCCAAAAAAGGAGTGAGTGGCAAGGGAGAAGGGAGAGTAGGGTGGTAGAGGTGGCAGAGTGGATGGAAAAGTAATCGTTTTAAGTAGATAGCAGAGTCTTGGGTCAAGAAAATAGAGGGAGGAGAGAGGGGGAAAAAGCAGGAGTTACTATGGGAATCGAGAAGATAGAGGATGCTTGATTACCTTGGAGTCCACAGGCTGAGGCCCTGAGGCTGATGTGAAATTGCTAGGTTTCCTTTGGGACCAAGGACAGGATTGGAGGGCTCACACACACAAACCCTTGAACAGCTCCAGTGACATTCTGATTCAGCTTACCCATAATATGATTCTTGGATGACAGCTTTTATTCATTCGGGACATCAGGCAAGTCCTCAAAAACCCTAATATAATGGACAGTGTTCTTTGACTGCAGCCAGAAATATGTGTCTGGTCTCCCAGGCAGAAGTCGTCCCGTACCACGCGGCAGTTCACAGGAGTTGAGAGAGAAGATTGTAAATTGCACTTTTGAACCTGGCCTCGCAGTGCCCATCCAGGCAGCTGGGCCTGGCTAAAGCGAACACGAGTTCTGCGCAGGCAAATAATGATAAAAAATGTCATGTGCAGGTCTCTCTGTCAATAACAAAGCTCATCTTTTTGTGTCAGCAGGACACTGCAGGCAGCCCACATTTCAAATTCAGTTAATCTCAAAATAATTCAAAAATCAAAGAGCTTATTCAACCATCAAGATATACCAGATTGACTCACTGTGTATTCATAGAAGAGATTCTGTTTGGGGGGGGGAAGGGAAAGGGAAGAATCCAATATCAAAATCAGTCAAAGCAGCAGTAGTTTTTGTTCAGTTTAAATTGTTTTCATACCACACAACTGCGCTCTGAATACTAAGAAATACTGCCAAAGGATAGTTGACGATGGCATCATTTGCATTCTCAACTAGGAGTAAAATATAGCATTGGTCTCTGCGATTAAGTGGCCCTTGCCTCTGTCTCACACGGGGTTGTTTCCATCTCACTGATTTTTCCTTTTCGTTTTTTTTTGAATTTATTTTTATTCTTATTTTATTTATTTTAGGCTGTGTTCGGTCTTTGTTGCTGCACACGCGCTTTCTCCAGTTGCGGCGAGCGGGGGCTACTCTTTGTTGCGGTGCGTGGGCTTCTCATTGCGGTGGCTTCTCTTGTTGCAGAGCACGGGCTCTAGGCACGTGGGCTTCAGTAGTTGTGGCACACGGGCTCAGTAGCTGTGGCTCGCGGGCTCTAGAGCGCAGGCTCAGTAGTTGTGGTGCACGGGCTTAGTTGCTCCATGGCACGTGGGATCTTCCCGGACTGGGGATTGAACCTGTGTCCCCTGCATTGGCAGGTGGATTCTTAACCACTGCGCCACCAGGAAAGCCCCTCCTTTTGGTTTTTAATTTTACACTCTGTCCTTGCTGCAGTTGTTGTGGCACAAAAAGCTGGCAGGGAGGTGGGCAGAGGCATCAGGTTAGCATTGGTTACAATAGTATCATCTTTAGAGGATTTTACATGTGTGTACTTAGCACGTTGGTTTGTTCCTGTATTTTTCCCCTCCATTCTCTCAACTGTCTCCCTCCCAACCGAAGAGGAAGGGGCCGCGGTTACCGAACTCTTTGATCCTCATTTACCTCATCTGTAAAATATGGGTAATAATCACACCCTGGAAGGTTCTCTGTAATATTAGCATTTACCTCCTCAATTTACCCTTTCCTAGTTTTACAGGAGAGGAGATTGTAACTAAGAGAGATAAAGGCTTTGCTTAAGGCCACAGCCCTGTGAGTGACAGAATTACTAGCTCTAAAAATGCACTGTTGTCCTTTGCCTGTGTACTGTTGGAAGCTAAGTGAATGGGGTGAGGGAGGAGAACTGGCTTCCTTAGAAGTTCTGTTGTACAGGATCTGCCCTGTGTCATAAGACACGGAAGGCAAAGTTGCCCCAGGAGTTAGAGGTCGATAGTAACGTCTCTTCCACCCATTTCTTTATTTCATACAGATCCATAAACTCCTATCCGTAATTCCCAAAATGGAGGTCTGAAAATTGAGTTGTGCTTTTGTTTGTTTTTGTAAATTTGGCATGCAAACTCATCTGACGACAGAATTTCTTCTGATACATGAGGATTTTTATCTTCTTTATTAATACAACTTAGGGTGACCACTTCTTTGTTTCACTGTGGATAGATTCATCTTGCTGGGGTGCAATGTACCGCACGTTCCCCCTATTATCTTTCTCAAATCTGAAAAGCATTTCAAATTCGGACGTACTTATGGACCCAAAGGTTTTAGATAAGTGACTCTGGACCTGTAAATACATAATTTCGTGCCTTCAGAACGCCAGGCACCATGCTAGGAGCTGGGAATGTGACGAGGGATTTGGAGGAGGACGCAGCGGCTAATGATCTCAGTACTTGCCCCACGCTGGACACTACGAAGCGCTTAGGTGAAACACGTATTGACTGGTAATGCTTACAGCAACCTTCAGTCATGTTTCCTGCCCTCAAGTAGCTCATAGCCCAGGAGGGAAAACATCCATTCTCTGTGACAGACGCTAGAACTCGACAAGGAAAATGTGTACACTTTAGCTGCCACTGCTGCCTGGGCCCAGACCTTGTTCTGTCTCTTGCCACAAACGGGTGTATAACTGAGCGGCAAAAGACCCGGGACCAAGGAGAGAAGAGGTGGCAGCGATGGAAAAGACAGAGATAAGGAAGGGGTGGCATGTTGGTCCAGTGGACCGAGAGCTATTAAGGGATAACATTTTATGGGACATAATGTTAGCCAGTTCGGGGATTGGAATGTAAGAGGACGCTGCTTGCTCTGGGGTTCTGGTTCTGAGCCTTTGATGCCCTAATACAATATCAGGACAGATAAGGGTCTATTGGGCAGCCTGACATGTGACAGGCTGTGACAGGTAAGGGTCTACTGGGCAGATAAGCATCTGTTGGGCGGTCTGACATGTTAGCTTTGTGAGGGGTCATTTAAGATGTAGCATCTCCTGTTTCTCAGCAGCTCCTTCCAGAGGCATGCTTTGAGATGAAAACTCAGGGCTTAAGATTTTCTAAGGGGCAGGAGCCTTTAAACTTGAGGCCTAAGCATGGCTGCTCAACCCCTCCTAAGCGAGTATGGCTTTGCCCATGAGTATATCAAATAATACCTTGCCAGGTTGCAGGGCTAGGGTCAAGTTCTGAAATGTGAGAGAGAGCCCAACCCGATGTAGTACCTGCCCGTTTCCAGTGTAACTTTCATTTTAATTGCTCATACTGAATGCAAGACCTGATCCCTGCTGTTCAGGTGACCATCAGTTACAGGTCCCCCTGGCAGCAGGCCATGCTCCCTCCCCTCCCTTGCAGGTAATTGATGGGCTGAAGCGATTAAGGGTGATATGCTACATCACAACCATCATTCCCATAACCGAGAAGACATGAGCACACAAAGCATCCTCGGTGCTTAATTGATAATTCTCATGAGCTGTCCAGACAGGGGCCATTTATATATTTGGCTCCCTCATTTTTCTTTCCTCCCTGGGGTTAGGTGCTGCAGCTGGTAGGGCCATTAGCCCCTTGTCCCTGCTGGTGAGTTCTGGCTTGCGGCCCGCTTGTTTGTCAGAACAGAAGCCTCGAGCACATCGTGGGTAGTAGGACAGGACAAGCAGGAGGGGTGGGGAACTAAGATCCTGCAAGCCACGCGGCGGGAGCTAGCAGTACCCACTTGGTGAGGCAGAGGCTTTGGGGCTGACCTAAGTGTAGGCTGTAGGAACAAGCTGAACCAGGCTGGTGGGAGATAGCCATAACAAGTAGAGTAACAGTGTAGCAGTTATCATTATTGTTAGTGTTAGAATGATTATCATGACAGCTAGCATTGCCTGAACACCTACTCTGTGCTAGGGGCTTTACACTCATCCTTTCATTTAATGGTTGCAAGATCTGAATGAACGGTATACACGGTATGAATCACAGCCCTCATTGGTCTGGTGCTACACAGCTGAATCGTTGTAGAGCCCAGATTCAACCTCAAGTCTATTACTGTCCAAAGCTATTGCTAGTTTACTTTTAGCACTTGCGCCATGTGGCTTTACAGGATCTTAGTTCCCAGACCAGGGATCAAACCCGGGCCACGGCAGTGAAAGTGCGGCGTCCTAACCACTGGACTGCCAGGGAGTTCCCTACTTTTAACTAGACTATACCGCCCACTTGGAAAAGGGTCATGCCGTGGAGGTAATGTGCTTGGAATTCACTGGAAGCAGAATTGGTTTGAGGGGCAGGCCAGGCAAGTGGCTGCCCAAGGCATCAGGCCTTATGGGGTATTCCTATAGCCCTGAAAACTATTTTTTCTTAATTTATTTTATTCCAGTCTAGTTTATGTACAGTGTTGTGTCAGTTTCTGCTGTACAGCAAAGTGATTCAGTTACACACGTATAGAATGGAGTTGTTTGTTTTCTTATTGTTGAACTTTAAGAGATCTTTGTAGATTTTGGATAACACACCTTTATCAGATGTGTCTTTTGCAAATATTTTCTGCCGGTCTGTGGCTTATCCTCTTATTCTCTTTATATTGTCTTTCACAGAGCAGACGTTTTTAATTTTAGTGGAGCACTGAAAAATTTGGAAGCGTGGAGCCGTTTAACTCAGGTTTCCAGATTTGAACCCATCTATCATTGCTCCACCCTGTCCAGAGCAGACAGAGGCTTTGCCAAAAAACCAAATGACCCCTTGCCAGATTGAACATATATCCATTGAATAATTTTGCGATATACCTACAGGTTGCATGAAGCACTTTGCCTTGCCGCCAATCCTCAGAACAGGCAGTTGCCCAAAGCGACAAAGCAGTCAGTTGAAAATCCCAAAGCGAATAAGCAGTGGTCTAGTGCTGTGTGCCAGGAATGAATAAGTTATTTTCCTGTCTAAATTTTAAACACTTTTCACAGGCCTCACAATAAATGTTCTAGTTCCCCAAATTGCATTTAATAACTCCCTTAATGTGAACAGAAAGAGGTATTACTTTTACTAATAGAGAATCAGTTAAGTGGGTTTTCATGTTTCAGGATACTATTTTCTTCTTCCCTTCTGCTGTCTGTCTTCCTCCTTCTCTCCCAGCCCCTTCCAACCTTTCCTCCCCCGTCCCCCGCCCCTTCCATTGTATCTCCACTGCAGCGTGCCTCAGCACTGCAGCCCCATGAGTAGTTGTGGACCCTACTTAATTCTTTATGTATATTACGCTGGGCGTCTACATTCCGGGAACTGGCGCAGTTCCCTGCCGTGGCAGTGGACAGCCTATGCTGTCTGAGTCTTACAGATGAGAAAGGGCCGTCAGCGTGCAAAGAAAACGTATTCTCAGCAAAGGGGCCACCAGGTGCCCCAGCAGCGTTCTGTTCCTCACAAAGCAAGGCTTTGATGGTGTGAAAGGAAAATGCGTGGCTTATATGTTGCTTGAAATGAAGCCCTGCGTCTTGAGGTTTTTCTTTCCTTCCTCCACTCTCACTGCCATCCCCCCAGAGATCTGGACTTGTCAGTAGATGATGCTCTTAAAATCCTTTTAGCCACCCACGTGGGCAGCACGGCTGGCAAAATGTCAGGCAGTCTGTGTTAGCCCTGGTAGCATCCTGGTGTCACACAGCCGCACTGAATAAAGCCGGGCGACAGGGAGACCGAGTGGTTCTGGTGGCACGGAAGTGGGAAAGAGTGTAGCGAGCCCTGCATACGTTGCAACACTTACAGAGAACAGACTCATAAACATTTAGAACTAAAAGGACTCTTAGACATCATTAATCTAATCCCCTCTCTGTAACAAACAGAAGACAGAGGTGCAGGAAGGGAAGAGGTTTACTAAACTTACACAACTGATGTCTGTGTCAGAGTAGGCCCTAAGCCCTGGTGTCCTAACTCCTGGAGGGGTGTTATTTCCTTACCTCCAAAACATAGGCTGTATGCGGTTCTGAAAGGAATTGAATGTAACTATCACCGTAGGCAGCAGCCATTAAAGCACATTCCCCTGATTTTTCTTTCTACTTGTATACTCTCTGTTCTCCTTAGGTCAAAATGTGATCTAAGTAACCCAGTGAGATGTAGCTAGAAAATGACTTTGCTGTTGAGGATTTTTCTAGGATCTAAGCATACAGGATTCAAACATAACTCTCTGTTTTTAAACTGTCATCTCTTAGTAAAAGGGAGGGGGGAAGGTTTAAGCACAAATTTTTTGCTGGTATTTGCAATATTAATGGAATCGAATAAAGCGATATTAATAAAGGCAGTGGCAATGTGGACACTTATTGATTTGTCTCTGAGACCCTGCAGATAATAGGGGAAATGGTATTTATTTGCCATGGTCTTTTTCATTGTTGGGGCTCTTTTTTTCCCCTGTATGCTTTAATTTATTCCATCAAAGAAGACTGGATACTTTTAGCGATTATATAGTAAGTTATTTACGTTGACTTGAAGAATCACAGTTGGTCTTTTTATTCCCAGCATCCTTTAAAACATTTCCAGGATGAGTGTTTCGGCTTGTTAGGCTCATTGAATCAAAAAAAAAAAAAAAAAAAGGAATAGAGCTGGCTGGTAGAGAATTTCAGATTGAGCCCTCCAAGTGCTTCATTTTAGAGAAGAGGTCCAGGACCAAGACATGACTCGTTCAAGGTCACACGATATGTTAGTGCTGAGCCAGCATTAGAACTCAGATCTTTTGACTTTTAGAACAGTATACTTATTGAAGTAAGAAAGTATTTTCATAACTTTTTTGATAACAGGTTATCATGACATATTATTCTCAAAATAGTCAAGGGTTCTTGTGGTTATATTGCACAGTGCATTTCTGGAACATTCTTCAGTTCCAGATGTGAGCTCTAATCCTGAGTCCATTACTGACTTATTGTGTGACCTTGGGCAATTCACTCAAACTCTTTGTATTCCATTTCCCTCAACAGAAGAACCAACACCTACCTCACCTAGTTTACCAGATTCTTGGGAGTTACAAACAAGATGGTGGGTAAGAAAGTCCTTAGTAAAATAATCTCATCTGCATGACATTTTATACAGTAGTATTAATGCCTTTGAAATACTTCTAGAGAAGTTTTGCTTTTAGCAATGGCAGGCTACTAGTTTTTAGGGCCACATTATGACTTTTGTGGGCTGTAGGCACTTTTGCCTTCATGAACTCTTTCCTCCAAAGAGGTGAATCCAACATTTGGTGCTACATTTCTCCTCAACATATTTCTTGATTCCAAAAATGTGACTGAGAGGCTGAGAAACTGAGCAGAGCTTACAACTCCAGGGGCTGGGAGACACAATTGAATGTCAGGGCCCATCAAAGAGGAGGGTTTCTGGTAAGGCCTCCAGTTTGGGGTTGGTACCCTGAAGAACAATGTCCTAGGTGTAAGGGCAAACCCTTATAGCCCTTATAGGGACTCAAGCCTAGCATCTAGTCATTCCAACATCTGAGTGGATTAAAAGTGATCTGGGGTAGCTGGTGCCCTTAGACTGTCAGTGCCTGCCAAAAAACAAATGTAAGTTGTCTCTGGAGGAAGATAATATTATCTAAAGTCTCATATTAGTTTTACAGTTTTTCGCCCATGATGTCTTGGGCATTCAGTCAAAAATAATCAGGCATAGAATAAGACCACATGACCAAAAACTAAGGTAAAGCAATAGATAATAGAAAAAGACCTACAAGGGCCCCAGATGGATTTATAAGATACAGACTTTAACTATGATTCATATGTTTAAAGAATTGTTCTAGATTGGAGATTAATTACAGAAATCTATCTGGATATGTAGTGACACGTTCGTCAGTTTGAAACATTTGCCATCCCATCCCCTGTATATGGATCTTAAGCTTGGACAGCTACCTGTAGGAGCTGGTGTGGAATGTTGCCATCCACGTGAAGGTCGGTTTTCCACAGATGCTCATAACTTTCTTGACCATTTAGGGTTCCAGGTTCCCTTTCAGATATATACCGTAGCACTCACTTTTATAAGCCTCCCCTCTAAAGTTTAGAACTTATGATCATTTGGCAAACGCTGGGCTTTGATTATTTTTGCATGCACAAATAAACAGTAAAGCAAGATTGTAGGAGGTATGCCAAGCGTACTTAAGCAATTAAATTTTTTAAAAAACAGTTCTCAAATTGCCTTTTTACACTTGCCTTCCTACAAATAATATTCTAATGACGAATGAGTCATATCTCTTAATTAAAGCTTGCAAAAGGGAGTCTTACTCAAGCAGTTTATTAGCAGTTAGTTTACATTTGTGCATAATACTTGATAGTATTCTTTTTCTTTAATGTTTTTCGCAGAAGGTAGACTTTACACAAATTCAGATTAACCCTCTTCCTAAATAACCTAATTTGGCGAAGCTTTATTCTTGTAAAAGGCATCTCTGAATATCCCTTTTCTTGGATTCTTCCAATTGACCTTTTAACAGAATAGAGAGGACAAAAATGGTGTTTTAGTGGGGTCTAAGAAATAAAGGTAAATATTTTGAGACATGGTCTTAATTATTCTTCTAAGGAAGGCTACTTGTGGCTGAAGGAATGCAATCTGTTTTTTCAGCCAGGCATGAGCCAGAGTGTTAGAAAGGAATTAAGCAGAGAGAGAAGAATTTAGAATTATCACTCCAGAGGCAGTTTCAACTGACTGTAATGAAACTATTTCACATTTGACAAAGGACCAAAATGATATTGGATGGTCACCAGCAACACACGTTTAACTTTTCCCTCCCCTTCCTTCCTCCCTTCCTCACATCCTTCCTTTTTCTGGAGGTTGAGCTCTCCCCCAGCAAGCTGTGCTTGTTGGTTTGACTAATCCTGCTGCTTTCTGAATTACGCCCTTATGGTGTGTTGCGCCTCTGATGGCAACAAATTTAGCCCGAAGACATATTTTTATGGCTATTTTAGTTCCCTCCCAGTAGCCTCACACATTTCCCATAGAACGTAACATGGGTCCCACCATTCCAGTTCAGGAGCGGGTCACGCCGTTAATTCAGAAGGATTTGCATTTTCTGAGCTGTTATCTTTTATAAATCATATATAATCACATTTCTGAAAGCACGCTGAGACCGACTGTTAACTGGATACGACAGAATTCAGCTCACTGCCCTGTCTTCTGACAAAAATGACCAAGACATGAACAGCCTTTCACTGAGTACCATCTACATGAGGAGTTCACATTAAGAGCTAAAGGGAGATATAGAAGAAAGCACAGTGAGGGGTTCTGTCTTTACAGGAGTTTATGACCAAATAGGAGAGAATGGAGCTATGTGAGGGAATGGTGTGAGGCCTTTGCTTTCTATTTGGATCTCACGTCTTCAGCCCCCACCGTGCTTAACATAGTGCCTGGTGTATGTTTGCCCCTCAATAAAGGGTTGTTAAATACACTAAAGAAATGAATTAGTATGGATACTAATTTGGCATTAAGCCACACATACCACTGGACGGAGCTCATCCAAGGACAGCTAATGCAGTGATCACAAAGAGAGAGTGAAATTCGATGGTTCGCTGACCATCAACACAGCAGCAGGTCTTACCCTTTGATAAGGTCACCTACTCTTCCAGAATGTGGTAAAGCCTATGAACACTCAGGCCAGAGAACTACACGAATGCACATGTATGCTGACTTTGTAGTGCAGTTTACTCTTCCTGTGGATTCTCTAAATGTCCAGAGTCCTCTGGTTAGGAACCCCTCCTCTACTAGGTGCTCGTTATGAGTCAGTCACTGTGTGCAGCATACCCTGGGTGCTGTAAGAGGCCGGAAAAAAAAGTAGCTATCCCGACTTGGCGATTGGGGCAGGCTTCCTGGAGAGGTGAAGACTGAGGCGGAAACCTAAAGGACGAGAGGAATAATCATACTACTACTAAGTCCATGACACCTTCCAGAGAGCCGTTCCTGTACTGTCCCCGCCCTGCTGTTGAAAATAACATCCTATTTTCTATATGACTCTTTCTCCATTTTTCATAGCACTGGTCACAATCTGTAATTGTGTTATTTGTTTTATTCACGTATTTATTATCAGCCCCCTCACTAGAATGTGAGTGCCATGAAGGTAAGTGAATTTTGTCTGTTGTGTCCACTGCTGTATCCCCAGTACCTGAAATAGTGCTGGCGAACACTCTCAGTTCTCAATTATTTGCTGAATGAATGAGGGCTTCCTAAGCAGATGGAATAGCTTGAACTCAAGCACAGAGGCATGAGCGTATGGGGACACTATGAGCAACTCAGTGCCGAGAGGATAACGTGTTCAGAATGAAAGTGATGGCATGGGGCTTCCCGGGTGGTCCAGTGGTAAAGAATCTGCCTTCCAGTGCAGGGGACGCAGGTTTGATCCCTGGTCGGGGAACTAAGATCCCACGCGCCGCAACTACTGAGCACACACGCCCTGGAGCCGGCACACCACGAGAGAGAAGCCCGCGCACCTTAACGAAAGATCCTGTGTGCTGCAACTAAGACCTGACACTGCCAAAAAAAAGAAAAAAGGAAAGTAAATAAAGTATAAATAAATAAGTATTTTAAAAAAAGAATGAAAGTGACGGCAGATGGGGCTGAAGAGGAAGGGAGTGGACAGGTCGTGGGAGGCCCTTGTTAAGGCAGTTGAACTCTCTGAAGTTCCACTGGGGAGGGCAAATTCATGGGGACAAGAGCCTAACTTCCAAAAGAAAGAACTGGGAGTGTGAACATAGCAGGATGAAGGAAGTACAGTACAGTCTTATGTAGGATGTTCTGTCGTAAGAACCCTACAGCTGCTTTTTGCCCTTGACTCTGGTTTGGGTCTCTTACTGTGAGCTGGCATTTTGGACTTAACGCTCTGTTAATAAAATAATGATGATGATGCTAAAAGCAATCGTCAAGCCAGGCACTGTGCCAAGCTGTGTACCTAGATTTTGTCATTTCATCCTCACAGCTACCTTATGAAGGAGGTGCCGTTATATTGTAATCCCGTGACGTAGACAAGGCCATTGACACTCAGGTGAAGCCATGTCTTCAGTGTCACACTTCACCAAGTCAAAGAGTAAGAATTTGAAACTAGGCAGTCTGAGTCCAGAGTCCAATTCTGACTAGTATCCTCTACTTCTTCCCTGCTTCTAGGCTTCTGAGCCTGCCCTCAGGCTCTGCCTCTGGCCTTGGACAGACTACGAGCCACACCAATGGGCTTCTTGTCCTTAATTTCCATCCTCAATGCCTTTAACACTCACACAGAGGGCTTTCTGGGCAACTCCTACTCTTTTCTGTGATCAAACAACATCACACAAAGAATATCCAATCCTTAATGGCATTCAACACTGGATCCTCTAGAGGTAGTTTGAGTGGATTAGAAATTATCTGGGCCAAATCTTGCTTTCAAGTCTGTATTGATGTTGTCACTTGAAGTGATTTGTTGACAGAAACAGTATCTTTGATTAGCTTGGTCTAGGGGACTTCTCTGTTAAAGCAGATACCAGCCTGTGGCAGGGAAAGTAGGAAATGGCAG
This sequence comes from Globicephala melas, assembly GCF_963455315.2. Taxonomy (NCBI): domain Eukaryota; kingdom Metazoa; phylum Chordata; class Mammalia; order Artiodactyla; family Delphinidae; genus Globicephala; species Globicephala melas. Next base: position 10,191,234 of record NC_083335.1, on the reverse strand, counting down.
CTCTCTGGGAATGTTTTGTGAATCAGCTTGTATTGGCAATGAATGTGTAAGGAGGTAATTATGATAACAACCGTGAACACTTCTGGGTTGCTTACTGTTTGTTCGCCATGCAGTTTTTATAGTATGTTTTGCGTGTTAACTTATTTAATCCATATAACTTTATGAGGTAGACGCCATTATCTTCATTTTACAGATGAGGAAACGGAAGTACAAAGAAATAGTTATTTAAATTGCTCGAATTGAAAAGCTAATAAATTACCCCTTTGTATTTAGCCAGAATATGAATCCAAGCAAGTCTGGCTCCAAAGCCTTTTCTCTTAACTAGACAGGCTTTCTTTGCAGGGTGGTTTCATCACATTGTGCAATGCATTTAAATTAAGAAACACGTACTTAGTGTCTGTAATGTGCGTAGCATACTGCTCATACCTGAATTAGGATGCCTTCACATAATGCAAGAGATGATGGAGCCTTAACCTAGGGTCCTGGAAATCGGTTTGGAATTGAGGGCCAGATACAAATGACATTTTGGAGCTAGAACTGGAGCTCAGTGGCTCTCTGGATTGCATGTGGGTGGGAACGTGTCTGGAGGGTGGCCGAGGGAAGGAGGAATCAAAAATGACGTGGAAGTTGTTAGCACCTGTGACCAGGAAAATGCTGTCTAAATTAACTGAGGTGACTAGTGGCTATTTGGAAGTCATGTCTGAAGCTCAGAAGAAGGGTCAAAACTAGAAGCATGAGGGAATGAGCTCACTTGGAGGGGGGGTAGAGTGAGAAGATAGAAGAGTGACAGAGAGAACTCTGGGAAAGCACTACACTGAGGCAGTGAGCACAGTAAGAGAAGGCAGGGAAGGAGATTGAAACAGAGCAGACAAGTATTTAAGGGGAGATCTGAGAGAAGGCAGGACTGTCTAAGCCTTGGTGGAGTAAATGATGAACGCTGTTAGATGCTCTACAGTGCCCACTGGGATGAGTATTTTTTTTTCCTTCTTGATTCAACCTCATTTTTTTAAAAACTTTTTATTTTATATTGGAGCAGAGTTGATTAACAATGTTGTGATAGTTTCAGGTGTACAGCAAAGTGATTCAGTTATACACATACATGTATCTGTTCTTTTTCAAATTCTTTTCCCATTTAGATTGTTACATAAGAGCTCCCTGTGCTACACAGTAGGTCCTTGTTGGTTATCCATTTTAAATATAGCAGTGTATGGGATGAGTATTGAGAGGAGGCCTTGGGATCCACGATTATGAAGACGCTGTTGACCTTTATGAGCACAGTGGTCATGGTGAGGGCAGAAGGCAGACTGCAGGGGTAAAGCAGAGAGCAGGTAATGAAAAGAAGGCAGCTCCCTGAGACTGCTGTTTCAAGGAGTTGGCAGGAAGGGACTGAAAGAAAATGCTAGCTTGAAGGGCGTGTAGGCTTGTTTATTTTAGGGGTAGGCGAACTTGGTGAGCCCATGTCTGGGTCACAGGGTGTAAATTCTGGAAGGATGAAGAAGAAAAGTGATAGTGGTGGGGACAGCAAGTTGTATGGAGATGATGAGAGCTCAGAAGCACAAAGCGAGATTTAGCTTTGTAGCTGAGGAGAGCCACGTTAATCTTGGAGAGAAAAGAATTGTAAATTAAAAAGTTGGGGATTTCACGTACATTGGATATATTTTTCTTAGTGACTCAGGATGCAAAAATCATTAGCTAAGAGCAAAGAAACTCAGAATGCCTCTGGTAATTTGAGAATGGGTTGAGGGAGAAAATTTGAGAAGAGAAAATGGAAATGGGTGAATTGGTGAAATTGCAGTATTTTAGTAAATGACATCCCTTAGAATATTATTCCAGGAGACAATGAGAAAAATGTTTCTAAGGCACACACATTGGGAAATTAATCGCACTAGACCTTTTGACATTATATATGAGAGTATTGAAGACTCTCTGGATTTCTGGAACAGAGAAATTACCTACTTTTATTTATCCTGCATCTTGCAACCTTTTAATCCATAGTCAGTTCTTCACATATCAGCTATTAATATTCCACGTCACATGGACATATATACTCTACCAAATGTAAAATAGATAGCTAGTGGGAAGCAGCCGCATAGCACAGGGAGATCAGCTCAGTGCTTTGTGACCACCTAGAGGGGTGGGATAGGGAGGGTGGGAGGGAGGGAGACGCAAGAGGGAAGAGATATGGGAACATGTGTATATGTATAACTGATTCACTTTGTTATAAAGCAGAAACTAACACACAATTGTAAAGCAATTATACTCCAATAAAGATGTTAAAAAATTAAAAAAAAATATTCCACATCATTAGGGTTCCAAGGAACATACTCAGGGAATGCTGATAGAGGAGGTTGGCCCGAGATAAATCAAAGAATTGGGCAAGTACATTGAGAACTCAAGTGCCGTTTCATAAAACACACGTGTAGTGGAGGTACTTAGTGCTGGGGCTTGACTTGTGGCCTCGAAGCTGGCACGGAGAAAATGGAGAGTTGTGTCTGTCCCAGCTTGGGTTTTGGCAAGGCAAACACAGCAGAAGGCAAAGCGAGTAAAATCGTTGAAGATCTGGTGGGAGTGCTGTATTGATGTGCTTGGTGAGGGGGTGGGGGCAGGCTGGGGAAGCAGAAGGGCAAAATAACTGGGCGAGGTTGGAGAAGTTGAGGGCCTCGTCTTAATGACGTCAAAGCCTATTTCTAGTGGGAAAGAGGGAAGGGGAGAGGGGAAGAATAGGAGGTGATGGGGAGAAGAGGTTTTTTTTTTTTCTTAACAAATAGGGTGTGATAAACTATCAAATGCTGCTGAGAGACTGAGTGGGATCAAGCTAGGGAAGAGACTGATGGATTCGGCAATTAGGAGATCATTAGTTACTTATGAGTGAACAGTTTAAGTATAGTGGTTAGAGGTAATAAGGGAGTGTGTGGCCGAAGCGGTGAACAAAACGAAATGTACTCATTGATTTTTGTTAGTAAAAGGAATGAGAAATGGGGAATTACTTGAAGAATGCAGTGTCCAAATAAGGTCTTTTCAAAAAAGTCATTATTTTGTTTATAGGTGTGAAGACCGGGTGAACCTGGGGGCTTGAGGATAGTGGGATCTAAGTTGGGAGGGTCGGGAGAGTCCAGTTGAGGAAAGGTAGGATGGATTTGTCTTACGCTGTTTTTTTGAGTTGTGGTCCCTGGGAGCTGGAGGGTTAGGGCCCTCACAAGCTGGGAAGATGGAGAGCAGCTGAGAGTGGGGGTCATGATGAGCTTAAAGACTGACTCAGCGGGAGTGAGGGGGCAAAGTAGGTTGTGCCTAGAAGGGGGAGGGGCGGGGTCTTAGAGTTCCAGGTGTGGCTAAGTTACAAATTTTGGTCAAAAGAGAATGAGGTTCAGAAAGAGTGGAAGTGAACGTCTTCAGAGTGGAATGAATTAAGGACTTGCTAGGCCAGGGCGTGATATAGATTATGCATCTACAAATTGATGTCGCCCTGGACAGGAGTCCAGGCGTGACAGAAAATACCATTAGAAAACAGTGTAGAGGAGGGGCCTGGGTTGGGCGATGCTACTGTGAAGGATGAGAAGACAAAAGGGTACTTGGATTACGGTGTGAGCTTCAAAAGGGTGGTAGCTGAAGGAAGGTGATGGAACAATGGAAGGCAAACAGCTGAGATGAGTGAGGAGTTGGTAGAGCTACTCTCTTGGCCCCGAGAGGGAGACGAACATCCTCCTGAACTGGTCATGAGGGAAGGCAGTAGGCAAATCACAGGGCAGAGGGAACAGTCTGGGGGGAAGGTAGAAAACAGTACCCGCTGTTGACAGTAGGACAAGGAGAGAGCACAGTGCAAGGGACCAGAGGGAGCACAGAAAGCAGAGGATTGTGGCACAAGAGGGGACAGACCAGTTCTGTGAGCAAGAGCGATGGTGAGTAATGGGGATGAAAGACACAAGGTCCTAAGGCTTCAAACTGGGATCCAGGAACGGCCCCAGGAGGACTGAAAGTGGCGTCATTGACTAGAGCTTGCTAGACTTCCCGTGAGACCTTGGCGAGACTGAGGGCTGTGCCGGAGTTCAGAGCTGCACCAACGTGGCTGTGTGGGCTCCTGACTGATGATGACAGCACAGCTTTTTTAAACTATTGTTTTTTAAACCCCACATTTGTTTATTTTATTTTTGGCTGTGTTGGGTCTTCGTTTCTGTGCGAGGGCTTTCTCTAGTTGCGGCGAGCGGGGGCCACTCTTCATCGCGGTGCGTGGGCCTCTCACCGTCGCGGCCTCTCTTGTTGCGGAGCACAGGCTCCAGATGCGCAGGCTCAGTAGTTGTGGCTCACGGGCCCAGTTGCTCCGCGGCATGTGGGATCCTCCCAGACCAGGGCTTGAACCCGCGTCCCCTGCATTGGCAGGCAAACTCTCAACCACTGCGCCACCAAGGAAACCCCCAGCACGGCTTTTGTGAGTTGCGACATCCCACATCAAAGACCTTCATTCAAGGGGAAGCACAAAGCGTCCTCACGAGCCTATTTCTGGTGATGCCTGGATTTCCTATTCCTGTGGATTGGCAGTGCCTTTGTATAAACATAAATCAAGGGGCATTTTGAAAGACGTATTGGGGAGTTACAGGAGTGAGGAAAAGGACCCAGTCTCATTTTGTAAGGTTTCCTTTTGAGCTAGATTTGAAACACTGGGACACTGGGGAATTGTTTCATGGTACTTGGTATTTCCTGGCCTTTTCTCTAGGTGGCCCTAGCACGGGGCTGCCTGCCCACAAGGTGCTTAGGGCCCTGGAACCATTTCCTTTTTCACCAGCGCTGCTCCAAATCCTGGCCAGGCTCTGCTCTAAACTTTCCCCTTTATTCCGACACCTGATTCTGTGGCATCGAGGCCCTGCTCTCTTCCCAGGCTGTTCCCATGGCAGCCATTAAGTGAATCAGTGCTAAGGTAGTTAAATCTAATCAAAAGTTAATGTCTTCAGGCTTCCAGGAGTTTTTCCATTTCACTTGAGTGCGTTCCCCCAAAGAAAAATACCAAACTGTAATCATGGGAATTGAAAGCTCTAGAGTAGGGGAAGGAAAGTAAGGAAGGGCTTCCTGGACTTCAAACTAAACCAGCAAGGCATTCAATTGCCGCTGGTTTCACTGAGCTGTGAGACTGATTCTGTTTTTCCAGAGCACTTGGGGTTAGACCTGGTTCCCTGTAGCCTAGAAGTAACGACACCCCAAGTTCTTTGGTACAACAACTTGCAACCCTTGAATTTTCACTCTCTGGCCCATCTATTTTGGCCTCTGTGAATTGTGTGGTTATTTTCTTTTTCTTCTCTTCAGAAACTTTATCCTCTAGCCTGCTTGAGGCATAAATTAGTTAAATCTTGCAAAGAGACTTAGAAGGGTACTTCTCCTTCAAATCAGTGAAAAGAAGCTTTGAAAATAGACCCATTCAGTGGTTTTTAACTCTGATAGAAAAACTGTATAATCAGACAAATCTAATTCTTGAATAGGCTGAAACCTGAGTTTTTTCCATGCATTTTCCTTCTTCCAGCCGAAGAACCCCAGGTGCTCACTAAGGAATGTAAATGTCAAGGGGGACTTTTTTGATATACACCTTCGAGGAGGTGGCGGCTGTGTCAGTGGTCCTGTTGGTTTTAGGCAGTGTCTGGGGCCCTTGCCAGCAATCCCAGGCCTGCGTGCTCACCATATGCGGAGCCTAAAGTGGCACAAAGTCCCATCCAGAGCCGGCACTAAGCAAGGTGGAGACACTTTACCCTCTATTCAGAATACCCACTCAGTATCTGTTCTGAAGCGTGTGCTGCCTGTGTTTCCATGTAAGAATTATCTGTTCAGAATGGTAAACCCTTAGGAGAATATTTATCCATCTGTGAATTTTCCAGACTAATATCTTCCTTATCCAACTAGCAACCAATTTATTTGACCATCTGCTTCACTCTCCACTTTCAGACACCTTATACATCGAGACATTTACAAGTACACTGGCCTTTCTTCTTCCTCAAGACATCGAGTGCTTTTAGGCAAACCTCAGACAGCTCAGGGACCTCTAACTGTGTCCCTTGTTGTAGACCTGTTATACTGCACGATGTTCCGTCCTATCCAAGTACCCACCTGCTGGCCGTTGTCATGTTGGAAATCAATCTGGCAAATCAATCTCTGCTACAGTCCTAAGACCCGATAATTGCCAAAGCGTGGCTTCTGTCCTTCCCCTCAGGCATATTTGCATTTCAAAAGGAAATTTTTAGCAGCACCAAACCTTATTCCAGGGGATGGCTCTCTATGGTGTGAATATCAGGCATTCTTTTAATAAATTTTTAATACATGCCTACTATGAGTCAGACATTGCATTAGGAACAATGGATATGACAATAAAATGTGGTTCCACCCTAGGAGCTTACAGTATAGTATGGGAGATGGCCGTGTGAAAAAATTTCAGTGCAGTATTATAAGTGCTATGAAAAATGTATTTTTGATTAATTTGGCCCATACATATTTATTGACTGCCTACCATGTGTCAAGCCCTGTGACTAGATACGAGAGAAATAGCGATGAGTAAAGAAGACAGTCTCTGCGCTCATTGACCTTCCATTCTTCTGTGTGTACAGGAAGTATTGTCCGACCCAAGAAGGAATGAGTTAGCTGGGAGGGTTAGGCAGGGCTACATGGTGGTCATGGCTTTTGAGCTGGATCTGGGAGGAAGAGTAGAAATTCATAAAGTCCAGGAGATGAAAGAACACATTCCAGGCAGAAAGGATATTATGTATAAAGACAGAGAAACATGAAAGATGGACTTACGATGTCCTTGAGAAATGGTGAATAGTTTGGGGTGTCTGGAGTGCTGATGGTACGTCAGGAAGCATTCTAGCGATGAGGCTGGAAAGACAGATTAGGCCAGATGGTGAAGGAGAGCAGCTATATAACCATATGGTACTGGATCAGATGGAGCAGGGTCAAATTTGGGCACTGCCACTTACTGCTATGTGACTGCTGTGTGACTTTGGGTAAATTACTTAATCTCTCTGTGTCTTGGGTTCCTCACCTATAGGATGGGAATAATTATTGTAACAACTTCATGGGATTCTAGTGAGGATTAATTTATGTAAAGTATGATGTTTACCAAGTGCTTAGTGTCAGGCCCGTGACATACTAAGTGTTCAGTAAGTTGAAACTGTTGTTTTTAATGTAAAGGAGATTGAATTACGTACGTAGCCAGTGGGGATCTGTTGAATTTGGCTTCTTGAGAAGGCGAGTGACTTGACTCGATGTGTATTTTAGAAAGACCATTCTGGCTAGAAAGAGGAGGAAAGATCTGACGGGTTGGAAACTAGAGGCAGGGTTCGTAGTTAGGAGACTAGTACAACAAATAAGGAAAGAGATAACACGGGCCTGGACAGAATGGGAGCAGAGTGACAAAGGCTCTCTGCCCTGACCAAACTTCAGTTACGCTCCTCTGCTCTCTGTTCTCAACTGGGCTCTGATCTTGGACTTCCATGTCCATCCTTGTGAAGTCCAGTTTTAGTAAGAATCCTGCTAAGCCAGTTTACAGAGAGTCCCTCACCCTTGATATCTGGTCGCCCTGGCCTGCCTTCAGCCAGAATCCTGTCAAGTCCATTTAGCAAGAATCTCTCCACCCTTGATGTCTCCTCTTAGCTCATGAGCTAAAAATCCCCCACTGTCTTTGGTGCACTTACAGTTGAGCCTGATCTCTGTCCCCTATCACAACACCCCTTTTGCAATAGTCTTGAATAAAGTGTTCCTTACTGTATGAACAAGTGGCAGAATCATTTTCTTTAACAAGGAGGTTATGAGGGGATGAGCTCAATGAAACTTAGAGGACTGTCCTCTTAGCTCTTGATTCATAGGGGTAAGAACAGACAATTACGGTCAAAGATGAAATCACGGATGATTCTGAGTGGCTGGAAGGAGTGGTGATTCCTTTAACTGAAATATGGATTACAAGACGTTAGGTGTGGGATCTTTTTGAGGGGTGCTGAGTCCATTTTGGGAAGTTTTGTCCAGTTTATATGCCTGTGTGATTTTTCTCTCCCTCCCTCCCTCCCTCCCTCCCTCCGTCTCTCTCTCTCTCTCTCTCAAAGAGATAGTATTAGATGAAATTATCTAAAAAGAGCATGTAAAGCTGTAAGAAAAGAGGACTGAGAATGGGATCCCGAGGGCACCAACATTAAAAGGGTCGGCAAAGGAGGAGGAACAAAGGAAAACAAAACTCAGAAAGAGCAGTCAAGTTAAGACGGCAAAAGAATGAGTGGCGAGTGTTACCAGAGCTAAGGGGTAAGAGTTTCAAGGGTGAAGGAGTGGGAACTAACCTCAAATGCAGCTGAATTCCAGTTGGATTAGAAACTGGGAGAACACTGAGGACCTTCATCAGAGCTGCTTTGCTGGAGAGGTGAGGACAGAAGCCACATTGCCTGGATCGAGGCGTGCTCTTGACCTCTCTACCCACCCTGTTCTAAAACTGGCCAAGGGGGATGAGGTCACCATCAGTTTGGAAGAAGGAATAAGACTTGATCTTGCATACACAGGCAGCCCGGTGCTCCACTCCTCTTGTCCCGAAGCTGTGTTACAGGCAGGAAGGTCTGTGGCTTATTTGGATGACCTTGCAAACAGTGACTCAGTACCTGTGTAGACACATTCTAAGAAAACAAAATTTTAAGGGTTTTGAGAGAAGAGAGTTGATCTTTTTAATTTATAATTCAATCAGATCACACACCCTTTGGTTATCCTTATTAAAATTTAATCATAGACTAGTGAATTGTACTTGCCTTTAATGAAATGCAGTTAGCATTTTCATCGCTGAATAGTCCTTTAAAGAAACTCGCTGCTACATTTGCCTTCCTGAGGAAAGCTAAGTTCCCTCTTATTATCTTTGACTCACATGTGAGGCGTAGAAATTCATGTGGAATACAAAATTTCTTTTTTTTTTTTTTTTTTAACCATGTAGGATTTTCACAGCATCCAGATACTGGTAGAAGAAAGTGTAGACTCCATCCCCCTCCCCCACTACCCTGCTACACTTCCTTCATTTGCATTAAAACAAGATTTCTACTTTTCTCCTGTCCTCATGGTATATTAAAAATATATATACAGAAGAAAAAAAGCACTTTCTAAAGCCACAACTGCCTTTGCCTAAAAGAGAAAACCACTTTGCAAAAGACCATGGTGTGGCAGACCTAAGGTGTTCATTATAATAGATTCCGGATATCAGCCTTCCAGTTCATTTCCGAAAGGAATAAAACCACCCAATTTTAGCACTTGTCTGGGAACCCCTAAGCGGAGAGGAAATTGGCTATTAGATATGCAGATGAGGGGGTCTGTGCTACCTAACTGCTGAGGTCCAGGATGGATCTTAATCACAGAGGAAGCTTGTAAGCAGTAGGAGAGGCCTCTGTGGAGGCTCTTCAGGTCCCGAAGCTCATTTTACCCTAAGAATATAGGGCCCCGGGGCCTGTGTGTTCACAAGCAGTAAAGCAGTCGAATTCTTCCCAAGTCGCTAAAAGAGCACACTGAAAATGATGCCTTCCCCAGCACTTCCTTTCAAACGGTTCAAGAAGAAAACCCATGGCATCTTTTCTAATACCCACATCCTATTTTCAAATCTGCCCAAAATAGTGATTTTAATTCACAGGCTTTAGACAAAAGAGGAGAATGCAGTCAAAGGGACAGCTTGATTTTCTGCTAATCTTAACATTTTATAAAAATAAGGTTACCGTGAAGGAGGTGATCTTGGAGAGAAAGCAATCTGATTGGGATGCCCAAGCTTTTCAGTTCCTTTGCTTTGCTTTTGTATTTTTTAAAAAACTGGTAGATGTCTCTCACCAAGCCATCCCCATGTACTTGGCCCTCTGTGAACAAAGGAGCAGCTTTGCTGCTCTGACTATTGAGGACTAAAAAGAAGGCATGGGAATTAGAAATGAAGAAGACACTGGTGATTGCCAGTCATTGCATTAGCACCTTTGGCATATTTCCTAAAAGGCAATATAAAAGAACTATAATACATACCTACAGTTGAACCCTAACGTGTCTTGGGCAGAGTACTTAATGTATATAAAGTCAGGAAGTTGCTGTTATTTATTGATTAACTGGGACAGTGAAAGTGTTTGGGCTTTGCTTCAGGCTACTAGGCAAAGGACTAGCTGAAGAAATGGACCACCCTGAAGAATACCATTGCCATTGGGAAATAAGGAGAGTCAAGGAATAGAGAAAATTAAGCTATTGTGTTTGTGTGTGTGTGTGTATACGTGTGTTTCATGTATGTGTGTAACACAGTCCCCCCTTAGACCCGGGCAGGTGGGTCCTTGCTACAGCCCACACCTCAGGGAGCCCTGCACTTCCTCAGACTTTTCTGAGGCACCTCTAATGCTGTCCAGGTGAGCTTCCCTCAGTGTAGGCTGGTAACTGAAATCTCAGTCCCTGTTTCTCTATGTTACGGCACTCCCCGCCCCCCTGTCCTGGGCATGGGGTCGATCAGATGCCTCCAGGAGCTCCAGGACTCATTCCTATAAATGACAGCCCTGTGAACGGTATCCTATCCTAAGAGGATGGTCTAGTAAGCCAATAGTTCCCTTTGGCTGGTAAATTATTTATTTTCCAGGATTGCGCGAGATGACGCTGCCAGAGTGGTGCTGCGATGTTGATTTGGGATGACTCTCGGTTAGCATTTGAACGCAGGATGAACTTAGGGTTCCATTGACGTAAGTGTTGGCTCTTTACCAGCTACGTTCCAACCGTGAATAAGCCTTCTGCCTCTATCACCAGAGGGCAGTGAGGGTGGTAGCTTCAGGTATATTTTACCCCCCTCCATTACTGCTGGCACCTGAGACAGTCACCACCTCATCCCTTTCCACAGGCTGTGTGTCATCTGTTACGCAGTCCTCTGTGGATGGTCGTGCCTATCTCTCAGGGCTTTTGAGACCATTGCTGTGTACTGCCGACGGGTTCTTCCTATGCATGTTGTCCCTTGGCTCTGATGGATGTGGTGATGTCACGTTCTCAGAGGCTGGCTTTAAGCTGTGCCAGATGAGGGACAGACATTCCTTGCATGAGTAGAAGAACTTTTCTCACTCTCACTCTGTCTGTGGGCCCCTTGCCTGTCCTCCCAGCTGGTGGGGTGTGTATGAAAGTCAGGGGTTCAGTCAGCACTGATAGCAATCATAATCTAGGAATGCAGTAATTGTGGCCTAAAGCATTCAAAAGAAGACACTATTGGAGGATATGCTGCTCTATGTTTATGCTATGAAACCCCAAATGGTAAAAAATTGACATGACCAGAGAAGAAATCATCATTCACATTTTACTGCAAACTCTTGGCGAGGTTTGCATTTGTGGTCATCATGAATGAAACACAATGACAATTTCTGAGAGAGTAATTGGAAGCTAGCATCAATGGGAGTGGGGCATGGATAGTGCAGCGTCATAAGTAATGATGTAATGAACGTTAAAGGAGCTGCAGAGGCAAGAAGATCTACATCATTTCCATACAAATGGGTTTTGAAGAGCCATGGCATTATGACTGTATCACTGTGTTTTTCTCACAGGGGCCAATATGAAATTAGCCAAGAATGGCATATTTGACAATAAAGTACATGAGGAGATGGAGCCCAAACACTAAGAAGAATCTTCATGTGCATAGATTAGACAAGAAACAAATAACACAAGCGCCTCTTTTCTACCCATCATTCTAAATCTTCATTGATAAGTCACTGTAGTTCACATTGGCCTATTAATTTTGTGATCCATTTTTTAAATTTTATTTTTATTTATTATTTTTTGCGGTACACGGGCCTCTCACTGTTGTGGCCTCTCCCGTCGCGGAGCACAGGCTCCGGACGCGCAGGCTCAGCGGCCATGGCTCATGGGCCTAGGCGCTCCGCGGCATGTGGGATCTTCCCAGACCGGGGCACGTACCCATGTCCCCTGCATCGGCAGGCGGACTCTAAACCACTGCGCCACCAGGGAAGCCCATGTGATCCATTTTTAAATCAAATTGTTTATATGGACAGAAGCCCCATAAAAAAAAAATTCTCAGGCTTTTTCCCACTCCAAGAATGGCCCTGACTAGAGTTAAGAGCTTGAACTGCTTGTTACCTTGAGTACTGCACTTTATTTCCCAGAAGGGTGTTTATCTGAAAAGAGTGGGGTCGAATAAGAACGCTGTAGGTCCTTTGGATTTATGAGATGTTATCTGGAGCTCAACCTCAAAACTGGAAACTTAATGAGAAACTTAGTTACATAGGTTAACAAATAATACAGACTTAAGTTCATTGCCTCAGACAAAATCATTTCATGCTTATTCATTCAATGTGTTCCCAATACTTTGTTAAGCATTGGCTATTTTGTGGTGAACAAAACAAATAAGGTCCAAACAAGGACCTCACAGAGCTTAGAGAAGCTGAGCAGACAGGCATTAGACAAGTGAACATGCACATATAATTATTGTTATAAATTTTGATACATTCTAAGAAGAAGAAAAGCAAGGTTCTTTGTGAGACAGTGATGTAAACAGTCCTATTGGTAGAGGAAGTGAAGATATTTCTTGAGGAAGTGACAAACTGAAACATGAAAAGTCTGAAGAAGAGATATCCTGATAGAACAAGTAGCATATGCAAAGCTATTTCCATTCGAGGAATGGAAAACTGTAAGTGTTGACAAGGGTGATATAAAAGGAAGTTGGAAAGTTTGGCAGAAATTTGATCATGCAGGGCTTTGAAGGAGTTTGATCCTGAAAGCAGTGGGAAGCCACTGGAGAGTTTTATGTAGGAGAGAATGTGATCTCATATACATTGTTAGAAGACTGCTCTGAAAAATGTAAGGAGTGAGTGAGAGTGGAGGTAGGAAGACCAGGTAGAGGACTACTGCATTGGTCCAGATGAGAATGATATGAGCTTAAACCTAGGTAGCAACAATGGGTTGGTGAGAAATACACCAATTTGATATCTGTTTTGGAGATAGAATTGACAGGAATTGCTGATGAACTGGATTCGTTCACTTATTCATCCACCAAATATTTGAGTGCCGCCTCTGTGTCAAGCATTGTTGTCGGTACTGGGGGTAGAGAAATGAACAAAATATAATCCCTGCCTTCATGGAGTCTATAGTCTAGTGGGAAGATACAGACAGTAAGCACGTAAGTAAATTATAATATGCCCAATGGTGATAAGAGTGATGGTAATAAAGCAGGGCAAGACGTAAAGAGAATACTAGGATGGTTTGGGGGTTCCTGTTTTACAGAGAGTAGTTTAGAGAAAAGCTCTCTAAAGAAGTCATATTTGAGCAGATACTTGAAGAAAATAAAGCAGCAATCTGTGTGGTTATCTTGGGGAAGTATTCTAGGCAAATAAAACATCAGGAGGCAGGAAGGTACTTGGCCATTTGAGGAACGGTGGAGAAGCCAGTGTGCCTAGGTTAGAGTGGGTGAGGGGGAGAGTGTTAATAAATGAGATTCGAGTGTTCTGCAGTGGGGACGCTTATGCTGGACCATTGTAAGGACCTTGGTTTTTAATAAGATGCGAAGCCCTTGGAGGGTTTTGAGCAAAAATGATGTAACAGTTTGCATCTCAACAGAATCATTCTGGCTGCTCTGTTGATGATAATAAGGGGGCAAGAGAGGGAGCATTGAAACCATTTAGGAGGATATTTCAGTAATTAGGCTAGAGATTATGGTGGTTTGGATTTGGGTGGCAGTAGTGAAGGTAGTGAAGGTATTGTGAAGTGGTTAGATTCTGTATAAACTTTGAAGGTAAAGTCCACAGAGTTTACGGATCAATTTCATGTGGGTTATGAGAGAAGGGAAGGAGTCAAAGATGATACAGTCTGAGCAACTGGAAGGAATTAGAATTGTTACATGCTAAGATGAGGGAGAATGGGGGCAGTGGTTTTGGTGAAGAGGGTTGTTAGATTTAGAAGGTGAGAAAAGAAAGAATTCAGGGTGACCCCTAGATTTCTGGCTTGAGCCACTGGGTGGACGGTGGTGCAATATTATTAGGTAGGAAGGACGACAGACTTTAAAAATCATCTAGTCCAACCTCCTTGTTTTGGTTGATGAGAAACTGAAGCCCTGAGAAAATCGTCACCTTGCTGAATTGTGGGAGAGCCAAAACTTGATTCTCCTAATGGAAGAGTCAAGATTCTTGCCTCTTGCTACTCTGATGTTTTACTTTTAAAAAATCTCTGGAACGGGAAAATGATGTAAGTTTCTTAAAGACAAACTGTGCTCTATAAGTTTTTGTACATTATGCCGCAGTGGGCAACTATTGTTTTATGCCTAAAACACCCCCTTTTATAGAATCTGTTCCTCTCCTGACCCCACCCACATCTACATGGTTTCCACAGAAATCACCATGCTGCTACAGTGTGATCCCACCTCTTGGACACAGTGGATTGTTTGACGGATGGGCATCTGACCCAAGGGGGGAAGATTTCCTCTGCTCACTTACATGAGAAAGGGAGAAAAGATTATTCTAAACATGTAGTAAATGCCTGTTGACCTGAATTGAAGGAAGAGTGAAGCTTTCAGAAACCATAGATATAAAACTTTTTCAAAACATGAATTAGGGGATGATTATTCCTACTTGAAGAAAATTTTTGCTCTACCAGAAGATTGACTGTAATTTTGCTTTAAATAGCAATCTTTTGAGTGCATTCAAGCATTTGTTTATGATCATTAACTGCTTGACAGGCTGGGGTTGAGAGGAGAGCATTTTAAAGTTAAAGCATCAGAAAATATTTCCCATGAAATTCTCTTTCTGTGGGCCTGGAGCCTGAGCTCTATAAAGGCCTCTGTTTCCAAACAGTGAATTATAAACTATCAAATGGGTTAGCACCCATTATCAATATTGGCTAAATGATGCTAAATAAACTAGTGGTGCTTTGAATTGTGAGTTCATCTTAGTACGTTTCATAGGTCTCTATGTAAAGACTATTTAAAATATGGAGTCAATCAAAGACATTGTACATGGGATACTTAGAAGACTGTGTATGTGTACATAAGACGATATGGTTACCAAATATGTATGGATAGAATCGAGGGTTGCTGATATTAGGGAATAAAATCCAAAAAAACTATCAATATATTTGTTATTGACGAGGTCCTCAGCAGAAAGATGCACATCAGTGTGTGTGGATGAGCTTCTGCCATACTGTAGGATAAGATGAAAATGCAGGTGGACACCAACCCACTGGGGCATAAGGCCAAAGTCAGATAACCCCTATAGCATGTTTGATAAGTTTGCTTTTATTCTCCGAAGACAGAGTTGATAAGCGCTCATAACCAGATTAATGCTAGATAGCGTTAAAAAAGAAAAAAAAAACGCTCAAACTGGAGCTGTCTGAAGAAGGAACAAAAATGAAGAAAGAAGAGGAGGAGAAGGATAAAAAAAGGGAAGAAGAAAGAAGAAATGATTACTTCATAAACATGTGTAGCTGCCCAGAGCTGTGGAACCTCCCTTCACTTTACCCTGCGTGGAATGGACCACCAATGCACTCAGGCACGTAGTAAGTAGCTTCTGAGTGAGTTCAAGAATAACAACTGAATGAATGTAATAATATTTCAATGAATTTACATAGCTTGTTGGCGATGATAAATATTTAAATCTTTATATGGCATCAGTCATACATATGATAAGCCTCTTTTCTTAGCCTCGCAACAATTCCCTTATGTAGCAGTTGCAATGAAACCTGTCTAATTTGGGCTGTGCTGACTGACCACATCACTTTTCCTGGTAGTTTTGGTTTCCAGTGGTTTGGCGACAATATACGAATTTAAAGTAGTGTCTAAGCTTAGTGTCACTGGTATTTTAGTAAAAAATAAAAATGT
The DNA here is from genome assembly GCF_963455315.2 of Globicephala melas. Classification (NCBI taxonomy): domain Eukaryota; kingdom Metazoa; phylum Chordata; class Mammalia; order Artiodactyla; family Delphinidae; genus Globicephala; species Globicephala melas. Next base: position 10,175,432 of record NC_083335.1, on the reverse strand, counting down.
ACACTCACTTCGTCTAAGTTTGACCAAAAGAGCTAACTCTCCATGCCAGGATGAGCAGACATCTCTTTTTGCCCAGGACAGTCCTGGCTTCCGCCTGTTTTCACCCCTAAAAGTGTCCTGACTGGGAAAATACATTGTGTTTGCCCTAAATATCAGTATCACAGGTAATCCTGATCCAGCCAACATAGAAAAAAATCTGTAGGAAACTCAACTAACTCTCCTGCTTTGTCATGAAGTTTTTTATATACCGTTCCTTTTGATCCCTGCCCACCCAGATGAGAGACCATATTATTAGCTCATACTTCAGTTATAACATTTTGTCAGAAGTAAAACCGCAGCCACATTGTACTGCTTTCTGGTGATCTACATGGATGTAGGTAGTGTAGAAGAGCTTGAGGAATGGATGAATAGCATGTCTTTTATTCAGTTCTTGACTATTAGTTGCTTTAGCCTGGCTTTTGGCAGGAATTGGATAGCTATTGATTTAAGCTTGAGCTATCTGGCAAGTGTTTCAAAGGCAGAGATTTTGTATTGCTGATTGAAGCAAGATGCATGAGTTTTAGTTAATGGGAATTGTTTTATTTAGGATTAGGTCTGGCTGCCAGTAGCAGAAAATCCAAACTACAAGACAGCAACTTACAACCACAAGAAATAATGTCACTCATCTAAGACACTGGAGTTAGGTCTTACGGAGCCATTCGGGTGCTCCACAGTCTCAAGACCCAGGATCCTTCTATCTTGTTGCTCAGTTGTATGCAGTATTCGTTCCCAAGGTCACTACATATTCCTGGATGGTTGCTTTAGCTCTAGACAGTGCACCCTCATTCCAGGCTGCAGGAGGGAAGAAAGGGGCAAGGAAGGGAAGGGAATGGTCCCTTCTTTTAATGGTGCGTGCGCCTGCGTGCACATACACATGCCATATGAGTCTGACATTGGGAGTTTTGCCAAGACCTGGCTATATACAGCCAATGAGGTATATAACATATTTACTTTATAAAGAAGTATATAGAAAGAAGGGGGTTCTGTGGCCTGCCAAACAAAAGATCACTAGTAGTAGATGATTGTGGGTGATGTTTGGCAAGAAGGAACAATCTCAAACGAGTTAGGAAGATAGTATGGAATCAGGACATAGGCAGACACATTGACAGTGGAATAGAACCTTCGAGAAACAGATTGAATGATATGCAGTGAACTTTGACATATAACAGAGGTGATATGGCAGATCGCAGGGAAATAGAGGAACTATTCAACAAATGAATCTGGGGAAACTGCACATATGGGGAAAAATGAAAATTGATGCCTACCTTATACCATATTTAAAAAAAATCAACTTAGAAGGATTAAGAACTTGAATGTCAAAAGCAAAATTTTAAGACTTTCAAAAGAAAATGTGGGTGATTGTTTGTCTCACTTTGGAGTGAGAAAATAGACCCTAGCCATAGTATAAAGGGTTGATAAATTAAAGATCTTTTGATTATCAATAAACACAATAGGCAAAATTGAAAGACAGGTTACATAAGGATGGAAAATAATTTTTTTGGTGGTGAGCATGCATGCTGAAAGGTATACAGAAGCAGAAATATAACGTTGTACACATGAAACTTATGTAATGTTATACACCCACGTTACCTCAATAAAAAATAACTATAAAAGAAGTGAATGGAGAAACAAGCAAAAAAAGAGGACTAGAGATTTCAGAGAAAAGGAAACATGGCTAATAAACAGGAAGAGATAAACAATCCCCCCTTTTACTTAGGGAAATACAGATCAGGACCACAATGAGATACCATTTTACATCTATTTGAATGATAAAATGTAGGTAGCCTGCAAATGCAAAGTGCTGGAGAGGATGCATTTGTGAGCTCTCTTTTGTATTGCTAGTGGGAATATAATTTGCTACAGCTGCTTTGGAAAACAATGTGGTATTATTTTGTAAAGTTGAGCACTTGCACATCCTACAACCTAGCCTCAATACTAGGTATATTCCAAGAGAAATTTTAACACACGTACCCAGGAGACATGTGCTAGAATGTTTGTGGTAGCAGTGTTTGTAATAGCAAAATTTGGGGAATTTCCCAAATGTCCATTAACAAGAAAATGAGTAATGGATGGTCTGTGGAACGTTCACATAATGTGATATGTCAGTGAAAACCAACAACATGAATAAACCTTAGTGATATGATACTGAGTGAAAAAAGCAAGATCCAGAAGACAGCATAGAATATGACAAAGTTTTTGTAAAATGAAAAAACAAGTGAGATAAAACATTTTAAAGGAATGCACATATACTTGATCAAATTAATAAAGAGGAAAAAGGATAATAAACATAAAATTCAGATTAGTGGTTACCTTCAAGGGGCTATGGGCGGGATGGGATAGTGGAGAAATACAGGTAAGATTCCAGTTTGGGGGCTGGGCAGTTGGTTCATGGATGTTTATTAAGAGACTAAAATAGATGAAAAGAATAATTCATAAAGCAGTGATAGGGTAACCTGAACCAGGAATTATGATTAATTAAATTCTGCACACCTGCAGTTCAAGAAAAATCCCAAACAATTAATACCTTGCCGTAGCCTATAAGGTCCTATGTGACCTGGCTTTTGGCTTGCCTTCTGATTTAATTTCTTTCCTCTCTTGCTCAGTTTCAGCTACATTGCTTTTTCTGTTGATCCTTGAAACTCTTTAAACATGCTCCTGCTTCAGGGCCCAGAATATTCCTCTCTCAGGTATGCACATGTCTTGCTCCCTCCTGTCATTCATGTCTACGCAAATACCTCAGCAAGACCTTCTCTGAACATTTTATCTGAAGTGCACCCCTGTTGCGCTACCTCCACACCTTGCTCTATTTTTCTTCATACCAGATACTAACTACATTATTTTTTAAAAATATTTTTAAAAATATTTATTTAGTTTCCTTATTTTTTTTGGCTGCACCGGGTCTTAATTGCGGCACATGGGATCCTTGTTGAGGTGTGCGGGATCTTTTTGTTATGGCACGCGGTCTGCTTGGGTTTCTCTCTAGTTGTGGTGTGCGGGCTCCAGAGCGTGTGGGCTCTGTAGTTTGTGGCACGAGGGCTCTCTCGTTGAGGCGCGTGGTCTCAGTAGTTGTGGTATGTGGGCTTAGTCGTCCCTCGGCATGTGGGATCTTAGTTCCCCGACCAGGGATCAGACCTGCATCCGCTGCATTGGAAGGTGGATTCTTTACTGAACCACCAGGGAAGTCCCTAACTGATGCGTTATTATATACATACTGTTTGTATTGTTTGTTTTTCCCTAGACTGAATATCCATGGAGGCAAGGGCTTTGCTTTCTCCACTGCCGTATTGTTGTTTAGCTCCCTCCTACTGGTCCTTTGTCTCAGATGTTATTTCCTCCAGAAAACCTTCTCTGACTCCCCTGGTCTAAATTGGTATTTCTCTTCTGGGCTCCTTTTTTGGCCCTATGATGATACAGAAATGAAACTTTTCACATTCTTTTGTGATTGCCAGTTTACCTGTCTGTCTCTTGCATTAGATTTGTTGGTGCTTTGAGGACATTGACCCTGATACGTATATTTGTGTGTATGTATGTATTTAATCCCAAACATTTTAGTGTCTACCACATAGTAGATGTTCAATAATGATTATGTAATAAACAATAAAATAGGTGGAAGCATCAGCAAGCGAGTGATCCGTTCTCAGGGCTAAGGTGGCTAGCCAGATAAATGAAGAGGGAGATTGGCCATGTGGAAACAGTAAATTGTAGTGTAAATAGGAGAAGCGAGATGTATTTTGTGGGTGAGACTTAGTTGTGTTTCTATAGGAGCCTTCTTTTTATGCAGACTTCAGTGAGCTTCATCACTTTAGTGTAGTGTCTTAAGAGATGCAACAGGCTGGATATATGCATATATTTTCAGGAGAGATGGAAATCCAGGAGCTTCTTAATCACTCAGCATTTCTGCACAGTTATAGTTCGGGGGAAACTCATGAGCATGTGGTAATGCTAAGATAGTTCAAGATGTTAAAACAAGACGGTATGATCAGAATCAGATGCTCTGCCGCATGCATTTCAACATGTTATAAATATTTGTTATTGTGTAATCTGTAAGGTATAAACTTTCTATTTATTGAAATATCAAATTCACTGGGCTAGTTGAGTCCTTTCCTCTGCCTCTTGACCCCTTTCATGTGAATATCTAAGAACTATCCGTTGCCTACTGATGCTCTCAGTGGTTTCATGTTTTCCAAATCAAATTACTTTGTTCTCTTTTCTGGCTTAGTCATTATGGGATCATCTTTCTCATCATTATCAGCATTAATGCTGTGCCGTAATTATATGCATAATTAGATCACTTACTCACTTGCACAGATAATTGTGTCAGTATGCCTTCAGCTTTGCCAGTTAACGAGTAAGATACTTGACAGCCATATGAGTTCATGGTTCGCATGTGATTATATGCTGTGAATTGTTCATTAAATAGATGTTGCCTCTCTTATTTATGAATGGGCTGTGTCTATAGCATCCTGAAACTCCCGGTGTGTTTATGGCAGTCTGCTCAACTACTTGTACCTAGAAGTTGTGCTTGGTACTCAGATAGTGAAAATAAAGTGCTAATTAAACTAAGGGAATAGATTTTAGTTCTACAGATGATTGAACTCATTATTCCCAGTCATGAACTGTACCCCTTTTTCAGTAGGCCCTGTCTTTGGCCCCAGATAGAGCCCTAACCACAGCCATAACTAGAGGATGGTGGCAGTCCACGCAGATGAATATAGACACACCCCTCAAGGACAGAGTAGCTTGACAAGCATTGTGACATGACGACAGAAACTTTGGAAGCAGGAGGTATGCTGAGACCCAGATGAGCAGGGACACTGTCTGATCAGGGACTTCTGATAGAAAACATGTTCTGGGGTCACTTTAAGATTCAAGAAAGGGACTTTAGTTTGAGAGCAACATAGGGTCACAGTTTTTGATCAGGATTAAGATGCAGGGGAAAATAATAGGAGCAATTACCTGAAGTGGATTACAAAGTGCAGTTGGAGTCTTCGTCACGTAATGGTGTGGTGCTGGCTTATCGTGGCTCACTAGAGCTAACTGTGTGTACTTTTCTTGAGGACTCCTCATCCAGTGGCTTCATATTAGTCGTTTGACATCAGCTATGATGGGAGTATTTGCACCATGAGGATGAGCAAACAATATAAATTAAGGCTTTAAAATGTTTTTTTTGTTTTTAGTGAGGCAGTTTACCACCACAACCCTAGTAACAGGAGTAAGCTAGAAGCAGGTGACTTTTATTGAATTCTTACTGTGTGTCAGGCATGTGCATTATCTCATTTAAGTCTCACACCATCGCATATTTTTGGGTGAGGAAACTGAGGCACAGAGAAGTTTAGCAAGAAGTTCAGTTCCTAGACTGGGGCTGTGTGATCAGAATATGACTAGTAAAGGTGGTTTAATGATGAGCTGCTTGAATACTAAACTAGGTTTCATAAAAGTCCTTCCTGATTAGGAAGAACTTGGGTCCCAGAACTGAGCTTGCAAGAGGAGTTAGAGTATGGCTTAGGGAACCAGGCTAGTCATACGTGGTAGAATTCTAAATAGAAATATGTCCTCATCTTGACTATTTCCTCTTGTCTGAAGTTTGTTTTCCCAGGATTCACCATTCTCAGGTAGGAGAGCATAGAATGAGCCTAGGTATCCCCTTCCACCCTCTATGTTTTTACTCTAATGATTTTTCTACTTCTAACCCCTTCTCGACGGCCTCTCTCCACATAAAAAGTACATAAAATGTATGTACTTTTCACAAGCAGAGTTTGAGAACACATGTCCTTGTTTCTGAGAACCTTCAAGATGGAGCTATTTTATTTTGTTTTCTTGTAGCATGTAGTTTTTTAAAAAGTGCGTTTTTGCAGTCAGACAGATCACTGGCAACAAGATTGAATTTAATTTGTCTTAAATCTCTTTCCCAATGAGACAAAATAAATGACAAAAAGAAAAAAAATGTCTTAAACTGTGTAAATCTAAAAACATTTAATAAGCCCTGACCAATTATTGGGAATTGTAAATGAGTTTTGTGGTATTCAATGTCTGCAGATTAATGTAAACTTTATTTAAAACAACTTGTTTTTTTGAACCCTAATAATAATTTTCTTTTACTTTACTGTAGCAGTTCACAGCAAGTCAACTGCGGGAAGATTTAGCAGAGTGGTAATATCCTTTCTATTACCTTAGACACAATGGGAAACCCTGCTCTTCCAAGAAATCATTTTTTCTCTGCAGTTGGTCCATAATTTCATATAGATCTGAAGGAAAATAGAGAAAAAGTATATTTTTAGCAGGTGTAGGCTTAATGTATGTAATATTTGTTTTTAGTTTTGGTTGATTTAGCATTTTACATACCATACAAGGCTCTGTGCTACACAGAATGAGGATTCAGTTGAGTCCAAGAGAGGTAGTGGTATTTAGGTAGCTGAATGAATATGACCTATATTACACAGACACAAAATCCCATTTTATCTATGATGTTTTAGACCAAAAGTCTAAAGTGAATGTACCAAAGTTTGAACTCTTCTTCTGGAACACGTATGTATGTGCATACATCTGTTAGGAGAAGGGGATTTATGATTGAACACCACAGACTGAAAGGTCTTTATCAGGAAGTCACTGCTGCGTAACAAACAACCTTTCAAATTAGTGGCTTTAAACGACAGCTGTATATTATGGCTTGTGAGTCAATGAGTTGGTGGAGCAGTTCGTCTGGTCTCACTCATGCATCTTCAATCACCTGTGAGTTGCCTGGGGGCTGGCTTGTTTAGGATGGCTTCAGTTTGGATGACTTGGCTCTTTTCCACATTCTCTTGCATTGGTGCATTCATAAGATGATGAGGGTCTGTTAGAGCAAATGTAAATGAGTAAATGTTCCTCTTGTGTTTGCTAATATTCAGTTGGGAAAGGAAGTTACAGTTCCAAACCCACAATGAAGGGATGGGGAAGAACACATCACCTAGAGTGGGCAAATACTGCAAAGCCCCATAGCAAAGTGTATGGATCCATTGATGGGTGAAGTTTTTGAACCATTTTTTTTGCAATCCGTTTACCATGTTCTTTTAGTATAAAATGGTATCATCTTTTGAAGCAAAATTGATGAGGGTCCATGGAAGAGGCTGCTGGTTCATATACGAATGAAAATCAGTTTCCATGTCATCTTTGATACACATGAAACAGGTTGCTGATGCTTTGAGAAATGAAGTGTGACACTTTCCAAATGAATACTCCTTGGGTTAAAATAATAGAACCATAATGTCTAGTACAAGGAAAGAAATTATCCTACTGTACTTTGCATTGAGCATGGTATGTTGTTTGTTTATGACTTCAGGTAGGATTTATTTCTCACCTAATATGTGCCACTATACAGTTTAGGAAGGACATGTGCAAACTGGAGCATGACTGGAAGGGGACAAAGGGAATAGTGAGGAATCTGAAAACAGTCTAGGAGGGAATGCTTGAAGAATTTGGTGACTTTTGGCCTATAACAGAGAGGACTTAGTGGGGATATAAGCAACATATTAAGGTATTTAAATAGTTGTCACGTGGAAGAGGGATAACACTGGTGTATATTATTCTAAAAGGCAGAACAACCCGTTGCCTTTAGAGTGAATACCAAGTTCTTAACTGTGACCTACAAGGCCCCGCATGATTTGCTTCTGCCTATTTCTCACCTCATTGCCTACAGTTCCTTCTCGCTCACTGCAGTCCAGCCACATTGGCCCCTTGCTGTTCCTCGTGCACAGTAGCTGCACCTCTACCCCAGGGCCTTGTTACTTGCTGTCTCTTCTTCCTCCATGTAATTCTCCTCCCCAGAATATTTGCGTAGCTCTCTCCTTCTGGTGATTCAGGTCTTAGCTCAAATATCACCTCCTCAGAGAGGTCTTCCCTGACCAACGAATCTGATACTAGCCCCTATGCATCCCTTTTTTTGTTATTATTTATTGCATAACTTTTTGTGGTCTTATTAATGTATTTACTTGCTTGTTATTTATTTCCTTACAAATTGCATGGAAGCTCCCTGAGAGCAAAGATCTTGTTTGTCTTGTTTTCTGCTGTATCTCCATCATACCTAAACTGGTACCTGGTACATAGTAGGTTCTCAGTAACTGTATATTGACGGAATGAATAAATTTAATAATTTCACAGGTGTTTTGTGGCGTATCTTGTAAAGTAATGGGTTTCTCATCTCTGTAAGTGTTGAGCTAGAGGTCACGTAGAGGTAGGATGACCGTCTATCCACGAGATCCTACATTAGCTGGTAGTGTTGACTTGATGACCTCTAGGAATCCTTTGAACTTGGATATTTTGTGATGTCTGAGATCTTGTGAGAATACTGCATTCTAATATCTGCAACCTAGTATTCTTAAAGATTAAATTCAAGAGGATTTCAAGGTAAGTCATACCATATTTTAAAAGGTATACCGTTATGTTTGTGGAAGACTTTGTAAGATCAGGGTATCACCACACAAGACATACTAGAACGTGCCCACAGTTACGATTTGTTTACTTTTTGCTAACTTTGGGCTGTCAGAGAGTTAAATTGGAACAACTGCAATATGGGGTATAGGATTCCGAATAAACTCTGTGCATGCGGTCCTCTAACCATTATATTCTTTCTTTACTTTCTCCTGAAGGAAAGCCTTCTTGAGAACATTAGAATGAGCTCGGCCTTGAAGGGAGGGGCAGACTTTGGATTATCGCAGACATTTTAGGCTGGGGGAAGAGCCTGAATTAAGGCGTGGCCAATGAACATAGGACGGGGAATTCCCTGGCGGTCCAGTGGTTAGGACTCGGTGCTTTCACTGTCCGGGCCCAAGTTCAATCCCTGGTCAGGGAACTAAGATCCCGCAAGCCGCGTGGTGTGGCCAGAAGAAAACAACAGCAACAGCAACGAAAACATAGGATGTATGTCAAAGAAGTGGAACAGCCAGCTTAATATGAACAGACAGTATGTTTGCAAGAAAGGTGGGGAGATGGAACAGAGCAAGCGAAGTTAGCTTGAATCATAGAGAGGCTTGAATACTGGATCAGGTTGGAGTTTTATCCATAGAGAGTAGGAGTCTGGAGTAAGGGAAGGTTGTACATCTGGGAGCCTGGCTAAGGATTCTGGATGACGTGAAGTCTAATGCCCATTTTTGGGGGGTGGGGGGGAAGAGGATGTTGAGACCCAGAGACAAGAAATACCTTGCCCAGGTTTACCCAGCCAGTTTTACAGCATAGCTGGAGACAGAACTGAAACTTTCTACTTACTAGCCTGGTATATTTTCCACTAAATCATGAAAGGGATGAAGTTAGAATGGTACTTGGAATTTTAGGTATTACATGCTTATTTAAACAGGCAGGTAATCCATTAGAATGAATTCCTTGCTAACAGATGTTCAGGAGCAACTCCTGAGGGCTGTGGGGGTAACAAACGTCTGGTTTGATAAAGAGCTGTAACGCAGGGCACTATAGTCCTCTGCAAACAAGACCTTCTATACTGTATCTGCTGCGGGTGGCCCAGCTGGGGAGATGATTAAATTTAGACATTAGATAGGAATGATCAAGTACCTCTCACCACCTGCTCAGTGGTTTACTTTAATTTCCAAATGCTGCCTTGGCTAAAATCCGTCTGTTTTAATTGATGGATATTCTATTTCTCGGTGGCCCAGTGCACTCCATTTCCAAAGGCCATCACTCTCCGTCACGGCTTTGGGTTAGACAGGGCTATTCACGGTTGCTGGAGCTGCCATATTGATTGGGAAATCCAGAATGGAGGCATGGATGACATGGTAACTGCTCAGGCCTGAGTTTCAGCCTCATGATTGATGTTTTTTTAAGGAAAGGAAACTGGAACTACTTGTGATGTTCCCTGGGGGTTCTAGAGAAGCTACCCCTCGTGACATACCCTGTTACCCTTCCGTCAGCGAATCGCTGTGAATCTACAAACTTTACTGCTGCAGAGGCTTAGAGTCAGACAGACTTGGTTGCAAATCCTTGTTCCACCATTGACTAGCTGTGTAACTTGAGGCAATTGACCGAAACTCTTGTTTTCTCAGCTATAAAATATGAGAAAAATCATAGTATTTACCTAACAGGGCTTTCTGGGGTATCAAATGAGATGCCGTTTTTAAGTGTGTGGTGTTAAAATTACCATTATGACTGTAGAGTCAGATCAAACTAAAACTGAACAACCTTGTCTTCGTAACCCACATTCTCATAATGGTAATCTTGTTTATCCTGTTATAGAAAGTAGGACATTGAGGGAAAGAGATGCTGGATGGATTAGTTAATTAAGATGTAATGAATAAATAATCCAAGTCTGATTCAAAAGATACTGTCTAGAAAAGGGCAGGTTTGGATATAGTACCACGTGGGGACCCTAGGTAGTCAGAAATCATGAGGTCACATGTCATGAAGATTTATGCCAAAAGGGAGATGAGTATAGAAGAGACCCAACAAATTCTACGATGCTAAAGGGCTTTTTTTTTATTATTAATTTTTGATTTTTGGCCGCACCATGCAGTATGTGTGATCCTAGTTCCCCGACCAGGGATTGAACCCACGCCCCCTGCGTTGGAAGTGTGGAGTCTTAACCACTGGACCACCAGGGAAGTCCCTAAGGGGCTTTTAAAGTCTATAATAAGTCATCTTTTAGGGAGGCAGAAAAGAATACTAGATTGGGATTTATGAACTCTGACACCTAGTCTGACTCTGTTATTCACAAGCTTTCTGAGTTTACACAAGTCACATAACATCTATGGACCTCAATCTCTTCATCTGTAAAATAAGCGTTAGACTAGACCAGGAGTTGTTAAATATGTCTCACAGCTCAGATCTGGCCTTTTTGAACAACTTGCAATATAAGAACGTTTTTCAAAGGGTTGTTTAAAAAACACAAGAATATGTGAGAGAGAGCTAGGTGGTCCTTGAAGCCTAAAATATTTACTGTCTAGCTCTTTACAAAGTTTGCCAATCCCTGGACTAGATGACCAGCTGGTTGTTTTCAGTGTTGACAGTCTACAATTCTAGTCCTTGGTTGATTTGTGATAGTTTTAATGGACACACTTATTTTATTTCCCTTTCAACTTTCATATTTACCCCAAAATGTGTGTAATCCATTGAATAATAGGCTATAAGAGTTAAAACGGCTGTTAGAGGTCATTTCATCCAGCCCTTCATTTTCAGATGAGAAAGTTGAGGGCTAGAAAATTTGCTTTGTCACCGTCTCATATCTTGTTAGTGGCAGAACCAAAACCAAAACCTGGATCTGCTAATTTTTATCTAGTCGTTTTTGTATTATACTCTCATACCTCAACAGCACTCATTTCAGAGCGCTTAACACTTTCCCATCCTCTCCCTCTTTTACCCACCAGATCAGCTCCTTTACTTTGCTTCCCAGTGTGACTACTAAATATTGGTGTCATCTCTGTAGCTTACAAGGACTGCTATAAGGCTACAGAAGCATGACAGTATCATGCAGATATGAACAATTGATGAATATTTAAGTGTGCTTGATATTACATCAATTTTATAGTCAGCATTAAGATATTATAATTTGGGGATAAAATTTTGAACAAAGTAGGGCTGAAGAAAGCTCATGGACTTTGATGGGTATAGATTGCTTTGGTACATATTAATATGTTCAACTGATGTTTATACTGGAAAGAAATAACAAGACAGCAAATATATATCACATTGAATTTTGCACAGTGACAGCAGATTCGGGTCAATTGGACTGGATAGTTGACTTCTCTGATATCTACACACTTCTTCCTGCCCCAGAGAAAACAGCCCTGTAAAGTCAGGGAGATGTAACCCTGGAGGGAGCTATTTGAGAACCTGTGTCATAAATGTCATTTGAAGTCACCATTTCCTATGCAACCAGCAAATTTCATTCATCTTTTAGCTCTCTCTCTCTTCTGTGTTAGATGTCAAGTACTAGTTTTTGGGAGTACTGTGAGGCATGTGTTCAAATTGCTACAGATTCCACAAGTGAAAATGTGGTCTTCACCAGATATTAAGGTCCTTGAGAGCAGAGACAACACTTTCTTACTCACTGTTATCCCAAAACATATGCTTTCGGTTAGTCTTGGTTTGATGTTAGTTGAGTTGAAATCCTTGCAACTGCAATGCAGAAGGCTTCCCCAAAGGGCCTGTCCTATTCCTTCTAGCTCTGTCTTGCACTTCTATGTCTTTTGGAAACTCCTGGGGTCACTGCAACCCTCATTGATCCCTCCGCATCTCGATTTCCTGTCCTTTGCTCACAATTTCATGTTTCTCCACAAGATTTTCTTCTGGAGGCAGAGTCCACTTGATTCTTTTTACTCTTCTACAGTGCTACACAGAAAAAATTGAATTGATTTGAATTAATTTAAATAGCTAAGTACATAAATGTATAACATTTGTTATCATTGAAAACTTTTGTATAGGTCTTGTTTTCTAGCTTGATTGAAAGTCGATTATTGGTTTTCAGTGGTCATAAATGCAAATATAAGTTAATAGCGTAGTTTGGATTTCCCCAGGATGCAACTAAAACATAGTGGTCTGTGATTCCATGAGCACTGGATGAGGAGCCAGATGACCAGGGTCTTAATCTGATGGGTAGCATGGCCTTAGGCAAACGAGTTGATATCTTAGTGCCTCATCTATAAAAGGAAAGCATTAGAAAAGGTGATCACTCTGGCGACTTTCCAGTTAAGTCATTTGATGACTAGTCAGTTCTCTTGTAGAAGCAGGCTAGTATAAGCCAGCAGTCAATATGAAGGCTAAAACTGGTGCCAAATCTGTTTTTGTACTGCCTGCGATCGAAGAGTTTTTTTTTTTCATTTTTAATGGATTATATAGACATAAAAAAAAGAATATGCAACAGACACTTATGTAGTACACAAAGCCTAACATATTTGCCATCTGGCCACGTACAGAAAATGTTTGCTGACCTCTTATATAAGGGCTGTGAGCATAGCCTCTGGTCCCAGCTCTATCTTCTTACCCCTTCCATCACCTAAGGTATATTTTGTCATTTTCCATGCCCCAGTTTCTTCTACTACAAAATGAATACAATAATAGTACGTACAAATATGGTTGTCGTGAAGATTAAATGTGTTTATATTTTTAAAGAATTAGCACAGGGAGATCAGCTCAGTGCTTTGTGACCACCTAGAGGGGTGGGATAGGGAGGGTGGGAGGGAGGGAGACGTGAGAGGGAAGAGATATGGGAACATACGTATATGTATAACTGATTCACTTTGTTATGAAGCAGAAACTAACACACCATTGTAAAGCACTTATACTCCAATAAAGATGTAAAAAAAAAAAAAAGAATTAGGAAAGTCCTGCCATAGAATTCTTAATAAATGCTAACTGTTGTCATTATTTGTATATTTCCATGCAACAGGTAATCAGCCAGTTGAAAAGGAGGAGATTATGGAGGGCAAATAAGAGAACCTTGAACCGTGATATTTTAGAATTGGAATGGGACCCCCCCATCTAATCAGCTCATTTTGATTAGAGGTGCTGTAACAGACTCAGGGAAGCCAAGTGACTTATCCACAGTTACAGAGTTTGTTGTTGGCTGAGTCTGTAAACTTTTCTTTTATCAAAGAGTCACATCGTGATTCTTAACCCTAGACCCTGGTTCATGAGCTCATTTATTTTTAAATTTTTATTGTGAAATAAACTTAGTCTTCTAGAAAAGTTACAAAAAAATAGTACAAAGAATTTCCATATACGCTTCACTCAGATTTCCCAAATGTTGATATTACCACATTTGTTCTCCCTGTCTCACTCCCTCTCTCTTCTGTAGATTGTTATAGATATAAATTTTTTTTCCTGAACTGTTTGAGAACAAGTTGCAAATATGATGTCCATTTACCCCAAAACTTCAGTATGTTTTTCCTAAAATCAAGGAGAATCACTTTACATAACCATAGTACAGTTATCAGAATTTTTAAAAAAGTATTATTTCATCCACAATCTTTATTCAAATGTTGCCAGTTGTCAACTAATGTCCTTTATAGTGAAAGCATTTCTTGATTGGATCCGTGAGAGTACAAATTTCATTTTTAATGGGGGAGCATTTCCCTTGTAGGTTTTTTGAAGATTCCCTAATGAAATATATTTCTAAACTTCTCAACATGCTGATCCCTGCATTTTAAGGACAGAGGTGAATTTCCTTGGAGATATCTTCTTCTTTTTTTTTTTTTCTTTCCTCTCATCAGTCCAAAGTGGTCAGCAAGATACACATAACACTTCCTCATAGACTAGCGGAAACCATTAGCACAAGTGACATGTTCCTGTGCTTTAAGTCGTTCTACACAGTGTGGTGCAACACTTAGATGAATGGTTATTCATATTTAAACCTTAGAGTGAAAATGAAGTAATAATTTGGCACATTTTACCTCCTGCTGAAACACAAATAAAACTCATAAAATCAGGACTTCGATCAAATCTATCCTTTTTACTTAGCAAATGACAGATTGATAGGACCATCTCTTGGAACACTTTCAGAGGTTTGTCTGAGGCTGATGGAGGTGGGGATGTGTAAGAGAAAAGATCCCTGTTTTGAATTCTTTTGGTTTATCTTGTTTGGCCAATATCCCAAGAAGAAAGATTTGTCTAGAACTGTTATTCAGAAAGATGGGCAAAGCACACCCATGTCTCATTCTAGCATTGTTTTGGGGTTCCAGTCTGAGGGGCTAGATTGTACTATAAGCAGGTTCCTTTGATATATTTGTCGGGTAAAAAACCTTGGCATGGGGCGGGGGAGTTCTCAGTGCTCCAGTGTACTATTGAACAGCCTTGCAAGGTACATCTTTCCAGTGGGATTCTTGTCTTACAAATGCTATTCATTTTATAATTGCTTTTTAAGGCAAAATTGGAGCTAAGACATCACTTTTGTTCAAGAACCCTTCTTTGTTCAGATTGAAGACTGTATTTCTGTACCAATTCTTGTCTCCCTCTATTCATGGCTACTTTGTACTTCTTTGCTCAGCACCTGGTATTTTTTGCTTTAAACTTTTTGTTGCAAAGTATAATAGATAGACATGCAGAAGAGTGCACAAAATATATAGCTTATGAATTTTCACAGTGTAAATATTCACATGTAACTATCATACAGCTCACTTGAAGAGATGACCACCATGTTCTCCAGAAGCCGCCCCATGCCCTCTTCCAAGTACTTATTCCTCATTGGTCCTTACAGATAACCTCTATCCTCAAACTTATAGTCATTACTTCCTTAGTTTTCTCTATAGTTTTCCCACCTAAATTTGTATTCCTAAACTCTATAGTGTTCCTTTTTCTTTTTGGAACTCTGTATGAATGGAATTATACCATATGTATTCTTCTGTGTCTTTTTTTTTTTTTTTGGCTCAATGTTATGTTTCTGAGATTCAACAATATTCTTGTTTGTTGGTATATTTTGTTCTTTATGTTGTTTTGGGGTAAAGATGCCACATTCTTCTCCAGTGAGTAGGCATCGGGTTTGTTCCAGTTTTTAGCTATTCTGAATAATGGTTTTTTGTGTAAGCACGTGCATTTCTGTTGGATATATACTTAAGAGAAAATTGTGGGGTCACGTATAGGGAGACTATATCCTGGTTTGCTTAATTCAGTTCTGGTTAATATCTATTGTCCTGGTGTAATTATTCATAGTGCTCCATTTCACTCTCAAAAATATCTTTCTTTGAATGATAGCATAGGACATCATAACCATGGGATATATTTTTAGGCTCAAATGTCAGATAATTCCAAGTGGTTTTTCAATGCGGTTGTACCAATTTAAATAAAATTTAAGTACATTACCAGCAACATGAGATTTTCTGTTGCTCCTTATCTTCATGAATATGTGTTATTTTCAGTCTTTTTAATTTTAGCTCTTCTGGTGGGTATGTAGCAGTATGTCATTATAATTTTAATTATTTCCTTGATTACTATTGAGATTGAACACCTTTTCAAGAATTTATTGGCCATTTGGATTTCTGCTTTCTGTTTGTGGATAAATGCTTGTTTGTGAGAATTGCTTGAGCTCTGTCACTTTTCTTTTTATATTAAAGGCTGTATTATAAGGTGATACATTTAGACTTATTATATCACTCATGTGGTTACTACCTCTAATGATCCTTTTTGCATGGACATTTATTGTGTCTGATGTTAATAAAGCTACATCCACTTCCTATTCATTATTGTTTGAATACTATATCTTTTGTGGATATCCAGTTTTCTCAACACCATTTGTTGAAGAGGCTATCCTTTCCCTGTTGTATATTCTTCACACCGTTGTCGAAGATCAGATGGCCATATATGCGTGGATTTATTTCTGGGCTCTCAGTTCCATTCCATTGCTCTATATGTCTGTTTTCTTGCAAGTACCATATTGTTTTGAGTATTGTAGCTTTAAAATATATTTTGAAATCAGGAGCTCTTATGCCACCAGCTTTTTTCTTCTTTTTCAAGATTTATTTGGCTACTTTTGATCTTTTGTGATTGCATATGAATTTAGAATGCTTTTTTCTATTTTCGTAAAAAATGCCATTGGTATTTTGATAGTGATCACATTGAATCTGTACATCACTTTGGGTAGAGTTGACATTTTAACATTATTAATTCTTGTAATCTGTGGACATGGCATATCATTCTGTTTGTGTCTTATTTAGTGCTTTCGTCAATGATTTGTAGTATTCAAATATAAGTATTTCACCTCTTTAGTTAAGCTTATTCCTAGGCATTTTATTCTTTTTGGCATATCCTTGACTTATTTTTTTTTTTGCGGTACATGGGCCTCTCACTGTTGTGGCCTCTCCCATTGTGGAGCAGGGCTCCGGATGCGCAGGCTCAGCGGCCATGGCTCACGGGCCCAGCCGCTCCGCGGCATGTGGGATCTTCCAGGACTGGGGCACGAACCCGCGTCCCCTGCATCGGCAGGCGGACTCCCAACCACTGCACCACCAGGGAAGCCCTCCTTGACTTATTAAAGTCTAAATTAATTGGCAGTATTTCCTTCCTCCAAGAAATCTCAACAGTCTCAGAATAGGTAAATGCAGTTTTTCCCTGTTCCTGACTTACAGGCTATGATTGCCATGTATTTAATTTTAATTTAAATTATGTATGTAAATATATATACACAAAACTCAATTATATATATATATATTTTGTACAATCAATTTTTCTAGGTACACTCAAATACTGACTATTTCCCCTCTTTCCCCACTTTATTGAGATATAATTGACATACAATTTTTGGTAAGTTTAGGGTGTGAAATGCAACTTGACAATTTGACAGATGTATATATTGCAAAAATATTCCTACAACAAGGTTAGTTAACACCTCCATCACTTCACATAATTTAATTACCTTTTTATATTTGGTGGTGGGAACCTTTAAGATATACTCTCTTACTGACTTACAACTATACAGTAGGGTATTGTTAACTATAGCCACCATGCTGTACATTAGATCCCCCAAATTTATTCATCTTATAACCAGACATCTGTACCTTTTGCCCAATATCTCCTCATTCCCGCCCCCCACCCTAGGCCTGGTAAGAACAAAACTGATCTTTGTTTCTGTGAGTGTGGCTTTTTAAGATTCCACCTATAAGTGAGAGCATACAGCATTTGTCTTTATCTGTCTGACTTATTTCATAGAGCATAATGTCCTCAGGGTGCATCTGTGTTGTCACAAATGTCAGGGTTTTCTTATTTTGCCTAGCTAAATATTCATATAGATATATGTGAACTCATATATGAATGTAAAACCTGAGACTGTAGTGGATGGATAAAGAAAATGTCAATCTGTCAGTGGAAAATTAGGGCGTTTCCATGTCTTGACTCTTGGGAATAATGCTGCAATGAATATTGGAATGCAGATATCTCTTTGAGATAGTGATTTCATTTCCTTTGGATATATACTGAGAAGTAGGATTGATGAACCATATGGTATTTCTATTTTTAATTTTTTGAGGAACATCCATACTGCTTCCCATAGTGACTGTAACAATTTACATTCCTAACAACAGTACACCAGGGTTCCCTTTTCTCTACATCCTAGCCAGCACTTGTTATGTTTTGTGTTTTTCATTAACAATTTGTTAAAAACACAGTATCTGCAAAGTGCAATGAAGTGAAGCACAATAAAACGTGATATACCTGTTTCTTTATTGATTTTTCTGTCTGGATGATATGTCCAGTGTTGAATGTGGGGTGTTGAGGTCCCATACTATTATTTTATTTTTGTCTATTTCACTCTTCATATCTGTTAGAATTTACTTAATATTTTTAGGCGCTCCAATTTTGTGTGCCTGTATATTTACAATTGTTACATTCTCTTGATTTATTGGCTCTTTGTTTTTTTTTTTTTGGCGGTACGCGGGCCTCTCACTGTTGTGGCCTCTCCCATTGCGGAGCACAGGCTCCGGACGTGCAGGCTCAGTGGCCATGGGTCACGGGCCTAGCCGCTCCGCGGCATGTGGGATCTTCCCAGACCAGGGCACGAACCCGTGTCCCCTGCATCGGCAGGCGGACTCTCAGCCACTGCGCCACCAGGGAAACCCTGACTCTTTTATCATAATTTAATGACCTACTTTTTCTCTTGTTACAGTTTTTTACTTAAATTTTATTTTGCCTCATATAAGAATAGTTGTCCTTGTTCTCTTGTGGTTTCCATTTACATGGATGATCTTCTCCATCCCTTCACCTGGATACTGTGCGTGTCCTTAAAGTTGAAGTGAGTGTCTTGTAGGCAGCATATAGTTGAGTGTGGTTTCTTTGAATCCATTCAGCCACCCAGTGCCTTTTGACTGGAGAATTTAATCCATTTACATTTAAAGTAATTAGTGATACCTAAGGACTTACCAATGCCATTTTATTAATTGTTTTCTGGCTACTTTGTAGTTTCATTGTTCCTTTCTTCCTCTCTTGCTTTCTTCCTTTGTGAACTGATGATTTTCCATAGTGATGTTCTTTGATTCTCTTCTTTTTATTTTTTTGTATCTACTGTAGGCTTTTGCTTTGTGGTTACCGTTAGGCTTACATAAGGCATTTTATATATATAATAGCCAATTTAAGGTGATAACAGCTTAACTTCACTTGCATACAAAAACTATAAACTTGTACCCACCCCCAACATTTTGTGTTTTTGATGTCACAATTTACAACTTTTTATACTGTATATCCATTAACACATTATTTTAGCTATAGTTGTTTTTAATTCTCTTGTCCTTTTACTTTTATAATAGTGTTAAGTGATTAACACACCACCATATTACAGTATTGGCATGTTCTGAATTTGATTGTATACTTTTACCAGTCTGTTTTATAGGTCTGTGTTTTTTCATGTTACTAATTAGTATCCTTTTATTTCAGCTTGAAGAACTCTTTTCAACATTTCTTGTAAGGCAGGTCTAGTGTGATAAACTACCTCAGCTTTTGTTTGTCTGGAAAATTCTTTATCTTGCCTTTATTTCTGAAGGAAAACTTTTCCAGGCAAAGTATTCTTGGTTGGCAGTTTCAGCAGTTTGAATATATGATTGAACTCTTCCTTAGCCTGTAAGATTTCTGCTTAGAAATCTACCAGTAGTTTTATGGAGGGCCCCTTGTATGCGAGAAATTTTTTTTCTCTTACTGCTTTAAATATTCTGCTTGTCTTTATACAGTTTTATTTTATTTTTTAATATTTATTTATTTGGTTGTGCCAGGTCCTAGTTGCAGCAGGCGGGCTTCTTAGTTGTGGCATGTGAACTCTTAGTTGTAGCATGCATGTGGGATCTAGTTCCCTGACCAGGGATCGAACCCAGGCCCCCTGCATTGGGAGCATGGAGTCTTCACCACTGTGCCACCAGGGAAGTCCCTATATAGTTTTATTATAATTTGTCTTGGAGAAGATCTTTTTAGTTTAAAACTTGTGGGTGACCTATGGGCTTCATGAACTTAGATGTGCAAATCTCTCCCCAGATTTTGGAAGTTCTCAGCCATTATTTCTAATTTCCGCTTTTCTCCCTTTCTCCTTTTCTCTTTTTCTTCTGGCACTCCAATAAAGCATAGACTGTTTATTTTAATTGTATCTCATAATTCATGTAGGCTTTCTTCACTCTTTTTCATTCTTTGTTCTCTTCTTACTGCAAAATTTCAAATGTCCTGTCTTGTACTTCATAGATTCTTTCTTCTGCTTGATCCATCTTTTTGGCCTTTCCTTCTGGGATTCAGCTTTCACATATGTTAACTTTTCTTGCTGTGTCCTTTATATCTCTTAATTCTCTTATCTACTTTCTATTCTTTCTTTCAATTTGTCTCATCTTGGGTAGGATTTTTTGTGATATGTTTTCCATAGCAGTTTATTTTGTGATGTTAAGCTTGGCAATTGCATTCCTCAATTTGGCTAATGAACTTTTCAGTTCTAGAATTTCTATTGGATTCTTTTTCAACCTTTCATGTTTTTAAAGTAATTTACTTTTGATAAATAAAACTTCCATGTATTTTGTGTACAGTGTGATGTTTTGATACATGTCATTGTGAAATGATTACCAGAATCAAACTAATGAACAAATCCATCACCTCCCATAGTTGTCGTGTGTGTGTGTGTGTGTGTGTGTGTGTGAGAGAGAGAGAGAGTGAGATGATTATACTTGGAATGTACTCTCTTAGAAAATTTCATAGTAACAGAAGGTAGAGTAGTGGTTCACAGAGACCGTTGGGTGAGGGAAAATGGAAGATATTGATTAAAGAGTACAGACTTCCATTTATAAGATGAATAAGTTCTGGAAACCTAATGTAGGGCATGTTGACTATAGTTAACAATAATGTTGTATTCTTTTTATAGTGTCGAATTCCTTGCTAAAGTTTTCAAGTTGAGTGTTAACTTACATGCAACTATTAAGCATAGTGTGTTACACCTTTTAATTTTACTTTCTGTGAGTTTTGTGTGTCTCTTTTTCCATGTGTTGTTTGTGCTGTTTCTCTCTTATGTTGTATTTCTCTTTTGTGTCTGGTTATCTTTTTTTTGGCTGTGCCATGCAGCTTTCTGGATCTTAGTTCCCCTCCCAGGGATTGAACCCAGGCCACAGCAGTGAAAGTGCCGAGTCCTAACCACTGGACCGCCAGGGTATTCCCTGGTGTCTGGTTATCTTTGATGGCTTGCTGGATGTTGTCTTTCTTTTAGTAAATGTTTTTCAAACATTTCTAGAATAGTTTTTAGATTTACAGAAGAATTACAAAGACACTACAGAGACTTCCTTTATACCCTACATCTACTATCCCCTATTATTAACATCTTAAGTTAATACATCTTTCACAATAAATAAACCAATATCAGTACATTATTATTAACTAATTTCCATACTTCATTCCAATTTCCTTCATTTTTACCTAATTTCTTTTTTTCTGTTCCAGAACCCTATCCAGGGTACCTTATTGCGTTTAGTTGTCACTTATCCTAAGACTCCTCTTGGCTATGACAGTTTCTCAGACTTTCCTTGCTTTCATGACCTTGACAGTTTTGTGAAGTGGCTGTCGATTGGCATTTTTCTGGGTTATGCTATCATGTGATTTAGATGTAGTTACCATAAAAATGTCACAATAATTTTGAGGTAAAAAATTATTGTTCAAACAGCTATTATATGAATGAAAGCAGGTCCACCCAGGTATTAGTACAGTTTCTCTAAGTGAGTCCAATTGTGAGTAGAGGATGATAATTCTCAATTGCTAACTTTGTGGGGCTCAATAGCTTATTGGACACTTTGCTAAGTGATACAAAGATTCCTTAGGTCTTTAGTTAACATGTATCATTAGCCAAGGGGTCAGTGGCCAAAGTTCATCTCACATGACCAAAATGAGATCTCGATATTTGAAAAACAACGCACAGAATTTTCAGAGAGCTGGAAGTAAAAGCAGAAAATACATGGTTTTTAAGTAGCAGTGTTTTTTTTTGTTACATCTGTGCATAGCACCACAGTTGTTCTTTATTTTCAGGAGCCATTTTGGGAGCAATATGTAGTCAAATTTAAGTGCATTCAGTAATAATAATGTTATGGCTACAATTGGTACTTCTGATAACTGTAAAGTATTCAGTATTTTTGGAAAGCCAGTATATTCTGTTTTGAATGTATACATGACAATTCTCTTTTGGCTGACTCTTACATTATCTAATTCTTGAACTAGGACCTTGTCCTGTATTATTTGGGATGATTATTTTCAAAACATTCATGTAACATTAGGCCCTTTAAAACTTCAGCCCCTTTTAAAGGAGTTAACCTGAGGAAAACAGGTCCCCTGTTAAAATTTCCAAATTATTTGTATTAAAAAAGGAATAAACAGCTCACAATCACATGAGCATCAGGATCAAGGCTTCCTGAGGTCACTGAAATAAATGGAGGCAACATTTAGTGAAAGGGAAAGGTTAGTCCCATATAAATGAGAATGAGAGATGGCATAGAAAATGAGCAGCTGAAGGCAAAAAGGAGAAACTGCAAAAATGAACGAAGGTGAATTGATAGTAGGCATTTCACATGTCAAAAAGGAGGCAAAGAAATGGCGAGGTGATTATAGGCCAGCTTCTCACAAAAGGAGTTTCTCATAAAAGAGGATAATGGCATATGAAATTGGCTAGGGGAATTGAAAAGGAAGAAAGTGGCAATATGGCATCAACAAAGCACCAAGTAAAAGTGTAGGAAAACAAGAAACGACAAACTGAGGGGTAAACTACTACCTGACTGTGATGGGATCAGCCAGGGTCCCTCAAGCATTATACTGCTGTGCCTTGGCTCACTGTGGCCCTCAGGAGGAACAGTGACTTTCCCATGACACTATCAGTGTCCTGTCGTGTCTCTGATTCTTTTCATTACATAGGTTGTGACTAAAACCTTCTCTCTTCTGAGGAGAGGTTCTAATTTATCAAAGATAAGCAATGCTAGGTACATAACAGCTCCTCTAAACGTATGGTAGAATTTTATATTTACTGCAATAAAAGCAGATACAGATTTTTTTTAAAGGCAGATTATAAAGTTCTTGAACATAGACGAGAAGTCAAAGATGCTGTGTGCCAATATAGCATCAACTAAATTGCGTTCTTAAGCTTCAAGCTGCTAGAATTTTGGGGTTTCTGTGGGGATCGTGAATCCTGCAGGTGTATTGTTAAAAAAAAAAAAAAGGTATTTGGTAATGGTGGTGGTTACAGTCTAGTTGGTTACTAAAGCCTTATTTCCCCATACTGTGACTATCTATGTCCTGTTTCGTGAGCTATCAGTTTCTCCTCACCTTTTGTGTCCTTATCAATCAAAAGTTAGTCAACAATGTTAATGGGCCTCTTGAAAAAACATAATTGTATTAACCAACTTCATTTTATAGCATTTTATATTTGGGCAACCACTTTCCAAGCCCTTATCTCATTTGATCTTCAGCATAATCCAGAGAAGTATGTTTGATGGAGGTTTGTTTCTTTGTTTAAACGTAGGCTCAGAAAAAAAAGGTTCAATGACTTACGCAAAGCTGTATGACTAGTGAGTGGCAGCGTTTGGACTGTACCCCATGTCTCCTGACGTCTAGTCTTAACGCTCTTCCTGCCACACCAAGCTTTCATTTTTAAAGTTCTTGCTGCTTTGATTCTTAATTTATTACATTTCTTCCCTCTCATCCTTTTTCTCTTTTCCCTGTTGCTAAGACAAAAAGCAAAGCCGTATTAGAGAATTTTCTTTTAAAAAAGCATGGGAATCCCTTGTGAGGTGAGGTTGTTAAAGTTCAGAACTGAATTTATGGCTAGATAGGATGGAAAATTGCACTACTCACATGCATTCATATCCACATTTGGGACTCCTGATCTCGTAGACTCTCCTCCGTCTTCCCTTCTCCTTGCTGTGGTATGTGTATGAAGAAGAGACAGAGGGAGATGGAGAACGAGAAAGTCTGACTTATTGCATGAGGTGATTCGGAGATATCTTGGGTTCTATCTCTATGAGAGGTAGCTTAAAAATTAGTAGGTACCGTATTTTAACTGCCTACTGTGTGTCACATGCTGTGTCAGGTCTTTATATATAAAGGACAGTGTGATATCCTAGTTGCAAGGGCCAGTATTCATCCTAGTTTTATTCTGACCCATAGGTAACTTCTCTGAAAAATAGGTTATATTCCTTTCATTCATAATCTATGTATGAGGGACATCGTATGCAACTGGGAAATCGAGGTTTTTCTTCAGTTGTATCTACCTGCTTGCTTGTTGTCTGAAACCATTACTACCCAAGGGGCTGGGCCTCGGTAGGTCTGTCCCATTTCATGAAGCCTGAGGACGGTTTCCTTTTCAATTGCAGGAGAAAATGTATTATGTAGTTGCTAAAGATATGGAACTTGATTCCTTCATTTTTTTTCCCCTTGAGTAATTAATGCCAGGCCGAATGGCACATACGGCTGGCAAAACTCCTTGGAAAATCAGGACAGAATGAAGATCCTGAGTATTTGACAGGTCTAGTTATAGCAGAGAGGAGCAGCGAAAGGGAGATAGGAAGGCAGGGAAGACATATTTTGCTTCCATATAACTTTTTAGAGAGTCAGCCTTAAATAGAGGAACTGGACAGCCTTAACTAGAGAAGGTGTGAAGATAATTTTCAAATGTGGGGGAGTTAGAGTTCCTTTCCTAATCACTAGAAGTACAGTATATGCTTAGAATCTGAAAAGATGAGACAGCATAAAAGTGATGGCCCTACTTTGTATGAGATGTGACCATAAGTGAATAATTAGTTTGAGTTAATTAAAAATACTACAGCTGGTATATGGTTATTTTCATGAATCCTTTGCAGTACTAACTCTTGTTTTAATGAGGCTGCCGGAACTCTCAACGTTGCTGAAACTCAGCCTTCGGTATTGCCTTCTAACACTGTGACTCAATCTTTTAAATGTCTACCCTTGTGACAAAGCTTTCTTCTTTGAGCTTATATTTAATTTTTTTAAATAAAGCAATTTAAATGTAAAGTTTATGTATAATATGTCTGATTAAACTGAAATATACCACTTGTGAGTCAGAAAAGACCTTCCTTGTATGCTTATAAAATGGTGCTAAGTGCTCCTCACTAGGGATATATATATTTTAATTAATTAATTTAGTTATTTTTGGCTGTGTTGGGTCTTCGTTTCTGCGCGAGGGCTTTCTCTGGTTGCGGCGAGCGGGGGCCACTCTTCATCGCGGTGCGTGGGCCTCTCACTGTTGCGGCCTCTCTTGTTGGCGGAGCACAGGCTCCAGACGCGCAGGCGCAGCGGCCATGGCTCACGGGCCTAGTTGCTCTGCGGCGTGTGGGATCTTCCCGGACTGGGGCACGAACCCATGTCCCCTGCATCGGCAGGCAGATTCTCAACCAGTGCGCCACCAGGGAAGCCCCAAACTAGGGATATTTTTAACACAGCATTTTGAATGGCATTCTTGGAATGAGCTATAGCCTCCCAATCTGACCACTTTAAAAAGGATACCATTCCGGTTTGCTGAAAATTAGTCTTAGTATTATCATGGCAGCAAGCTTGCTTAGCTCCCTCCAAAACCTTACGTTGTAAATTGTCTTTATAATCCTGTTTGGCTTTAGCCCATTTCTCATTTCTTTCTTTCATATAATAAGCATGCATTTTCAGCTACGGATTCATCTAAGTGAAGCTTAACTGAAAGGATAATCAAATTAATATGGCTAGGGCAGTATTTTCCAACTGCTAGTCAAGAATTGCATGTCTCCCAGTGTTCCCAGTAAATATCCATTTTGTTAAAGGCAATAACAACCCCCCACCACGAACACATCAAAACCACAACTACAGAGAGCAACTCTCACTGAAATCGACCTGGGGACTAGCGGAACAGCCCTTCTACAACCAGGGCTGTGTAGAAAGATGCTCTCAAAGTTTGGTAGGAAGGGAGAAGAAGTGATCTGGTTGGGACCCGCACCCCTAGTAGGGGCCACAGAACAGGAGGGGGATATCACAGGCTTGGGGATCCTCCATGGGGAGCAAGGGTTTTTGAGCCTCATGTCAGGCACCCCGACACTGGGGTCGGACACTGGGATGATGAGGCGCCTTAGCTGCTTTGAAGACCAGTGGGGCTTACTGGAGGGGCTGTAAGAAACCGAGACTCCTCTCTCAAAAACCATGTGCACAGACTTACTTAGGCCCAGTGACAGTGTGAAGGCAGCAGATTGAAAACTGCCTGGGTCTCTCTGGCCAGCTTGCCAGGCCTGCCTCAGCGTGCCTGCCAGCCCGCACCCAGCTGCTGTTTCAGCCCTCTTGCTCTGGCGCTTCTCCCCACTAAGGCAGAGCCTGCCACTGCCAACTTGAAAGCTCACACTTGGAGGGAACAGAGGCAGCTCAGACCCTGGCCCTGCGTCTGACCAGGGCGGTGGCAGCCATTGCCAGCCTGTGCTTTGGTGCACACACTCTGGAGGGAGCGAGACTAGCTCCAGGGTGGAGACTGCCACCATCAGAGTGCGTGTCCTTGCACACACTCAGGAGGAGCTAGGCTAGATCCAAGGTGGAGACCATCAGTGCCAGAGTGTGCATCCCTGAGCACACTTGGAAGGGAGAGAAAGTTGCCTCAGGGAGAGACCACCATTTCCCAGTACTCGTCCCTGTGCACACTTGGGAGGTGGCAGGGCCAGCTCTGTGGTGTGGCACCAACCCCTTTGGCCCCAACCTGGCCTATAACCCAGTGGAACACACACTGGGAAAAAGTGAAACCAGCACAGAAGTGCAACCCCAAGCCGTCAGGCCCTGGCCATGTACCAAACCAAGGAGAAGATGTCCGTCTCACCTGGGAGAAACCCAACTCTCCCAAATGGAACCACAGAAGACCACAAATTTGCCAAATCAATCTTGAGAAAAAAAGAAGAAAGCTGGAGGTATAACCTTCCTTCAGACGACACTACAAAGCTATGCTAATTAAACATCATGGGACCTGCATTAAAACAGACACATAGATCAATGGAACAAAATAACCCAGAAGTAAACCTGTGCACCTGTGGCCAATTAATCTATGATAAAGAGGCAAGAATATACAGTTCAGAAAGGACAGTCTTTTCAAAAACTGGTGCTGGGAAAACTGGAAAGCCACATGGAAATCAATGAGATTAGAATATTCATTCATACCATATACAAAAATAAACTCAAAATGGTTTAAAGACATAAATGTAAGACCAGAAACCATAAAACTCCTGGAAGACAACATAGGCAGAACACACTTTGACATAAATCATAGCAATATATTTTTGATGTCTCCTAAGGTAAAGTAAATAAAAGCAAAAAAACCCAAATGAGACCTAATTAAAGTTAAAAGCTTTTGCGCAGCCAAGGAAGCCATCGACAAAATGAAAAGGCAACCTGCAGAATGGGAGAAGATATTTGCAAATGATGTGACCAACAAGGGGTTAATCTCCAAAATATATAAATAGGTCATACAACTCAATATCAAATGAACAGTAAACCCAATCAAGAAATGCACACAAGATCTGAATAGACATTTTTCAAAGGAAGACATGGAGATGGCTAAAAGGCAAATGAAAAAATGCTCAACATTGCTAATATTAGAGAAATGCAAATGAGAACAATAATGAGTTATCACCTCACACCTGTCAGAATGGCTATCATTAAAATACCTACAAATAATAAACGTTCAAGAGGGTGTGGAAAAATGAGGAACCTCGTGCACTGTTGGTAGGAATGTAAATTGGTGCAGCCACTATGGAAAAAAGTATGAAGGCTCTTCAAAAAACTAAAAATAGAACTACCATATGGTCTAGAAATTCTACTCCTGCATATATATCTGGAAAGAACAAAACTACTAAAACACTAGGTCAAAAAGAAACATGCACCTCAGTGTTCATACCAAGACATGGAAAAAGCCCACCAACAGATGAATTGTTAAAGGTGTGGAATATTACTCAATCATTAAAAATAATGGAATTTTGTCATTTGCAGCAGTGTGGATGGACCTAGAGAATACTAAGGTTAGTGAAATAATTCAGACTGAGAAAGACAGTCTGTATTATCATTTATATGTGGAATCTAAAAAATAAAACGAATGAATATGACAAAATAGAAACAGACACAGAGATACAGAGAATGAAATAGTAGTTACCAGTGGGGAGAGGAGGGTGGAGGGGTAAGATAGGGGAAGGGGAGTAAGGGGTATAAACTACTAGGTATAAAATAAGATACAAGGAAATGATGTATAGTACAGCAAATATAACCAGTATTTTATAACATTTAATGGAGTGTAATATAAAAATATTGAATCACTGTGTTGTACACCTGAAACTTATGTAACATTGTAAACCAGCTATACTTCAACTTTAAAAATGGAAATAACAACTGGCAGCTGTCTAAATATGTAATTAACAATAATATTATCTTAAGTATTTACCCTTAGCATACATCAGTTTGAGAGGCATCTACCATACACTAAATGATCATGTCTGGTGATAAGAAGCAGTCAAATGGGCATGCTCAAGTCCTAGTCTATGTGTTGGTAATAATTCAGCCCAAACATTGCAGATTTCCAAGATGGTTATGACAATTTTACTGTTTTGATTTTTTCTATTCTTAAAATTTATACTCTTGGGCTTCCCTGGTGGCGCAGTGGTTGAGAGTCCGCCTGCTGATGCTGGGGACGTGGGTTCGTGCCCCGGTCTGGGGGGATCCCACATGCCGTGGAGCGGCTGGGCCCGTGAGCCATGGCCACTGAGCCTGCGCGTCCGGAGCCTGTGCTCCGCAACCGGAGAGGCCACAAAGGTGAGAAGCCCGCTTACTGCAAAAAAAAAAAAAAAAAAAAAAATTTATACTCTTAATAAAAACGTTAGTTTAAACACGAAACATCAAAAACAATGGTGTTAGAATTTAGCATGTCAGTAAAGAAAATGACAAATAATTATGTATATGTCCTAAGAGGCACTTTTACTGGACACATAATTTACCGTCATCTGATCAAATTCCTGTTCAGTATATTAAGTTTTTTGAAAAGCAGATTAATGTTACAAAAGGAAACAGTGTATTAATTATATCTACTTTTGCTCCTTCATTGGGAATGAAGACTACATGCATAGTAAATTATGTGGGAGGGAAAAGCTGGTGAATAAAATGCCAGAACCTTGTTTTTTAGATTGTCATTTATTTAAAAAGCAACAAAATTGTAAAAATAAACCAGTTCTTTCTTTAAATACAAAATGCAAGAGCTCAAAAAAATCAGTTGTTTCCTCTTTGTGGTGTTATAACGTTAAGCAGAATTTCAACTTTGTGTAAACATTTGGTTCCCAAATCAAAAGCAATGTATCATTTAGGAACTTACAGGTTGACGTTATGCTAATACGACATAAAGTAAATTAATTATCCTTCCTTACTTTTTAAATTATAATTAAATATTATGTTAGAATATTTAATATTAGTATATGGTAACTTATGTACTAATATACTGAACAACATTGACTTTTTTTTTTACCTAAAATATTTTCCTTAATACTTCTCAGAAGCAACAAAAATATTTAAAAGTACTTCCTGAGTGACTTCTTAGGTTAAAATGTGGAAAATAATTTTCTAGAAGAAATCATGTAAGAAATTAGTCTGGCTCATTTTATTCATTTTTGGTGGATGGAATCTTTTTTGTAATTAAAATAGTATTTGTTATAAGATCCATCAGGCTGCATTTTCTGAATTAGAATTTAATATCAAGGAATCAACACCTGGATTATTTCCTGCTTCCAAGGGGAAATGGTATGGAGAGCAGCTAACTCTCTGGATAAAACACACAAATGAGACCTTTCAACTCTGAGATTGGGAGGTGATAGGATTGATGTCTGCAGAATCATGAAATAGTTTGAAAGGGCAATGAAGCAATGTTTTGAGACTCCCAGAATATTAGACCTCAGTGGGCCCCTCTTGAGTCTTGAAAGGTCATTTTAGGATGAATGGAAGGCAATCTTCTTCACACAGCAGGGTACAAACTTATGGACCTCATTACCCAGACAGGTGAGTAAGTCAGGAAACATAATCTCAAAATGACTCAGATCTACACGTCAATGATAGATTTAGAATAAATAACTGAGGAAAACAGTGTTTCTCACCAGTAGTTTATATTAATTCAGAAAATACTTTAATTGCATTGTGTGTATTAGGCCACTTACATTTATTGTAACTACTGATGAATTTAGATAAAATTTTCCATCTTTTTTTTTAAGAAGATATTGGGGGTAGGATTTTATTAATTAATTTATTTTTGCTGTGTTGGGTCTTCGTTTCTGTGCGAGGGCTTTCTTTAGTTGTGGCAAGAGGGGGCCACTCTTCATTGCGGTGCACGGGCCTCTCACTATCGCGGCCTCTCTTGTTGCGGAGCACAGGCTCCAGACGCGCAGGCTCAGTAGTTGTGGCTCACAGGCCTAGTTGCTCCGCAGCATGTGGGATCCTCCCAGACCAGGGCTCGAACCCGTGTCCCCTGCATTAGCAGGCAGATTCTCAACCACTGCACCACCACGGAAGCCCTTTCCATCTTATTTTAAGTCTTCTATTTGTCTCACATTCTCTATGCTTCTTGTTTTCTCCTACTTTTTTTGCCTTCTTTTAGAGCTACTGTGTGTGTGTGTTTTTTTTAATGAATTTATTTATTTATTTACTTTGGGCTGTGTTGGGTCTTTGTTGCTGCGTGCGGGCTTCCTCTAGTTGCGGCGAGCGGGGGCTATTCTTCTGTTGTGGTGTGCAGGCTTGTCATTGCAGTGGCTTCTCTTGTTGTGGAGCACAGGCTCTAAGCGCATGGGCTTCAGTAGTTGTGGCACGCGGGCTCAATAGTTGTGGCGCATGGGCTTAGTTGCTCCATGGCATGTGGGATCTTCCCGGACCAGGGCTTGAACCTGTATCCCCTGCATTGGCAGGCAGATTCTTAACCACTGCGCCACCAGGGAAGCCCGAGCCACTGTGTTTTTAAAAACAAATCCATTTTTTCCTTCTACTTGTTTGGAAATTATACGTTCTACTTCTATATTATCTGCCTTAAAAGTTTATCGTGCATATATATCAAATTCTAAACTTAATTAGCGTCTTTAAACCCCAACAAACAATATAAAGATCTTAGAACGCTTGAACTCCAATCATCTCCTCTAGACTTAGGTACTGTTGTTACTATTTGTGTTAGTTTTCAAATC
Source organism: Globicephala melas (assembly GCF_963455315.2). Lineage (NCBI taxonomy): Eukaryota > Metazoa > Chordata > Mammalia > Artiodactyla > Delphinidae > Globicephala > Globicephala melas. Next base: position 10,144,290 of record NC_083335.1, on the reverse strand, counting down.
CTCATAATTGGTAATTATAATTTTTACTGTCTCTGCTTATTTAGATTGTCCCACTTGTTTACCAATTTCTTTATTCACCATTCTTTCTTGTAACTTAGTCACATACCTGGGATAATTTGCTTTCTCCCTGAAAAAGTGGTAAACACAATTTTTGTTTGACATTTTGTTGTCATTCTTAAAAGATAGTTTTGATACCTACACAATTCTAGATTGATTTCTTTGCTTCAGCACTTTAAAGATATTGTTCCACTGTCCTCTGTAGTTCATTGTTGCTGTGGAGAATCCTATTCTCAGTCCAAATGTCTTTGTAAGTTACCTATCTTTTCTGTGTGGCTGCATTTAAGATCTTTTCTCTATCTTTTGTGTTTCATAGTTTTATCACAATGTGTCCAAGTTTCCTTGGTATGCATCATACTTCCCAAAGCAGAGGATGCACACTTTTCATCAATTCTATCATCTTCTCAGCCATTATCTTTTTGAATATTGCTTCCACCATTTTCATAATTCTCTCTTTTGAGAACTTTAGTTAGGTATAGAAAGTCTTCCCATTATATCCTCTATATCTCTGACTTTGTTTCCTATTTTCCTGTTTTGTCTCTCTGTATTTTATTTTGGATATTTATTTCTGTTTAATTTTCTAGTTTACTTATTCTCTTCAACTGTATCTAATTGGTTTAACTCATCCACTGAGTTGTAATTTCAGTCACATTTTTAGTTCTAGATGTTATATTTTGTTTCTTTCCAAATCTGCCTGTTTTTATCTTGTATCGTAAGATTTTGATATCTTCTTAAGTCTTTGAGTCAGTAAGTATTTTCTTGTTTCTTCTAATTCTGGGCATGGTTTTGCTCAGGCTGAATTTATTTTGTGTGAATTTTGAGGGGCCTGGTTAAGGATGCTTTCCTCCTGAGAAGAGAAGGTTTGCTTTTTCTAGGTGTAAAGAGTTGTTACCAACCTGAGATCTTTTTAACTTAATTTCTTAGTTTGGGGTATCCTGAGGCTGGTATATATATAAACCCCAGACATAATTGAGGGAAGTTCTATTGTTACTAATCCTAGTAGAGATAATTTAGTAATACCTTGAGCTATAGCAGAATGAGGCAGTTTTTCTCCTGGGTTACCATTGCCATCAGGCAGATTTTTTGTTGTTGTTGTTGTTGTTGCAGTACGTGGGCCTCTCACTGTTGTGGCCTCTCCCGTTGTGGAGCACAGGCTCCAGACGCGCAGGCTCAGCAGCCATGGCTCACGGGCCTAGCCGCTCCGCGGCATGTGGGATCTTCCTGGACCAGGGCACGAACCCGCGTCCCCTGTATCGGCAGGCGGACTCTCAACCACTGCGCCACCAGGGAAGCCTGGAAAGATTTTTTTTAAAGTGTCTCCTCAGAAAAGGGAAACAAAAGCAAAAATAAACAAATGGGACTATATCAAACTAAAACGATTCTTTACAGCAAATGAAAACATCAACAAAATAGACAGCCTGCCAATCTGGAGAAAGTATTTGCAAATCATATATTCGATAAGGGATTGATATCCGAAATATATAAGGAACTCATATAACTTAACAAAAAAACCCCATACAATCCAATTTTTAAAAATTGGCAGAGCAGCTGAATAGACATTTTTCCAAAGAAGACATGCAGATGGCCAATAGGCACATGAAAAGTTGCTCAACCTCGCTAATTATCAGGGAAATGCAAATCAAAACCACACTGAGATATCACCTCAAGCCTGTTATAATGGCTGTTATCAAAAAGACAGCAAATAATAAGTGTTGGTGTGGATATGGAGAAAAAGGGACCCTTCTACACTGTTGGTGGGAATGTAAATTGGTGCAGCCACTATGGAAAACAGTATGGAGGTCCCTGAAAAAATTAAGAATAGAACTACCATAGGGTCCAATAATTCTACTTCTGGGTATTAATCCGAAGAATATGAAAATACTAATTCAAAAAGATATATGTACTCCTGTGTTCATCACAGTAATATTTACAATAGCCACAATGTAGAAACAACCTAAGTGCCCATCAGTGGATTAATGGATAAAGAAGATGTGCTACATATACATACAATGGAATCCTCATGCATAAAAATATATGAAATCTTGCCATTAGCAACATGGATGAATCTTGATGGTGCTATGCTGAGTGAACTAAGTCAGATGGAGAAAGACAAATACTGTCTGATTTCACTCATATGGAATATAAAAATAATAAATGAACCAATAGAACCAAACAAAAACAAACATGTGGATAAAAAGAATAGAGTAGTATTTACCAGAGGGGAAGGGTGTGGAGGGTGAAATGGATAAAGGAGGTCAACTGTATGGTGATGGATGGAAACTAAATTTTTGATGTAGAGAATGCTGTAGTGTATTCAAGTAGAAATATAATGTTTACATGATACATAATGTTATAAACCAATGCTAATTAAAACTATTTTAAAAAGAGAAAGCATGTTTTGGAAGATGAGAAATTTTCTTCTGAAATGGCCCTTAGAGCTCTGTACTAGACCTGGGATGGAAGTACCCAGGGTGGAAATTTGTTTTCTTCAGTATTTCTCCCTGGAATGCTTGCTTTTGTGTGTCTGTGTCTTTCTCATTGGTCTAGGTTAATAAGGAATATTGTATACATTTGAAAATACTTATCAGAGTATGGACTTCTTTGGAGTAGAACAAGTATGGGGAAAAAACGTATTTTTCCTAATTTCAAAATATGGCTTCTTTTTATTATGTATCTTTTTATTCTTTATAGTTTTACTTTTTGTCTTAGTTCTGTAAGAAAAGAGACTACATAAAAGGAAGCTCATATCAGCAACCATAAACAAGTCCTGAGAAACCCAAACTATGATAACTAGAAACATCTGTGTCAGTATTTCAGAGACTATGAAAACAGGCCAGGATTCTTTCAGAAAGCTCTATTCTTTCAGAAAGCTATATGGTATCAGGTACTGTGATGTGCATATATATATATATATATATATATATATATATTTTGTTGTTGTCGTTTGTTTGTTTGGCATTGAAAAACTCTATCATTGCTTGTGAGATTTCATGACAGCTCTCTTCCCTCCACAAAACCCGTGAGTAAGAAAAGCATGGCCTCTGAATGGTTAGTACCTGTTACTGTCCTGGCACTCTTATGTAGATCTAGGTGTTCTGTTCAACGTCAAATAATTTCTCAGAACACCAGCATCAAACCAGGTCACTCTGTGATCATGAGAGAGGAAAACAAAACAAGACTACTTTGTAAGCATGTCTGACCACAGGCAAAAATAAGAACCTTTTCCGAACCACAGAAACGATCAAATGTCTCCCTACCCTGGTGAATAGGAGTGACTGCTACTTCTTCACCAATTCATTTTTAGGCCCACTGCATTCCTTGTGCCTCCTACATAAAAATTACTGAGTTCCACTCATAAAATCACTGCTGTTTCCTGAGAGAACTTAATCCAGAGCATGACCCTGAGTACTTAAACCGTCTCCAGAGTCACCCAACACAAGCCCAAATTCTGTAACGTGTTCCTTTCACTGAAACACCCCCATTGTCCCCCATGATGTTCTGTGCCCTCCTTGCAATAAACCAATACATCTAAGTTCGTTCCATGACAGTTGTGTTTCTGGTAGTCTTTGGCTGCAAGGTATTGACTCCTAGGTTACATAGTATTGAATTTTTCCCCCAATTCAGACAGATTTTGTAAGTTTTATTAAAACGTCTCAGCAGGCTTTCAGAATAGTGGTTTCAAAAGGGGACATTCAAGGGACATTCCTTTCCATTGTATTCACAGATGATGTACAGAGGTATGAGACTGTGGCAGTACTCTATCTGCAAAAAAAAAAAAGTTAGACTTGGACTGAATATTTCAGTAGGATTTAATGATACTCTGTTGGTGACATTCTGAAGTGATATTGATTCTTTAGTCTGATTTCCTGTTAGCATCACAGCAGTATTCACACTGGTTATTGACTTTCATCCATACCCATCCTTACCTCACTTCCAAAGAACTGGGACAACCAGTGTAGAATCAACTAGCTTCCTGTAAAGTAGAAGAGAAATTAGAATTACACATTTGCTTTCTAAATTCTGAGTAGCATAATCTCATGGGTCATGTGAAACCAGTTTGAGGTAAATTTGGAATGTAACAAAATATGATTTGTGAGCCTTTCAGAGGAAGAAGGAAGTTTGGTGTGCTGAGATGGCAAAGGGGCTTGGGGAAGTCTGGGTTTATTTCCTACCCTGAGAGCATTCGGCCTGGATTTGTGAAAATGTTAAGAATGATGAATGAGCTGTAAATAGAAGATTTCTCTGACCGTGAGCCATAAACAGCCATAAATGGATTAGACTGAACAGCTGGGAGCAAAATCATGGGCATTACGCAGGCACACAGGACCGGCTGTGGAATGGAACCAGCGTCCCACCCTATTGATTAGCTGTTCCACGGACCATAATAAAACTATCATGGTTAATTGCTAGAAAGAGGCACACACCCAGAAAAGGCAAGTTAAGGTGTCAGCCCTCCAGTTTATTGCTCAAAGGCAACATAATTTGTGTTTCATTATAGGGCTTTCACTGCAGGATCTATAGGGTTCAATGAAATCCCCTTCCCCCATGCACACACACACTTTTCATGGGCAAAGGAACATTTGATTACATTTTGTTGCCTTCTAGTTATGGATCAATGACTTTTCTAGCCAGGCCTATTCTAATTTCCAAGCATTCCGAGGAAAAAGCCCAGATTTTTACAGTGTAGTGCAGCCTGGGTAGTACTGAAGGGTATTTTTGAATATCAGGCTACTAATTTTCTCTACCAGGGCAGCTTGGACTTCTTTAATTTTTACACATTTTTACTGACACAGAAGCCATAAGAGGAACAATGTCAGAAACCATATAGTTATGAAGGGGAGATTAGGTCTTCTTCATTGTTGGTATTTATACCCAGAGGAACATGACAAGTGTTTGATAAGGGACTCTAAGGAGTTTCTCCTCCGTTTAAAACTTGCAGCATGTAGGCTAGAGAATGTTTTGGTTTATGTCATATAATGTTATAGAAAGGGCTAGTGGGCTGTTTAGATTTGTGTTCTATTATAGCCATCCTGTTTGAAAAGTTAATACATCTTTTGAGGCTTTATTATAATAGGAAGTACGAGGACTGTTGGCTATTTCCCTTTAATACTTTCACCCTAGAATGAAGTGTATGTGTCTGTACTCGGATCATAGATTCCATGTGTAGGGCTTCCCTGGTGGCGCAGTGGTTAAGTATCTGCCTGCCAATGCAGGGGACACGGGTTTGAGCCCTGGTCCGGGAAGATCCCACAGGCCATGAAGCAACTAAGCCTGTGCACCGCAACTACTGAGCCCGCGCACCTAGAACCCGTGCTCCACAGCAAGAGAAGCCACCGCAATGAGAAGCTCGTGCACCACAACGAAGAGTAGCCGCAACTGGAGAAAGCCCGCGCACCACAACAAAGACCTAACACGGCCAAAAATATATAAATAAAATAGATTCCACATGTCGTTGGCACTGACATGAAATGTGACACGAAGGGAACCTGTTTGCAGATACGATGCCTGTCTACACCTGGCATTCTGCCATATTTTGGAATACACTTTTCTATCTGCTATATTCCTGAAATTCCAAACTTGGCAGCCAGAAGCACCTTCAATTTTATTGGTTCCTGTGTGCAATCATTGATATCTTTGACCACGGTTTTTTTTGTTGTTGTCTGTCTGTTTTTGCATTAGGGGCACAGGAGAGAAGTTGTTTGCTTGTGGAGTATAAGTTTTCTGAGCACAGCGACCCAGTCTGCCCGGCATTCTGATTTACAGCTCTGTCCTTGTTGGCGCCCTACTCTCACAACTGTACCGTGAATGTGGGCTTAAATACAAAAATCTGTTGTTCATTCAGGCTTAATATGTGTTTATTGAGCACCTAGTATGTGGCAGACAGCTAGACACTGACAGACAGTGACACATGATTGGACTCAGCCACTTTTAGTCTTATTTAAGGTGCTGATGTCACCATCACACATTTCCTTTTTTCCAGAGTTCCACGATGTATGCACCCATTAGGGTTTTATTGTTTTAGGTTTTGTGAAAGAAAATAGCCTCGGTAAAAAAAACAAAAGAAAAAAACCACAAGTGCCTGCACCCATTAACACCAGAGGGTTGGGGCAGTTTGCAGATGTAACATCCTCAGGGACAGAGCTCTTGATAAATTTGGAGTCAGTAGCTCTCTCCTTCAAAGAAACCCTTGGAAGAGCCAAGCCCCTAAAAAAATAATTCCCCTGGACCAGTAGATACCTAGCTCTTTGATAAGAAGTAAATTTATAAAAAGGAACGAAATTGGGTCATTTGTAGAGATGTGGATGGACCTAGAGAGTGTCAAAGAGAGTGCACTAAGAAAGAGAAAAACAAATATCGTATATTAACGCATATATGTGGAACCTAGAAAAATGGTACAGATGAACCGGTTTGCAGGGCAGAAATAGAGACACAGATGTAGAGAACAAACTTATGGACACCAAGGGGGGAAAGTGGCGGGGGCGATGGTGGTGATGGGATGAATTGGAAGATTGGGATTGACATGTATACACTATTGATACTATGTATAAAATAGACAGCTGATGGGAACATACCGTGTAGCACAAGGAACTCTACTTAAGGCACTGTGGTGACCTAAATAGGAAGGAAATTGAAAAAAAAGGAGTATATGTATAGCTGATTCATTTTGTTGTGCAGTAGAAACCAACACAACATTGTAAAGCAACTATACCCCAATAAAAATTAATTAGAAAACAAAGAAGTAAAGTTAGTTGTTGAACTGCCTCTCCTGAGCAGCTCTTGGAGGTTTACCTCTCTCTGATCGGATCTGTAGTGGGTGGAATTGTGTCCCTCAAAGAGATACTTCCAAGTCCTTCCCTCCAGTACCTGTGAATGTGACCTTATTTGAAAATAAGGTCTCTGTGGCTGTAATTAAGGAGTTTGGGATGAGAGCATCCCGGATTTAGGGTTAGCCCTAAGTCTAATAACTGGTATTCTTATAAGAGAAAAATTTGAGATATGGAGGAAGAGGCCATGTGAAGGTGGGGAACATGATGTAACTACAGACCAAGGAGCGCAAAGGAATGTTGACAGCAACCAGAAGCTAGGAGAGAGGCAAGGAATAGATACTCTTTCAGAGCCTCCAGAAGGAACCAACCATGCTAACACCTTGGTCTGTGAACTATGAGAGAATAAATTGCTGTCATTTTAAACCATCAATCTGTGGTAATGTGTTATGCCAGCCCTAGGAAACGAATACAGACTCCCACTCTTTATTCTATGCAGCGTTCCCCTGGAATGTATTGGCTATAAGTAGAGATGGTTTATTGCCCTCGGTCAGTTGACTCTTATTAGTTTTCTCCTGTGCTGAAGAAATCTGATGCCATTTTCTTACACTCTAACCTCTACTGGCAACCTGATCGTTATACAGTTTTTATTGGATACAAGTGTATCACAATGATTTTTGTTCCCTCGTAACTGCTCTTTTTAAATTTCAGAAACCTAGAGTACCATACATTCTGGGTACGATATCACCCATCTCAACTGCCTCTCCTCATCCATATATGCCATCTGTAGACAGGTGTTTTCCTTGCAGTTTTACCAGGAGCTCCTTTTTTTTTAAATATATTTTTCTAGACTTCAGATATTAGTCTAGAAATCCTTCCTTCTAGCTGACTCACTGGTCTTGGAATTGGTAAGTCAAGATCTAAATCTTCTTTCTCATACGGGCTTTGATTTTTTGTTGTAAGAAGTTCTTTCTCTCGGGGCCCTTTGATGACCTCTCCTTTTCTGGGGCACAGATTAGAGAGAGAAAAATCGTTTATAGTTATGAGTGTACCTTTTCTCTTTGTCATGGCCTTTCTTATTTATGTGTTTCCCAGCCAAGTCTGGCTTCATTGCCAGAAGGTCTCAGATGTCTGTCTTTTGCTTCTCACCTTAACTTAGCATACTCTCAGTTCAACAGAGCGCAAGAATCGGTTCTAGGGAATGACCATTTGAGTCCAAATTTCGGTACATATTGCTGACATGTGGCATGAAGTGAAAGGTTCCCTCCCGAGTATTCTTCCCACTGTTCCCTTATAGCCGGTGTGTGCTGACCTCCAGGGCTGGGAATGGAGGCACATGTGTTTATGGGTAATTGTCGTTCATGTACTTTCCCCAGCCTCTTCCTTCGAATTTAAGTCTTATCCTGTCAGACTCTTCTTTTAATGGAAATGGACTCTTATCCACCCCACCTCCAGCATCCAGAGACTCATGGGCAAGTCTTATCTTGAGCATTTTCACATAAACTGGTAGGAATGCACTAGACCCCTTCTATGACATTACTGTATAGGAAATGCGTTAGGGGACTTAGAGAGAGTTTATGCCCAGCCAGCCAAGGCCCGTCAGCAAGAGTGATGTAACAGGTTTAAATAATCTTTTCAATCTGTGATTTGAGACTGAAATATTGAAAGGTATATTTTGATCAGAATACAGAGGACCCTAAAAACCAGGCAGGGGAATTTAGAAATAATACGATAGGATAAATGTATTTATTTATTTCTACTATATATCCTGCCCAATCCTTTCCCATAAGAATATAGGTAAACACACATAACAGGGCAGTAAAAATAAATTTTGGAAGAGAGATCAAGAGATAGTCAGAACTGCTTCTCCCTTCTGCTGTAACCCTTTCCTTAGCAGTTGTTGTCTTGCACCTCTGTGTTATTGCCATCTATAGCCTGGACCACCATCCCATCGGACATATTATATGTTTACTTATTTTATTTATTTATCTATTTATTTATCTGTTT